>NC_057850.1:227257184-227879911 GCF_015237465.2 Chelonia mydas
GCACTGGAATGGGTTACCTAGGGAGGTGGTGGAATCTCCATCCTTAGAGGTTTTTAAGACCCGTCTTGACAAAGCCTTGGCTGGTATTGATTTAGTTGCGGTTGGTCCTGCTTTGAGCAGGGAGTTGGACTAGATGACCTCCTGAGGTCTCTTCCAACTCTAATCTTCTATGATTCTAACATCCATTGAAGGGCACAGGTACTGAGTTCTCTTTATTTAAAACACAAACAATGAAGCTCTCCCCCCGCCCCGACCCTCAGGAATTACTTTCTCTGAAGAACCCTGATTGTCCCCAGAGGTCTGGTGCCAAAGTCCAAACAAACTGATAGTCTTATAATAAAGTTCAAAGCAACCCTTTTCCAGGGCATCTTTCTCCCAAGCATCACTGCTGGGCTTCCAAAGTCCTCTTGGAAATCTGGCAGTTACAGATGAATGTAAGCAGGGGGAGTTCTCCCAGTCACTGGGAGATATTGCTAGCACCTCCAGGTCCCTCCATGCTAAGCCTTGGACCTTTGGTGTTGCTCCATGTGTGACATTCTTTGCAAATTATTTAATGGTTCATTTACATATTTTGAGTCATTTACATATAGCCATAAACATAAGCTTATGATCAGAATACCCTGCCCCCCACAGTGGGGGAGAAATAGGACATGATGCTACACAAAACTTGGCAGCTCTGGCTGTGTCAGGTGTGCATGGGGAGGAGACTCTGAGTAGGAAATTGGGAGTAGTACTGGGATGGTCAGTATTGCTGTGGGATAGAGAACTCCTTGAGGGAGTAGGTGGGTTCTGGGGGAGATCAGGAACTGTTAGGGCTCCTGGAGTGCAGAGGACTCCTCGTTGGGAGGTAAATGGGTGTTGGGGTGCATGGACTCCTGGAGTGCAGGGGGCTGTTCAGATAGCAGAGGCTGGGTATTTGCTGGGTAGGTAGGGACCTGTGCCAGGGTATCGTGGATCTTTATCGGGCCCCTTACCTAGTGCTGCAGCCTAGCACTGCCATGGCCTCCCAGTAGCTGGGAGCTGTGATCCGATCCAGTAGGGGAAACAGAGGAGTTGTCCTACTGCCTATCTTTCTGGAGCATAAGCAGCCCCTAGTGACCACAAAGGAGGACTGCTACCTTCCCACGGTCAGTTAGGTGCATGCGAATCTAGCTGAGATTTGGCAATGCGTGACTCTCACAAGAGATGGTGGGCACTTGGCAGCCCTGTGTAGAGTTCCCTCCCTCCAAGCTTATATTCTGCTTCTATTATCAACATCCCCTCCTGGGAAGGTCTGCAAATCCAGAGCAGCCCCTAGGACTACATTTCGCAGGATCCCTTCTGGTTGAGAGAGAAGGAGCCGTGTTCTGTCCTTCCTCCAAGACTCTGGTGCTAATCTCTAGACAGCATTAGAAGCCTGGGTTTTGTTTCAAACCACAAATTGCCATCCTTGGACCTCTTCCTCTCTCATTGGTCATTTCCTTTGTCCTACAGGTTTGTCTTTAAGATATACTCTCTGGAGCAGGATAGTGTGGGCCCAGAGTCTTCCTTCCTGAATCCCAAGGATCCTCGTTGCAAGAGATTATTAAAGAAAACTGTGGTTCAAATTTTGACTAGAAAGAGTAAATTTCTTTTTCCCATCTCTTCACATCCATTACCCATTAGTCTCATATTCCTTCTGCTTTTAACAGAGTTGTTTTAAGGCATCTTCAGTTAAAGTATTGTCTGAGCAGTTAAGATGATGTGGAGGAGATGCTACTCACTGTGTGGCCCTTTTTTATTTTTAGTAACTGCCATGCTAAAATATCATTGTACTGTGTTTGTTTTAAATGTCTGAAGTCCAGAGTTTGGCTAATATGTTAAGCTACAAGCATTGTGTAGTCTAGAAAATGTTAGAACTATAAATTATTATAAACAAAGTGCCTTTGGAGGAGTTTATATACCATAGTTATTTAAGTAGTCTTACAGATTTCTATCTTAGTTCAGTGCTCAGAAATGTATACATGGTCAGAGAAATATCCCACAGGTTCCCTGAAGAACAGAAGATATATTTAACTGCTTTTCTACTGAATGTATGTTTTTAATTAGAACTTTAACTTACCAAAATAATTTCAACTCGCTTCATCTGCTTTCCATATGTAGCCATTTCAGCTAAAACATATCACTAAAGTTTAACCGAATCAATGTCCTAGAATAAATACATAATACATGTGTATGTATATTTCTTGTTCTAATGGCTTCCAAAAAATATCTTAGTGACCATTAGAATAATTTAATGAGAGAAATAATTTAAAAAGCATTTTGAGACTTAAGTTCTTCCACATAAAATGTAACATCTTGGCATTAGTTTCTTTGGTATTTTGTGGTTACTGGTCAATATTATTCTGTATATAATATTTTTTTAAGGCTGATCCATCTGTGCCAACTGGGCCTCAAATATGTAGTATATTATTCAGTCATGGAGGAGTACCTCACATGAAGCATATGATATTCTCAATGTATCCCCAAAATGTTTAGAGCTTTGGACTGAGAGCTTCACAATGCTGCACTTCCTTGGCATCTTTAGCCCTCATTGAATATTTTGCCAGAACAGATACAGTTCATGCCAAGTAAACTGCAGTAGTTTCCAACCACAGTCATGAGGAAAAAAATAAAGTAAGGCTTGGGTCTAAACTTTCTAGACAGCAGCAATAAAGCTTCTCTTTGTTGAGGTTTTAAGTGCTGCTTTGTTCTTGTATGTCCTGGTGAAAAAATGTCTCATTTAAAAATAAATTTTACAGACATTTATTCTTGGTTGTGTCTGATGCGTTCCAATGTTTCTAAAAGAAATGCCAAATGGATGAGTTATGTATGTGTTTAACTTATTTTCCATCATGTCTTTTAATAGAGTCCACATCTCACCCATATCGTAGTGGCTTCCATGTTACGAACTGACACAATTTACTGTGTTAAATATCCACTTTTTCTATCTCTCTGATATGCACTTATGTTAGACCCAGGCTTTGTACTGTTCATGCACTCATGTACTTTTAAGTCCATGCCATTGTCCTTCACATGTACATCAAGGATGTACTAAACATCTAAGACCCAATGTATTTCAGCACATCTGGAAACATTGCAACATGTATTCAAGCTGATACGTTTGGAAGCAAGTTGGAAGATATTCTAATTAAAAGATCTCAAATGGAGGAACATTGTAAGAGTTAGGCTTGAATTCTTTCTTAACTCTCTCCAGTCAGCCAACGCTTTGCAGCACATGTAGAACATATCTTAATTCATTCAACTGAGACTTTTGCAATATAGGAGTGGAGCACAATGAGGTGATGTGGAAAAGGAGTGACAGACTAAACTCTGAATTTTTCCTGCTTCTGTTACTTTAAATCTAACCCTTAATTATTGTTAGATTTGGATGAGATTCCAAATATATCAGGTGGGGGAAGAACACAGTATCGGGGCCAATAACTGGTTTTAAGCTTTAAACTGTTTTGAATTTTCACCACATATCCCTGATTTTCACATTCGGAAAGAGTGAAAGCTTCAGCAATTGAAACATATCATTCTGAACTCAAAATTCTTCTATAGAAAGTGTGAAGGAATCTGTAATTAAATATTTTTGCCTAGATAATAGTATTGGAAGAATAAATTTGGTGCCTATATATCTATAAAATGGTTGAAAACTATAACTCAGCCATCTATGATTATCCATTCTATATAACAAATTGTAGCGCAACTGCTGATTACTTTCTCCTCAACCATTCATGTACAATTAAGAATTCAGATCTAACAGCTGGGAATGATTTTGAAATGTTGATTTGAAGCAGAAAGTTCCGTTCAGAAACTCTTAGCAGTTCCTTTAACTTCCCAGCTAATCTGTCTGGAGTAGGTTAAAAAAATAACGTTTGACCTGCTATGCAATAAGACATACAGAAAAGGAGTCATTACAAAGTCATATATGGATTTATAAGTAATGACCCATCTTCATGTCAGGCAGATCTTTTGATAACATCAGCTTTTTGCAGGGAAGGGTAGAGAGAAGAGAACTGGCTGAACTTGCTTTGGTCAAATGAACTTTTCCTTTCAACATTTTGTGTCATTCTTAACTCATCTGGTAGACATTTTTCAAGGGTATGTTGTTAATAGTCATGGCAAAGAGACTAAGGTGTGAAATATGATCAAAATATCTGTCAAATTAAAGTTACGGATGATACACAAGTGAAAAATGCGACTTTGAGGGGGTTGATATTAATATCTTGACACTTGTCCAAAAACATAGATTGAATTCCCAGAAGAAGGCCTCTCAGTACTGCAATCAGATCAGCTAGAGCAGACCCCTGGACTCGTGGATTTGGAATAGGGCCATTGGGAGGCAAGAGTCAAAATTTAGCATTTCCAACTGCAGGATCAGGACCTTAAATTTATATTCCCTGTGAGTGAAATTCATCCAGCTGCAAAGGGATAGCAAAAGGCTTTCAGCATCCTGTAAGCCCTGCATTAATGGCTTAAATGGGACTTCAGTGGCATAGCGGAGCTCAAGTAGAGCCCTAGAACTGGGATTAATTGCAGCTGGTCTGTGATTCTGAAACACAACACTTATTCTTAATGAATAGTTGGGGGAACTTGGAACATTTTAGTTCAAAACTTTCAGCAGGGAATTGGTAATGGTTGTACACTCAGAAACATTTAATTTTAGGCGGTTCATTTTTAATTGAGGTAAAATCTTCATTATAAGATGATTGTACTGCTGAGGTGTTGACTGCAATCTATATATTGGCAAGTTTACAGTCCTTAACTAAAATGGAACATAAATTTATACCAAAAAATTGCTGGATTTAGGACCAAGAGCAATCACTTGCCTTCCCAAAAGTCCATTGGCTTGCAGAAAGGTGCCAGCTTCCCTAAATAATCCTCTTGATACCCAGCTAATCTGAATGGACTGTGGGTGTGACATGTAGTGGATGGTTTCATACCACTGATGTGTCTTGTGTCCCAAAAAGTCTTAACATTGTACTAAACTAATATATATGCATATATGCATTCTTTATAGCAATGAGATTCTTGGGATCATTCCTTCATTTGTCTAATAAGGTCAGTAGGGTATCTTTATCCCTGTTGGTCTGATAAAAAATTGCTGTAGAGAGCCGTGTAAATTAATTAGTGTTTCATATGGAAATAGAAAAAAGAAGGGAGTTTATATATTGCTGCAGTACAGTTGTAAGGAGGGGAGCAGAGACCACTGTTAATGAACTCACATTTTAAGTCTATGCCAAAGACCTTCACGTATACATCAAAGATGTGCTAATCAGGCATCAAAACTAACTGCTTTCTTTCCTCCATATACAGTATTTTCTTTACATGTCTTCATTGTTTTAATCTTGGAACCTGATTTTTCTTATTGAGTTGAACCAACAGCAAACATTTTTTAAAAGTGCATGTTTTAGTATTTTGCTTCTAATTTGAGGCTAGAAGTGGTACCAGATTATTTGATCCTTATTGCTTCTGCCTATTTTGAGACATTTTTGGTAGACATGCCACTGTATCAGCAAATCAAATATTTTTAAAGGCAACATTAAGCACATCTTTTGTTTCTTGGTTATTTTTATCCTCCTTCTTGCTCTTCTCTTTATTATTATTATTTATTATTAATTATTATTTAAGCAGCAACAGTGTACTCCGGCTTCTACAAAACACAGAAAAATCTATTTTGTTCTATATCCATTTTGTTCTAGATCCTGTCCATCACCATGGTATCTGAACATTTATATTGTCCCTGCCCCATCCAAACAGACAAAAACCATGCACACACGGAATGATGTCTAGATGTCTATAGACCTCTTACAGGATAAGTTGTTTCTTCTTTTTTATTTTATGGTAGGGTGGTGACAACAATTTTTTACATAATTTTGATATGCCTCATGGAAGAAGTCCAAAGTTGAGAGTCAGAGGAGTGCACATTGTGCTTAGGATTGATATAACGTTTCAGAGAATATGTCTGACCAGTATGTATATGAAGTTCCAATTAGCCAAACTCCATATAGCTCTCTGGACTATTAATATTGATTTTTAAGAGGTCTTGAAACACTGGGGAAGTTCCTGAAGACTGGAAGAAAGCTAGTGTTGTGCCAATATTCAAAAAAGACTAAACAGGATGACTGGGGTAATTATAGGCCTGTCAGCCTGATGTCGATCCTGGGCACAAAAAACAGATTGGCTGATAGTAGACTCAATTAATCAAGAATTAAAGGAGGGTAATATAATTAATTCCCATCAGCACAGTTTATGGAAAATAGATTTTGTCAAACTAACTGGATATCTTTTTTTAGTTAGATTTTGTGTTTGATTGATAAAAGTAATAGTGTTGATGTAGTATTCTTAAACTTCTATAGGACATTTGACTTGGTACCATACATCATTTTGATTAAGAAACTAGGATGATACAAAATCACCCTGGCATGTATTAAATGGATTAAAACTGGCTAACTGGTAGGTTTCACAATATAATTATAAATGGGGACTCATAGTTGAGCATGTGTATTTCTAGCGGGGTTCTGCAGGGATCTGTTATTAGTCCTATGCAATTTAACATTTTTATCAGTGACCTGGAATAAAAAATCATTACTGAAAATATTTGCAGATGACCCAAAGAATTGAGAATGAGTAAATAATGAAGAGGACAGCTCAGTAATGCAGAGTGGATCACTTGGTAAACTGGGCGCAATCAAACTGTGCACTTTAAAATGGCCAAATGTAACACCAGACATCTAGCAAGAAAGAATGTAGTTCATACTGACAGGATGGGGGGTTCTTTCCTGGGTAGCAGTGACTCCGAAAAAAAACATGAGGGTTGTGGTGGATAATCAGTTGAACATGACACGGTGGCCAAAAGGGCAGTGGTTCTCAAACTTCTGTATTGGTGACCCCTTTCACACAGCAAGCCGATAAGTGCGACCGCCCCCTTATAAATGAAAAAACACATTTTTTATATTTAGCACTATTATAAATGTTGGAGGCGAAGCAGGGTTTGGGGTGGAGGCTGACAGCTTGCGACCCCCCCCAAGTAATAACCTTGCGACCCCTTGAAAGGTCATGACCCCCAGTTTGAGAACCCATAGAACACGATCTTTGGACATATATCTGTATCCAGTTCTGTTGTTTGCAGTTCAAGAAGGATGTTGAGAAATTGGAGAGGGTTTGGAGAAAGCTACAAGAATGATTAAAGGATTGGGAGACATGCCCTACAGTGAAAGGCACAAGGAGCTCAGTCTATTTAACTTATCAAAGAGAAAGTTAAGGGGGTGATTTGATCACAGTGTATAAGTACCTACATAGGGACAGAAATAATAAAAGGCTCTTCAGTCTAGCAGACAGAGGTATAACAAGATGTAATGTTTGGAAGTTGACGCTAGAGAAATTCAGACTCTGAATAAGGCTCACATTTTTAGCCATGAGGGTAAATAATCACTGGTACAATTTACCAAATGTTGAGGGAGATTCTTCATCACTGGAAATCTTTAAATCAAGATTAGATGTTTTTCTAAAAGATATGTTTTCCTTCAAACAGAAATTAATCTAGGAAGGTCCTATGGCCTGTGTTATGCTGGAGGTCAGACAAGATGGTCATAGGCTTATAATCTGTGCAATTTTTATTTACAACTCTTGAAATTGATAGAAGTTATTGTAATACATTGCAGTATGTCAGTGGTACTGGACCTCCTGCTTTTATGACTGACACTTAAAGGTGAAAACCCTTCTGAGATTTATATATCAAAACATGGTGGTAATAGTGTACTAGGTTGATGATATTAGTCTCACTTGCAAGAAGCGAGCAAAGTTCAACATCCATATTTTAAAAAGAAAAGTGGAATTACTTCCCTTCTTAACAATGAATATACAGAGCTATTTGCAGTTTATTTACAGTCTCAGGTTTATAAAAGTAATTAGCAAAGGCAATCTTCAAACCTTACCTGAGAGTGCAGCTGCTGTGTGTCAGGCCTATATAGGAGATGAGGAGCTCAGAGAGAGCCTCACAACAGAGCTAGTGGTATTGAAATAATATATTTTATATTGTGAGAGGAAAGTGACTACTGAAAGGTTAGCACAGATTATTTATTCATAAATTTCCTAAGCTTTTAAACAAATCGCTTCACAAATCTTCATTGCCTCATCATTTCTTTTGACACAGAAGGTGTCCAGATCCTCCACAGTGCAATAAATCATACATACCTCCAAAAATAGTCACCTTGTTTGGACTTGCAATTCCAAATGATCATATTATGACAACCCCAGCTGCCTGAGTGGAGTTTGCTTTGAGTTGTGTGAATAGTTATACACATAGTTCTGTTATAGCTGGAAACTCTGGGAGAACCTCAACCCTTTCCTTTTTGAGTGCACCACTCTGGTTGCAAAACCAAATGCAATTAAGCTCATGCTGATTAGATCATTAGTGTCTGCAGTGAAATCTACTCTCTATTGTGCTTACACTCTTGCTTTGATTCCAAGTGAATAATTGTTTGGTATTTGACTTAGCTTTGAAATTTAGAACTGTCTCTTCGCCAAAGGAATATCTGGCTTTGACTAAAATATACTGGGGTATATTTGTGGGGTAGAGAACAGGATAATCCAGCCATGCTAAAAGTCTGAAGTATTTCATTGGTATTTTTTATATAGTTTTCCATTTCTGCTTTTTTTCCTCTCTCAAATTACAGTTTGTCCTTTCAAATATACATGAAAGAATCTGTCAGACAAGGACTAGATAGGTTATTTCCTTTCTTATGTAACTAATACAATAATGTTCCATAAAGCCATCCCTCCTCTTAATCTAGATCACTGGTTCTCAGCCCCCGGACTGCTTGCAGCCCAATCAGCACAGAGCTGTGGCCCATGTGACTTCCTCAGGGCCATACAGGTAGTATATATATTGTGTGGATGTGGCCCACGTAACACATAGAGAGCTGCGTATGCGGCCCACGATGGTAAATATGTGTCGAACCGCTGCTCTAGATGCTGCAAAATTAAGCTAAAATATTTTGCCGTGTATAAAATTTGTGGAATGCTTCATCCAGCAGCTAGTGCGAATCCTGAAATAAAATGGTAGCTCTTGTTTGTTGGAACTGAGGCTCACTTTGCTACTGGTGGCTGTTTGCTGGTTCCTATGGCTAGAATCTCACTCTCAGTGCCCCTGCACGGGCCCTCAGAACAATCTTGATTAGTTGTGAGTAGCAACAGCCACCTATAAAGCTGTGGAAAGCTTTTACTATTTGTGTTTTGGTAGCTATGTTGGGGACAGCGCCTGTCCCCAAGAACTTATCATTTAGGAAGACAATATATGAGGGAGAATAAAATAAGAGATAAGTCTATATTTGAAGTCAAAATATACCATTAAAAATAAACAAACATCCACCCCTCCCAACTGCCCTTCTAACCTGGTCATAACTAGTTGGTTAATTAGGCATCATAGAAGCCACCCTAATTTCATGGGGGAGCTGCACACCTCCTTTAGTAACACTGGAATAGTATTCCAGCTAGTCTGCATAGTGCTACCTTTATTGATTTCAATTATTTTACAATGAGTTTTTCTTTACAACAACAGTACTCTCTCCCTCTCTCTCTCTCTCTGAGAAATGGTTTGCAATCAGAATGGTGGCTTTTAGTTGCCAGTATTCCATCTGGTTTATAATTTCACTGTGATAAAGTACTAATTAAAGAATTTCATATGGGAAAATATTTGCAGCTTTCTGTCTGCTGTAAGCTATGACTTCTACAGGGAACCTGAGCTTCGGGTTTATATTTATAGCAGGGCCTGGAAGCAGGTGAAGCCTCGGGGAATGGAGGTGAGAAGCAATTGATTGGTACTAAAGTGAGGTATATAATGGAAGGAGAGAAGAGGACTTTAAAAAACTGGTTTCCACTCTTATCAAAGCTGTTCTTGCAGGTTGGTCCTTGAAAGCTACACAAGACTGGCATTTCATGAAAGTAAGCAGTGGAATAAACCTTGACTCTTGTCGTACCACCGCTTGCATGTGCTAAAAGCTCTGCTGACCAAGTTATTCAGTCTTTCCACAGATACAGCTGCCATTGACTGTAATGAGTCCTCAGATATATGTGAGGACTGTGGAATCAGGCCTTATGGGTTGAGGTAATAATATAGCTATCAGGTGTGCACACGGGTGGTGGTGACAAGTAGGGTCATGGACCTCCCCAGGAATTGGCACAGGCACAGAGATCCTCCAGCCCTGGGGCTGCGGTGTGGAGAGCAAGTTCCTCTGGACCCCAGGGCCGCAGCGGGGAGAGCGAGCACCTTTGGACCCAGGGGTGTGGCTGGGGCACAGAATATGCCTCTACAAAAGCCATCACATTTTTATTTCTGTGCACAGCCCTGATAGCTATTGTTATTTTCTGTATTTAATTACAGTAGTGGTGTTTGTTTTTTCAGTGAAGGGATTTCAGCAAGTTTTTGACTTGTTTGCATACGTTAACTCTAGGAGAAACTTGTGCCCTGCTGCATGTGCAAAACTGCATGGACATATTCTGTGTGAATAATCACAGTAATTGCCCAATTTTTAGCCCCAGTCCTGCAGTGGGATCCACCACATGGCTTACCCATAGAGAATCCTGTCCAATACAATGGGATTCTGTGAGCATAAAATAATTATGCATCTTGATTCCTTCTCAGGATCTTCCTGTGTGGGTGTAGTTTTGAAGCTTTGGGCCCTGGCCTTTCACATTACTCCTTAGGGCCCCTTTTTAGGGATGCATGTCTCAAAAATATCATAAAATGCAAACAATAACGTGAAGAAAATGATTCATATTATGGACTAATTACCATTAGGTCAAATGTTTATTAAACGTGCTTAAATATGGATGTATACAATATATCATGCTGGATTCAAAGGAGCCATCCTGGTCAACAGGATATATACTATTTGAGGCTATATTCTACCACCCTTATTCATGTTGAGTAGTACCACTGAAATCAGGCAGATTACTGAAGGAGTTAAGTGCTACTCACCATGAGTAGGGGTGGCAGGATCTGCCTCTGCAAATACTTTAGACCCAAAAATATATATTTATTCTAGAGACCATAAACAACATCAGAATCTGGCCCCCAGGCTAGTAAATAACACACAAGTTTCTTTTTAAGATCTGTGCATGTATTGACAGATTAGGGAAGCACAGGGGTTGCCGACAAGAGACAGTTGGTCACTGATCCCTGCAATAAGATCCATTCACTGACTTATAAAGGAAATAAAAGGAAATTAATACAAACAACTCTGTTTGAAAAAGCCCAGGGTCTGAATAAAATGACCAGTGTGCAGAAAAACCAAGTTATGGCTGACAGTATTTTGGGTATGCATTATTTTGCTCTCAGTGGTAGAGGAGAAAGAATGAATAATCAGAGCAAACTTGAAAGTTTCTGGGTTTTGTTGGTTTCAGGGCCCAGACCCTTAAAGCTACATTATTTTAAAGCTTCCTTGTATTTGTTTAAAGTTTATACAAGTATAACATTAGTGCTTTAGGTTTTACATCAGCTCTTTCACTACATTCAACTATATTCATCTTCCTTCCAGCAAAATGTCTACTTTACAGAATGCATTTGTGTGTGTTTTTCTGAACTCCTTAAGTTAATATATGAAAAGCAAAAAACAAAAACAAAAAAAAGTACACCCTGACACTATATTGGTAAATGTTGCATACTTTATTTTTGAAAAAAACATGTATTTTGCCAGTAGGTTTACCAAAATCCAAGTCTTCCAAATTACAATGCTTTTATATGTTACTAAAACTATGATACGTGTTATAGATATTATGTTTATTAACCAGAAAATAACATTTTAAAATGAGGTAAAGCATGTTCTGTTGCATTAGATGTTGTTCCTTCAATTTGCTAATTTTGAACCACAAAGAAGTCTAAAAGGATTTTATCCAATCTCTTGCCCCTAGCCTTCCCAATAATACCCCCTAAAAATGTTTATTGTGATGCTTCTATTTTTCCAATAGGGAGTGGAAAACTAAATTGCCTGATTGATTAAGCCTGGCCCTGAAAGCCTGCATATAAGAAAGAGAGACAATTTGGAAGTGTGGTGGTGCTGGTTTTGTTAACATGGAAACAGCCAGGGTGGTTTAAATTGGCACTAAGTTTTCAGCAGACTGATACATTATGATTTTAACACGTTAAAGTGGCAGAGTGTGACTTCATCTGCAGCAATTTGCATAGCATTTTCTGTAATGTCGCCTCATTTTCCTTTTATCATTGCTCTTTCATTTCGACAGTTTTAGTAATCAAAGGGAAGACCCCTTTTTCTGGAAAAGAAAAGAGCTGCTTTTATTATGCAGTCCCGAGGAAGGGGGAGAGAGACCCAGGCACATGCATGCATACACTGAGTATTCTACATGAACTATAACTATGAACTAATAAGACGTTTAAGATGACAATGACTGATGTGACAAAGATTCCAGAGGCACCAGAGCCTCAGTTTATAAATAACTCCCATTGACTTCAAAAGTGTTACTTATTTACAGGGGTCTACATAAACCACAGAGAAATCACACTTTTTTTGTGGGTTGATCACAGCATAAATAGCAAATCTAGTGGATGTGTAACACATCTGTGAAAACTGCTACTTATGCTATGATCAACCCACGAAAAATGTGCGATTTCTCTGCAGTGTTTCTCAAACCAGGGGTCTTGACCCCAAAGTGGGTTGCATGCCTATTGTAGGGGGCGGTCTCAGTATTGCTACCCTTACTTCTGCGCTGCTGCTGGTGGCAGCGTTGACTTCAGATTGGGCGCCCGACCAGTGCGGAGACCAGCTGCTGCTCTCTGCTCTGCCTTCAGACCTGGGTGGCCAGAAAGCGGTGGCTGCTAGCCAGGAGCCCAGCTCTGAAGGCAGCGCCACTGCCAGCAGCAATGCAGAAGTAAGGGTGGCAATCCAGAAGCAGTACAGATGTAAGGGTGGCATGGGACAGGATTGGGATCCTTACTTCTGCGCTGCTGGTGGTGGCAGTGCTGCCTTCAGAGCTAGGTGCCTGGCTAGCAGTTGCCGCTCTCCGCTCTGCCTTGAGAGCTGGCGTCCGGAGACCAGATTTCACAGTCCATGACATGATTTTCATGGCTGCTAATTTGGAAGACCCACTACTTGCATGTTATATGAGGAGAACAGGCCCCAGGAATATTGCTTCTGTGCCATAATACTTTGTGATTGCACTTTTAAACTACTACTTCATTATTCCTTGTAGCAAGAAAGACAAATATTCAAAACTCTAGAGAAATTTCACATAATGTATTAAGTTCCGATGAAGAATATGCATATATTCTTTAACTATGATCCATGGAGCACTTGGTGGTAGTATGGAGAATCCTGGCTCTTCATATTTCCAGGTGCAAAATTTCATTAAAAGAAGCTAAAAATCATCACTGTCCTTTTATTACTTTTCCATCTAAGCAATTACTCATGTTACTACAAGGATTTTGTGTGATTGCAAATGGGAGAGGAAATGGGGGAAATGATTGCGAAGGGGAAGGCAGGTGATTCACAGTGCACAGGTTTAGATCATGTCTCCAGCTAGTTTGCCCACCTCTGGCTGAGGCACAAAGCAGCCAGAAAGCCAGCAGGAGTGGCCACCTGAGGATTTCCCTATTGTAAGGGGAATGCCCTGGTAGACTACAGCCAGTATAATGGCTCTACACAACCCATCCCCATCTCGTAGCCCCTTGTATAGAAGGTGTGTGTGGTCTCTGGCTGGAGAAGGGTTGTGGCTGTGGTGTTGCTGCACTCTGGTGATCTCTGGAAATGCTTCTTGAGCGTTGCCGCCAGGTGCAACTTGGGGCAGCTCAGAGCCTTCTCTAAATTGTTGGGGCACAAACTGGCCCCTTACCAGCCTCAGGACCTGGAGTCTGGGGGCATGTAAAACTGACATACAGCCACCTTTATTCCATTTCCCCTTCTGCAGGCTGAGGATCCTGGCCCATTCCCTCTAGTAAGATGTGGTCCAAACTATTACAAAGTTTGAGAACCCCGGTTCTAAACTGCAGTTGATAAACCTTGGAGTTCAACATTTTGATTACCCTCTTAGTGTCTTTTATTAGGTTTGAGGAAGTAGTTGAAGTTTGCCAACTATTTTTCCTGTTATTTAAACCCATGTTCTCTCCTTACACACTTCCCTCTACCCACATACAAACACTCTAATTATTGTTACAGCAGTTCATAGCCTAATATTCTCTGCTCCCCCTCCAGCCAGGGTGTGAATATAATGCAGGTAAAAGCTTTCAGAGGGTCAGTACCACCTTTTAGTGTCTAGATTTTAGATAGGCACGATCCATTTTAAGCCATACTTCATTATTCAGCAGGTATTTTAAAAGGTATAAACAGAGAGATGCCACTTTCAGGTTTGTTTTTCTTCCAAGTTTCCATTAAATGTCTTATGTAAACAAAATACAAAGGTTTTATTACCTAGATTGAAAGGCTTTGTAACATGAGACAGCAACATTCCAAATTAGCATTATGTTTTTAAGTGACCAGTGGCTGTTCTACTTTTATGCTATGGAAACTTCTTTTCATTTTCATTAGCTTGTAGCTGAAAAGCATATTGGTCCTCATTAATCTAGAGGAATAATTCTCTGAATATTCTTCAGTTATTGAAAGGACTAAAATCGGGTTTGGATTTGTCAGCATTTAGTTTAAATTTCGTCTGCTTCATCATGTATATGATGATGTCATCTTCTAGAATCAACTGCCATTGTAATCAATGTTGGGACCAATAAAAACAGTGTTTCCAATTCATATTGTTTCATGCAGTAATATTAGAGCCCTCTGCATTGCAGAATAACCTAAATTGGTTTTCTTGCTCACTCACATTTTTCTCCATGGTTATTCTTTGCCTTCTTCTCACTCATGTTGTCGGAACCTTTTTGATTTCCCTCATTAATACACAGAATTTACTTTCTGTGGATCTTTACTGTCCTACTCACTGCTGCTGCAGAGATACCTCTGAGTTTCCTAATCTAATTTTTTGTACAGCACAACATAGCTTCTGGACTGGGAGAACTAAGTTTATCATTCAAACATTATTTTAAATGGTTCATTTGTGGGTCATGGATTTTTATGGCTGGATCAGCCTGCCATTTTCTTGACCCAGTACAACGCAAACCATTGTCTCATTTGGCTTGAAAAAAAAAGTGACACCTCATAATTCTCTCTTGAAAAAAGGATTATGTGCTGGATTATGTATTGAAATGACCCAATGACATTTTCAGAAATGACCCAATTTCAGTCCAGAGAAGATACCTGCTGTTCAAGGTTAAATTAACTAGTATTCGGGAAAATTGAGACTAGTTAGTTGTTAGGTGCTGATCTAAAAGTTGTGGTGGCTTAGAAGGCTCGAGAAAAAAGGCCGACTCCATGCAAGAAGTATTATCTTCAGCTTCTCATTGAGAGACAAAGGAAGTCCATATCTTAATGTGGATGCCAGAAAGGATTAATGGCAATACACTTTATGAACATGATCTTATGTTTATAATATAGTGCCTGTTATCCAGAAGAATCTCAAAGCACTTTACAAAATGTATACAGTACAGGAATAATTTTAACCATCAGTGAGGTACGAACACTCCCAGGACTTGAACAGTTTATACAACTAACAGTTTCCATGGCCAAGTAATAGAATCTACGATAACATATTATAAACAGTAACTTCTCGAGATAAGAGATAGCAAACCTTATTTCTCTATGATCTGCAAGAATCCCTGGGGTGCATTCCAGACTGCAGACACTCCATTTCTGAACTTCAACAGGTGTTGTCTTAATGCCGAGGAGTATTATTTATTGTCCAAAACTACTGTAGAAGAATTTCCCTAGGGGCTAAACCTTTTACATTCTTCTCCAAATCTCTCTTCTCCAGAACTCCCAGTTCTAAGTAAAATATTTTCAGACACTTGGAAGAAAACTGCTCCCTCTCTTTTTATGAACAAATAAATAATCTCTCTATTTGCATCCCAAGCTCTACTATGATTATAATAGAAAGAAAAATTTTCCTCCACTACATCAACAGACTCTGAGGTGCATTTTGGTACTTGCTGCTACCAAAATGTTAATCGTGCCCTTCTGTTTTCATGACTATTTTCACTAGACCTTTCTGATGCAAAACAACCAAATACCATGAGATTATTAATACTGTAGGAAAATATCAAGCAAGTAGTTCTTTTCTGAATTTTGCATTCAGGCAAAATATTGCACAAATTAAGACTAGCTAGACATAATTTTGTTCTATTCAACAGCAATTTAGAACTGGTCTGGGATGCAATTCCCTTTTCAGATATTTTCAAAATAACTAACTATTTATTAAATTCCAGATTTAAGTGGAAACTGAAAGCTCAATCAATGGACAGCAGATCTGGTAGGGTAGTATATTAGTTTTTTTCAGTTTGGCTTTCTTACACTAGCTAACTTGAGGTGAACTCTTTTTAGCTTCTGCCTTTACAGAACTGTTCTTAATAACTTCACTTAAGTTAAGTGAATGTGGATGGGCTGCTCAAAAGAACATAACTCTTGTGCTACAGGATGCTAACAGTCAGTGGCAATCTCCTAAAAGTATGAGCTTTCCATAGGAGATTCACCATGGGGCTGCAGTACCTATGAGGGCATGTTTACACAGCAGCCATGAGCATGCCTCCCAGTCTGGGTAGGCAGACATGCGCTAGCTCCAAGCTACTGTGAAGACACCCCCTGAGAGATCTGCACTATTTTCCCCGGCCCCCCCCCCAGCCTATGAAAAGTTCCTTTGGGGCAATTACACTGTTATGTGACTACCCATTCCACCAGGTATATCCTGGTGCTCCTCTGAGATCAATGAGGCAACAAAGCTTTTGGCATGTAAGGTTACCATCTCTCTACAGACATATAAATTAATGTATTTACTGAAAATGAAAAATCATGCAGATTTGTACATCTTCACTACTACTAGATTCTTTGTACTTCTATAGCTTCATCCATCCAAGGATCTCAAAGTGCTTTGCAAACATTAATGAGTTAGGCCTCACAACAACCCTGCAGTGTATTCTTATCTCTATTTTATGGATGTGTAAAATGAAGCACAGAAAGGTTAAGAGACTTGCCAAGCATCACATACTGAGTGAGTGGCGCAGCTGGGAGCAGAAGTTAGCTTTCCTCACTTCAGTCCCCTGGTCAAGCTCACCAGTTTTTGGATTCAAGCATTACCTCTCTTTGTTAACAGCAATTTATGGCCCTCCTTCTTCAGCAAGTTACTATTTTTACAGCGGAAGAAATTAAAATTCTGATGGGAATTTCTGTAATCAGTGAATGACTGACTGTAATCAAAGAACATATTTAATGGGGGTCGGGAGGAAGACCTCTATGAGCCATTAAAAGTGTGAAATATTTTCTTGTCTTTGTAAAGAGCTACATAGCTCCTCTCATAGATCTTAGTTTCTTCCCAAAACTGGAGGAGCGCCTCAGTATTAGAATATTCTTATTTTAAAACCTTGATGGTCAGAGAGAGAACCTCAAGATCTCTGCAGAAGACTCCAGCTATTTCTCCCTGCCTCTTTTGTGGTGGTATCTAGGTTAAAATCTTCAACAAGATGGTAACTCTCTGGAATCTCTCCTTGCCTGAATGACAGTGATATCCATATCCTGAAGGTAGTCAATCCAGAGAACATTCTTGAGTCCAAATATAGCTGTTCCAAGTTGTTTCATCAATCTTTGCAGTGAACAAAATATCTAACACCATAGCACTTTGAAGATAGCCTAAGGGGCTCATCTGTCTTGATCGGAACTGACAATTTGGCTACTTCTTATTACTTAAGCGTGTAAGAAGACATGCATTCCAGGACACTGAGGGAAAACAAAGCAATATACTTATGGAATGAATGCTTAGCTACTGTAAATTTCAAGTACAGAATTCACACCGCTCGCAATTAGAGCAGCGGGGTGGAGATCTGTCTTGGAAATGGGGGAGGTACATTTTGCTGTAACTTCCTAGATTTTAGCCAATAAAATTAAGTGGATTAATTCTGAGAAATAGGTACAAAAGAAATGGATGTAATTTCTGCCCCAGCGCCAGAAGACAAGAAATAGTCTTTCCTTCCAGTTTCCGAGACACCTTTCTTACCAAATTAGTAAAAACTCCTGCAAAAATATCACTATTATATTTGCAAGGGCTGTGGCCATTCTCTTCAAAGAAGTTAGACACCTCAGTCTATATTTAGACACCTAAATAGCTGGCCAATACAGCTATTAGTGTGTTCTCTCTTAAAAGTGATTAAGTATTACAACTAATTTCAATAGAACAACAGCTGTTGGGAAATAAATTACTGTGAGAAACTTCCCTGTGGGAAACAATATGTTGGAATACAGTTTTTTCACTCCATACAGAATCTTTCAAATTCCCACTTTAAGGAATTCCAATAATGGAAAATAAGACTGTGTGGATGAATTCCTGATACCATTGAAGTGAAAGGCAAAACTCCCATTGACTTCAGTGAACCAGGATTTCTTCCTGTCATGCAGAGAAACCAAGCAAACAGATAAGTGCAAAGAATAAAACCTTCATCACGTTCTGGCTATGAACTTTGTCAAGTAGTAAGAACTGTGCCTTGCTGGCTAGGAGACTGACGCAGCACAGCCTTTCCATATATTATTTTTATATGCTTTCCCTACTCCAATAAACACAGACATCTTTTTGTTGACTGGGCGGAGAGATTAAAGAATATGGGGTGCTCCAGTGTAGACGGGGAATAATTTGGGGGGTGGGGTTTGCAGAAGAGGCTAATGTGTGTTCATCTGGTGGTGTGTATAAAATATTCATGTCACTTTAGGGATTTTTTTTAACCTTTATGTTTGTAATGTTTCAGTATTTCTAAGGCCACCTCTGGGTAATATGCTAAAACAGCAGTACGTCAGCTGAGAGAGAATGAAAGAGATATTGAGGCATATGTGATCTTTTTACTGTTCATCGGAAAACCACATACCAGTCTGCTTCATACCGACTGACCCTGCTGAAAGCTGATTTGTTTGGTAGACTGCTAGTCCATATAAACTTTGTTAGCCGTGGTAGTGCCACCACTGAAAGTGGAGAAGGATGAGACTTTTGAAAATCAAAGTTGTTAAAAAGCAGATGGTCCCCATGCAAGAAACATCTTCAATTATGAAGGGAAGAAATAGCAACAGGAGCAGAAAAGAAAGAGATTTTTTAAAAGACATATTTCATAGTTGCACTTACATTCCTTTGTACCTAAAATGTGCATGGGGGAACTGTATAGCAAGTTATTATCCATTGGCAAAGGTGCTGGAAGCCTTATAAGTTGAAACTGCTTTATATGCTGCAGATTCTTTTTGGTTTTATAGTCCTGACTTGGCTGCTGAACAATTATGACATCAACTCCTGAATTTCAAGTCTAGCTTTCTGCCCCTGCTTTATATGTTTTATGAAGCCAGTAGCATCCCTGTAGTGTTTCTGGCTGGAGAACATTTGAACTAATGTTTCTGTTGAAGTAGCTAGAATGTGATTTTATTACTATGATTTGTTTATTTATTTATTAGCTAATCATTGTATTCCAAAAAATGTTTTTTTTGTTATGTATTTTGATAGTGCATAGTATGTGATGCACCATTTTGCAATACTCATCTATGCTGATATATAACATTTGAAACAACAATACATTTTGAAATGGCATTGAAATTAATAATAATAATTAATAATTCACTGTAGCAATTGGAATGGTAGAGGCAACAGAACTGTTTCTTGAAAAGAAAACATAAGGAAGAATGGTCCATACCAGTAAACATCTGATTATTTTAAAAGGAGCTATTTTGTATATGTGCTTTGTTTTCCCTGGTGATATAGTCTGAATTTAAATGAATAGATTATAAAGTCAGAAGGGACCATTGTGATCATCTAGTCTGACCTCCTGCCGGACACAAGCCATAGGACATCCTTGAATTAATTCCTGTTTTAACTGAAATATATCTTTTACAAAACCATCCATTTTTGATTTAAAGATTTCCAGTGATGAAGAATCTAACTCAACCCTCTGTAAGTTTTTCCAATGGTTTATTAGTCTCACTGTTAACTATTTAGGCCTTATTTTGAGTCTGAATTTGTCTAGCTTCAACTTCAAGCCATTGGCTCTCATTATACTTTTGTCTCCTAGATTGAAGAGCCCTTCATCAAATTTATCAAATTTCTGTTCCCTGTGTCGGTTCTTATAGACTTAATCTTCTCTTTGATATACTGAGCTCCTTGAATCTCTCACTATCAGGCATGTTTTCTAGTCCTTTGATCGTTCTTGTGGATCTTCTCTGAACCTCACCAATTTTTCAATATCCTTCCTCAATTGTGGACACCAGAACTAGACACAGTATTCCAGTAGCAGTTGCTCCAAATACAAAGATAGTATAACCTCCCTACTCCTATTCAGTATTCACCTGTCTATACAGCCAACGATCACCTTAACCATTTTGTCCACATTGTTGCACTTGGACCTCATGTTCAGCTGATAATCCACCAGGAACCCCAAGTCTTTTTCAGAGTCAGTGCCTCCCAAGATAGGGTCCCCCATTCTGTGAGAATGGCATACAATATTTTTTCTAAGACATTACGTTTGGCAATATTGTAACTCATATTGTTTTCTTGTGCCCAGTTTACTGGGTGATTCAGATTGCTCTGTATCTTTGACCAGTTCTCTTCATTATTTACCACTCTGCTAATCTTTGTGTCATCTGTTAAATTTATCGGTAATGACTTTTGTGTTATCTTTCAGGTTATTGATAAAAATGTTAATCAGCATAGGGCCGAGAACTGATCCCTGCAGGACCCCATTAGAAACACAGACGCTCAGTGTTGATTCCTGGATTGCAGTTACATTTTGAGACCTATCAGTGAGCCAGGTTTTAATCCAGTTAGTATGTGTCAAGTTGGTTTTGTATTGTCCTAGTTTCTTAATCAAAATGTTGTGTGGTACCAATTCAAATTCCTTATACAAGTCTAAGTATGTTACATCAGCACTATTATCTTTACTTACCAAAATTATAATCATATCAAAATTATGTCAAGTTAATTTGACATGATCTGTCTTGCATAAATCCATGTTGTTTGGCATTAATTAGCTCTGGTGTTGTCTTTAACAGGAGTTGAAGGCCCTCAGGATATGTCTACACTGTAGCTGGTAGTGAGCATCCCAACCTGTGTAGACAGACTTGCCGTGGCGGATCTCCAGTTAGCACACTAAATGTAGACATTGTGGCTTTGGTTGCAATTTGGGCTCTCTAACCAGTACGGCTGGGTGGGCTTGAGAGCCGGAGCTGCAACATCTACACTGCTATTTTTAGTGCTCTGGCCTGAGCCCCAAAAGGATGAGTCTGTGTTCCTGGTCTGGGAGCCTTGCTCTGAGCTGCAGTATAGACATACCCTCAGAGTCTCCAGGATTTGCTCAGTATCTTGCAAAATCACAGTCTATTTACATATACTGTCATTGCGCTTAAAATATTTAACTCATTGCTTTAAGATAGAATGATTTATAAACTGAATTCCACTCTACCTTCTGTATTTTCTAGGCAAGTATAATCTAGTATATTCTGCACAGTGGCATTTGCTAATGTAATTGTTTGGATGGCATGTACTTGTTAAAGGAAGAGAAGAATGCAATCAAATATTTGAATACTAAGGCAGACATAGAGGCCTTTTCAATTTGATGTTTTAGTTCAAAATTGTTATTTTTTCCCTTGGAGAAAAACATGAGACTTTGATATAAAACTTACCATAGCAGGACAACTGTGATACTTAAAACAAGCTTAATATGACACAATAAAAATTAGTTTTTATATAGCAGTTTTTATCTTCAGAGAGCTGGAAAGCAATAACTAATTCATCTTTAAAGAACTCCTCTGAGCTAGGTAGATATCATTCACTATGTTTTACTTTGAGATAGGGCAACAGAAGCAGAGTGCCTTAATCAAGGCCTGGTATTGGGATTCAGGACTTCCAGATTCCCAATCTGTAGAACTCTATGCCTAGATTTCTTTGTAGAGCTGATTAAACAGAATTTTTGGAGCAGATTGGAATGCTGTCAGAAGAAGGATATTTTGCATGCTTTAATGTGAGCAAGCAGGCTTATTAATTCATTGCTCTATGATATAGGGGATTCTGAATAACAATGCTTGTATGAGAGCTCATTAGCATATGAAGATGTGATAGCTAGAAAAACAGCCATCTAAGAAAAGAGTTAACCCTTTGGGCCCCAATCCTGCACTGGGTTCCTTGCAGGTCAACCTCTGTTCCCAGACAGAACCCTCCTGACTTCATCAGGGCTCTGCATGGGTGCAGGGATCAGCCTACCAAATCATGTTAAATGGGAAACCAGTAGGGCTATTCTGGGCCTTTCTAGAGCCAGTTTTTCAGAAGAGCTCAACCTCCGTTTTGTCGTCTGAAGTGGCCAGATTTCCATACAAGCTTAGCGCTCTGTAGATGCCATTATTTGGAGTTGCTGGGTCCTGAGCTCTTTTGAAAATCTCACCGTTAGCATTCTTAAAGCCACACATGGGAGACCAGAATAAAGGTGGAACCATGTTACAGTGTATAGTCAGGGGTCTCTCAGCATTTCTTTCTGAATAATTACCTCATAGTCATTCCCTCTTTTGTTACAACTACAGGAAAATGGTACAATTTGAATTGCAAGTAACCCAATCTTCACATTTATTTCCATCACTTTGAATAGCTTTTATCGGATTTATCTGAATGAGCTGATCACAGACAAGAAAATAATGGCCATTTAATTAACAGTGCAGGTAAAAAAAGAAGTCTAAGGAGAAAGAACTCATGGAAGATCAATCACAAATAGATATAACTAATGGAAAATGACAAGGCATGTGTTCAATATTTCAGAAGATGGTGTTCACATTAGGCCATAAGTTGTCACTATGTACTCTGTAATGTGCCATATACCACTGATTGTCATATGAATAACCAGGTCAGCCAATTGTCGATGTAATGTTGAGAGGGAAACACCAGAGGAAAATGAAAGGGATGAATTGTATATTGAAAACTTATGTGTGTGCACGCGTGTGTGTGGAGAGACAGAGAGAGAGATGATTTGTTTTATTCCTCTTCCCTATATTTTTATACTACTGGGGACATTTCCATGAAATCATGATCTTTGTTTCTTTACGGCTTATCTCTGCATGCTTCTTTCTTCCCACAAACCATAATCTTCTTATGGGGAATCACAATGGTTTTCTCAGTAATAAATTGTGATGTTAGAGAGGATAATAACTTCAGGTAGGGAATCAACAACAGGAACAGATGGACTCTTAAAAACAAAGAATCTGTGTTTGTGCAAGCATCCCAGCTATTAAAACAAAAGTGGAAGAGAAATACAGGAAATCAGGACAGAACATTCTCCAAAGAGATTTGCTAACATTTTCAAACTTGCTAATGTTAGGGCCATAAATCCTTGTTTAGGCAGCTGAACATTTTATATAAATCAGTTTATAAATAAAAGAATCTGATTTTTCAGTTGCCATGCACCCAACAACTCGTATTAAAATTAATGAGAGCAATGGTGCTTGGCCCCTCTTAAAATCAGGCTGTTTAATTAGGTGCCTCAATGTGGATTTACATGACTCACTTTAGGCATCCATGTTTGACTTTTTAGACAGTGTTTTTTCAAAATTTTCCATGCTATATTATATGTCTATAATTTGCAAGCTTTCTTGTGTGCAGAATTTTCCTACACAAGAGAGCTCCTTGAACTGGATTTACATTAGTCTTGAGGAACTATACCCAATCAGTTTGTTCCAGCATGGCACAAAGAATTTGGTTTGGCCTCTTACATTGTGCAAGATGGTGCTTGAATAACTGTAGAGAAGACAGTCATGTAAGAATGTAAGATACACTTCTCACTTCATTGAACCTCTGTCATCTTTTATGGTTATAAAAAGGTGGTCGGGGAAGGGGCTGGCTGGGACTCAATCGAGCAGGGATATAGGGCTCAGTTCTACAAGGTGCTGAGCATTCTGGTCTCACTCCAGCCAAGAAATTAAGCATGTGCCTAACTTCAAGTATGTTAGTAGTCCCAGTGATTTCTTAAAGATATACATGTACTTAAGTGCTTGGCAAGATCAGGCCAGAGCACTCAACACTTTGAAGGATCAAAGAGAAGGCTGGGGAGCATTTCTAAGGGGAACTGGAAACTCTCTTCCCTCATCCCAGATACGTAATCAATAGTGTATATCCATTAGCTTATTTCTATTACAGACAAAACAAGGGGAGATAGTGAAAGATGAAGGAATATATGGTCCTGTGGAACATGTTGGATCCCTTCACTTTTCGTTTCCAGACTGTTTAACACAGAGGTCCCCAAACTGTTGGCATGCCCTCCTAGTGGGGCGTAGAGGAATGTTGGGGGGGAGGGGCATGGCCAGGCCAGATGGGGAAGGAGCTGCCACCCAGCTCTGCTCCTGGCCCTGACTGTTGGCTCCAACTGCCAGCCCTGCGCCTGTGGCCCTGGCTGCTGGCCCCACCCGCCGGGGCTCTGCATCTGGTGTGTCAGCTGCCTGCCTCAGCCCTTGGCCGAGGCTCCAGCCCCGCCCCCAGCTGTGGCCCCAGCTTCGGCCTCCTTACCCCATCTGTCCCACCCCTCCCGTCCCGTCCCCCCCACAGCTACGGCTCCGCTCCCGGCCCCAACTGGGGGGGGGAATGGATGCTGTAAGAGGGGGTGCAAGGTAAAAAGTTTGGGGACCACTGTTTTAACATTTTTTTTAAAATTTAATTTTTAAATAAATTACACACACACACACACACACACACAGACAGCTAATGCCCCCTAATACCACCTATATATGTATATATAAAAAATATTAGGGGGCATTCGCTGAATTCCATTGAGAAGCACTTTCAGATTTAGCTCTTTCTAGTTACTTTCTTTATAATAAAGAATTGTTGACAATACAAGTTATTTTTACATATATATTGAGAGAGCAATAACTTTGAGAGAGAAGAGGAGAATTTAACTCTTTCATGTTGCTTTTTGTTTGGTAATTAGGTAAAAGTTGTTTCTGCTAACGTAGCATGTATACATAGTTCTCATCTGTGATTTTTTAAATAAGCAAACAGCCAAAGAACATATGCATTTTGTATGATGCTGTCCAGGTAAAAACATGCTGAAATTCTGAATCTGAATGTTTCATGTAGTATTCTTGCTTTGTTCTCTCCCTCTGTCTACATTTTTGATCTACATTTGGCTGACTTTATTGTCTCTATGATTACTTTCAAACCATTTGTCATTGCCCATCCCTGTTTCATCATCAGCTGCCCAAATGGCTATCTTGCATACCGCTTGCAATTCATCGGAGATCACCTTTTCTGCCCTGATATGTGTGTTAAGTAAGTTATTCTCCTTGACTGACAAATTTCTGCTGTTTTTAAATTACTACTAGAATAGCTTCTCTGGCTCAAACCCAGCTATGCTGCCATCCTTACTTTTTCCCATCCTGGCTTGCTCACATACTTCCAACAAAATCCTTGTCTGCAGGAAATAGATATTTGATCCCTATTTCCTTCCTTCAGTTCTAAGCTCTTTAAGAGGACATATGAGTCAGTGACCCTCCCAGTAATATATTATCATCTACATAGTCATATCCAGCCATTTGCTTTCCCGTTACTGTTTCCTTCCAGTATTGACTTTATGACATGATTCTGCATGATCCTGAAAAGGGTAGTTGGTAAGAGATTGTAAGCACATTCAATTTCCATGATGGCTTTATAGCACCCCAGCCTTCTTGCTAGCATGTCTTTGCTTCACACTTAGTAGTATATTCTAGACCTGGCCTTAGAAATCTCTTGTAAAACATCTGAGCAGCCTTGTAATTTTCCTAGGTGACCGGTATAAATTCATTCAGCTTGTTCTCTTTGTAAGGACTTGCTTCCTTTCTGAAATTTACCAAAACCATAAAACAAGGACCTAAATTTGACGTGGATTGAAAATGCTGGAAACCCTAACATTCTGCGTGATTTCTCAGTTATCCTGTGATCTGGGGAACTGAGGTTAACACCCACTCTCTAGTGAAAAGCTCCACCCAGATTTTAATGACCACAGCCAGTAAGAAAAGCAGTGGTACTTTTCCTCCAAAAACCCTCTAACTGTACCGTGCATTCCTGACACCATTCTGCAGCATTGCTTCAGACTAATCTGGAAGGAAGGAGGCCTCCTACTGAATCACCAACAGCAGCATCTGAAGCACTTGGATTTTTCTTTGGAGGTCTAGAATCTGAGTGCTCAAAAGGCCTGATCCTGCTTAGTATGGTGAATACTTTCCCTTGGGCTACTAAGCAAGCTGATCCCGCAAGCTAGTCTTACACTTCATTCAGTCTCTTTTCTCAGGCATTGGGATAATTACTAATACATTCAGCACTAAGTTATTTAACTTTTTTCTCCCTAAGTTACTGCATGCTGATCGTTTGGATACTACTTTGCCAATTGCATGCATTAGATGTTTTTCAGGACTCCAGTTAACGAGTGTCAGCACATTCCTGGCATCTTTGCTTTCCTCCTTTGAGTCTCAGCTTTCTACACCTTTTCAAGGCCACTGCTGTCTCCATTTCTGTTTACAGTTCAAAACCAGCATGTTTTACAGCTGCTTCCTTTGTTCCTATTACCTTTCTCATCATAGTAAAGACTGGCTCCTGAAATCAGTTTTTCTCCATGTAATAGTAAATCCTTCTCATACTTGCCTGTTAGTGTGTCTCGATATGTCCACAGCCATGGCTTTTCCAAACTTGATTCTACTGACTATATAGTCAGTATCTCACACTGCTCCTTTCTCTGTTCCTTCTTTACACATTCCACATTTTCCCATTAGAAATTGTTTTCCTTCTGCAGCTTTTTCTACTGCCTCCTTATAGCTTGTGTTCAGCTATCCCTTTCTATGCTAATCCAGCATTGGCAGGACATAGCACTTTATATTATATATTTGTGGGTTATTTACTTTCTCAGCTCCTAGAGACACAATACTTTTCAACAGAAGCTACTCTCCTTTGAGGGTCTAGGGCGATAGAGCGTGTGTTATTCCTTGTAGTCACATATAAATTCTTTAAACTCATTGGGCCAGATCCTCACCTAGTATAGATCAGTGTATTGCCATTGAAGTCAATGGAGCCAGGCTGATGTACATCAGCTGAGGCTCTGTCCCATTATATATAGGAATGAAGCTGCAGGCCCTGAAAAAGCTCCCAGCTGGTACAAAACACAGCAGCTCATCTGCTTGCCAATACAGGTTGCTGTGAGCGCATCATCCCAGTGCTTTATTCTCTGTACTGGCTCTCCATTAAATAGAGAGTCCGGTTCAAGATCTCTCTTCTGATAGTGTAAATTGTCCATGGGATTGTCCCTAACTACCTGAGAGGCTGCTTCTTTCTCCATGGCCATGATGTCCCATGACAGCTACATTCCAGTGTGGGCCAATGAAATGGTCAACCAGTGGAGCAGGTGTGTGAGAGAGAGAACTTTCACAGATGCTGACCCTACATTATTAAACTTCTTCCTGTAGCAGAAAAGAAGGATTACAGTCCTCATTGCATTGAGAACTATAATATGAAGCTCATCTCTTCAACTTAGCTTTCCCTCTGTATGGTCTGTGTACATTCACACACATACTGTACCTACACATGAAAAATAAAATAAAAATCAAGCTGTTTCTCCTACAGGCTGGGAGGAAGGGAACAGATTAGTACTGTTCTATATTTTAAAATATTTCTGAGGTACTCGGGATGCTATGGTGATGAGTTAGGGAGCGTAGGGCATATAAATACCTAAGAAATATTTAGGTTAATATTAGTGATGGGTCCAAGCCTCAAAGTTTGGATTCCGACCGGAATTTCTTCAAAATCTGTTCTAGGCTCACCTCTAGTGAGGCCCTGATTTGGGATCACAGCATTTAAAGGTAGTTTTAGTAATCTTCTTCTCATATTACCTTGTCCAAGTATTCTCCTGATACTGAAGTCTGATATGATCTGAAGTCTTCTCTGCAACAGACTGCGGAGTCTTCACTTGCCTTTATAGCACTAACTTGTCTACTATATTGGGAGACTTCCTATATCATATGACTGTCCACGTTGTGATTTTGTGTGGGGGTTTTTCCCTGTCAGATTATGTTTACTCATTGACTGCTAGCTCCAATCCTTGGTGCACATGCTACAACATGTGATACTGAGGGGCAGAGAATATGTCGTCATACTAAGAGGAGAGGGTTTTTTAGATGTCCATGAAATTGATTGATCGCTTTTAAATGTATTCTGACCTGCCTACCTGCTGTAGAATTTACATAACAATTTGATTATTTTTAAAAGAGTAATTTAATAACAGAGAAATTCCCCCCCTAAAAAGATACACTATTCAAGTGGCTTCCTAACTTTAATAATGAGACACACTTTGGAGTTAAATCCGGCACCTTCCTTTGTGATGTGGAAGGCTCCAGAGGCAGTAACACCAGTTTGGTTTCACTGTGTGGGGTGACAGGATTTGAGGAACCCATTGGGCATGGAGCTCAACTCCACCCTGTTCCATGGAGCTTGGGTAAGAGCTGGAGGTCAGAGTGTGAGCGGAGCTGGTGAATCTGCCAGTATGTGGATCATTGCACTCTACACAATTAGGGTCTCGTGCATGATGAGAGCTACAGAAACCTCAGGGAAGCTCTGCAGCATGGGAGAGATTCCTTCCCATAGAAAGCCCTGCACACAATCCAGCTACTTTGCCTTGTGGGATTTACAAAAAGAAAAGGAGTACTTGTGGCACCTTGCATCCGATGAAGTGAGCTGTAGCTCACGAAAGCTGATGCTCAGATAAATTGGTTAGTCTCTAAGGTGCCACAAGTACTCCTTTTCTTTTTGCGAATACAGACTAACACGGCTGTTACTCTGAAACTTGTGGGATTTAGCACTTGATGTAAAAAAATGAAGTAATGTGATGGATTTTTCTATCTGAATGATTTCTCAATTAAAAATAAAGTAAAACCTTTTGGAGTGTGTGTGTGTTAGGGAGGGTGACTTCAGAAACAAATGCAAAAGCTGACATGATTTCAATAATGCAGAGACCATGGCAACTGACCGTGTTGTCTGTGCCTTTGTGCTGGGATCAGGATTGGAATTTATCCAGTTGGTGCTTCAAGGTTGCAGTTAGTATGTATTTGTGTTTGCACAAATAACTTACTTGTAAAAATCCTATTTTACTTGAACAATATTTGTCGTTGGGGGGAAGTGTTCTATTGTTTTCTTTTAAAAAGAAGTATAACTCCCCCCCACACACACAAACACACAAAAACATTATCTAGTTGACTAATTCTTGAAGAAATATAGAATATTTGTGTACTAATAGGCTTGCCCCTGGAATCAAATATCATACAATCATGTCTGTCATGGGTTTTGTGTACAAGAATTGAAAGATTCTTTGAATTACTGTCTTAATTATAGTGTTGGCACTATATGATGTGCTCACTTGCTCAATAAGATATTTGTTGTAGTTAATAGTTATCCATTCAGCTTACTTTCTCACTTTGGCTCGTACTAATAGCAGAAAGTATAGAATAGGCAATAGCGGGGTCATTACAGTTGCGGTGCTTAATTTGTAATGAAAGAGGTGCTGGGGCTCAAGCATTTTTTTTACATTCATAACTGATGCGGTAAGCCCAGGGGTGCCAGGGATATGAACTGTCAAGCCTAGAGGTGCCGGGGCAAGCCCTGGCACAAATTAAGCACTGTAACAGTTGTAATAGCAGTTTGACACAGGCTGAAAGGAGAGAAGATTTAGAAATACAGTAAAATGCTTTTCTTTTCTTAGAAACAAACGAAAGATTAAATTACATTTCAATTACATGTAGCATTACATTTACAACTCCAAGTGTTCAAAAATAATGTCAGGCCCCCTAAAATCATGAGCTGTTAACAATACTACATTTGGGGTTCTTTTTATTGTATTGTGGGTCTTAAACCTCCTATTTTCAAGATTTTCTCCGCAACTATGAAGGCTAGAAACTTGTTTTTAAATGAAAGTCATAATCCTATGACTCTGGGAGCTGGAGCTTTATGCAAAACTCCAACCATTGTGAGACTCGCAGTAAATTCACGAGATCAGGCAACACTTTTCGTAGTGTGATCAAGAAGCGCTATGCCATCATGTTAGCCTGTCACTCCCCACCAATGACGCTGGCCGCTATGGGGAGTGACAGGCTAACAAGCTGGCATAGTCTTCATTTAAACTGGGGTTATGGTAAGATCACTGTCAACATTCACAACTCACCAGTTCCTAGTGCACCTTCTGAGTTCAATGCTATAGAACTGCTTCTTGGAATACTGAAGTGAAACTGTGTTACTGATTGATAAGACTATATTGCTCACTGTGTACATGCTGCCTTTTGTTCTATATATTTTTTCAATATATATCTCATCTTTCCTTTCCGCTGCTGGTATGCTGCAGTACAGTTTCATTATGCACAGGCCATTCTCTTTTTGTTTTGTTTTGATTTATTTTTCCTTTAAACAGTTTTCTCTTTCTGTCTCTTTCTTTGATCCACAGGCTTTGCAGTGTATGTTGGTCTCCCTTCATTCAGAACTTGACATTCAAAGGTACTTGATGAAAATTGAATCTTCTCAGAGAGTTAGTACTGTACTTTCTTTTTCTGCACTCTGCCTTGGATTGAGCCTGTTACCTTTTAACTGTGTGTGGTTTGCCTCACAACTAGTGTCAGTGTCCTTCAGTAAATCTGGACATGCATGCTTTTCCCTTTGTATTCCACCATGGTTCACATCAAGCGAAATGGCTACAGCAATCTGATGCATGTGCATCCTTTGACATTGTTTTTGTTTCTGAGTTTGCCTCTAATGGCATGCTAGGCATAAATGTCCACGCTCTTGTCTTGGTTAGATGCACCCAACTCCTTCAACTCAGTGGGAGTTGAGTGCATGTTGTTGAGGGATGAATGTGGCCCCAATACATTAATAACCACCTTAAAATGTGCTGAATTCTCTCTCTCTATAGCATTATATATTTGAAGGATTTTTCTGTTTTTGAATTAATTGAGAGATCAAACAGCTGCAGCAAAGTTGACCTGTGGAAATGAGGATGCTTATCATGTAGTTTGCTCTTTCTTGTGGTTTTGAAAGTTACAGGGATGTCCCTTAATAGGGCATTAGATTTTTGTGCCCCTTGGAGGGACTTCCTTATGGAGCATACCAATTGGGTGGCGTATAGAGAGGGATACAGGAAATGGGAACATATACTTATTATCTTTTCCAGTGGTTCCCAGCCCAATTTCCAGACTGGATTTTCACATTCATCTGTTTTATTCAGTCCTCCTCACACTTGTGCCACTTTATAGTCCCTTGTTACATCATAGAGACATAGAAATCTAGGGCTTGAAGGGACCTTGAAAACTCCTGAAGTCCTGCCCTGTGTGTAAGCAAACCTGCACTATCCCTGACAGGTGTTTTTCCAACCTCTTCTTAAAAACCTCCAATGATGGGGATTCCACAACCTCCCTTGGAAGCCTCCAGAGTTTAACTACCCTCATAGTTAGAAAGTTTTTCCTAATATCTAGCCTAAATTTCTCTCACTGCAGATTAACCCCATTACTTCTTGTCCTAAATCAGTAGACATGGAGAATAGTTGATCACCGTCTTCTTTGTAATAGCCCTTAACATATTTTGAAGACTGTTATCGGGTCCCCCCTCAGTTGTCTTTTCGCAAGACTAAACATGTCCAGTTTTTTTAACCTTTCCTAATAGGTCAGTTTTTTAAACCTTTTATCATTTTTATTGCTTTCCTCTGGGGGCTCTCCAATTTGTCCACATCTTTCTTAAAGTGTGCCACCCAGAATTGGACACAGAACTCCAGCTGAGGCCTCACCAGTCCAAGTAGAGTGGGACAATTCCCTCCCATGTCTTATATACAATACTTCTATTCATACACCCAAGAATGATATTAGCCTTTTCCACAAGTGCATCACATTGTTGACTCTCATTCAATTTTTGATTCACGATAATCACTGATTTCTTTCAGCAGTTTCACCACCTAGCTAGTTATTCCCCATTTTGTAGTTGTGCATATGATTTATCCTTCCCAAGTGAAATGCTTTGCACTTGTCTTTATTGAACTTCATTTTGCTGACTTCAGACCAATTCTCTAATTTGTCACGGTTGGTTTGAATTCTAATCCTGTCCTCCAAAGTGCTTGCATCTCCCCGCCCCAGTTTAGTGTCATCTGCAAATTTTATAAGTATAATCTCCACTGCATTATCCAAGTCATTAATGAAAATATTCAATAGTACTAGACCCAGCACTGACCTCTGTGGAACCCCACTAGATATGTCCTCCCAGTTTGACAGCAAACTATTGATAACTACTCTTTGAGTATGGTCTTTCCACCAGTTGTGAACCCACTTTATAGTAATTTCATCCAGACCACATTTCTCTAGTTTGTTTATGGGACTGTCACGTGAGACTGTGTCAAAACCCTTACTAAAATCAAGATATATCTCATCTGTTGCTTCCCCACATTCACTAGGCCAGTAACCCTGTCAAAGAAGGAGATTAGGTTGGTTTGGCATGATTTGTTGTTGACAAATCTATGCTTCCTATTCCTTATAACGCTATTATTCTCTAGGTGCTTAGAAATTGATTGTTTAATAATTTGTTCCAGGATCTTTCCAGGAATCGAAGTTAGGCTCTCTGGTCTATAATTCCCTGGATCCTCTTGGTTCCACATTTTAAAGATAGATACTATGTTTGCCCTTCTCTAGTCCTCAGGGGCTTCACCCATCTTCCATGAATTTTCAAAGATAATTGCTAATAGTTCCGAAGTTGCTTCAATTAGTTCCTTAAGTGCCCTAGGGTGAATTTCATCAGGCCCTGGTGACTTGAATACATCTATCTTATCTAATTATTCTTTAATCTGTTCTTTCCCTATTTTGGCTTGTGTCCCTTCCCCTTTGTTACTGCTAATTGTGTTAAGTATCTGGTCACCATTCAGATGTCTAGTGAAGACTGAAGCAAAATAGGCATTAAACACCTCAGTCTTCTTGGTGTCATCTATTATTAGCTCTCCTTCACTGCTAAGTAGAGAACCTACACTTTTCTTCATCTTTCTCTTGCTCCAAGTGTATTTAAAGAGCTGCCTCTTATCGCCTTTATGTCCTTTGCTAGATGTAACTCATTCTGTGCTTTAGCCTTTTTGATTTTGTCGCTGCTTGTGAGTGCTTACTCTTTTGTACTCCTCGGCAATTTGTCCAAGTTTTCACTATTTGTAGGACTCCTTTTTGATTTTTCAGGTCATTAAAGAGATCCTAATGGAGCTATATTGGCCTCTTACTATTCTTCCTATATTTCCTTCACACTGAGATAGTTTTCAGTTGTGCCTTTAATATTGTCTCCTTAAGAAACAACCAACTCTCCTGAGCTCCTTTTCCCCCTAGATTTTCTTCCCATGGGACCTTACCTACTATTTTTCCGAGTTTGGTTTTTGAAATCCATTGTTCTTATTCTGCTGCTCTCACTCCTTCCTTTCCTTGGAATCATGAAATCTCTCTTTTCATGATCACTTTCATCAAAAATTTAATCTTTTAGATTCTATGGATTTAGAAACATGTATGTTTATGTATCCCTGAAATTGCTAGTGAGAAATATAAGATATTCGCAAGAGTACCCTGAGATGACCATGGCCTTCACAATCACACACACACAAAAGATTCACACTTAGAAAGTTAACCCTACATTTCTATGCTCTCCATTGAGCTCTTCCTCCACTTTGTATATGACATATATAATTACGGGTGTCTCAACTGCATCTTCATAGTTTATTTTGCCAGCATATTTTGTCTGGTTTATAAATGAATGCAGATTTAAAGGGTCCCAGAATGCTTTATGCTGCAGTCAAATGCATAATCCCTCAATCCCATAAATATCACCCTCCATGGGTAAGAAACAAAACATTTTGAGAGTGATCATACTCTGTGTTCTTTTTTACAGGGATAAGAACAGGGATATTACGCATTTTTTTTCTCTATGTACAGTGCATTATAGCCTTGTTGGTCTGTTTGTCCCTGATATTATGCCATTTGCTGACTCATTTTATTTCCACCAATAGGACTTAAATATGCAAATAAATCAAGGAAGCAGACCGAAAGGAAAAGGGGGAGAAGCAGAAGGGCAGAGGATGATAAAGAGAGGGGCAGCCTACTTCTAATTCAACAATGAGATGCCCATAGAACAGCAGGAGAGGGAAAGGGGTGGGGGGAGGAAGAGTGACAAATCGCATGAGAGGAGAAAGGGAGCTGCTGTAATATAGGGTGAACAAATAGCAAGCGTGAGAAATCGGGACAGGGAGGTGAGGGGCAATAGATGCCTATATAAGACAAAGCTCAGAATATCAGAACTGTCCCTATAAAATCGGGACATCTGGTCACCCTACTGTAATACCAAATTTCACCAGCCCAGTAATTTTTCATAGGTGCTCTGATAAATATTTCAAATGTAGGTTTCAGAGTAGCAGCCGTGTTAGTCTGTATTCGCAAAAAGAAAAGGAGTACTAGTGGCACCTTAGAGACTAACCAATTTATTTGAGCATAAGCTTTCGTGAGCTACAGCTCACTTCATCGGATGCATCCGATGAAGTGAGCTGTAGCTCACGAAAGCTTATGCTCAAATAAATTGGTTAGTCTCTAAGGTGCCACTAGTACTCCTTTTCTTATTTCAAATGTAACATTTCAGAGGCCCTTAACGATGCACATCTATTTGCATGGGGTGGGAGGAATCTCAAATAAGGAGACAGATGTAAGTGACATGCTGCCTAAGACCCTACGCAATGCTCGTTGTTATACTTCTTTTCCCCATCTATTTATTTATTTCCTGGTAGTGCCCACCAGATGCTAGTCTCTTTCCAAACACAGAAGGCCACGGCTCACACCCTGCCCTGAAGAGCTTGCCAACCTACAAGGCAACTTAGTGTTGGTGATTGTTGTCTTTCCCCCACCCCCCAAAACTATTTAGCACATGGAAAAATTCTTTCCAGCCATTTAGAACCACTGAAATAGGTCTGACAAGTACAGCTTTGGAGTCTGCATAGCTTGTTCATTAGCTCTGGTGGGCAAACACCAAAGGTGTGGAAATTCCTTTTATTTTCCTTGGGTGTGTGCATGGGAGAGAGGGGTGAGACTGTAATCTGTCACTTGGATCAGAACACATTATCCCCAAGGTGCACTTAGGCATCTGTTTATATATTTAAGTATTTCTTTTTGCTTGTGGTTTTATGGCTACTTGAGTGGGTGAGGATCTTTTCTGTTTAATAAGTGTAACGTCAGCTTTTATTGAAATTATCCCTTTCATCCTTAGAGTTCCCACAGCACTTCCCAGATTGTGTAGATGGGAATTGCAGCCACCTCTGGGATGGAACATGGGTCATTCTGCACCATGAATACACCTCAGCATGTTTTTTTTTGAGGAAAATAAATAAGTTCCAACTGAAACTATGATGAGAATTTAGATAAGCCCTGTGTAAATATCCAAGTTGGAAATTATGGACACCTTTAATAAATAGCAGAATAGTAATCCTGAGTCCACCTGGGATGAGATGACGAAGACTGTGAAACTTATCTGCCATGAGCAAATGTGGTGGGATCCCAGAATTCTTCACTGGGTAGAATAGCAAGGTGGACCATTGCTCTGTATTTTTACAGCCACCACATTTAAAATATTACCTATAGAATTTGTTCTAGTTTTGTGTTTTACCTCCCCAAATCCCAGACTGTCCTTTGTGGCAATAGAAAACCTTGGGTTACACATACATGGATTAAGAACTATTAATAAAGTTTAATATGTATATGTTCGAGTTTCTCTTTTTTAAGCTCTCCATCCTATTGTTCTCAATAGGAATTTCTTTGGGGGGATAGTAGGGGGGGAGGGAAAGTGTGCCATTTCAATTAAACTGAGGCACCATCCACCCATCATGCACTTTTTGGAGGAAGCTTAAAATTGAGGGTTCCTTGATTGCTTGAGGATTTGTTTAAATATTTATAAGTATGTTGCATATTTCAGCCCTGACCTGTCTGTCGGGATGAAAACTGCTGATAGGCCTGTTGCCAAGTTCCCTAGGACAACATTTTTAAACTTCAGTGTCTCCAATTAGACCTAGATAAGAGCCTGGTGGTAATAAGTGCTGAGCATCCACAGCTCCCATCGACTTCAAAAGTGTGTTAATTCCAGGCACTCAACAGCCCTGAAAATCTGGCTTCGTTTATTTAGGCACCCAGGTTTGAACTGACCAGACAGATTTATATAGGAGCCTCAAAAGAAGTTTCACTTGTAACTATGAAGCTCACCCCTGATAAGTCTGTGGTGATGAGAAGGGAGAGTAGGAATAACTAACCTGCATATTTCAAGCTCATTTCTTCACAGCAGTCGAATTACAAGATATATTTTTGGCTGGTTACAACAAAGCCAGTCATGAGTAGGAGCTCTGAAGGCTGATGGAAAATTCTGCAGCTTTTTAGGATGATCTGAATATAATTCCACCCTAAAAATGTAAATGATAAATTGTGGGATCTGAGTAAACATATTGTCTAGGCCAGATGAAAAAAGTTGGGGTCAGCAATAGTAAGTATGCAGTTAGTGTTAATAGACCTTCAACAAGCAGAGAATAGCTTCACCCTCAAATAGATTTGCAGAGATGCATAAAATAATTACTCCATGCAGCATCCTGACATTTCCTTCATGACATTGCATTAGTAATGGGTTATATGGTGACATGACATTGTGAGTGAACATTATCAAGTTTTAATGCAACATCATCCTATGACAATTTGACATCATTGCATAAGTTCATCTTCCCATCCTGGTTACTAAATGGGAAGAGAGTCACCCTTCTTACCTAAGTGGGAAATTCCTGTGGCTTAGTTTTCTCTCTTCCTTGGAGCATGAAAAGATCTGCATGGCTTTTGTGTTGCAGGTCCAGTTACACTGCATTCTATGCTTTATTTAATTACTCATGTCTCAGGTAACATGGGGGTGTTGCTGTGATTTGCATTCCTCATATTTTGCCTGAGACTCAGGAAGCACTGACTGAGCACCAGTCAGGACAATCTGACACAAGTAATGTTTAGGGCCACAGAACCAGCATGTCTCTCAAGCTATTAGCTGATCGTTACTGATGTAAATTTGTATAATTTTTACTGAATATACATAATATGTAAGGCTTAGTTATATAGGAGCACGGTTCTGGCTGGGCTCTGGAAGCTTCTAAAACAGAACACAATGATCTCCACTAGAGGGCTCGCAAGCTATTTAAAGGGATACTAGCCCATTCTTATATACTGCCTAAAGTATTTAGGTAACTTGTAAATACATTTTGACTGGGGGGTGGGGGGTTTACAAACAGAAACCTTTGTAGTGTCATTTCTATACAGATTTCTCTGTCATCTCAGTTACTACGTGCTTACCTTTCTTCAGTCTGGCAACAACATGCCTACTGGTGACACCTGGACTGAAATACTACTGCCAGTTTCCCCACTGCCTTCCCCAGCTATCTTCACAATGGGTCTAGTAGTTTATGGCTCCATAGACATGGAAAGTGTCATTTTTTTCTTTTTCCCTTGGGGGGGCAATTTTTCTAGGAAGCAATTCAGATACCTGATATGTCCAGAAACTTGCTCTGACTGTCACTGTAATATCCAACCTGGTGCTCACCATTGGCAAAAAGAAAACTGCACCCCAATCCTTATATGCGCTGATATCTCAGAACTATTTGGATGGCCACCATTCCCTAGTGATAGTTCTTTTTATCTGTTTAAAATTAAAAATATTACATTAGTCGAGTGCCACAAATGGCCCGAGGCTTTCTACAGGGCATATAGCTGTACTTTCTACAGTGCATATAGCCTGATTCACTTCTCACTGCTGCTGGTTTTACATTTGTGTAACTCCATCGACCTCAATGGAGCCCCTCTAGACTTACTTTAGTGCATGTAAAAGGAGAATCAGGCTTCTTGTTTTTACAGAATCTACTGTATGAGTCACCCTTGCTTAATTAGTCTTTGTAAGCCTCTTAGCATTGCAGTGATTTGATTAAGCAATGCTAGCTACTGTGTGTGTGTCACTGTGAAGTTGGCATTAATCCTGAGGGGGATCTGAGTCGTTTTATATTAAATGCTAAAGGATTGTTCAAAACAAGAATATAACCTAACAGATATTGGTAACTACACAGATACAACTTCATCATCCTGCTTGTCTTAAGAGCAATGGAACCAAATGTAACAGGAGGAAACATGAAGCAAAATTAGTTTATCAAAATTATTTTTTTCAAAAAGCAAACTTAAACCATGAAGTGTTTCTACCGGATTATCTTGATTCATTTATATCGCACCTTGCTTTATATTTTCTTTATGGTTTTTCTATTAACAGAATAATAAACTGAGCTTCATAATGTGCGTTAGTCCCCTTTATTGTTCAGTGAGTTAAGTTACACTGACATTACTTGGTAACACCCTCTAAGAAGCATACCTATGTAACTAAAATGTTTTAGCAATGATGGTTGCCAAGCGACATTTCAGATAACTGAATGAAAGAAGAACTGACTTCTTGAAATCCTTCATGTATGCAGGTCGCTTGTTACTTCTGTAAACTCTCAGGCAGTATTGTACATGCACCAGTCTCTGTGTTTACAACCTTGTAGACTAGAGCTGATCATGTCAGAGGCATTTCAAAGCATGCCTTGGTTTGCTAGGGATAAATGTTGTTAGCTTTAATTCCTGGAAAAATTCAATGCTTCAAAATCATTTCATTGCAGGACATTGGATAATAGCTAACCTTTCATAAGTGCAAAGCTCCAGAGAATTTAGCTTTCTCATTAGATATTTCTAACTTCTTATAATATGTGAGCAACTGGACAGGCTGGCAGCAGAGAAGGCTGGGGATGTAGAGCAGTCTAATGAAAACCTCTTAAAAGTTAAGAATTGTTGCTTACATTCAAGGTCACATGGGGAGTATTACATGATCTATGCCATTGCTGCGACGAGCTCTCTCCATCTCACACGAGAAACTGCTGAAAGAGCCACATGTCAGCAAAATGTGTTGTTTTGGCCTTTTTTGTTTTTTTGAACTTGTCTTTAATTTGACTGATTTTTCAAACCCAGTATGGGAGTTGTTTTTAGCCTAACTATAGGGTATTTTTAATATAAGTATCTGACCTTTAAATGAGAGAGGAAAGAAAGATGGATATGATACGTGGCATTTTATGCCAGGGAATATAAACTGACAAGTCTTTAGGCCTTTAATTTTAAAAAGTTTATATTTCCACTGAAGGTTCTGAGGGGGGGGGGAAACCTTTCTTGTTTTGCATTGCTGTACTTAGAGTAGGTATATTATTTATTTTGGATGTTACATTTGCGTGAGAAATTATGGAAAATTACTACCCTACCAAGTTCAGTCTGAGTTATAGTGGCAGAAGTTTATGTTGTTCTCTGCAACAGACAAAACGGAACCCTTATACGTTTATCAATGCAACTTCCCTTATAAGTTGTAAAATGTATAAATATATTCTTTCACAAAACACAAAGCCCTTTTTGAAGTCAACGATGAAAATGTTCAGTGCATTGCATTTCCTACTGAGTGTGTTTTTGTTATCCAGAAATTCCAATAATAGGAGCAAATATAAAACCCTGGATTGGTACCAGCAGAGATGGTTAGGTAGACTTATCTTTAACATACAGTATCTAGCAGTTAACGGAAGTTACAGTTAATTGTCTGCAGCTAAATTCTGTTTGCTGTTATGCACTGGAAATTACAAGTAATTCAGTTAATCAGTGGAGTTTTTCCACATTTTATGCTGATATAAATAAAAGCAGAGTTTAACTCATAATTTTTTAGTATGTTGGATAAAAATTTTAGACTGCTATTGTGGCTTGCTAACCCTTACTCTTCACAGCATATGTAGCTGCAATTCTGATACTGAGTTCTGACAGCTTTACTGCTAAATTTATTTTCAGGACATTTTTCTCAACAGACTCCTCAAGGTAAGTGCAACATTTTAGAGATTTTAATTATTAATAATAGCATTTCAGTTATCAAAAATGTAAATACTTCTGTGCCACTCAGCTGCCAGTTTCCTCTTTACAGAACTCACTCACTGGTTTTGAGAGCAGATCTAAGAAAACCTATTGGATGAATTTCTAATCCTACAGGTTGAGGCTCTGTGTGTGTGGTGCACCTTTGTTGTCACAACCAGTGTTAACAGTTGTCTGAGCAACAGGGGAATGGAATTGCCATACATTCACCCTATAATATGTCAGCCTCAGGTCATTGTTAGAAATGAAATTTGTACAGTAGATGTACAGCAATAAAAACCTTAATGGAATATCCAGGGACAGTATATTTTAAAATAACTTACATAGAAGTCACCTTGAGCACACAAGGCTTTGCAGAATGCTGCATTTAGAGGCTGAATGAATTCTTTTTCATTGCTTTTTTTCCAGACAGTTGGATCTTGATGTTCCTAGTGACATCTGCAATATAATAATGATATATTTATTTTATTTTTACAGACAAGGAGCCCAAAGCTGTCTCAAAGCCCACAGCCCAATTTGGGAGACCAGGCAGAACATCTGTCCGAAGCATCTGCCGATTCTTTAGAAGCCATGTCTGAGGGAGATTCTCCAACTCCTTTTTCCAGAGGCAGCCGTACACGAGCAAGCCTTCCAGTGGTGAGGTCAGCAAACCAAACAAAGGAGAGATCACTAGGTAAAATATCTTCCAGGATCCTTCAGTGCTCTGCTCTTGGCCTGTAAATTTGGCATTGTGTTCTCTGCAAATAAAAATTTGTCTTTACAGTGTTTTGGGGTTAACAAAATATGGACATTTGCAGCACCTTATTGTTACTGCGTGTCACAAGGAGACTGGATGGGGGCGAGCCGTATCTGTGCCATAATTTTTATTATCTGCTTCCCAGTGTGAGGGGGTGGGATGAAGGAGGGTCACTTGGTAGTTAATGGACACCTGGGCCTTAAAGAGGGCTGACAAAGTTCAGTTTGGAAAGTGGTACCACAGAGAGTGGAAGGCTCTCAGCCAGGGTCTGCAGGAGGCAGGGTACTCCAGGGGAACCAGCCCAGGGCCCCAGTGCTCTATACTGGAGCAGGGAAGGACATAAGGAACATATCCCAGAAGGGGTTGAGAACTGTACTCCAGGGAAACCACCCTGGGGGCTGAGTGCTCTATCCAAAAGCCAGAAAGACTCTTAAAGGTAGCCCAGAAATCAGACTGAAGGAAAGCCCCCAAAGGGCAAAAGAGCCTCTCTGTTTGTTGGGACTTTTTAGTTTGGACTCTTGCTACCCTGTGTTAGGTTTGTATGTGACTTGGCCAGAGGGCTAAGCCACCTCTCCAGCATAGACTGGTGTGTGGAGAGCCAAGGAGACCCGCCTTGGGGAAGACGGGAGACAAGGAGCACCAGCAGCGCCACACTTAGCCAGCAGGAGGTGCTATACGACAGGCACTCCTCTGCAACACTGCCAGTTTATTCTTTTCAGATTAGTTCAGTGTGGAGTACTGGATGGCCCAGGGAATTGGTAGTGAGAGTATTACTGCAGTCTCCAAAAGCATGCTAGACACTTGACAGACAGACAGACAGACAGATGTGGACCCTGTCCTGAAGAGTCTATTAACAAGCTCAGCCCAATAGTGCAAATACATATTACCAAGTATTATTCTTCCTACATGGTAGTAAACACTGCACTAAGTGATGAGTTTTTACAAGATGGGACCTTAATTTTAGACATGAGATACAGAGCCCTTTGTTTGTATATTACATGTTCAAATCCAGCTCGATTTGTAATAAGCAAAAAATGATTAATGTCTGATGGTTGATTGGTGCTGGCCCAATTCCTATTGAAAAGGGATGGTATTCACATTACCTCTGGAATCTTTTATGGCAGCCTTTGTAAAGAGAATAGGGATTTGAATGGACATGGTGATGGAACTACTCTACTTTTTCCAGGAAGTACCTTCAGATTTGAGTTGAGGCACAATCAACAGCAATTCCACCCTTTACACCTAGAAGGGGCTCTTCTCAGGGGAAGCTGCTCCTCCTGTTACTGCAATTTGAATTCCCCTACACCTGAAGGTTGAATTTAGCCCAATTTGTCCACAAAATTAATTTTAAACTAGAATTGGTTTTGCAATACATTTTACTTTCTTAGAGAGATTTTCTTCTCAACAGATGGATGGCACAGGTAGAAACTAGTTTTTTTAAGAATAATGCCATAGGGCAGGTAGACTGCTGTTGGAAGACAGCATAACTTGCATGCAGATTGATGAAGAAGGCATGTTTCTCAAGGGTAATACACTGAAATGTTGCTTCTTTTCTGTAGGATCTCATTCCCCTACATGCAGAATGACATAAACCAAAGGCTGCACCATACACCACAGAGAGCTCATAAACTGATCACAGGAGTTTATTTATTCCTCAGTGATCCAAGGCAATTTCTATCAAGAGTGTTTTGATATCTGATAAACAGAACAATTAAAAAAAAATAGAAAACAGAACTAAAAAGGGTTCTCCAAGCCAGCAGGCACTAGCAGTGCTAAAAAGGGCAGCACACAAATCTGAGGATGGGGGAGAGAGTGGCTCACATCACTCCTCAGTGGGCCACTCTGGCCAAAGCCAGGAGATGGACGCCATGGGGAGCTTCATCCATCTCAGCTGGAAGGGACAGGTTGGTTTGATGCAGGACACTTTGAAGGGAAAGCCTGAACCTTCCACCCAAACTTACATGTTTTTAAACAAAACCTACATATTAATCCTAAACTACTGAACACTGTTCTTTTAAGACACAGGAAAAATGATCATTTTTTATGGGTTTAAGTCTAATAAACTTTACAGGTTCTTTTAAAAATCTTATTGTCATAGACATTCATATTTTTCCAAGTCTAGTTGAGTCAGGTTGTTTTTCAAATTACAGACTGAATAAAGGTCTATTCGGAGGTGGAGTGAATGAGAATAGTGGCAATGCATTTTGGCTACCCGGACATCACGTTTTTGTCAGTCAGTACGAATGATTAAGGCTGTGTTGGTCACGTGACTTCTGCAGTGGCTGGTGCTGGCTCAAGGGCTGCCTGAGCCGGGGAGCCCCTGGGCCAGCAGCAGCAGTTTAGGTGTGTGGGAGGAAGCTAGGGACATGGGGTTGGGGGGGGCGGGGTGGTGCTTATCTCGAGGTGGGGGGCTCCCTGATTCCCACCAGCATGTCCCTGCAGCTCCTAGGTGGAGGGGCCAGGGGGCTCTGCATGCTGCCCGCACCCGCAGGCCCTGCCCCCACAGCTCCCATTGGCTGTAGTTCCCAGCCAATGGGAGCTGCGGAGCCAACACTTGTGGCAGGAGCAGCGTGGGAGCCACGCTGGGCTTCCCTCCCGCTAGGAGCTGCAGAGACACGCGGAGCTGGGTAGGGAGCCTGCCAGCCCGCACCCACCCCCCAACACCAGCACCAACGGGGGTCCCAGGCTACACACCACTCCCCTCTCCTTCCTTCCCCCCCCCAGCACCAGCAGGAGTCCCAGGCCACACACACACCCCAGTAACTGCAGTGCCCCTGGACTGCCCTCCCAGAGCACCCGCAGCCCCCTGCCCAAGTTTTAGTTAGAGGTATATAGTAAAAGCCATGGACAGGTCACAGGCCATGAATTTTTGTTTACTGCCCGTGACCTGTCCATGACTTTTACCAAAAATACCCGTGACTAAAATGTAGCCTTACTAATGATGACTGTGGGTCATTATGACATGCCAGGCTCCAATTCATGCCGTGGTGAGCCAGCGCATGTGACATTCCAGCTCTGTATCCATTTTAAACTTTAGCCATGGTTCTTGAAATTAAGGTCTTTCTTGACAAAAGGGTCTATCAGAATCAGCACATTTCTCATCAGTATGCCACCTGAGGACAAAGTGTAACATTAAAATGAATTAATCCTCCATGAGGTACAAAATAAAATATATTTTAAAATATGTATTTGAAAGCTGGGATTTCTTCCAGCTTGATAACTGTGGGGGGGGGGGGAAGGGGAATTCTAGGAAAACTGTCAGAACAAGAATCATCTTAAACCTGGACAGAGCTCCAAAGCTCTCACCAAAGTCACTTGCAATTTGCCTAAAGGAAATAAAAATTGACAAGTACACAATTATGTTATGCAACCTGTCAAAAACAGCAGTATGTGCATGTATGTGCTGGATTGCACTGATATCATTGTTTTAATGCTTCTCAAAAGACATGCAGACTGACAAATGTTTGTGGTTTGCAAACAGTGAGATGTGACTCTGTCAGGTGCCAAGCACTTTCAATCCTCTTTGACTTCCGGGGCAGCGGAGGATGCTAGGCACTTCACAGAATCAGGCTGAACAGGCCTATTTCTGAGAAGTGCTGTGTGTTTGCCGCTTTCTACTAAAGACAATGGGAGTTGCAGGTTCTCAGTGTTTCTCAGGATTGGGCACTATAAACAGGGTTGGATTAAGGCAGAATCCATAGCTCTGGATACCAGACTGGGAAGGGGGTACATGGACACACAAAGGCTTGGATCTGAGGAGCCATTGGAGGAGGGCACTGACAAAGAGTGTTGGGGTCTGCCATGGGGACTTGGGAACAGGAGAGAGTGGTAACTGAAGAGGAGGTCAAGAACACCAGTGCATAGCTGGCTCCTGACCTTACTCCTACCTGACGGTATCTCCACTGAGTGCTGGCTGCAGTCTGTAGGCACTCAAAAGAGGGGGCAACTTCACACACCCCATCTCCCTCTCTGCCCAGCCCAGTGGACTCTCCCACTCACTTCTGTTGGGCAGCCATGCCACAACAGGTAGACCCAGCATGGGATCTGATTGATTCTTACCTTATCCTTGGGGATAAGGTTATGCTGGGATCTGAGGGAAGAAGGACAACCAGCAGGCAGCCTGCCTGCTTGGAAAGCTGGTATATAATAGCTGGTGATATTCATGGCTCCCTGCTTTGAGAGAAGAAGCCAGAGCAGCTGAAGTGGACCATTCAGAGAAGTTTCTTCCCTGAAATGTCTCTTAAAAATCCACTGGTCCTTATATTTGGGCCCTTGTTCTGAAACACATAAGCACATTGCATAACTTATTTAAATAAAGGTAAAAGGACTTGACCCTGTGTGCGGATATATCATTTGGGGGAAGTGGATGTTCAGAATGAATGCATACTTTTATGGACAGCGGTTAGCCCATCCCTCTGAGAAACTTATAGGATGTGGTCCTGACCTTCAATGGGAGGGGAAGTGACAGCTGGAGGGGAAGAGGGGGAGGGTTGAGGGACAGAGGCATGTTGGGGGGGAGTCAGTGAAAGAGAGAGAGAGAGAGAAACAGAGTCTGTAAGTAAACTGAGAAAAACAGGCAGAGGATGAGAGGGCAGCCAGAGGGACAGAGGGAAATCAGGACTGAGAGAAACCAAGAGTAAGTGGAGAGACTGAGACTGAGCAGGACAAACAGATGTGCAGAAGAGGGTCCCTTTCGTTTAAAGCTGGTTGGTTAAGTCAGTCCATGTTTGATGGTGTGTTCCTGACCATTGGTTCCGGTCATCTATCATTGATCCATGTGGTTCCCTAGATCCAGAACAGGAGAGCCAAGGGCCTTGAGATCTAGTGGGTCTGATTTGATTTGCACTGCTGCAAGCATCACTGGAATTAAGGCTATATCTTCAGGAAGTCACAAGAAGTATGTGAGACTCAAAGATTGACCGGGGTGTCAGACAGCACCCAGTGAGGTAGCTGAGGAAAGGGGAACCTTGAACTAGAAAAAAAATAACCTATAAGATACTAGCCTGTGCATATAGAGATATAGATATATTTCTGTATTTAGAGGTTATATTTAGCTAAGTACACTCAGTAGTAAGTTACTCTGTGTGTGTGTGTGTGTGTATATATATATATATATATATATATATATATATATACACATATCTCCAAACCATTATATATTTTTATGATATATATATTCTTAATCTATTTGATCTATTGTAGGTAGGTAGAATCCAGTTCTGTTTGCTCTGGTTTAAATAGAGTCCCTACTATGTTATTTTTTGACAGCTAGTTGTATTATCTTAGCTACCATTAAATAACCTTTTATTATGGTGTAACATACCCCCAGCTCTCACCTGCTGAGTAGATTAAACCACCACTGTAACGGACCATTACTAAATCTTGATCGATGGTTTTGGGATGCAGTGACCCTTGGATGTATTTCAAATGTAACACTATAATCCTACACTGAGAGGTCTGTTTACATCTGTTTGGCATCACAAACAGATGAGGTCAGTTTAGTGTAGGAGACCAGAGTTGAGTATGTAGTAACTTTATCTCTGGACTGGTGAATGGTATCTCTGAGTCAACAGAATGCATCATGGAGGGGCTACAGGCACAGTTTAAAGCACTATAGACCTTGTTGACTGAGCAAGAGCCCAGAATTACAGGGCAAATATCCACTCTGCCCGAGGCACTGAGGTTGTTAAGGACCACCTGAAAGGACAAGCCAGAGACACTGTAAAGTACCTTATTCCTCTGGAGAAGAGAGCACAGAGAACAGTTTCAAGTTGCTGATTCGTGTGCATGGGGACAAGGCTCCTGTTGGAAATCGCTCATGAGAATTTCATGAGAGAAAGCAGGAAGAGGGTGAAACAGGAATTTTACCTACAATCTTCAGGAGAGACTCTCCAAAGTGCGGAATCAAGATAAGAGCCAAGTGACAGACCCAGATGCCATCCAGAAGGATCAACTAGTGAAAGGACTGAGGGATGATGAGTTAAGACATGAAATGAAGAAGAGATTCAAGGAACAGCCTACACTGACTTTTCCTGACCTGTTAAGGGCAACCATTGAGTGGTCTGAAGAGGATGAAAAGAATTTGGAAGGAGTTGCAAATAAACGTAGTTATAGAGGAAAAAATGAAGTAGCCAACTGAATCTTCACGGCTGATTTGGAGGATACCCCTACTGTCTTGGAGAGTTTGAACAAAGCAGTACAAAGATTTAGTGATCAATAAGAAGAGCTTTCTACCAGTGCATCAACCAAAACTTTCACTTGGACGAAAGCAAACAGTGCTTTCTGAGGGGCAGAAAATTGCAAGAGGTCTCCATTACAAGATGGCCAGGTCAACTATGGTTTGCTATGGATGCCGTGAGTCCAGTCACATCTGGAGAGAATGACCACGTAACTGAAAAGATCAAGAAAGAATTTCCTCTCTTGATAGAGAGACAGTTGAAGTGTGAAACTCAAGTCAGGGCAGAAGACACTCTTGAAAGGGGGATGAGACACCCAATATTTCACCTAGAATGGGTTTATATATGGCAAGTCTATGGATAGAAAAACAGAGGGCCAGAGCTTTCGGAGCCAGCCCCATTGTGGAAGTGGAGATTGGAGACATGAAGACACATTTTATTTACTTGACCTTGGGTTTAAAGTCACCACTCAGATGGCAAGTTACTTTTATAAGAACTTTGAGAGACCTAATGCTGTGGCGGATGCCAGCTGGGTAAAATTGAGGCAGCTAATAGATATTCTGGTAATTGGATGTTTGGAGGCAGCTATTTGGTGTTTAGGGCAAGTATTTTCTCAGAAGTGTGTTTTCATTGTGCAGGATGATTATTTGAGTCCAGAAGACAGTGTGATTGGAGTTCCCAGGATTCTGGCCTGGAACATGCTGAAGGATCTAAATGGACTTTTTGGACCCTATTGCAGCTTTCAGGAGGACTGTACCACAAGGAGAGGGTCACACATCTGGGCGAGAGTAAATGCTCAGTGTCAGAAGATTTGGTGGCCAGGGAAGACTGGACATGTGCAAGTAGCTGGGATTAAAATGTCACAATTCCACTTACGAGTGGTGCAAGGTCATTGTTTTCACCCAGAGGGACTATCCTCAAGGCAAGTTCTAATCACTCCAACTATGATGACAAGCTTACCAGAGGGGTTGTCTTAGCTCATATGCAGTGCAAAATCTCAGGAAGGAGTGGTGCCAGTCTGATTGTTGAATGCTAGTGTCTGAGCAGCCTGGTTATCTCCCTGGACCTGGGGGGCTGAGATCATATGACCAGTCAGGATAGAGCCTCCAGAAATCTTGGAGTATAGACAAGAAGGAGCTGTAGTGAGGGTTCAAGAGGCTCAGGAAAAGAGAAAGAGAGACCATCACAAAAAGCAGAAGCCAGAAACTGTTCCCATGAAAGTAGATTGGGAACTGTTGAGTCCTACTGAGAAACAATATTTAAGAGAGCTACTCCAGAAACATAAAGATGTGTTTCCAAATCTGATAGTGGTCTCGGGTATATTGAAGTAGTGGTGCATTATATACCCACTGGAAATGCAGTACCCATAAAGCACAGACATAGAAGAGTTTCTCCCTATGTGTACAAGGAATTCAAGAACCATGTACAACAATTAGTGTCTCAAGGAATTCTCAGAAAAAGTTCCTTGGGCTTCTCCTTCTGTGATCATCAGAAATTTGGATGGGCGTGTACAGTTCTGCTGTGATTACAGAAATTTGAACATGGTGACAAGGAAGGATGTCTATCCATTGCCAAGGATAGAGGAATCACTAGATGCATTGGGACAAGCCATTCTGTTCTCCACCCTTGATTTAATGGCTGGATATTTCCAGGTGGCTATGGGGCCTGCAGATTTTGGGGGAATAGCCATGACTACCCCATTTGGACTGTTTTAGCGTATTCACATGCCCCTTGGTTTATGTAATGCTCCATCCACCTTACAAAGATTGGTGGAGACACTATGAAGAGATCAGGTGTTTAAGATTCTCCTAATTTATTTAGACAATGTACTCGTGTTCTCACAGAATTTTAACAAACACTTGGAGTGATTAGATTTGGTTCTGATCACGTTGGTCAAACACGAACTAAAGTTAAAACCTACTAAATGTAAATTATTCAGTATCGAAGTTAAATTTCTGGGACATGTGGTGTTGGCTCAGGGAATTGCTGTTAGTCCAGAGATGAAGGCATTCGAAAATTGGCCAACACCACAGCGTCTGACTGAAGTTAGGAAAATGCTCAGTTTTATGAGTAACTACTGAAGTTTCACAGATGCCCTGTCCTTTGCATTAGCTAGTGGAGAAGCCCAAAAAGAAGGGCTAGGATAGTACCTTTTAAGTGGACACCAGAATGTCAATGGGCTTTTGAAGAGTTGGAAAGGAGACTTATGACTGCTTCAATTCTGGAATGTCCAGATGTCAAGCTGCCATTTATACTGATTACATGTCTTAAGAGCTATATTGAGTTATACCACCACGGTGACAGATCATTACTAAATCTTGGTCGGTGGTTTTGGGACAGGGTGACCTTTGGATGTATTTTGACTTATAACACAATAACCCTACTGTGAGAGATGTTTTCACCTGCTCACCTAAGTAGTCAATTGACTTTGTCAGCAGTGATTTTAACCGGAAACTGCCTGATCCTGCCAGTACTTAAGCTTCAGTTTGCTTCAGTGGGACTTCTCATAAGAGTAGCATTACACGCATGCTTAAGTAATGGCACAGTGGGGGACTGGACTTTTAAAATCTTCCCTAATGTTTTATCTCATGACTCTCTACTTCAGTATTGACAGACAGATTTCAGTGGTTTGAGTAAAGATTTCACTGCCACATAATTCAGACATCATCATCATCATAAATATGTAGCTCTATAATAACTAATTGAATAACACCTAGCCCTTGCAGCCAATAGTGCATTTCATCAATAGATTATGTGACAGACCCAGACCAGCGGGATACAGGAGTCTGGTAGAATTAAAATTTACTGGCCACTGGATGAATAGTTTTCTGTTCCCTGAGTGACCAGAGCAGGGGCTGCCCTAGAGCAATCAGGAACCTGCTAGAACCAATTAAGACAGGCAAGCTAATTAAGACACCTGGAGCCAATTAAGAACTTACTAGAATCAGTTATGGTAGGCAGGCTAATCAGGACACCTGGTTTAAAAAGGACCTCCCGTCAGTTAGTGGGGGGCGTGCAAGGATCAGGGAGTGAGAAGGCGTGCTGCTGGAGGACTGAGGAGTACAAGTGGGATCAGGCCTTAGGAGGAAGATCCTGCGGTGAGGATAAAGAAGGTGCTGGGGGGAGGCCATGGGGAAGTAGCCCAGGGAGTTGCAGCTGTAGCTATCATGCAGCTGATACAGGAGACATAGACATAGGGCCCTGGGCTGGAACCCGGTGTAGAGGGCGGGCCCGGGTTCCCCCATCCCCTGATCAGACACACAAGGAGTTGACCCGGTCTGTGAGCAACACCAGAAGGGAAGGTCTAATTTGGAAAGGGATCTGGCCTGTCCCCGACCCACTAGGTGGGACGAGAGACTGTGGAGATTGTTCTCCATTTCCCCCATGCTGGCCAGTGATGAGGTTAGCTGAGTGAATGGCAGGTTTGAGCCTCTAGCAGAAGTGGCCAAACGGCAGGCTGCCGTTAACCTCTGAGGTGAGCAAATCCGCCAAAAAGCGCAGGACCCACCAAGGCAGAGGAGGAACTTTGCCACAATGTCAAAGCTTTTTTACAAAGCAGGTCAGTATCATTATCCCCATTTTACAGATGGGGAAACTGGAGCAGAGAGGCGGAAGTGACTTGCCTGAAGTATCCCAGAAGGCCAGTGGTGTAGCTGGGAATAGACCCCAGGTCTCCTGATTCTGTGTAGTGCTCCATCCTATGTGATTAACTGGGATTATGTACTTTTATGTTTGGCATTAGCTTTGTGTGTGTGGGGGTGTGCATGCAATGTATGTTGTCAGGTTTCTATAAAATTTTAAAATCAAAAATGATATGGCTGTTAATAAATTGTTACTTAGCATTCACTAGTCATTCTGGGGAGGAGGCCCTTGATTTGTTTTTGAGGTTTTTCTGCTAAGATTGGATCCAGCCCCATTTAGGACCTGATTCAAATCCCAATGATTTACTGGGTTTTGGATTAGGCCTTTAGGTTTAATCCACCACTGCCTTTAGGCCATATATCATACAGCTGGTGAACCATAGGGAGGAACTCTCCTGGAAGACATTGGGAATTGCATCTCAAATTAAGGACTGTGTATGGCTTTAATGTAGTTAATCCTCTCAAATCATTTTCCCCTGTCCTGTCTATTGACTCTGTAATGCATGAAAAGCACATCAACATGCAAAAATGAACATGTACTTATTTGCTATCGTAGTCAGAAAATTAGAGTTGGCTGGCAGTTCTGCAGGAAAAACAGCCTGAAACAACCAGTTTCAATTATGGGGTTGAAACAGGAATCCTAGGAAATGAAAATATCCTAAGGTAACTCTAGTTTTTCTGGTCAGTTCTTTCTAGATTTCATCTCCTTCCTTAGTTTAAAATCATGACCGACGTTTATTGGGCTTCTAAAGAAATATTTTATCTTACTTGAAACATTTTGCAGCAGAAAAAACAAAGCGAGGTAAACAACCATACCAGTATATGCTAGTCCATAAAAGCTTTCATGCTCCATTTACTATACTTACACATTTTCTTGGACTATACCCAGGGGAAGAGTGAAATGTACACCTTCCCAAGAGAAGCTGGGTAATCACATGTGGTGTTTACTTAATCTATTCTTCCTTTACGTGTGAGCGGATATCTCTTGTGTGCACCTGAGGAATAAAAAAGTTGTTCCAGCGAGCCAGAATCCTTTCTAGCATTACAGCCTCGGCACATACACATTGTGCTGAAAACCATTATATGATAGGCTCAGTGTATACTGTGGGTCAAATGATATGGGGCCTGAATCTCCCCTTTGGTACAACAGTTTGTGTCAAGTGTAAGTCTGAAATGGCTTCAGTGCAGTTGCACTGGTGTAAAACAGCTGAAATGGAGGGGAGAATCAGGCCCCCGAGTCAGAGCTTGCCTTCAGAGACAGGTTTAGCTTGAAATGTAGCTACGTAGGCACATTTCTGGGACTGTTTATTTCCCCTGCTGTTTTTCTTGAGCAAGACTTTTTCATTATTGTTATTTATTTGTATTACAGTAGTACCAAGGGATCCCGACCCAAAATCCGGGCCTTGTTGTGCTAGGTAATTTATGAACATGTAGTGAGAGACAATTGCTGCTCTGAAGAGCTTGTGATCTAAACAAACAAGACCAAAATGTCTGGTGAGAGGAGGGAGGGTGGAAACACAGGCACAGAGACAATGGAGTGACTGGTACAAGGTTGAACTGCTGGTCGGTAGCAGAGCCTGAATTAGAACCCAGGTCTTCTGACTTCCAGTCCAGTGCTCTATCCACATCTGTACACTAAAATTGGCAAATTATTTATGGATAACCACTGAAAAACAATAAAAATAGGCCAAATCCTACCTTCCACCGTACATGCAAATGCCCCTTCCATGTTTAATACCAAGTGGCAAGTCTAGCACAGTGGTCCAAAGGTATTAATGTGGAAAAGTTGGAGCTTACCATGACAGGAAGAGCCCCTTGGTTATTGAACTCCCTACTGCTCCTTATCCCCAAGCAATACCTGTTGCAAGCCCCTAAGAATTTTGGTCTGAGGGACCATCAGCTTTAATGTCCCTGCCCATAGCTGCTTCTGCAGTAAAATGCAGAGTGAAGGATGGTCTCTCACTGGTATCCAGACCACTTACTAGAGCATAAAGTGTTTTAAAAATTAGTTAACAAGTCCTTGAATCATATCTGGCATCACGGACCCATTGTAATATGCTTAGCCCCTGTGTAATACGCTCTTGTTAATCTGTCACATTCAGAAGGTGGGCTGCTGAATGCTGAACTGGTTGAAACCTACACGTGGCTTTCCCAGTCAGTCCCAGCTAAACTGCATTGCGGTTGTGCAGCCCAGTCCCATGCCAGGTCTTATGGGTCAGCAGCTCCTTATCACTAATGGTGCTGAAGTCTGCCATGAGATCTGAAAGTATGAACATGGATATTTGTCCTTTATAGTGATAAGCAGAACCCTCTGTATTCCTTGATACTGTAAAATTTGCTGAGTAAACTGAAGCAGTGCTGTCCAAAATCTGACAGCCTGAAACAATGGTTTTGAGAAGCATGAACTGCCCCATTCATCTAACTGAGTTGTGAACTTTGACATATAAAAAGATAAGAGTTTAAGCATCATAGGTTTTAGTTGTGACCACCTGGATTCTCTTCCGTTCTTCTCTAAGCAAAAGTACTAGTATTTTATTTGAATTTTTTTCCTGTGATCCAGGCTAAACTCATCCATTTGCAGTAGGCACACGTAAAACTCTACAATCTTTCCTATTTGAGTGGTGCATGGAATACACATCCCAACTTCATGGGATACACTGGTAGACATAATATATAACCCTAGCATTCCCTGTGTATTCTTTTCGTGATGAAACAGACCTATTACAGCTAGTCTCAGTAAATAGCAGGGTATGAACAGATTAGCAGTATGTAGATTTAAGGAACTAAACCTGACATTTTTTCTATCTTTACTGAAAAACCCGACCAGACAGCTGAAGAACCTTGAACAAAACTATTCAGGCTATTCTGGTAGAAAGAAAATTAAATTAAACATGTACTTTTAGTTTTATTTCATGCCACAGATTGTGCCCATTGATTCTGTGAAGGTAGCTAAGAATATTAAGAGACCCCTTTTTAAATGTAGAGGATTGATATTATCAGCAGAGAGTAGCTAAAGGAAATAGTACTAGAGCTTCAGGCTAGAAATACCACAAGGATGATGGCAATGACCTCAGACTAGTTCTGAAAGAATGTGTTGTATAGCTGGAAAGGCTAGTGTTGAGTGTGAGGATAGTAACAACTGCATACTAAGGAATTTCTTCTCCATTACAAGAAGTGTTGCTGTAGCAAAGTTATGTGTGTGTCTGCAGAATTCACTGATAAGGACACCAATGTGTGTTATCTCTATTTGTCTGATACATGTCTAAGAAGAACAATATGGGTTTTGACCTCTGTTACACCCTTAAATACTATACTATATTTGTCTCAGATAACATTCATGGTGAAATCTGATCTGTTTGTTGCGGAGCATTAGTACCAATATTTCAATATTCACTTTGGGCCAGATTCTGACACCCTTATTGATATTAAATAGTTGTTACATTGATGTCAATGAGACCACTTGTGGAGTAAGCTGCTGCTCAATATCAGTAGGGTTGTCAGAAATGTAGCCTTAGAAAGTGTCCGACTACACAGTGATTTAGTGAGACAGGCAGAGATGTGATTTAGTGGAAACAAGAATTCCTGAGTTCTAGTTCCAGTTTTAGCTGTGGCTCCCTCTGTAGTGTTGGTTAACCCTTCTGCGTCAATTTCCCCTTCTATATAATGGGGATAATAGTACTTACCGACTTGAAATGAATATTGTGAGGATTATCTAATGTTTGTGAAGTGCTTTGAAGTTGACATTACTTATTATTATTATTTATTCTTAATTATTAATTATTCTTAAACGGTTTATCAAGTATTTTAACTTGTTTTTCTCCACTACTTCAGAGATGCGTAGACTCCAAGGCCAGAAGGGACCATTGTGATCATCTGACCTCCTGTGTAACACAGGCCATACACCTCCCTCAAAATAATTCCTAGACCATGTCTTTTAGAAAAACATCCAATCTTGATTTGAAAATTATCAATGATGGAGAATCCACCACAACCCTTGGTAAATTGTTCCAATGATTAATTATCTTCACAGTAAAAAATCTACACCTTATTTCCATTCTGAATTTGTCTAGATTCAATTGTGTGCATATTTTCTCTCTCTCTCTGTGTGTGTGTGTGAGAGAGAGAGAGAGATTTGGAAGCCTGATGATGCATGGTCTATTCACAAAGTTGTGCTGGTTTAAGTAAAGTTGTGGTGTTAAATTGATTTACAACTTTGTTAGTGGATACCCTTACACTGGTTTAAACCTGGTTTAGATCTGTTTATCTTGCATATAAGAATGGCCTCACACTGAAGCCTCATCTAACACTGGTTTAATAAAACCAGTTTGATGGCACATCTTAAGTTAAGCTGGTGAAAATTTGTGTTTAGACCAACCCTGAGAAGGAGGATGAACTTTTTGAAAACCTTTTTCTAACTGAACCTTCTTAGAAGGAAAAGCAGAATTAGGATCTCATTTATTGTAGAGATCTATATGTGGAGAAAGGAGAGTCTTATGGTTAGACCATAGGGCAATCGGGGAGACCTGGTTTCTACTTCTAGCTTTTCCATAGCTGTTCTTTGTGTCCTTGGACAAATCACTTCATCTCCTTGTTCTTCAGTTTTCCCATCTGTAAACTGCACTTTCCTACCTCACAGGAATGTTGTTAATGAAGCATTAATGAAATAATGTTTGTAAAATGCTTTAAGAAACCTAAGGCCTTCTCTACGCTTAAAAGTTTTGCTAGCATATTCTATGTTGTTTAGGGGCGTGATTTTTTGCTGACATAGCTGAGGCAGCAAAAGCCCTACTGTAATCACAATTAAACTGGCAAAAAAAGGCCTTTTGCCAGCATGGCTTTATTTCACTTGGGAAACTGGTATAAGCTTTACTGGCAAAAGGACTTTTTTGCTACAATAAGCTACATCTGCACTAGGAGGGTTTGCCAGTATAGTTTGTCTATAAATGTAGACAAGTTCTAAAACTGAAGGTGCTATAGACATGCCTAGAATTAGCAGCAGTAGCATGGTTTGACTCAAGTTACTACTTTCAGATGTGCTATATACTATAGCCTTCATTATTCACATAAATGTTACCTGTCCTCCTGAAGTTAAGCCTATTACATGCTGCATTATTGTCTTGTTTGTTTTGTGTTTGTAAAAACTCGGCACAATCTTAATCTTTCTGGCGAATCTGTTGTGACAGAAGAGTAAGTGCAGAAGGATGCATGAAAACATTAGCATTTGTTTCCTTTGGCTCCCTTTCCATCGGCTTTGCTGGCAGCTATGCTGTTGTCCTAATGAGAGCTGCACCAGGGTTAGACACTATTTCCTCTTGCTTTAGTTTTAATATGAGTAATTTATTAGTTGACAATAAGAAATGATTGTAGGGGTGCAGCTGCTTCCCTCAAGCTGGGCATTAGGGTGTTGCCAGCTGTCCCAGTTTCAGCCTGACGAGATGTGTGTATGGAACAATGTGAATGATTTAAAATAATGGATCTGAAAGTCCCTTTTTCTTCTATCATGCCGAAAGGAGGATTTTTCGGAATGAACAGCTAGTTTTCTCAAACAGGAAATACCCTAAAGTACTGCTGTCATAAATATAAAGGGAAGGGTAAGCACCTTTAAATCCCTCCTGGCCAGAGGAAAAACCCTTTCACCTGTAAAGGGTTAAGAAGCTAAGATAACCTCGCTGGCACCTGACCAAAATGACCAATGAGGAGACAAGATACTTTCAAAGCTGGAGGGGGGGGGAGAAACAAAGGGTCTCTCTCGGTCTGTGTGGTGCTTTTGCCAGGACCAGAGCAGGAATGCAGGTCAGAACTCCTGTAAAGAATTAGTAAGCAATCTAGTTAGATATGCGTTAGATTCTGTTTTGTTTAAATGGCTGATGAAATAAGTTGTGCTGAATGGAATGTATATTCCTGTTTTTGTGTCTTTTTGTAACTTAAGGTTTTGCCTAGAGGGATTCTCTATGTTTTGAATCTGATTACCCTGTAAGGTATTTACCATCCTGATTTTACAGAAGTGATTCTTTTATTCTTTCTTCAATTAAAATTCTCTTTTAAGAACCTGATTGCTTTTTCATTGTTCTTAAGATCCAAGGGTTTGCGTCTGTGTTCACCTATGCAAATTGGTGACGATTTTTATCAAGCCTTCCCCAGGAAAGGGGGTGTAGTGCTTGGGGGAATATTTTTCGGGGGGAAAGATGTTTCCAAGTGGGCACTTCCCTGTTCTTTGTGTAACACTTTGGTGGTGATAGCGTTTAACCTAAGCTGGTAAGAATAAGCTTAGGGGGTCTTTCATGCAGGTCCCTACATCTGTACCCGAGAGTTCAGAGTGGGGAAGGAACCTTGGCAACTGCTATATTATGACACGGATCAGGCAACTCAATGGAAAAGGCAGTGGCTTTTTGAAAGTATGTAATATAAGGGAGAATTGGAGAAGGAGAATTTACCATAATACCTTTGAAAATGTTCTTTCCCATGCTGATAAGTTTATGGACCAAAGGTCTCTGTGATTTCTAAATAAAACCTCTATATTGTTAAGGAACAATCATTCCAGATTAGATACAAGTTTATTTGGAAAATCTACATTAAAACAACTGTAAGTAAGTTTCTGATATATAGGTTGAGGGTGTGTGAGGAAGGGCAGAGTTAAGGCTGTTTGGGAATGTTCCAAACCCTTTAACCCCTAAAGGGGTTTTTTTTGTTTTGTTTTAAACTAACATTTCTTGATATTCATACGTACTTAGTAGCAAACTTAGTTTAAAGTTAACAACATTTTTATCTGTTTACTGAGTTCTTTAAAAATATGGTATCGATATATCACTTTTAAAGTGTCTTTTTAAACATTTTTTTGTCAACTGAAAAATATTTTGAACAACACCTTCAAAGAAAAATTCTCGTATACTCTGAAAGTAATCACACGCAAAAACTTTTTGTTTGCTTAAGAACAGTGAATACAGGGGTTAGATATAGTCATTAAAATGTTGATTAATTACAGCTTATTTTCTTCAAATATATCTACTACATGAGTTCTCAAGGATGTTTAACAAAAAAATCATAATTTCAATTCAGAGTAAAGAAAATTAACTTAACAGTTTTTGAGGTATAGGCCATTTAAAAAAAAATAAACTTTCAGAAAAATTCTCCTAAACCTTTGGAGTAAATCTGGCAATTTTCAGGTCAATCTAGTTTTGCCTGCCAAAGTAAAAGGTTAAAAATAGAGTTTGTAATGGAACCTGAGTGCAACCTTAGTGACACAGGATGATATTGTTACACCTTTTTGACCCGAGCAGCTAGTCGATTCAGGACCCTGGGGATGTTTCAGCTGGAAGTAGAAACTGATGATGGAGTCTGGTATTTTCTTGGATGCAATCTTATTCATTTGCAAGGAATGTATAATGTCCTGCTTCTCCAAACACAGGAGGAACCAGAAACAAAAGGAGTCGTTTCTTAGTTTACAGGCCCAATCTTTCCTCATCCAGCAACCCTGACCCAGAACCTTTTGCTAGGCTTTTTTCAGGGTCATGCTGTGGTTACAGGCTACTGCTTGGCTTTCTTGCTGCCTTTGGGTTTCTCTGATTCTTGACTGTCCCCTCCAGCTAGACTACTTCCCCACATGCCAGTGATGCTGGAACAATTTGTATACTGGGGATGCTGAGAGCCATTGAATCAATCTGTAAACCTTGTATATGATGGAAACCACTTCAAGCCAGGGGATGCTGCAGCACCTTCTTCTATGCCACCCCCGCTCCCCTAGTTCCAGCACCTATGCCACAAGCGCATCTGGTCAGAACAATGTCCAATGGAACCGTCCACCCATGTGTTGCTAGTTACTGGGCAGACTAGATTACGTCAATGTTTTAGCTTTGGCCCCTTAACTGTGTCTTACACCTATCTTAATTGAAGGGCATGTTCACACCTTATTTTCAATGAGGCTGTAATTCAACCCATAACAAGGTTTAACCCAGCTCGTAACAATATCATCCATTCATAATAGTATAGAAAAGGTACTGACAGTGTCATTTTAAAAGCAGCCTAATATTAAATAATGGTTAGCTGGTGTTGAGGAGTCTGATTAGTATGCATAAAAATTAACATGTTCTGCCTTCTCTTGCTCCAGGTACAATTATCTACTCGCTGACTGTGAGAACACCTGCCAAAATGTGCATTCACTCATTTATAGCAATTATGGGCAACATAGTGAGAAAAATACGAAGAGCTGAGGATAAAGAAAACTCATCTTAGATTAATATGTCTTATATATTTTTCAGTAAATGGCTTCATGTCCCAGGACTTCAGCACAAACTTTTAGTTACTGGTGGTAGCTCATGAATATATAAAATAAAAACCCTTCGACCACCCCATCATTGGTGGTATAACCAATTTTGACCTTAAACCAAGCTATCACTATCTAAATAGGTTTTGTAATTTGTGCTGTAGCCCCATAGACTGCATGATCATCAGTAGAGATATTATTTAGGCATTTCTGTTCCCTTACAAAAAAAAAACCAGCTGACTTAAAGGAGAAAATGAGTTGCTAGTATTGTGGCTTATATCCTCTGAGGACTAACCAAGAAAGAGCAACATAGTCACATTTGAGCAGATCTGTCATTCTCTTCAAGTACCTTTGTGCCCTCCTGATTCAGGGGGCTGAAGAGGCCACTGGTGTAACTTAGGTAGCCCCTCAGGGCTCTCTAACATCATAACAGCGTGTCCTCAGATGCCTATAGACAGGCTGTGGCCCCACCCCCAACATGTCCTTCCCACCCCTGGCATGGCCCAGATGTCAGGTCTTGCAGGATAGTCTGTGGCTGTCTTCCTCAGCTCCTACACTGGGGGAATTCTCCCCTGGCCAGCCTCTCCAAGGCTTTTTATGCCCTTTTATGTCACTCTGTCAAAAGGGGATGGTGTTGGAGTGAGAATCTCACCCCTAGTGAGCAAGGTCCAGTGGGAGAAAATATGAGACTCCACAAGGGGAGGACTGCCTCTGTGTCTCCATTTCCCATCTGTAAAATGAATATATTACAATACTTGCCTACCTCAGGGGAATATTGTTGGACATAATTAATTAAAGTCTGTTTGTTTTGAGATCCTTTGATGAAAGGCACTGCAGTATATAATTGCAAAATATTGACATTTACTTTTGACGAGAAAAAAATAGGTCTGGAAACCATGCCTAGTACTGAGAGACTTAAGAAGCTCAATCTATTTAGTTTATCCAGGAGAAATTTAAGAGGTGACTTGATCATGGTCCCCAAGTATGTACATAAGAAAAGAGATTTCTGATAGTAGATGGCTCTTTAATAGAAAAAGACATAACAAAATCCAATCTTTGGAAACTGAAGCTAGACAAAGTGAGACTAGAAATAAAGTGCAAAATATTAACCATGATGGTAAATAACTGTTGGAACAACTTACCTACGTATGATGGTTCTCCATCACTTGAAATGTTTAAATCAAGACTAGATGCCTTTCTCAAAGATGTACTCAAGCTCAACCAAAAGTTATAGGCTTAATGCAGAAATTGCTGAGGGAGGTTTGTTGGTCTGTGTTATGCAGGAAGCCAAACTAGATTATCAGAATTATCCTTTTTGGCTTTAAAATCTATAAATCTATCGATATGTGACTCAGATTCTTTCTTTCCGCCCCCCTCTACTATACTATAACATAATGTGTTAGAGGTTACTGTTAAGGTTGCAAACCATTTCACACAGAAACACTAAAGATTAAAGTGGGTGATATTCAGGCTAGATGTGCTTTTTAGTGACTTCAGCTTTGTTCTTACTATGAATTTCACCTATAATTTTATAAATAAATAAATTGCTGATAAATCAGTTGTGGGCACAAAATTATGCTTGAAAAAATGGGGAGCTGGTTTTGAAAATCAAACCCATTGTTGAGTAAGTGTGAAGTTAAAACAAAGAGTTTATGCTTAAAAGAACATAAGTGATACAAGGATTAATTTTTCCCTCAGCTGACAGAAAATTTCCCATGAGTTACCTGCATCTTCCTTCTGGTATGGGTTCATTTTAGTATTATTTTTAAATTAACTCTTTTAATGTAAACTTTTGATCTAACTAAAGAACAGTAAAAATAGATTCCTTGCAATAACATGCTGCTCTGGGAAAACTCTGTGGTATAGAAACAAATAATCAATATCCATAAGACTGTTTTTATTCTTCATTCCAGTATTGTAGTGAAAAGATATGGTGTGTGTGAGACAGAGACATCTAGCTTTGCTTAGTCTAGTATAGATTTAAATATTTGATGTGTTTTTCTATGTGGACTTTGGAGTCTAGGTTTATTCCATGCATTTTTTTTAAAAAAAATCTTCAATTGTATTTTGCTTTTAGGAGTTTTATATCTTCAGTATGGAGATGAAACAAAACAGTTAAGGATGCCGAATGAAATTACAAGCACAGACACAATTCGTGCCCTCTTCGTAAGTGCCTTCCCCCAGCAGCTGACAATGAAAATGCTGGAGTCTCCCAGTGTTGCCATTTACATCAAGGACGAGAGCAGAAACATATACTATGAACTAAATGATGTAAGGTAGGTAAACATGGAACTACAGTTGGTTTGGTTTTTTTCTGCAGTGCATCAATAGCATGAAAAAGAGTAAAGCTGATAAATATCTAACAAATATCAGGTGTGACACATTGAGGCAAGTTCAGTGGTGTCTGAGTAATTTGGGGTTTTCACAGTTTGACACATGCCTTAAGCTATACGTACCACATCTGTTGCACAAGCCGTCTATGTATGATATACTTTATTTAAATATTCATTCAGTACAGATAAGTTTGGTTAGCTTTTACAATTAATATTTTATTGTGTTTTTACCAAAACATGTGTATTTGAAATATTAAACATAAAATAAACATCTAGGCCAAATTCACAAAGTGGCCTTAAAACAGATCCCTGTCTCCGCTGACAGAAAGTCTGATGTAAGGGGTAGTGGGGAAGTGTCCTGGGTGTTTTGGGACACAGTGTGGGCTGGAGGGAGTGTCATGGAGCAGAGCTCCACTATTTATGATCTACCACCAGTGTGCAATCTGTTACGCCAGCGGCAGAGGCTGGAGTGTCCCCACTGCTGCTCTAGTTTCCATCAGGGCTGGGCAACTGAATACCTGCCACTGGTCCTAGATGCTACATTAATACAAATAATTAATAATAATAATTAAAAATACTTCTGAACTCAGCCAATACTGCATACAAAGAACATTGTAAAGACCGGGTTTGTATGTGTGTATGTGCGTGTGCTCTGTTGAATGGAATCAGAGCTGCTCAACCATGTTTCTTAAGCCCTGAACTTCTGACACCAATTGGTATCTGTGCTTTTGGAGCAGAAGGATCAGAATGTTAACCCATAACCACCAAGAAGTTCCCAATGGCCAATGTGCACAGCAGTTACAACCATGTGGCTGACCACAGATTTGTTATGGTGTGAAAAATAGTTAGGGATATGTGGCATATATTTATAGCAGACTGTTTGTAAGATAGTATATGATAAATTCCAGAACAGCCACAAAATGACAAGAGCAAAGCAGAAGAGAAGGAGGGACAGAAGGAAAAGTGTTCAGCTCTAACACCGTCAAATAGTGAATGCAAAACAGATGTGCAAATAAAAAAATACACAAATGTGTACCTGTTATCAGAAAAGTTTCAGGTGGAGTGGAATGGAGTTATGGTGCAAATACAATTCAATTCAGAGATCAAATGCACTCTATTTTACTACTTTACTTCAAGCTGTCATATTTCTACAAGATAGCTATGGAGATTATTTTTAAACAAAACTTGACATTAGTTGAGTAACCTCTCTCAACCATCATTTTAGAGATAGAAAAGAGAGTAGATTAAGTTTGGTCCAATTAAAGATATTACCTCACCCACCTTGCCTCTGTATATGCCATCATTATTTGTGAGCTAAGAATGAACTGGAAAATGAGAGAACTTTCCTTGCATTGAAAAATACATTAACCAAGAATCATTCCATGTCCATATGGAGAGCAGAATTCTGTAGTTTAGATTCTTCATGCAGATCTCTGAGCAGAATTTTGTCCTTACCTTATATGTAACATCTGCACTCTTGGCACTGAATATTATTTAATTTACAGACCATAAACATTGTTCCCAAATTATTCACTAACTAAACGTAGACCTGTCACCTTTTTTAGATATTGATATTATCTTAAATTCCATATTAGTAAGACAGAAAAGAGTTTATGCTGCCATAAATAAACTAAGAACATAAATTTGCTACAAGGTAGGTATTTTCTTGTACATTCTACATGTAGTTAACTCTCATCAACTCTAAACTTCTCATTAACCATACATTTCTTAAACAGATGGGACTGATCTGTCTGTAAAGCTATGTGGTTTTTTAATAGACTACTTGAAGTCTACAGCAGCAGTGCAAGTTCTGACTAGTTACAGATTCAAAGCAATCGCTGACTGTAATATGACTTTAAAAGAAAGAAATTAGACCAGCCCAAGAATGCTTCACTTCAGTTTTTTAAAATGATAATCCCAATGAGTAAGATCAGTCCACTAAACTTGTAGCTGTACCTGGAGGAAAGGAATTCAGTCTTCTGTGCAAATTCTCTTGAAATCACTACTGTGAAATGAAAGGAATCACAGTTTTGAAAGGACATTAGTGTGTTTAGATTGTTGCCGTTAATTAGATTGTTGCTGATTAGTCCTGGGCAAGAAATCAGCAGGACTCAGGACAGATTTCTAATCTATGAAATTATTGTAAGGTAGGTTTTGAGACTAATGTAAAACATCTGTTGTCTGATTGTTGTCTGAATGAGTCAGTTTATAAAAAGACTTATGAATGACAAGGCTCTTTGTGCTAATCTTAAAAATCTTTTTGTTTTCTCTTCCAACAGTTTGCATCAAATTCTGCAGTTGCTTTTATCAAAGCTGTGCTTTTTTTTATTTAAAAAAAAAAGCTTTATGAAAGATTGGAGGCTTGAAAGTTTGGTTTTACGTTTGCTGATGTGTTCTTAATTGCTATGGAATGTTTTCAGTTTTGTGAACAAACTAAGTTACATTTGCCTCAACAATAATTTCAAAAGAGTATTTTTCTTTTGATTTATGCTCATTAGAATAGCAGAAATTCATGTGTTTGTGTAGAGTACACAATAAAGTATTTAAATATTAACTTAAATCCTTTCGGGTGCATTGTAAATATTGCAGCTTTATTATCTTACAAAGTGTTTTCACTCCGTGCGGGGGATCTTGAAAGAAACTCAGTACCACCTGGTTTTTATGGGTGTGGAGCTGTGCTGAAAGAATGATACTTTCCATGGGAAAGAGAACTGAAGTAGGTTTTGTTATTTGTGTGTCTATTTTATAGCAGTAGGGTTTTTTTATTGGTCAGTTGCAGCAATGTCATGATGGTGGTTGATGTCTGTTGCCTGAATCCTTAGGGCAAGCAAAGGAAATGTCTAAAATAAAACTCCTTTCATCTATTATCGTTCTCGATGTTTTTGATTCCAGGAACATTCAGGACAGATCTTTCCTTAAAGTTTATAACAAAGATCCTGCGCAAGCATTTAATCATACATCCAGAACTGTAAATGGAGATTTAAGGGTAAGTGCCAGAGTTGATTTATATTCATTTTTATTTGATCTGCTGTTTTCTGTGTGAAATATTTACATTAACATATATAGTGTGAATACACACATGCTGCAAGGGGAATACACTGATCCATGCTGCTAACTCATTTATTGATTTATTACAGGGGTAGGCAACCTATGGCACATGTGCCAAAGGCGGCACACAAGCTAATTTTCAGTGGCACTCACACTGCCTGGGCCCTGGCCACCAGTCCGGGGGGGCTCTGCATTTTAATTTAATTTTAAATGAAGCTTCTTAAACATTTTAAAAACCTTATTTACTTTACATACAACAATAGTTTGGTTACATATTATAGACTTATAGAAAGAGACCTTCTAAAAATGTTAAAATGTATTACTGGCATGCGAAACCTTAAATTCAAGTGAATAAACGAAGATTCGGCACAACACTTCTGAAAGGTTGCTGACCCCTGATCTATTACTTCATTCCTTGTCACTATTTACTTTAACACTCTCTGATCCCTTATTCATTCACAGTAAAGAACTGAAATCACAGCACAACTTTTTTAGTAATTTGTTTCAGATTTCAATTTGAAGTCTCATTCATTAGTGGGCACCAAACTCTTTCTTCTTTTCAACAAAGCAGAGTATCGTTTAACTTTTACTCTATTAGTAGTGCAACTCCCAACACCATTTTCAAAAGCTTTCCAGTTGAGCTCCAGGTCTCCTGATGTGCTTCATAAATGACTATCTCAGACTCAAAATACTAATAAATGCTTTGCAGTTTTGAAAAGAGCATCAATTTTTGTGTGTCTGTCAAAAATACCATAAATATAGTAACCTTTGTTAAGTTGAAATCTTTGCTTTTGAATTTGCCAAAAAATCTTCTGAAATTTACTCCCTTTGTTTCTTTTTTGTTTAAATATAATATATAGGAAATAATAAAATCATATTAAGCCTTCAAGAAGGATACAGTTACTATCAAGTGTGCTGCTTGTTTTTTAGTAACTTACACATGCTCCAAAGCGGATGTCAAATGTTCTGAGGAACTCCTGTAAAAATATTAGTTTATAATTGTGCCTCTGGTTCTTGGTTTCACGATTTCTTTTGCATCTGCCACAGATCTTTGCTTTTTTGGTTTAATTATATTTAAGTACTTTTGCAGTTGTAATGGTGTAGGGCATTGTTGTTTCAGTGCAATTGTGGCAGTCGTTCAGTTTCCTGCGGTATTTTCAACCACCTCTCCTGTAATTATTTCATTTAAATATTTGAATTTTAAAACATCATAAAACAATCTCTCTGATGGGTCATAAAATCCAATTATCTGAATATTCACCTCACTGCATGTTAAAAATCTGTATATAGAGTGATAGCAGCTCATTTAGGGGCCGATCTGATAAATTGCTATGTGTCTCCTGCAAGGTGCTGAGAATCCTGAAATATTATTGACTTCTGTGGAGCAGTAACCGGATGTATCTGAAATATATCATTAATATCTTAGGGCAGGGCACATTTTTGGTACCTATAGTAATGTTAACCATTGTAATAATAATGTGTTGACATTGCATCATTAGGTCTAAATTGTTGTTGTCCCACTTGAAAGTGGGGCTAAATGTAACTTTTTTGCGTGTTGTGTGCTGGACTGGTATTCAGACATGTTTTGCTAATGTGTACACAAAATCAAAATATCAGCAATCTGGATTACTTCTTTGGCCCTGTGTCAGATATTTACTATCTAATAAAGTTGTTTCAAATACAAATGTCTCTCTGTAAAAACAGTGGTTAAAATTTGTATTATTCACATTAAAATATAAAACTGTGAAACTGAGATTATGCCCACAGATACATATTGAGTATGGCGAAACTCCCTCCCTCTGGCCAAAGTGGGATAATTCAAAAATAAAGGTGGCTGGCTCCCTCTGTACCAGCGCAGGAGGCTGGATTAGGGGACATCTTAAGGTCTCTTCCAGCCCAACGTTTCTACAATTCTGTGATTATTTTACCATGTTCCACTCTACTCTCTGAGGTGGTTCTGTGTGTGTCTTACCAGAGGTGGCATTTCAAAATCTTCACATCTCCCAAGAACAGTTATTTCCTGGTCTGTAGCCAGCTCACCTGGAGATGTGTTTTCTTAGCTCTCACAAGCTCAGCAGAGTTGGGTTTGGTCAGCTCTTGTATGGGTGACTTAACTACCTTTTCAGTTTGAGAGGTAGTCCCTGCAAGTCAGAGTTCAGGATACTGGTGAGGCAGCATGGAGAAGCCTAAAAAGAAGCACCTGATTTTATGTTTTGTTGCTTATATATGTGATCACATGAATATATATGGTGGACAGGGAGAACCCAAGAGTAAGAATGCATTCGTTCTGCAGCTGCATTGAGGCAGACAGATGTAGGATATGGAAGAAGTTGGATGGTGGGAAAGATATCATTCCAGTCTTCGTTCCCTCACCATGGTGCTTAGATAAATTGAAACTAACTATACTAAAATGAGAGGGGAGGACGGAATAATTATTGTAAACACAGTGCTTCAGATTAGCATCTGTTTCAGTAAATCTAGGGATAAAGCGATTATTGCCTGTCCTGTTTTAAGGAGATTACTTTTGAAATGTGAATCAACACTGTATGAAGGCAGATCTTGTCACACATCTTTTGTGTTTTACTTAGGGCTGGCAGAATTTGATGTTTATTTTTTATAATGTTGATAGATAATACTGATGTTTATTTTAAAGTTTTTTTCCTATTTTTATTATTTAAATTTTCGGTTATGGGAAATTATGGAGGGGATCAGACAATAATTATTGAATGACAGTAGACACTGAGACTCAAAAAGTTAAAGCTTTATAGCCATTAAAACTCAAATTGCCAACATCACATATCCAAATATACAAAGTTAGTATCCTTGAATCAAAGTCTAATAGGTTCTCAAGCTACATTTTTCTTACTTTGCCTATCAGTAGATTTAAATAGTCTCCATGCAGTTTGCAGGCATTTCACCCTTGTGACTGTTCCTTTTAATTTTTGTTTAACTAGCTTCCTCATTTTTGTGTAGCTCCCCTTTTTGAAGTTAACTGCTACTGTGGTGGGCTTCTTTGGCATTCGTCCCCATACAAGGGTGTTAAATTTAATTATATTATGGTCGCTATTACCAAGTGGTTCAGCTATATTGATATCCTGGACCAAATGCTGTGCTGCACTTAGGACTGACTCAAGAATTGCCTCTCCCCTTGTGAGTTCCAGGACAAGCTGCTCCAAGAGGCAGTCATTTATGGTGTCAAGAAATTTTATCTCTTCATCCTATCCTGAGGTGACATGTACCCCGTCATTATGGGGATAGTTGAAATCCCCCATTATTACAGCATTTTCTCTCTTTGCAGACTCTCTGATCTCCCTGAGTATTTCACAATCACAGTCACCATCCTGGTCAGGTGGTCCTTAATACATTCCTACTGCTGTACTGTTGTTGTTCAAGAATGGAATTTCTATCTATAGAGATTCTATGGCACAGTTTGATTTGAGATTTTTATTTAATTTGACGCTATGCTTTCTTTCACATATAGTGGCACTCCCCCATCAGTGCAACCTACTATGTTATTCCGTGGTATTACTCATCCCACTGGTTATCCTCATTCCCCCAAGTTTCTGTGATGTCTATTATGTCAATATCCTCATTTAATGACAGTCACTGTAGTTCTCCCATTAGTATTTAGACTTGTATATTTTGTCAATATTCAGTTGCTTTCCTTCATGTAAAAGTATCTCATTTAAATATGACTGTTCCTCTCTGGCTCCTAGGTGTACTTTGCCAACTTCTGTCCTATCTTCTTTGTGAGAACATAGAGTTCCTTCTTTAATAAATTAATCCCTATGAGATGTGTCTGCCTGCATTGTGTGCTCATCTGCATCTGTCAGCTTTCCCCTAGTCCTTAGTTTAAAAAACCCTCTACAACCTTTTTAAGAAAGACACAGAGATAATAAATGCAAGATCATCCTTTTGAGTTCTTCGGATACTTTAAACAAAAGGCTTCCAGATTATGGGAGATTCCTAGCGGTGTTTCATTGGATTGTGTTCAAGTTAAAAATCTTCAGGTCATTAAATGCAAAAAGTAAAAATACAAGTATTGCCAAAATTGACCACTTGCTGATTTTTTGTAACAGTCTTACGGTATGTCTATACTGCAATCACAAGGTATATAGACATATTGAGCTAGCTCTAATCTAGCTAGCTCAGGTACCAGAATGATTGCACCGTACCATTTAGGGCAGGGAGGGGGATTTGTCTGGCTGGCCGAAAGTAGGGAACAATGCTTTATGGCTGGGGGGAGCTGAAGGGGAGAGGTCAAACTACTGCAAAAGGGGACAAGGGGCCAGCATGGTGACACTGACGCATCCCCTGGGAACCGGACAGGTGGGAGGGTTTAAAAGGGGCAACTGTGTGCGTGAAGCCCCCTTCTACTCGGAGCAGGCTGAGGCAGCCCAGGTACCAGAACAGTCAAGCTTGTGCTCCAGAGCGCACTAGACTTGCGAGGGATTCCTGGGCAGCTTGTACAGCCACGCTGAAGTGCACGCTGCTGCAGCTTCCCTGCTCCAGGACCTGAGCTAGTTAAATGAAAGCTAGTCTGGGTATGTTTACTTGAACTGTAATCACACCCTCTGACTGCAATAAGCATCCGCTTAGAGTGTAGCTCCTAAAACTGAGAGCAAATATTTAAACACGTAGTTGTTTGAAGGCATGATAATGCTAGGAATACCCATAGTAAGTTTATAAGGTGCCAAACACTACCTTCCTGATCCCTCTACCATAAAACTTTTTCTTTAGGAAAAAAACTAATATATGTATATCTGATACAGAACTTCTAAACGATACAAATATCATCATTCCTGCTGTTTTGCTGCCTGCTTTTTCTAGTGCTCTTGTTGTCATTGAGAGGTTATGACAACATGAGCCATATTGTATTTATAAACATCATGTGTTTCCTTGATATGACTTGCAGTGTCTGCCAAGCAGAACACATGGAAGAAACATTTCTCATTAGCTCAGCATTGGTTTTGGTTATACTGATTTCCGGGACAGGAAAAATGCCTTTCTTGCTCAGACTTAACTTTCGGACAGTGGAAGCAAAGCCTGTGAATATCCATGAAATCTCTTGAACAGAGAGGCTGCTGCTGTTTTAATCCACATGTTTTGTCTCAGAGCTTCTTCTAGCAAAACAAAAGCAAAGAAGTTTAGTTTTAAGACAATGTAAAGACAAGCTTAGCTGAAAGTACTTTTGTGTTCTAATACCTGCCAGATGCTTCTAGAAAAGGAGTTCACCAAAAGATGTAAGGTAAGATGCCTATTCGTAGTGAATATGGAATTCCTTTTTCTTTTTGGCTAAAGGATATTTTTAGATTAACTGGGGATTTAAACCAGAGATCAAAACTAGATTTTTTTAAAATCTTCCAGAAGAAGAAATGTTTTATTCCCCTGTTGACTACCAAAACTAGTCTTTTTATGTCTAGTTTAAAATCTGTGTATTGAAAGTAATAATTTGATTACTTTCTAACTTGTCATTTGAAATCTGGTTGAGAGTTCAACATAATATATAAATATAGTATCTGATGCTCTGGAATTGTTTCTGTGACATGAGTTTTACTATTTTTAATGAATGAGCTATTTCTAAGCTGTCAATTATTTATGCTGCTGTAGGGAAGAAGACATTGAGAGGTAGCTATATCTAATCAAACTGTTATGAAATATAATAAATGTACCTGTGTTCTTTCATTCATGTCTTTCATATCCTATAAAAATTACCCCATAAATGATCTAGATTATTGAGAAGGTGGCTAGAAGATTAAGAATTAGTTAATTTTTATTTTTAGCTATGAATAAAACAAAATATAAACCTCAAGTATCGCACATATAACGATCTGTTTAAATGTACAGATCCTAAGCTATATTTGGATAGAGATCTCATTGTGGCTTTTTAAATAATTAAGTGGTAATGTGCTATTGTTGAATTATATTTATTTTGAAAAAATATCATTCATGTTCTATGTAATCATATAGATTCTGTAATATAGCAACAATCTAAAAGTGGCATTTTTAAAAGTTGCCAAAGAATAAAATGGGTCTGTTAAAACCAAGTTCTACTTACTTTTTTTCAAGTTAAATGATATCAAACTTGATCTGAAAAAAAGTATTTTAGCTAACATCGACTAGTCTAGGAATATGAGTATGCCCCACCCACTCTGCAAATACCAGAAGTCTTCCAGTTATATATTACTCTCTTTTTAGATTAAGAAATCACAAGCCTGTCATCTGGAAATCCCCAGTAACTTTTTCTGTGAAGAAATAGATCCATGCTCCCACCATGATACACTCACTTTAATAGTGTTTTTATTTCCTTCTAATGGCCTCTCCTTCTGGCTGAGGGTTGCAAGCAGCTTGCTCTGGAGCGTGTCAGTACACCTCCTGGGTCATCCAGATCGAATTATTTAAGAGCAACTCAAGTTTTCTGTTGGCCTGTGACTGAGTCTGGAGGTCAAGCCTCTAACACAAAGTGTGATTGTGAAGTTTGCCTTCTTGACAAAAGTCCCATTGGCTTCAGTGGGAGTTTTCCATGAATAAGGACATGAGGATTGGGTTTGGGTCCATTTTTAGTATTTGTTAGTTGCTTCTTTTATTCTTAATCCACATACTTTTACAGAAAGTTTCCTGGTTCCTATTCCTTGGATGTTTTACTCTTTCACAGCCTTTGTGTTTGACAAATCAATTTGCAATAGTCTGGCTATTTATCTCCATTTCCTAAGTATTTGGCAGAGTCAGACATTGCTACTCACGGCTGTGTCTACCATTGTTAGAAACCAGTCTTCCCTTGTAAATAAGGAAGCATAAGAGAATTCAGAAGACCCCGTAAGCTCTGAGATAGCACTGGAACCAAAGATGACTTTCAGTCTTCCATACAGCTTTGTACATCGGCTCTTACCTCAACAGAGATTAAAAATCACCTTGCTGAGATTAGTCTATTGTGCTCTCTCTGTGACATCAGCCTGGTTGGAAGGAACAGTTCTTCTTTCTTTAAGCCTGACATTGCTTTATTTAATCAGGACTTTACTTTAGCCTTCCCTAGCGTCCTTCTGTATTACATTATCCGGAAGCACAGCTCTTTGTACAGGATCTGAGTTCCCTGCTCACAGCTGAGTCCTCAGTTCTTTGTTCAACCAATTGCTTTCCTCTAGGCAAATATAGCAGCCAAAGGGCCAGATTCCATAAGTGAGATAAGGCCTACTTTGTCTTCATCCTCTTTTTTTCTATAGAAGCAGAAAAGAGATCCAATTCTTGATCTTTTTGGAGAATCCACACACACAGCTGTGGTCTTTGATTAGATGGTGTCAGTTCTAATCTGGAGTCAAGAAAACTGATCAGACTCCTGAAAATATGAGCAGTACGAACAGCCTTTCTTGGATACACATAAGATCTAGGGTAAAAATAATCTGAGTTGGCATAAACAAGACAGCTGCAAAAATCAGTTGGCAAAAGGGCACCCCTGAAAAAGTATATGGTATTGGAATCCTGTCTCTTTCTTTAATGTACAGAAACATATCTTTAGGCTTTAGGACAATTTGCATGTGATTGAAGTTTAACATGCAAATTAAGTGGCTGAACAGGCCAAAAGGTTTGTTGGATAACTTTGGTTCCTCAACCACTCAATTTTAATCACAGTGGATAACTTCTACCCTGGGGATCCCTACTTTTAACCTTAGTTATTTACTTCAGCCAAATAAGCAGTTTTGCATCCAGTCAGCTAAACTGCAGTCTGTTCTTGGTGGATGTATGTCTCATTCCTCCAACACACCCCATTTATCCATCCATTATGGTAAACGTAATCCAGGAAGCCCAAACAGTCCTCTTATTAATAGCCTCTGATTGGATCCTGTGGTCTAGACTGTTTACACAACATGGTTTCAGACAGTGGCAGGAAGGACCTTTGGGAATCAAACCTCACAAGTACAGGTTTTTTTGTCAAAAGTGGCTCTCTCCTTAGGCCAGTGACAACAGCTCATTCTGTATACAATGAAACCTCTCTTAAGTCACCACTCAATGAACTACCAAAACTGTGTGGACTGGAAGAGTTGGTCTCTAACTAAAGTATCCCCAAGGGTTCAATACAATTTTGTTCAGTCTTCAAAGTGATTGCAGGTTACAGGTGGCGTTTACTTCAGGTTTCCCTGTATTTACAGGTAGCTCTAACAAGCTTAAGACACTCAGCAAGTTAGTTGAGCCCTGAGACCCCCATGTCTCATTATATTACTTCTCTGTCCTGGTACACTGATCGCTAGATTGTCTTTGCATTTGTCAAATGTTGAACAGAAGGAAGTAAAGTTGAAAGAGAATAAATGTTCACAGAACAGAACAATTACTCTTGAGACTGTGATAGCAATTATATTAATGTGGTAAAAGAGGTGTTAATGCAAATACTCCCGCTGGCCTCCTCTATAGGAGTGGAAGATTCAGCCCACAAGGAAGCAAACCAGTTCTGCAGCAGGTTCACAGTAGCATATGCCACAAAGCCCAGTTGCATGGGGGCTCCCTATGCACTGTTGTGTGGGATGAGGAAAGGGGCTAGTGGATCCATTGTTATACTCATCCACTGACCTTTCCTTCCTACAGATGAGGACTGCAGATAGTGCTGGGTGCAAAACTTATGACATAATATTTTCCTTCTTATCTGCTGCGTTCTTATTTAGCGGTAACAGTGGGTTACAGGTGTAAAATATGCGTAGGATTTAAACGACCAACTATATTGTATACTGTTTCTTTACTATTTATATCCTAACATATTCCATATTCCTGTAATAGAAAACATGTTTTGACTCAGTCATTTGATAATTCCAGATGAGACTAAAGGTTATGTTTTTCCTTATTCTTGTTTAATCATAAGAAGTTGTTCAATTCTATTTGGCTTTGGCACAGTAGGAAAAGCTACAAATATGGAACAGAAATAAAAGCTGAATAGTAGATCAGAGAGTCAAGGAGCCATGCATTTATTTTGATTTATGAGATCAGTTACTCACAGGACTCCTTTTTTTTTAAAGAGTAGAAATCTGATATACAGCATATTTAAACCAAATAAAAATGCTGATCTGTACCAGAGCTATATATGCTTGAAACTATTCCTTTTTTGGGAAAAAAATGGATGAATCCATCAGTTCAGCAGTGCCCCAAGGAGGTGCTGGAATCCAGAATGGTTTTAAGGATTTGGCTTTCAAGGCTGATAGCGACTGTATGCATTTTCTTGACAATGCATTTGATCTCTTAAGGGGAAAGGGAAGGAAATGCTTGTTACATCTGCACAAAGCAGGCAACTTTTGTTTATGTGCTTAAAATCCTATCTAAAAGCAACAGTACAAAAGTAAATCAAACAAACAGAACTATTTGTTTGTAACACTAATTCCCAGCCATTTCAAGGGCCCTACCTTAATTCTACAAAAATCAGTGACAACTTTTATATGTTCAGTTCAAAAAGAATAAAAGCTTTTGGTTTGGGTGTGCCAAAGTATGCTGGTGAGTTAAATGTGGATATTGGCAAACCAATGATATAATTATGTAAAACCAACCTTTTCAGGATAGAAATGTGTTATGTTTCAATGTGTTTGTATTTTTTTCATTGACAATGACACCCTGACATATCTTGGCTGAAATGCACTCGCTATCATCTAAGCTATTTTGTCTGGAAAGTACACTAAGGAAGAAAATGAGAGCTTTGTTAACTTCCTTCTGTTAAATTTGGTAGTTTAAAATGAGATGGTTTTTTTCTTTTTACTTTCACATTCTGTTTATTTATGAAAAAAGAAAACAGCTCCATGAAACATGCTCATAAACACTCAGAAATGAACTCATGCTAAGCTGGCTGATCTGGATGTTTGCTTTTGTGATTGGAGTAGAATTATGCAGTCTGGTACCAGGGAGATAGCTTGTGCGGCAAAATTAAGGTTGGTGATGAGAGAGAAAAACCCCACACAGGCAGACTTTGATTTCAGGCATGCTTATGTGTGGTTATGTTGATGCAGAATGTTCTGGATCTCACACATGCATCAGTGTCTTTGGAACATGATGTTCCATTTGTCTTAAGCATGGCTAGACCAGAAGCTCCTACTGGAGTGTCTTAGACGGATGCTAAAAGCGACATCTCCTCATTCCTCTCTCCCACCTTAAATAGTACTCTACAAGCCTACCAAGGAAGCTGTTTCATTGAAAACTAATCTACATTAACTGACAGCTAAGGATGTGAAAATGGGTTCAGGGAAAATATGAACAGCCTTGTGGAAATTTAGAGCCCTCATTTCTACCTGTATCTGGACCAATATACCTTCCAAGCTGAACTCAATTTAGGTAAGAAATTAAATGTTTTAGCATCATTATTATTGTTATCCATTGCTTTAAATGTTCCTGCAACCCAGCTGCATTTCCCTCACCTGTAGATTGGATTCCTGTTTTACCCTGAGGAAACAACTGTATTCCCAGGAATCTGGTCTACAGGAGTGGGTGAGACAATTGGGTGGGACGATGGACAAGGACAAGCTGCCACAAGTGCCGTTGGGACAGTGATCATATGTATGTGTCATCTGGAATTGGATTGTATTTTGGGAGTGGCATGGGACACAGCCATTTTTGCAAAAGATGGGGACTTGCCACTCCTCACACACACACACAGAGTTTGTTAGAGCTTATCCTGCCATTGTATAACCTTGGAACCTTTTGAAGTCCTCCATGAATAATCAGAGTTGAATTAGCAGTTGCGTATTCACTTAACCACAAGTGCCTGTACACATGCTGGAACATCTGTTTCAGCATTTCCAGTTGGGAACCATTCCCACTGCACCCAGATGTAAAGTAATGTAAAGCCTCTGGGCTACTGCACTGAAATACAACTTGTAGAACATCACCGTTTTCTGTCGTTTTGCAAGGGGAGCATGTCTCTTTCCCCCTCAAGCCTCCTCACCAATAGAACTGGACAAGCTCATTATGCTTAGTTTGGAGGCCATTTGTAGCTTTGAAAGCGCAACTCAAACACTGTTGTTCTGGTTTACAGAAGTGTGTAGGGACAGAGGGGGCTAGAGCGTTGCTCAGACTGCAGCAGAGAGTGTTGGTGTATCCTGCTCCCCACACCCTCACTCTCTCAGGCCAGGAAGAGCCTGAAGCATTTTCCCCCCATAGGCTGGGTTAAACACACTGGCATAAATTGGACACACACTTTCTCTCTTCCTCTCCTTCCGCCTGCCCATTATTTTCTGCTGGGTAGATACAATCTAATTGATTGTGATTGCAGTCAATAAACCAAAATCTCGTAGCTTTCAAGAACATTTTTGTGCATTCTTGCTTTTCCCCCTCCTTCAGTTTCTTCATTCTCGCCTTCCATTTTGTCATTGTAACCTTCTGACTTTGTTTTTTTCCCTAGAATCTCTCTCTCATACTTCGTTCTCTTCTCTTCCTCTGACTCTTACTGTTTCTCTCTCCAAGACCTAATCTTATTTTTGTACCTCTGTCCTCACAATCTGTTAACCCTTTCCTGACTTGCCCATTAGGCTCTCTTTACCCCCAGATTCTCTCTCTTTCTCTTTCTGTCTCTCACCTCCCATCTCTCTCACAGACTACCTACAATGTTTCTTTCTCTTTTCCTTCCATAGTCTCCCAGCCTCATTTCCCTACTTCCCACCCCGCATTTCCTTTCACTCTTCCTTCCCCGCTATCATGGTTTATGGATTATTTAGATTTTACTTTGCACTCCATGGCTGCTGCTGTATTTTAAGCTTCTTTAGCTTTCTGATAACCACACGTAACATTTACCCTCCTGCTGTAATTACTAACCCTACAGTAAAAATTGCATGTTACTGAAACAGTTGTTTTTCCTTAATGATGGAAATTATATTGATGATATAACAATCAGAACTTTCTCAGTTTATTTACAGTGTTGGGAGTTTTGGCAAGTCCAGCACAAGCAGACAAACATGGGTAAAAGAGAAGACAGGAGAAGGGAAACAGGAAAATAGGTGAATCTTTTCTGGTCTGCTGGTGTCTGGGTGATGGTGGTTGTCAGCTACAGAAGAGAGGTATAGTTCTTTACCTGGGCAAGCAGAGACCTTAGGCCAGGTTGGAAGGTGGATCAAGGTAAAGTTCAGTTAGTGGACAGGTTGTGTTTACACTTAACAGTAGTATGTAGAGAACATGCACTGCATGCCTCTAGCATGGGTATAAATAGCAGTGTAAACGGTGAGGCACTGCTGCTGTGGGGAGTAAAGACACATCAGAACCTTAGGGAATGTATTTTTCATAGCTCTCTTCATGCCCCCCGCCCCCCGTCTATACTGCTGTTTTTATCAGCCTAGTGTTCTGCCTCTCTGCTGCCAGAGTCTTTCCCTACTGCAGTGTAAAGCTCTGGCAGCAGAGAAGGGCTTTGGCGAGGGGAGGCAGCAGAGAAAGGCTGCCCCTCCACCCGAGCTTTTCGCTGCCATTTGTAGCTACACAGCACAGTATGGGTACAGCCTGCTTTTCACTGTGGCATGTGGCTACGTGTTCCCTACACACTGCTGCCAGAGTGGACAAGACTTCAGTGTCTGGAACCAGTGGGCTGGCATCAAATGAGAAGGCAGCAATCAAATCCAGGACTGGCTGTGGTGTGCTGAGAAAATCCCCAAAGCACCATGGGCTGAGGTGTAGTAGGCATGATTTAGTCCCAGTTTAGTCCCATGACTTGGAAGAATAAGGAAACACATGAAAACAACAGACACAAAGCAAACAGACAAAAAGCAGAGCAGACCTGAGCTCTAGGTTTTACACTTCTCAGTCCATGGAAAACTACCAGGCTCTTCACAGCTGGCCTTCCAGAGCTTTCCAGTAGCTCCTATAACCCAAACAAACTTAACTTGAAAACAAGAAAATATTGAGCAATTTCAAAACATGCCTGTTTTAGCAGTCCTAGTTCATGTCAACAAAAGTTCAACTCTCCAACAGGGTTCTGCAAGGATCCAACAGGCATTGGGTGCTTTCTACTGCAACCCCCAGGTAAAAGGTTTAAAACCTTTCCCTATAGTTCCCTAGAATCATAGGCCTTAAACCTGTTGGTCTCTCTCCTATAGGTAGGTTAGGTCATTTAGTCTCATTGTCACCCCTTTAAGTGTTACGTTTTCCTTCCTCATGCCCCCTCTCCTGCGATCTCTGAGCTCTGGATGTGCCAGCCACAGGAGCCCCTCCCTGCCCCCGGCCTGCTGCCGCCGACCTTCCTCTTCCCATATTGTCTTGCTGTCTCTCCCAGGGCTGGCTAGTGTATGATGGGGTCAAGGTCTTGTCTAGGAAAGAGGGAGGAAGCATGGGATTCAAAAATGAGGTGGGATAGCTAATGAGGAAGGCAGAAGAAGCTGCGAGTATCCCATTCTGGTTGTATCATCTCGGTTCGAGTCTTGGGGCAGAGGAAAAAGACAATGGAAAAAAAGATGAAAATGGAGCAGAGAGTAGATTGAGTGAGAATCCTATATATAGAAATGTAACAGGTAGGGAAGAAGAGAAAAATGCCAGTGAAATCAGCACAATTGTAGATGTGTATAGTTTAGCACAGCCACTGGTGCCAGCCTAGCTTTTGGGGGGGCTTTTTCATACATATATGTGTGTACCAATGACTTCCTTTTAGCTAGAAAAACATGTTTATTTATATTGAATCACCTCTGGGAGAAAATGTGAGGTTTAAATTACACGGGAGTGGGAGGATTGCAGCTTGAAATAACAGCCGATCCCATAGTCCCTGGCTCATGCAGCTTCAGAAAAGGGCTTGTTATATTGACCCTAATTTTGTGATCCCAGAAATAATTGGAAAGGCTTACAGAATCTTCATCCCCCACAAGATTCACCCACCCCTACTTGCCTGTATTTCATTTCTGATAAATGTTTCATCATGTGAAATTCTTGATTCTGCCGAAATGCTGCCACCACCAAAGGACTGAGCACACAATTTAAGCTACAATATTAAAACATTTAAAATATATATTCTGCAAAAAAAATGCTGGCTTGGGGCTCAGGTGCCTGGGGGTCAGTGGGTTCAGACACAGCTTGCCTAATGTTGTAAGAGCCATCTCTTCTACAGGAAGGCCTTCTATGCCAGTATTGAAGCACAAGTACTACAGAGCTCTTTACAGTGGTTCACACTAGTTGATATTTAAGTGATTTTAAAAAAGAAATAGGAAGTTTGGAATGAATATAAGGTGATGGAACTTTACAGCACCTGTGTTTACCACAGGACATACTCTGCTTTAGCAAGTGCCTTAGGAATCTGTGAAGACCCTGTTAAGAGGTAATACAAATCAGAAGGTACGCTAAGAGCGCAGAAGCTAAATCATCTGTGACTGTCACAACTCTAATGGTATGTCTGTACTACTCGCCGGCTCGGCGGGCAGCAATCGATCCAGCGAGAGTCGATTTATCACGTCTAGTTTAGACGCGATAAATCGACCCCCGAGCTCTCTCCCGTTGACTCCTGTACTCCACTGCCGTGAGAGGGGGCAGGCAGAGTCGACGGGGGAGCAGCAGCAGTTGACTCACTGCAGTGATGACACCGTGGTGAGTAGGTCTAAGTACATCGACTTCAGGTATGTGAATAACGTAGCTGAAGTTGCGTAACTTAGATCGGGACACACACACACACACACCCCCGTTGTAGACCAGGCCTAAGCCTTCTTACACTGCTAGAACTGGTCTCTTACCTCCCCATCCACCTGAATCTGCCATCAGAATTCAAATAAGAATTCTGACGGGTCCATTTTTTGATCTTTTTGGAGATGCCACAGAAATCTATGTGGCTATAAATATAGATGTTTAGCTGGAGGGCTGCTTTAGAAAATTTGAGACTAATTTTAAAGTTTGTTCCAATTTATGGAAATAATTCACAGGATACAGTAGCATAAAGATGGCACTGGCTTGTTCCACTCTGCCAGCTGCATATAAACTTGAGTACCAGCTGCCTGTGCTTTACCCTTCACTGTCCCTTGTTTTTCGCTGGACGGAGAAAAGGTGATGTGTGGTGTCAGGATGGGCCATTAGCACTTCTCTTCCCTCTTCTGCTGAGGAATGGAAGGGTACAGATCTGGGGAACAGTTCCTCTTAGAACAAGGAACAGATGGCCTTACTTATAGGCTCCCAGTGCTCCACTAAGCTGAGAAAGATGTGTGCTACAGATCCCCTTGGCAGTCCTCATGGACCTTAACACACAACTTGAGAGCCCCTGATCTAAATGTTATAACAGGATTTTGTCATCTGTATCTTCTAATTTCTTGGATCAGGATTAGACTCTATGCTAGCTAGTATGTGGTGGAGCTTTTGGTATTCACATGAGGACCTCAGTGGCAAAAACAGCAGAAATCAACACTTTCCTTGGTATTTATCTGTGAAAACATCTCTGACAAATTACCTTAGTTTTTGGGTTTTGTGAGACTGTATTAGTTAGTCATGTTCAAGCAAAACTCCCATTGACTCCATACTCTGGCAAAGTTTGTCCTGGAGTGCAGGTTCAGGCTCTAAATTAGTAATAAACATTTTAGTGGGTAAGTCAGCTTGTCTGTGTTTTTTCAAGGAAACAGTTATTTATAGAAATGAAAACAAGAGACTAGCTATGTAACTATTTCCAGCTATAAAAATATTAAAAGAAAAGGAATAATTGTCAGAATGGTAAGATGATAAAATGGAACCACCCTTGTGTCACACACACTGAAATAGGTCTTTTAAAAAAAAATCTTGTCCAACTTTATAAATGGTATTTTTTTCCCTTGTGTCTGTAACATTTTTTCAACTAATAAAAAAGAGAGATAAATTAATGGGAAGGGAAAATAGCTGCGAAGCTCCAACAGACTAATGAAGTTATTAGTATTTTAGAGGAAATGAGGGAGAGTGGTGCAGTTAAGTGCCCAATGGTGACTTCAGCCTTTCACTAACATGGATTTTAGAGCAATAAATAGCCCAGAATTTTGTGCCTGATCCTGATGAAGCCTGGAGCTCGGTACCTCTCAGGATCATGCCCTTTTGTGTACTTTTTGTTGAGCTGAAAAAGAAACCTCATACGGAACATTATAAACAAGTAAATAGCTACCAAGTAAAAGCAGGATAAGGCACGGCAAGATAGACAAGCCTTGAGGGCTCTGATAAAGTAATTAAAATGGAGAGTGATGCTTGAGTGGTTTGTATGTATTATGAGAACCCAGAGATTGAATTGCAGCCTTGGTAATGACATGTCCATGCATTATTTATACATTTGTTCTATGACATATTTTCAAATTAAAAGAGGCTTCATTCCTTAAGTAATAAAAGCCTTCCTGTGCATCAGACATACTTGAAGCTTATTGTATATTGCGTCTGATGCCCAGGAGCCCAGTCACAGTATATCTGGTGTTCTGAGGTATACTTTATTATGCTAGAGTCCAGTTATGGAAAATGAAGCTGGGATTGGACAACAGGGGATGGATCACTCAATGACTGCCCGTTCTGTCTATTCCCTCTGAAGCACCTGGTGTTAGTCCCTGTCGGAAGACAGGATACTGTGCTAGATGGACCATTGGTGTGACCCAATATGGCTGTTCTTATGTACATCCTACCAGTTTGCAATTCATTGCAGATCAACTACAGTGAGACATAGTGACCCCTCTATATACTCCATATTATAACAATATTAATGGGATTTCTTACTGCAGGGTTGTTAAACTTTTTTTAAAAGGCTATTGGTAGAATGTACACGGCACTTGTTAGGAAGTGCCTGTGTTATCAATATGTATTAAACAATTCGTCTGTTTTCCACTTTTGGTGTTTCTGGGGTCCAGTTGGTCAGCATTTCTGACTTTAGTTATAACTAAATCAAGCATCCAAATCCCCATTTTAAAAAAAGTGAGTGCTTGATGGGCTAGCTAAAGCTGCCCAATGTAAACCAGATGCCTCAATGGTAGAGAATGTTTTGCTTCCTGTAGCCACAAGAAACAACAAACCCTGACTGATGAAATTCAAAATACAAATAAATTGATTTAATGGTCTTTTATGTCATGACATTCTGTTCATATATTTCTAGTGCAAATATTTAATCAAGATGATATTTTTAAAAAATATAAGTATGTTGTGTGAAAATACTGTGAAATTCTAGTCAAAACCAGTGGTGATGTTTTGTACATTTTTTTAAAAAATGGTGCATGTGTCACAACATACCAAAGCTGTCTCTAATGTGAAAGAGTTCTTCCATCTGCTTATTGAAACAGAAATGATATCTACTGATTAGAGCATGAGACTGTGAGTCCGAAATCCTGGACTCTGTTCCTAGATTTGCCACTGACCTTAGTCAAGTCACTTAACCACCCTGTGCCTCAATTTGCCCATCTGTGAAACAGTTGTAATAATACCTTTCTCATTGAAGTGTTGTGAAGCTAAATTAATTTTTGCAAAGTTCTTTGGGGAAAGCACCATGGAATAGAAAAGTATTATTCCAATCACATCCCATCATGGATGACCCCCCACTAATACACATACACACAGAGTCATAAGAACAGTCATACTGGGTCACACCAAAGGTCCATCTAGTCCACTGTCCTGTCTTCCAACAGTGGCCAATGCCGTCTGCTTCAGAGAGAATGAACAGAACAGGCAATCTTTGAGTGATCCATCCCATCGTCCTCTCCCAGCTTCTGGCAGACAGAGGCTAGGGACACACAGAGCATGGTGTTGTATCCTTGCCCATCCTGGCTAATAGCCATTGGTGGACCTATCCTCCATGAACTTATCTAAATCTTTTTTTGAACTCTGTTATAGTTTTGACCTTCACAATATCTCCTGGCAACTAGATCCACTGGTTGACTGTGTGTTGTGTGAAGAAGTACTTCCTTTTGTTTGCTTTAAGCCTCTGCCTATTAATTTCATTGTGTGACCCCTAGTTCTTGGGTTGTATGAAAGAGTAAATACGCTTCCTTATTCACTTTCTCCACACCAGTCAAGATTTATAGACCTCTGTCATATACCCCTTTTAGTCATCCCTTTTCCAAGCTGAAAAGTCCCTGTCTTTTTAATCTTTCCTCTTATGGAAGTTGTTCTATACTCCTAATCGTTATTGTTGCCCTTCCCTGTACCTTTTCCAATTCCAATATATCTTTTTTGAGATTGGGCACGAGAGCTGCATGCTGTATTCAAGATGTGACCATACCATGGATTTTTATAAAGACATTATGATATTTTCTGTCTTATTCTCTATCCCTTTTCTAATGGTTCCTAACATTCTGTTAGTTTTTTTGACTGCCGCTGCACATTGAGTAGATGTCAGTCATATAAACCCATACATGTAACCCAGCAAATTTCCCTATGCTAGTACAGCTCTCACTTTCTTCCCTTTCTCATCAAGAACACTATGCCTTTCCTCCAGCTGAAAAAACCCACAGGGCTAGGACCACAAAAAAAGGGGACTTGTATTCAGTGTTGCAAGGCTTAATGCTTGGGGCTGTCTATGTATTAAGTAACATATTAAGGGGGTGCACGGGTGGATCCTTAAGTTTGTGCATTTGTTTCACTGTTACCAAGCATTACAAGGGGTGTGTGGGTCTTGAAAATCACCAAAACCTGTGTGTTGTCTTTTATGGACAGCTCCTTTAGGTGCTGTGCCACCTACTGTAATCCACAGCCCTGAGTTCAGTGCCCAGGCTCCTATGCAACGTATGGGGAGAGATAGGCACCTAATAGTGAGATCCACAAAAGCCAGCATGCTAAGTGGGGAGCTGCCTAAGCCAGCCAATAAGGAATGCCAAGGAGAGAGAGTTGAGGTGCCTAAGTCTAGGCTGGAGGGAGGTGTCTTCTGCTCAGGCATCGCCATTGTGAACTCTCTCTAAATTCCCCTTCTGCCTGCTTTGAACCCAGGTCTCTCACCTCTCAGGTAAGTGCCCTAACCACTGGGCTATAGGGTGTTCTGGGGTGGGGCTCTTTCACTCTCCTGCTGAAGCTGTTCCACTTTGTTTAAAATACTTAACAGTCACTGGGCCAGGGCAAGTGTAAGAGAAACTCTATAGCCCTGTGGTTAGGACACTGAGCTAGCATGTGGGAAAGACAGGCCCCAATCCCTGTTCCAATGACTAATTGTTTATATAAAGTGGAACAGCTTCAGCAGGACAGATTGGGAGAGAATTCTGACCCCCGAGTACCCCATACCCCCGTGATTAGGGGCACTCTTTGAAGGGGAGACCTAGATTCAAATCCCTGCTCCACATTAGGCACAGGAGTGATTTGAACCTGGCTCATCCTGCATGGGTGCTCTAGCCACAGGGCAAAAGTTATAAAGGGGCCAGCACCACCACTATCTTCTCATCCTCTTCCAGCTGTGTTTTGTCCAAGGCCCAATGCAGTAGGCATGCTCAGAGCATGCCTACCAGATTGGGGCCCACGGGCAAGATAGGCAGGAGGACACCTAGTTTGTGAATTCCACTGAGGCTTAGGGGACTTGGTGTCAGGGCTTAGGCAGCTGTGCACATGCCCCCGGCAGAAATTCAGGCAGCTAGGGGGTTTCACCACTAGAAACTTAGGCACCTACAGGGTTAGGTGGCAGTTGAGCAGGGATTTGAGATTTTGGCTTTGAGCAACGAAAGTGGCAGCTAAGCATCTAAATCCCTTTTAGATCTAGCCCACAAATGCCCACTATAATGAGACAGGTGGCATTTTTAAAAAATAAACATGCAGCAGATAACTGCAGTGCTGTAAAGTGCTTATGTTGTGTGTTTTCCCTGTGTCATTTCAGTTCCATCTCTCCGACCTGAGTGAGTATTGTATTCTTAAAAAAGTATTTCCAACATTATTGGATATTTTGGGTATGGGGGTTGGAGGGAAGGTCGTTTTCCTGTAATCGTTCTAAATAAATAATCGACAGTTGCTTTTTTTAACTGTCTCTTTTTTCAACTGTCTCTTTTTTCCAAAAGTGATCTTAATTGCGTGTGCAATGTTCTGATGAGATAGCAATGAAATTGATTTACAATGGTCCCAAAGTTCAGCTTGGTAAAGCTGCTAAGGTAACTGGTTAATTAGTAGACAGCCTCCTGTTTTGCTCAGGTGCTGTATCTCAGGGAGAGTTTCACATTTCACTCCCCTAAATGTCTCTACCAATCCGATTACTTTAAAAGTTGCTCAGATCAATGCGTTCTGTGTTTTTCCTAAGTTTTCTGCAATGCTGAGTTTACTGAGTTCTTACTGAATAATTAACATGTGTATTTCATATTGTTTTCTTTTAGAATAAGCCTTCTTCCCTTAATAAAGGTTACCTGCTGTTTTATTTATGGTTCACTCCTTTGCAAGACTCTGTATTGCTTCATTGTTTAATGTTAGTCTCTTCTTTATATTTTATACACACACATTAAAGAAATTGTTCAGTGATTGAATTACATAGCGGTAGGATGCACAGTTTGTGGCTGGGTGACATGCCACAAAGGTTATTTAGTGACTAATTTCTAAGGGGAACGGAAATTGCAGACTTATTCTGTGGAAAAGTACTTAAGTATCTTGAAGCAGCACTATTTGGATGATCCAGTAAAACAAGATGGCCCATACTTGTTGCGAGCAGAGGGAATGAGGAGCCTTTTTAAGGTTTAAAATCTTTTTCCAAGAACGCTGGATGCCTAAAATGTCCTATTCTAGACTGAGGATTCAAATTCAAGGCTGTAAACAAAAGAACTGTATTTTATGAAGTGGAACCAAATGTTCTTCTTACTGCTGTATCCATGCAGGTGATTTCCCTAAGTAAAAGTAAGTGGTTTTAATTATTTCAGAATAAAAACCTTTAGCAAGGATATTTTTATTTGTCTTTGAGTTGCAATGTTGTCTAGTTAAAAAAATAGTATTGTTTTTAATAGCAGTCTCAGAACAGTAGGCACAAATACACGGATTAGAGGTAGAGTACTTAAGCATATTTTTTAAATTTGTGCCTGAAAGAACAGTCAGTCTAAAATATGTCCTGAAAATCTTCACCACATGTTTATAGATGCCATGGTTAATGTGCACATTAACTATAGATGAGTTTAAGCAGTCAGCCATTATTTTTGCTCTTAAGTTTCTTTTGTGGCTAGTTTGGAGTTTTATAAATTTGCTCTATATTCAATAAAAAGTTAAATGGGTATTCTTTGCTTCCCCATAGGACTTTTAGGATACTATGTGAATTAAACTTATGTGTAAGCAGGGATCCGTAAGGGCAACATCTGAGCCAAACATGTAAAATACCATGAGATAAACATTTGCATAGCTGTAGAGGCTAGGCTTATGTGCAGGTGTACATGAAAGAACTGGGTATAATCAAGAAAAATGTTAAGTATGTCTTGATCCTGTGCCATACGGAAGGAGAGATGGCGTACCAGCTAAGCTGCACACACCACCTCAGCCAGCAAGCAAGCAGCAACCATACAGTACATTGAAAAAGTGCACTATGCTTCTCTTGGCTAGCCAGTACTTGTGCCCATAACCCTTTTCATATGGATGCATAGCACCGAAGAAGGTCTGTGTTGGGCCATGGGGATTGAATGTTACCTATGGTACACCACAGTATGAAGGTGAGGGTGATCGGCAGACACTGTCCAGGAAAACAAGTTGTCCTGCTAGTAGAAGGATTATAGCTTATGCACCATAACACCTCCCTCAATGTTTCCAGAGTAGTGAACAGCTCAACACTTAACTGATCAGCTCCCATTAGTTCCTATAACCCACCCACTTCACCCCCATTTAGAAGTGAGCCCTACATAGGGTTTGTGAGCACAGAGAGCAGGGGAGTTGGAAGGCTACCTTCGCTTACAATAAATTGGAGCATCCAAAGTACTGATTAACATTGGCAGACTGCAGGGTTGGTGATTAAAGAAGAATGGAAACATGGAATGGTAGTATGGGCAGAGGAGGAGAAACCACTACTTTGCAATCTACAGCGACCAGTCGATTAGGTACTCTAATGGTGGGTTGTCACTGGAGCCAGTAAATTAATACTTTTTATAGGCACTAGTGACATGTTTGGTTGTGCTTAGAGGCCACTGGTGTTTTTCAAACCATTTACCAACTCTGTAATTTTCAGAGGTACTGTTTCTTATTTCAGATTAAATTATTTCAGCCAGTGCAGAACTATACTGACATTTATTTGCAAAATTTAGTAAAGTTGACTTATTCTTTCAGCAGTGCAAAGCCAGAATGGAAGGTCAGTAACTCAGCTATATAAACTCTATTATAATGCAACTACTACAACTAAGATTTCAGGTTAATTAGGACAGTTTGGTTCTAATTTTATTCTGATGAAGGAATAAATTAAGTAATTCATTTGTCTTTTTTAAATTAAATATTTCACTTGATTAAAAAAGTAATAAGATATATTTTTTCTAGTGGAATGATTACAGAACCTATTCATTAAAAAATTATTTACATATAAATATACTAATCATTTTTGTAATAATACTTAGCACTTTCCATAGCATCTTCATTCAAAAATCTCAAAGCCCTGGAAAAGTATTGGTTATAATTAAATCCAGTTTACAGTTGAGTAAACCAAGTCACAGAGAGGTGATGTGATTTGCCTAAGGACACAGTGAGTTGATAGTAGAGCAAAGAACAGGGTTCAGAGTATCAGTCCTTTGTTTTAACATTTCCTTCTTACGTGTATGCAAGGGAAAAATACAAAAGATGTGGGCTACATAGTGCCATTTAGGTACAGCTTAGTGTAAGGGGCAGCATGGCAGGGCAGTCTCAACTGGAGCACTGGAAGGCAAAATGCATCATGAAACATGCCATACCTACTACTGCACCCTTTACTGAATTGCAGCTTGTCCTCTGCTGCCCATGAGGCCTCCATCGTCTCCTCTGGGGTGCCACGTGATTCGGGGACATAGGGATGGACCAGGCCCTGCACTCCACGGATTACAGAGACTGCAATTCCGCACAGCCCATACATGCATTATGCAAGGAAGAGTAAAGGCTCTTTTATGGCTTCCATTTCATAACATGCAACTGTGTGAGAGCCAGGCAGATTGTGGTGGTGCTTTTTCTTATATAGGCACCTGTTACCCTCCACCCTGTCCTGATTTGTCACACTTGCTATCTAGTCACCCTAGTGTGACTGCAGTTGTGAAGCATGGGACATTACATTACGGCTACATTAGGAGCATTGCTACCTCACCCTTACTGCAGGCTGGCTGTGGCAGGAGATCACTTATATTGGCTCGGGCCAGCTCAGTCTCCTCTTTACTTTGTTCCTGAGGCATTTGCCTTTCACACCAGAACAGGAGGCCCAGTGTATGCCAGTAGTGTATGGGAAGAGGGGGGTAGAAGGAGGATGGATAAAGGAGAGAGCAAAAAAGAATTAAAAAGAGAGAGAGTAGAAACTCACAAAAGTTAGAACAGAGGTGAGAAGGAAAAAAAGAGACCATTGTATGCAGTTCTAAAGTACTCATGGGCAAAAAACCTGGGTACTTGGAACAGAGACAGAACAACAGGAGAGAAAGAAACTGGACAGGTGAAAGCAGAAGCTATAATCCAAACACATAAAAATTGTATGACTCCAGTTCATCAAGCTGTACATGTATCCCGTCTACATAACCCTGTGTTCCTGTCACTGTTACCCATGCTCTCCCTCCTTCTCTTTCCACCCCTGCCGTTCCCTTCTTCTGATTGTTACACCCACTTTTTGAGTCATGTCTTCAATTACATTATAAACTTTTCAGGACAGAGACAGTGTCTTTCTATGTGTTAGTGCCATGCCCAAAACAATGGGGCCCCAGTCGGGCCCCAGTCTTGACTGAGAACTCTGTGTGCTATTGTAGAACAAATAGGGAATAAATATTAATAAATGTGCCAGTACTTGGCACAAATGGATATGGGGTAAGGACTGTAAATGCCAGGTACTGGCCAGTCCTATTTTGAACAATACTCCAGTTCTGTGTGAATTCTTCATTTATGTCTTCGTGCATCCAAACAGAAAACAGGAATTTTGTGCTGAATGAGTCCTCTGCCTCAGGAGAAATGAGTGACCATTCAGCATGAGTGTTGGATATTAGGGGGATATTAGATAGATATTAGGGGATATTAGACCTGTCACTGTTAATTCTGGGCTTTTCAAGTTTCCTATTGACACTTTTCTCCTCTCGGCCTCATATTATCAAATTTCTCGTGTGTCTGCTTGCCTGGGAATCCCAGCATCTATGTTTCTTCACCTTGGAAGACTGTTATTGTGCACAATGATTATAGACTTTGGTCTCAGTCCTGCTGTCACAGTCACAGGCACCCATTGCCACATGTCCGATTTACACTTGGGGAGCCTGATCCAAAGCCCACTGTAGTCAGCAGGAGTCTTTCCATTAACTTCAATGAGCTTTGGATCAGGCCTGTGAATAGCATCTGGCTTCAGAAGGGCTGGCCAACAGGGCTGGCCTTAGGGAAAATGGCGCTATGGGCATATTTGTGTTTTGGCACCCTTTCTTTGAGGTTAAGTACGGATACACAGTATGTTCACACACCTTAAGTTTACTGGAGAAGCTTTTAAGTTATGTTAAGGACTGTGTGCACCTACAGCAGAGACCCCTGCAAACAGCCTAGGCAGCCTGTACACTCAGAACTGGCTCGCTATAGCACCCGAGCCTCTGGCAGCTGCGGCGAGAACACTGGGTTGGCAACCGTGCAAAGTGCTGGAGGAATGGGAGTGCAGCAAGGCACAAACTGAAGACCAGCACAGCACACACCCAGCACAGGGTCTGTTTCCCCGAGCTGCTGGGAACCTGCCCAGGGAGCCCCGCCCCCTCCACTCCTCAGCACTGCCCAACTTTGGACACCGTTGTGCAGGAGCTCTTGTCACCAGCCCGGGCGTGCCCCATCCACCCCTGCTCCACAGGCATTTGGGGGCAAGTGAGCAGCTACCCTGGTGGGCGGGCTGCGCCAGGCAGCCTGGGGTGAGAGCAGGAGACGATTGGCAGAAGCAGCTCTCCCCACAGTCCAGCACAGACTGGTGCATGGTATCGCCCCAGGGGCAAGGCCAGCCCTGGCCCCTGCCCGCCCTGCAGGGCACTTCCCCAGGCCCAGTAGCGCTCCTGCAACTCACCCCAGGGCAGACCCTCCCAAGCCACAAGTTGAAACAACCCCCTCTGCTCCCTGCAACTTTAGTCCCTCCCCCAGCTGGGAGCCAGCCCGACCTTCCTGCCCCTTTTGCCAAGCCGGAACACCACGCCAGCAACAAAGCCACTCACAAGTGGAGAGCAGAGCCCAGGTGATGAGCGCTAGCCTCTTACCTTGCAGCATCTGCTTGACCACGGCATCCCCCTGAGCACGGTGCCCACTTGTAAGGCTAACCCTGTCTCTCAAAGCAGGACAGACAGCTGTGTATGTAGAATGTTAGTCATCTCATTTTATCTTTTATTCAGTAGGGATTGTGCATGTTAAATTTTATTGTACAGTGTTTTTATTTAAAATCCTAAATTATATTAATTCACTGAACAAATTATAAAATTGACCATGTCTCTCCTTGTGGCTGAAACAGTCTGGCTTGGAGTTTGTTGTTGTTTTCACAGTCCATCCTTGTGCTCTTCTTTGTTCTGTTTTATTTATTTCTGTATTTTTGCTGCTGCCGCCAGGTTATCTCCTCTCCTTTCTTTTTGTTGATGCCTGGTGTTGCAAATTCCTGAACTCCAGTCCTAGGGAGAGTCATTTGTAATTCCAAAGTGTGGCATCTGCTGTGAGAGGAACAGTTGTACTGTATATACAGGCATGGCAATTTCCTTAACAATGGAAAAACTTGTGGGTGGGATAGGGAGAGAATGTAACCCCTTGCTTCACTAGCTGGCATGCATTGTGATTGCTGCAAAATCCAGCCACATTATCATAATATGAAGGAGTAAACGTTGGACAAGGATTTCAAACAGATGGTGCGTAACAAGGCACGTAGGTCGCATGTTGCTAAACAAGTTAAGGTAGCGATCATTCTAGTTTGGTGACGAATTTGGTTTTTTGCTGGAATCCCATGAAAATGATGGGGTGTGATGTCAACATGTCTACAAAGCATCTTGGAGTGAGCCTCCCAGCCTGGTTCCTCAGACTTGTGGTAGCAGGGCTCGTGCAAGTGCACTAAAAATTGCTGTGTAGTTGCCACTTTGATATTGCAGCTCAGTCTCTCAAGCTCCCCACCCCGCCCCAGGCTTCGGAGCCCAAGCTTCAGCCCAAGCCACAACGTCTACATAGCTATTTTTAGAGCACTAGCGTGAGTCTGTGGACGTGGGCTGGGAGGCTGACCCCACATGCAGTGTAAACATACCCATATTGAGTGGACGACACATTTTAAAGCAAAGTAAAGATTTTTTTCCTTTGGAAATGAGGTCCCCTGCATCTTTGATGGATCCCAGCTGATCCTCAACCTCCCCTACTTATCATTCAAGACTCATCACAGGCATTAATTAAGCTTGCAGCAATGAGATCCCTTTCTGTGCCTGTCAGTGGTAATACTCAGTCATCTGGAGAGGTCACTGCTGAGCAGAGTGAGATGCTCTATTCCCTGCAGCAGATGAGCCTACCGTTGTCTGCGGAGTTTTCAGCTATGCCCTTAGCCAGCTAGCGAAAGACTTAACGCATCCTTCAAAAGACATGTTCCCCTTCTTTTTCCTGTTTGTTCCCACCTTCCTGTTGGCAATTACTGCAGCTCTTTTTATATCAGTTTTAGCTGGAAGTGGTTGTAAGTGGCTTGTTTTTTTAAACAAAGTCTATGAATAGTCGCTCTAGTATCTTTGGCCATGTGATACAGAAGGTCTGTGATACGTACTTTATATCAGAAAACTGTTCTGTGCAGATTAATTTTCATTTATCAGCAAAACTCTAGGAGAAATTACCTACACTCAACAACAATGCTACATACACTCAATGTATAATTTTCAGATTTCTGCACAAAAGTAATGATCTTGGCAAGATATTATCAGAAGGACAAATCCTGCAGTGAAGCAAATGTCCCATTGATTACAAGAGTTTATTTTGCTTGAGTAAGGGCTGCAGGCATCACTCTGCATACCTCTTCAGACTTCATTTTTGATACATAAGTAAAAGCACCAGCAAACTGTTGATGGCCACTGACAAAATTTAGAATCAATCATTCATAGCTGTATTTTTATTTCAGACAGATATATAAGGTCTTCAAGGCAGGGACTGTTGTCACTATGTGCATGTCCAGCAGCTAGCAAAATGAGGCCCAGATCTCAGTTCAGGCCTCTCCATGCTACTGTAGTCCAAATAATCAGTGAGAATGCTCATAATATATTTCTTGTATTAGTAAATGAATTTAGAAAATTCTCTAATATTCTATTAATGTGGGCCAGTTTTCCTGCCTTCTGCAGATCATATTTTCATTAGGAGCTGCAGTCTCAAAAGAGTTTATTTTATTTAAATATATGATAAAGAAATTTAAGTTAAATTCTTTTCACTGTAGTTGATGTCTAAGCAGCAGCTAATGTGGTGTGTAGGCTAATGAGTAAAGATGTGTCTCATATGGTTTTCCTTTATTTCAGATGCAGAGAGAAATTGCTTACATAGGCCGAGATGGCCCAAATGCTCCCCGGTCAGGATCTGCTACACATCCTTCTCATGCAATTCCAAGCTCATCACCCATTACACCTGTGCCCCACTCTATGCCCCCGTCTCCATCCAGAATTCCTTATGGTGGGGCCAGGCCCGTGGGCATGCCAGGCAATGCAACAATTCCCAGAGACAGGCTCTCAAGTGTGTCAGCATCAAGATCCATATCACCAAGCCCTAGTGCCATTTTGGAAAGAAGGGACGTGAAACCAGATGAGGACCTGAGTAACAAAAACCTTGCACTGTTTCGAAATGAAGGCCTGTATGCTGACCCTTACCTGTATCACGAGGGGAGGATGAGTGTTGCTGCTCCCCATACTGGACACCCTCTTGACGTTCCTGATCACATTGTTGCTTATCATCGCAGTGCAATGAGGTCCTCAAACACTTACTGTAGCCCTTCTCTGCAACCTGAAATGATGGAGCAATCATTGTACAGACAAAAACCAAGAAAATACCCTGACAGCCATTTGCCAACTCTTGGTCCTAAAACTCCTCCTGCCTCTCCTCACAGAGTCGCTGACATGAGACTGATCGATATTCATACGCAGCATAACACTCATGTGCCCCCTCACGTTGTCCAGCCAGACAGGTCTTCTCCTAGTCGCCAGTCCTTTAAAAAAGAACCAGGAGCATCGATGTTTGTGGAAACGAAAGCACGGAATGCTGTGGGTTCACCTGGCATGGTCGAGGTAGTTCCGTCTGCAGCTGACAAACAGGTTTTTGGCTATGGATCCGCTGCGGTGCCCAAAGACAAAGAGACAAGGTAAGACAGAGCAAGAATGTAAGGTATGTAAATGAGAGAGAGTCCTGATCTGTGTGCATAACCTCATTTAATACACTGGAGCCCAATATATTGGGGTGTGGTCTTTAGGGAGCTATTAGGGCAGTAAGTAATTTAAAGGGGCTGATGTACCAAAAGAACCAAATTTACTTCCAAAAAAGTGTTGCCTCCTAATGGGTGATCCAGGATCATATTAATTAGTGGTACATTTCAGTCATTTGAAAAAATAAAATGATTAACGGATTTTTTTTTCAGACAAGTAAATCATGTTACAAGAACAAATGTTATACTGCTAGTGCTATTAAGGGAATATATTTCACACCTGTTCAGAATGACACTCTGATATTACAATTTCTATTCTTTATGGAGTGGAGTTTTTCTCATCTAGTGTGAGGAAATGGAAGAATTTATCACTGGCTGTCTTATCTGTTGTAAAACATGAATTTGCATAAAACTAGAATAGTTTGTTTTTAATATACTCTTTGGGGAGCATTGCTGAGATCAGCAAGCCCATCCTGTTGAAGAAACTGAAACAAGAATCAGAGTAGCAGCCGTGTTAGTCTCTATTCGCAAAAAGAAAAGGAGTACTTGTGGCACCTTAGAGACTAACAAATTTATTTGCGCATAAGCTTTCGTGAGCTACAGCTCACAGCATCCGATGAAGTGAGCTGTAGCTCACGAAAGTTTATGCTCAAATAAATTTGTTAGTCTCTAAGGTGCCACAAGTCCTCCTTTCCTTTTTGTGAAACAAGAATGTTCTTTCTGCTGATTTTTTCTAGCAGAACAAATGGTTAATTGATGACCTACCTGTTAGTTATCACCTGACGGTGATCTCTCCTGTCTTCTTAAGGGTCAGATTTGCACAAAGGTCTTATGATGACTTCTGCTGGCATAGACCCTACCCTAGGGCAGAAAGATGATTATATTGGCAATTGGCTAAGATATACCAGTACAGTTGTACTAATGATAGGCTATTGACTGTGCTGCTAACTTTTACAGAACTCTTTAGGGAATTGAAGGAGGCTAGCTGGACAATGCTAGGCTCTCAAAGGCTAAAGGCTGAGAAAGGTAACTAATGACTCAGCCCTGGGGGAGAAGTAGTGCCTCACATCTCTCTTAAGTGCCCCCATTACGTAGAGTTTTGCAGCCCGATTGGAACCCAACAGAACCCAACTAGAGTGGCAAGTGTGAATCTGGTCTGACAGCAACCCGACCTGCTCAGGTTGTCTCCAGTCACCTCCTCCTGCCTGTGGGGTTGGTGCAGTGGCGGCTACGTGTCCCAACTGCTGCTGGCCACTGCCACCTTACTGCGCTGTGTATGCTACAGAGTGAGCGTTCTGACGAGTTGCAGAGCACATATTCATGGGGTGTGAGGAGCAGGAAATCCTCACCAGACTGAGCCCCAAGGATGAGTCGGCAGCAGTGGTGCTGACACAAGCTCAGGGGGAAATATCGGGTCTGAAAACAACTCAACACTCTCCAGTCTGGTTTGGGTCCAGTTTGGGCTTTAAAATTAGGCCTGAGCAGACTTCTACCACACATCTGATGGACAGGCTCAGAATGAGTCTCCTCCAACTGTAATTAGCTAGAGAGAGGATCAACGCGGCATGAGACTTAAGGATACCTCCAAGTGTAATCCCATGCATGCCCACACATGCATGTGTACACACATACACACTAGTGAATTTACAAATAATTCTGCACCAGCAATCTGAGTATTGTCCCTAAAGTGCATTTAAAATTATGAATACAATATTTGCATAATAGCACTTCTAAATAGATACATGTATTTAAAATTCAACCCACTATTTATTAACAAAGTTACACTGGAAAGTGCTCGTGTTTTATTTTGTTTCTTGAAACCTTGAGTGTCTGGGCTATTTTAAAAAATCATACTAAATACCAAAAGCAATCAGTGCAAATTACTCTATTGTCTAACCTCTGAAATGTTACTTTAGGAAATGTTTTTGAGTTATACAACTATGAAGAGCCTTAAGACTTATTAAAATAATCCTTTCATAATTTCATAAACAGTAAAACCAATTTTTATTGCAATTGTATTAAATGAAATAAATAATACAAAGTGCCTCCTGGCTGAGGATGCTGAATTCTGTTTCAGCTTAAGCTGAATTTTTACAGCTCAGTTATAAACAGCTGACAGGCAATAATTATAATGGAAGCGATGAAGCATCTTTATATCTGGCAATGGGAGGTGGCACAGCTATCGTCTAATCAGAAGGTGTCTAAGCCCCACTTGTTTTATCAGCAGCACGGGTACTATCAAATGAGAAAATAAAATAACAGGCCTGATACTTCAGCCCTTAGGGTATGTCTACACTTACCTCCTTAGCAATCAATCCAGCGGGGGTCGATTTATCGCATCTAGTGAAGATGCGATAAATCGACCGCCGAGCGCTCTCCCGTCGACTCCGGTACTCCACCGAAACGAGAAATATAGGTGGAGTTGACGGGGGAGCGTCAGCAGTTGACCTACTGCAGTGAAGACACCGGGGTAAGTAGCTCTAAGTGCGTCGACTTCAGCTACGCTATTTTTGTAGCTGAAGTTGCGTAACTTAGACCGACTTAGCTTCTCCCCCCCCGCCCCATGTAGACCAGGCCTGAGTCACATGTGGCAAAATTCACAGGCTTACACAGTGCTTAAGTTCTACATCAGCCCTTTGGTGAGGGTTTATGTGGGACTTAAGTGATGCACAGGTCTCATGCCAGCCCTATGCATGGGACTGACTTTCACCCATATAGGCAAGAACAATTGAAGTCAGCTGGACTTAAGGTTGCTAGGTGTCCAGTTTTGACCAGAACACCTAGTCAAAAAGGGACCCTGGTCAGCACAGCTGACTGGGTCACTAGAAGTCCACGTGGCCGCAGCGGCGTGCTCCACGCAGCTCCTGGAAATGGCCAGCATGTTCCGCTGGCTCCTAAGTGCTGGGGTGGCCAGGGGTCTCCATGCGCAGCCCCTGCCTGTGGGACAGGCACCACCCTGAGCGCCGGCTCTGCAGCTCCCATTGGCTGGGAACCGCAGCCAATGGGAGCTGCGGGGGAGATGGCTGCAGACAGGGCCAGTTCATGGAGACCCCTGGCTGCCCCTGCACCTAGGAGCCAGAGGGACATGTTGCCACTTCCGGGAGCTGCCTGAGGTAAGCGCTGGCTGAAGCCCACATCACGAACCCGCTCCCAACCCCTGCCCCAGCCCTGAGCCCCCCCCCCCCCCCCCCCAAACTCACTGAAGCCCACACCCCAACCTCCTGTCCCCCTCCTGCATTCTGCATCCTGTGGCCCCAGCCCAGAGCCCCTTCCTGCACCCCAACCCCTCATCCCCAGCCCCACCCCAGAGCCCACACCCCCCACACTCTTACCCCCTACTCCAGCCTGGAGCCCCCTCCCACACTCTCAACCCCTTGGCCCCAGTCTGGAGCCTCCTCCTGCACCCCAAATCCCTTATCCTCAGCCGACCCCAGAGCCTGCACCACCAGCCAGAACCCTTATCTCCTCACACACCCCAACCCCCTGCCCCAGCCCAGTGAAAATGAGCAAGTGAGCGAGGGTGGGGGTGGGGAGATGGAGAAAGTGGGGGGCGGGGCAGGGGTGTTCGGTTTTCTTCAATCAGAAAGTTGGCAACCCTAACTTCAGCGGTTGGGGACCTGAGGACTGAATCCATCTGGAGAATCAGATTCTGCACTGCCATGTACCTTGTGTGCTCATTGACACCTGTGCAAGCCTTGCCACATCAGAATGGTAGCGTTTTACATTCATTTTGTACATATATAAACAGTTCCTAAGGGGCCGGGCAGTGGAAGCCTCAGTGGTCTCGTCATTTTTTATGTAGATATTTTGTAGTTAACAGACCCCTTTAAAATGACTAGAAGTGGTCTGAGGCCTCTGAAAACCTCAAACCAGCTATCTAAGAGCTGCTATTAATACTGTACAATCTAACTTGTTTTAAAAAGAAAAAAAGTGTGATTTGCACTGCCTATTCGTAGAACTTACCTTGAAATAATATTATCCTAAGCTCTTTCTTGGCCACATAAAATGTATTGATTAAGCATAAATGCAGAGAAGAAATTTACGTGGACAGAATTTTGACTAAATCTCTCTTTCCCCTGCAATTCTTCTTGAATTATTCTGTTTCCTGGGATGAAATGAGCAGGTAGAAAGAAACTGGTGCTACACTAGCATGTTTGGAAGTTGTGTGTGTTTGACCTCTAATAACCATATCCTGCTTTTGCTGAAGACAATGGGGCATTTGCTTTTGGGACTTTGATGTCAGCAGGGATGGAACTGGGGCCAAGAAAAGGTATTCAAAGATATTTCCCATCTTCCCTCTTTGGAGTTTCCCATGTTGATTATATGCTGTGGAAATCAATCTCCTAACTAACAAGTTTGTCAAGGTTAATGGTTGGGGTTTAATGTTTGGCTTGCTGTAGATAATTCTTTCTTCTATTTATTTTATCTCTGCTATTTCCAAGGGTATGTAAAGGGAAGGGTAACCACCTTTCTGTATACAGAACTATAAAATCCCTCCTGGCCAGAGGCAAAACCCTTTCACCTGTAAAGGGGTAAGAAGCTAAGATAATCTCGCTGGCACCTGACCAAAAAGACCAATGAGGAGACAAGATACTTTCAGAGCTGGAGTTGAGGGGAAACAAAGGGTCTGTCTGTCTGTCTGTCTGTGTGATGCTTTTGCTGGGAACAGAACAGGAATGGAGTATTAGAACTTGTTAGTAAGTAATCTAGCTAGAAATGCGTTAGATTTCCTTTTGTTTAAATGGCTGGTAAATAAGCTGTGTTGAATGGAATGTATATTCCTGTTTTCGTGTCTTTTTGTAACTTAAGGTTTTGCCTAGAGGGATTCTCTATGTTTTGAATCTGATTACCCTGTAAGGTATTTACCATCCTGATTTTACAGAGGTGATTCTTTTACTTTTTCTTCAATTAAAAGTCGTCTTTTAAGATCCTGATTGCTTTTTCATTGTTCTTAAGATCCAAGGGTTTGGGTCTGTGTTCACCTATGCAAATTGGTGAGGATTTTTATCAAGCCTTCCCCAGGAAAGGAGGTGTAGGGCTTGGGGGGATATTTTGGGGGGAAGACGTCTCCAAGTGGGCTCTTTCCCTGTTGTTTGTTTAACACACTTGGTGGTGGCAGCATAGGGTTCAAGGACAAGGCAAAGTTTGTACCTTGAAGAAGTTTTTAACCCAAGCTGGTAAGAATAAGCTTAGGTGGTCTTTCATGCAGGTCCCCACATCTGTATCCTAGAGTTCAGAGTGGGGAAGGAACCTTGACATGGTGGCAGAGTGGTGGGATCATTTTAAGATTTTTTTTTTAGATAATTTTGTGATTTTTTTTTTAGATCATTTTGAAGCAGAAGCACAGTAGGATTTTAAAAGGTCATTTTTTTTCCTTTGGTCTGCTTGGAAGCAGGTTTTAAGCTAAAAGCAGTTAGAGTTTTTTTGTCTCTGCCTGGGGGCCAAAGCAGCAAGTGTAACAAAGGGATTTGTCTTTTTTGAGCTGGAGTTTTCTCTACCTCAAGGCAGGGTAGTTAACCCCCTGCAGGGAAATTCATAAGTTTTCACAGACCTGAAAAGTTTTGGTTTTTTTTAAGCTAAGAGTAACTAGAGGGTTTTTCTGTCTATTTGCCTGGAGACAAAGGATTTTTCTGTAGGCTCAGAATAGCTACCAGAGAACATAGGTATCACATTACAGCACACACAAAGAATTTACAAGCCAGTTTTTTGTTTTTTTTTAACTCTCGGGTGTAAAGTTAGTTAAAAACAGAGAGGCTAAGATGACAGAACCCAAGGCAAAAAAGCCAAAGAGGCTGCCCACAGGAGAGAAATGGAGGTAAAGGAAAAAGAACAGAAGCATGCTGAGGAGGAAAAAGAGGCTGCCCACAGGAGAGAAATGGAGGCAAAGGAAAAAGAGTGGAAGCATGCACTGGAGATGGAGAAGGCAAAGGCTCTGCAGAATAGCAATCCTTCTCCAGTTACCGTTTCACATCCCAGGAAGTTTCCCACCTACAAGGCAGGCGATGATATCGAGGCCCTCTTAGAAAACTTCGAAAGGGCCTGCCTTGGGTAAAGGATTTCTACAGACCAGTACATGGTAGAGCTGAGGCCGCAGCTCAGTGGACCCTTAGCAGAGGTGGTGGCTGAAATGCCTAAGGAACACATGAACAAGTATGAACTGTTTAAAATCAAGGCGAGAGTCAGAATGGGGCTAACACCTGAGCATTCCCATCAGCGGTTCAGAGCCCTAAGGTGGAAACCAGACGTGTCATTTACCCGACATGCCTACCACATTGTGAAACATTGGGATGCGTGGATATCAGGAGCAAGTGTTAAATCTCCAGAAGATTTGCCCTTCCTAATGCAAACGGAGCAGTTCTTAGAGGGTGTTCCTGAGGAAATAGAAAGATACATCCTAGATGGGAAGCCCAAAACTGTAATTGAGGTGGGGGAGATTGGAGCCAAATGGGTGGAGGTGGCAGAAAACAAAAAAAACTGGTCGCAGTTGGAGCAGATACCAGAAGGGACAATCTCAGACCACACCCTACTACTGGGGACAGCCCAACGCCGCAACTACACACCAAGGAACACTCCAGACACCTTATCGTCCTACTCTTCTCCAGCAACCCACCTCGCCCCAGTGACCCATCAGCTGGACGATGTTTTAAATGTAATGAGCCGGGGTATATAAAGGCCAACTGCCCCAAGAAAGATTACAGTTCATTGCACCAGAATCACACCAGAGGTCCTCAGGCCCAGATACCTCCCAGATACCCTCGGAGTGGAGGGAAACTGTGAGTGTGGGCGGAAAGAAGGTCACCATGTGGAGGGACACCGGAGCGCAAGTGTCAGCTATCCATGCTTCCTTAGTGGACCCCAATTTAATCGACCCAGAGATCCAAGTGACAATTCAACTCTTCAAGTCCAACTCTTTCAATTTGCCTACAGCCAAGTTGCCTGTCCAGTACAAGGGCTGGTCAGGAACATGGACTTTTGCAGTCTATGATGATTATCCCATCCCCATGCTGTTGGGGGAAGACTTGGCCAATCATGTGAAGCTAGCCAAGAGGGTGGGAATGGTCACCCGCAGCCAGGCTAAGCAAGCTGTCACACCTACCTCTATTCCGGAAACTTCTACCAGGACCCGGTCAGAGGTAACGGAACTGAACCCCATGCCAACGTCTGCAACAGCAGTAGTGGATCCAGTCCCAGAGACCCAGACAGAGCCAGTCCCAGCACCAGAACCATTGCCAGCACTGAATCCGGTACTTGCAACCCCAACACCAGCGGGCCCCACCGAACCTGCACTGGCAGAGCAGATAACCCTACACGAGGCTCAGCTGGAGCCTGAACCCCAACATAGTGCACCAGCAGAGAGTGGTTCACAGTCAACGGAAACAGCCCTATCACCTGCATCGCTTCCAGGGGGACCAATCCTAGGTCTACAATCTAATGAGGAACTGATGTCTCCAGCATCAAGGGAACAGTTCCAGACTGAACAGGAAGCAGATGAAAGCCTCCAGACAGCTTGGACGGCGGCATGGAGCAACCCACTGCCCCTCAGCTCTTCTAATTGATCCAGGTTTGTTGTAGAAAGAGGACTTCTATACAAGGAAACTCTTTCTGGTGGACACCAGGAAGATTGGCATCCTCAGAGATAGCTGGTAGTTCCAGCTAAGTACTGAGTAAAGCTCTTGAGCTTAGTCCACGATCATCCTAGTGGCCATGCTGGGGTGAACAGGACCAAAGACCATTTGGGGGGGGTCATTCCATCTGGGAGGGAATGGGCAAGGATGTTTCTACCTATGTCCGGTCTTGTGAGGTATGCCAAAGAGTGGGAAAACCCCAAGCCCAGGTCAAAGCCACTCCCCATCATTGAGGTCCCATTTCAGCAAGTAGCTGTGGATATTCTGGGTCCTTTTCCAAAAAAGACACCCAGAGGAGAGCAATACATACTGACTTTCATGGATTTTGCCACCTGATGGCCGGAAGCAGTAGCTCTAAGCAACACCAGGTCTAAAAGTGTGTGCCAGGCACTAACAGACATTTTTGCCAGGTAGGTTGGCCCTCCGACATCCTCACAGATGCAGGGACTAATTTCCTGGCAGGAACTATGGAAAGCCTTTGGGAAGCTCATGAGGTAAATCACTTGGTTGCCACCCCTTACCATCGTCAAACAAATGGCCTGGTGGAGAAATTTAATGGAACTTTGGGGGCCATGGTACATAAATTCATAAATGAGCACTCCAATGATTGGGACCTAGTGTTGCAGCAGTTGTTCTTTGCCTACAGAGCTGTACCACATCCCAGTGTAGGGTTTTCACCATTTGAACTTGTATATGGCTGCAAGGTTAAAGGGCCATTACAGTTGGTGAAGCAGCAATGGGAGGGATTTACACCTTCTCCAGGAACTAACATTCTGGACTTTGTAACCAACCTACAAAACACCCTCCGAACCTCTCTAGCCCTTGTTAAAGAACACATACAGGATGCTCAAAAAGAGCAAAAAGCCTGGTATGATAAACATGCCAGAGAGCATTCCTACAAAGTAGGAGACCAGGTCATGGTCTTAAAGATGCTCCAGGCCCATAAAATGGAAGTGTCGTGGGATGGGCCATTCACGGTCCAGGAGCACCTGGGAGCTGTTAATTATCTCATAGCATTCCCCAGCTTCAACCGAAAGCCTAAGATATACCATATTAATTCTCCAAAGCCCTTTTATTCCAGAGAATTAAAGGTTTGTCAGTTTACAGCCCAGGGAGGAGATGACGCTGAGGCCTGAAGGTGTCTACTATGAAGGGAAAAGTGCTGGTGGCGTGGAAGAGGTGAACCTCTCCATGACCCTTGCGCGTATGCAGCGACAGCAGATCCAGGAGCTGTGCACTAGCTACGCGCCGACGTTCTCAGCCACCCTAGGACTGACTGAACAGGCATACCACTCCATTGACACAGGTAATGCTCACCCAGTTAAAGTCCAACCTTATCGGGTGTCTCCTCAAGCCAAAACTGCTATAGAATGGGAGATCCAGGATATGTTACAGATGGGTGTAATCTGCCCCTCTGGCAGTGCATGGGCATCTCCAGTGGTTCTAGTTCCCAAACCAAATGGGGAGATATGTTTTTGCGTGGACTACCGTAAGCTAAATGCTGTAACTCACCCAGACAACTATCCAACGCGACACACAGATGAACTATTAGAGAAACTGGGACGGGCCCAATTCATCTCTACCTTGGATTTAACCAAGGGGTACTGGCAGGTACCGCTAGATAAATCCGCCAAGGAAAGGTCAGCCTTCACCACACATGTTGGGCTGTATGAATTTAATGTACTCCCTTTCGGGCTGCAGAATATATCCACCACCTTCCAAAGACTTGTAGATGGTCTCCTAGTGGGATTAGGAGAATATGCAGTCGCCTACCTTGACAATGTGGCCATATTTTCGGATTCCTGGGCAGAACACCTGGAACATCTACAAAAAGTCTTTGAGTGCATAAGGGAGGCAGGACTAACTGTTAAGGCTAAGAAGTGTCAAATAGGCCTAAACAGAGTGACTTACCTTGGACACCAGGTGGGTCAAGGAACTATCAACCCCCTACAGGCCAAAGTGGATGCTATCCAAAAGTGGCCTGTCCCAAAGTCAAAGAAACAGGTCCAATCCTTCTTAGGCTTGGCCGGATATTACAGGGGATTTGTACCGCAATACAGCCAAATCGCTGCCCCACTGACAGACCTAATCAAAAAGAAACAGCCAAATGCCGTTCAGTGGACCGAAGAGTGTCAGAAGGCCTTTAACCAGCTTAAAGCGACACTCATGTCTGACTCTGTGCTAAGGGCCCCAGACTTTGACAAACCGTTCCTAGTAACCACAGATGCATCCGAGCATGGTGTGGGAGCAGTTTTAATGCAGGAAAGACCGGATCAAGAATTCCATCCTGTAGTGTTTCTCAGCAAGAAGCTGTCTGAGTGGGAAAGCAACTGGTCAGTCAGTGGAAAAGAATGTTACGCCATTGTCTAACCTCTGGAAAAGCTACTCCCATACGTTTGGGTACGGCGTTTCCACCTGCAAACCAACCATGCTGCACTACAGTGGCTTCATACCACCCCGGGAAATAACAAAAAACTTATTCGGTGGAGTTTAGCTCTCCAAGATTTTGATTTCGACATCCAACAAATCTCAGGAGCTTCTAACAAAGTGGCTGATGCACTCTCCCGTGAAAGTTTCCCAGAATCAACTGGCTAAAATCGTCTTTGAGATGTGGAAAATATTGTTAGTCTTTATACACTTGGTAGTATATTTAGAGGTGCATGTGTCTTATTAACACTGTTTTCTACTAGAGCTCCAGGAAGAAATCACAGCCTGTGTTTGACCCTATCTGTGATTTGGGGGGCGTGTCATAAGTATAAAGGGAAGGGTAACCATCTTTCTGTATACAGAACTATAAAATCCCTCCTGGCCAGAGGCAAAACCCTTTCATCTGTAAAGGGGTAATAAGCTAAGATAATCTCGCTGGCACCTGACCAAAATGACCAATGAGGAGACAAGATACTTTCAAAGCTGGAGGGGTGGAAACAAAGGGTCTGTCTGTCTGTCTGTGTGATGCTTTTGCTGGGAACAGAACAGAAATGGAGTATTAGAACTTGTTAGTAAGTAATCTAGCTGGAAATGCGTTAGATTTCCTTTTGTTTAAATGGCAGGTAAATAAGCTGTGCTGAATGGAATGTATATTCCTGTTTTCGTGTCTTTTTGTAACTTAAGGTTTTGCCTAGAGGGATTCTCTATGTTTTGAATCTGATTACCTTGTAAGGTATTTACCATCCTGATTTTACAGAGGTGATTCTTTTACTTCAATTAAAAGTCGTCTTTTAAGATCCTGATTGCTTTTTCATTGTTCTTAAGATCCAAGGGTTTGGGTCTGTGTTCACCTATGCAAATTGGTGAGGATTTTTATCAAGCCTTCCCCAGGAAAGGAGGTGTAGGGCTTGGGGGGATATTTTGGGGGGAAGACGTCTCCAAGTGGGCTCTTTCCCCGTTCTTTGTATAACACGCTTGATGGTGGCAGCATAGGGTTCAAGGACAAGGCAAAGTTTGTACCTTGAGGAAGTTTTTAACCTAGGCTGGTAAGAATAAGCTTAGGTGGTCTTTCATGCAGGTCCCCACATTTGTATCCTAGAGTTCAGAGTGGGGAAGGAACCTTGACACCAGGCATCTCCTTCCATGGTACCTGAGCACCTAATTCATTCTTGGACTAATTCATTTGTCAAAACAATTGTGTGACAAACTCTGCTTTACAATGATGCAAAAAAGGTTCAAGTGTCATCTGGAAGTTAAAATAATTAAAATGTCTGAACTTTCTTATGCAAAAGAGATATTAAAAGTCTCCTACCATGTTGATTGTAATGGAAACAGTGTAACAGATTGAACTGTTTTATCTTTAAGGAATCATGAGCCCTTAAATCTGAGGCTCAGAAGAAGAATAATTGACTTTGTTAGTGAGTGGCCATGTGCAATTTTAAAGATGATTTGCTTCATATTTTTTTGGATGGCACATTTGTCTGGCTCATGGTGGCTAACTCTGGAGGTTACTGTAGGCAGTGCAGATCTACGAATCCTGAGAGATTGGAAGTGAAGTTGATTTTTTCAAGTTAGTCTGAATTAACTTGATTAAATGGCATTATTATTTATTTACATTGCTTATAAAACAACACTTAAGTGTTGTAAAATTCCAGTATATTTAATATTACTATATAAATACTCAGTGCTGTTACTCAACTATCATCAGATACTGAAATGTCAATTTAATTGTGCAACACATTTTCCCTGCAATAAAAATACAGTTTTCTGAGATTTATTAAACTTTTTCTGAACTCACAACTTTTGCCTTTGCCTTTTTATGCCACCTAAGAATCCTGGTGCATGTTAAGGTCAAGTGGAAAAAAAAAAAAGCAGCAGCTAGTGGTTCTCTTAGTTAATGCAGTCACATTTCACACCTTGACACTTGTTTTTAGATAGTAAGCTAAGTATGATGGCCTTATCCAAGGCCATATTGGATGTCGTTCCCATCATAAAACCACTGTTTTGGATGACACAACTGAGTATGGGCAGCCCCAGCAGTGAACCAGAAAAGCTGTTTATCTAATTTGTCCTCAGCACGGTTGTGGACAGTGGGAGCCCCATCACTAATGCAATAAGGAATGCATTTATGAGGAAGTATTACAGTGATGTGGCCTAAAGATCTTGCAAACTCGCCCCATCCCCCAGCCCTTTAGCCAGATGACTCTCTAGCTACTGGATAACTTTGGACAAAATCGACCTGAGATAATTGACCAGTCCGATTTACATCCTGGGGGTCTTTCCTTGTCTTACACTTTGCAATCAAATGTAGTAGAGTATCTAATTATAAGCAAGCTTTTACTGGTGCTAAGAGTATTTTCTGATTAGGCTTCCACTTTTGGCTCCCACATGCAAAAGGCTATGATAGGTGGCTCCTGCTTGTGGCTGGCTCTGACCCGATGTGATAGGAAAGTCTCCGAGAAGTTTTCTCCCTACCTTAGGCTCCTGCGCAGGGACTGTAGGGTGGGGAGCAGAGCTGCTACTCCATGCTATTGCCACTTGTTAGCACCAGCCTCTCCAAAAAGAGTGGGGTGGTGTAGTGGCCACAGCCCTGTCCCCATACCTGCCAGTAGAGTTGGCTAACTACAGAAGGCAGTGCAGACTGCACCCATTTAAAAGGCATGTGCTAATTTGTATCCTGGGTTGCTCCAGAAAGAATGCTAGCAGTGATATCTCTCTGTGTTTGGGCAGAATCACATATAGTTTTTCTGCATGCAGTTCATCCAGTGAAAGCCAAGCCAAGTGGCTGAACCCATATGATTTGTACAGGGGAATGGCACCTGCACTTTGGCATCCTGCTAGTTGAGGAATATGACCAAGATAAGACATTCCACTTCCTATAGCTGATGTGGGATAATTGCTCATGTATAAGAATTGGCAAAGATTATTGCCCTCAGTAATGTTTAAAAGCGTTCCTCTTAATTTACCGTGCAGGTGAGAGAGTTTGATTCTGGTTTTATTATAAGATGATTGAGATGTATGATAATGTACGCCGGAAATCAAACATCTCTTTAATTGTGCTCATCCTTTTACTTGGGGACAGCAAGCAGAGTATTCCCATTACACTTCACTTTACACCCTCCTGGAGTTCCTGCATCCAGCCACCTTGCCTGCTGAAGAGGGTTCAGGTGAGGTCTGTCGGTACCACTCCTAACTGGGAATTGAGAAATGCAAAGCTCTCCCACTGCATAGAAGCAGTTCATACAAAAATTACCAGCCTATTTTTATGACGTTAACATTTTTAACATATGCTCTTCTCCCATGGTTAAACAGGAGAAAATATGTCTGTGCCTGTATCTGACTTTGTTCCTGGTGAATCATATAGAATCTGTACCTTGGTCTAAACATAAAATGTCATCACATTAAAAAAGCCTGCTCTGGGATAACATGCTAAGTAGCTCCTGGGGTGGTATCTGAAGAGCCATTTGAATATGAGTATTCAAAGTGGTGTGCACACATAGCCTAGGGTAGGTGATGAACATAAATGAACGATTGCATGATTGAATTTCTAGTTTGTGCCTGTACCGGGCATGAAGCAGCTTCTCTATAGTGTGAACATAAAAGATACCCCCAGGAAAGGGAAGGAACACGCAAGTAATGCTTGGATATTTCCCAGTGGGAAAAGAATATCGCTGTGGCAGAGTGTAGTGCCCAGCACAGAACAACCCCCAACCAGTTACAATACAGGTGATGACTTGTTCCACACAAAGATCAACTGAATCGCAAGAAATAAACCTAATGATAGAATCTAAAGCCTCAGAGCTGTCAGCGATTGGGCTCCAGAAAGACACGGTTTTGGTTTAGTTGTGCTTCTCTCAGAGAGTGAGATTGGTGAGGCTGTGATAGTCTTGTTTTCTGCACAACGGGCTAGGAAGAGAATTATAAACTGCTTGCCTGAAGAATAAAACTGAGGAGTTTCTCCAGCAGTACTTTGTTTTGCTGAGGCACCATGCTGCTTGTGCAGGAGGTGCCAAGTATGATTGAGAAAGCTGTTGGAACCGGGTGTACGTTCAGTCTTTGCCCTGCCCTTCTCCTCACACAACAACTGGCTCTCCCCGTGTTCCTGTGAAAATCATACCAAACAATGTAAGCAAGTTCCTTTCTATTCCTGTACAGTCAAAATGTGCAGTTGCTTTGGTAACACTGAAAAACAAGCAACCCTCCCCTTTCCCCTTGCTGCGGGGGAGATGGAGGCTAATCTTGGGACATGGGGTGATGAGGGCACATTCTTCCTTCATGCTAAGATGGTTGGAGGGGTCCTCAGGAAGGCTGCGGCAGCACATTCTTCTCCTTCCTGCTCCCGTGCAACACATTCTTCTTTCTTCCTCTCCTGGGGTTTTTTTGCATCCCATCCTGCCACTGGGGTCTCAATAGCACATTATTTCTAACCCCCCTCTGACTCAGGGAGGAAAGCTTGCCAGCACATTCCCTCTGTAGGAGACAGGAGGGGGAGAGGATACCAAAGCATATTCTTCTTCTCCAGACCGTAGCTGGTTTTACAGTCACAGGCATCACTGGCTATAGATCATCTGGTCTGTTTAGACCCAGCTGTCGTAATGTTTATGTACAATCCTGTGACTGGGTCTGATGGCAATCTTTTATTCCGAAAATTTAATGATTAAAGGAAAAATTATCAAACTCTGGCACTTCATATTCAGCACCATAATAAAAGTAGTCTGATCTTCAAAGGTCCTGTAGCTTTCATTGACTTCACTGGGACCTGTGAGTTCTCTGAAAATCAGGCTAATTTTATTGTGTTGACTAAATATCAGTTTAGATGCTTAATTTTAGGCCACCTACTTAAGACATTTTTGGCTTAGATGATCATAATAAATACATGGACATAAGAATGGACATTTAAAGACATTTAAAAAAATCCTGCCTGGTCTTTTGCAAAATAAAGAATTCTGGACTGTATGTAGCGTTCTTTAGCATCCTTAATGTTCTTACCATGTGACAATAACGTGGGCTATGGGTTTGATCGCACAAGTTGATTCCTCATCATCTTCTACTTCTCAGCCTGCCCCCCCCCATAAAAATGTATTTTCCTAACCTTTCGTTATCAGTTTTGTATTGCCATAATTTAATTTGAACAATAAAATTGTTTCCAGATTGTCAAGTCTGAGATGGAAAGACAGTGTTATTTATATGTTAGTAAAGCAGATAGTCTTCTTCCAGTTCAGTTTGGATCCAGAAAGGTTTTTTGGTGATAAACCTGAAAACTGCTTTCATTATTAAGTGAGAGGAACACTGCATTAAAGTTTGTTAGAATAGTTTTACTTCAGACATGTAGTGCTTGTGCTTTGTTCCACTAGATGGTTTCAAAGGTTACTGTGGTCCAAAGCACTTTTCTTAGTTCTGAGGTCAATAATGGTGGAAACAGAAATGATGCAACATATTTCTCAATTTAAAATAAATTAGGTCAGATTCATTAACATTTTAGGGCGCTTTTAAAGTGGCCTTTCTGCTTGAAAACGAAAGGGGTGTGTGTGTGTGTGTGGGTTAAAGCAATGATCGGACACACCAGAGTTTATCCCTTGATGCCAGCTGACTCAGCCCTCTCCTTCTTTGTGTCTCCTCTGCCTTCAGTAAGGATCTTATCTGTCACAGATGTTTCTGGTGTCCTGTTTCCTTGACATCATCTTATGGAGGCTTCAGAGATGCAGAATCTCTCTCAGCTCCCCACAGCTCATTGCTTCCCAACAAAGTGGAATTTCATGTCCAGAGTAGGTGTGAGGCGACCCCTGGTGACTAGTGGCAGAGGTGGTGGCATCCTTTCAATCATTTCATTTAGCTTCAGCCATTTATTGACACCCATGCTTGACTTTCCCATACCAACTAGTATTCTTTATGGAACCAACCTGAAGCTGGTACTGGGACCTGATACTGGGAGCAGGCACTGCTAAATGCCTAGCTCACTTGTAAGATGGCAAGTGGATGTGGTAATGTAGTAAAAACCTAACTCTGAATGTGTCCCCCCGACCATTTAGTTTACAATGGCCCAGAGTATGAACGTCCCCATTTCTCTTGTGCAAATCTTCTGCAAAGTAGTATGATTGCTACTGCTGTATCAGGCCACTCATCTTTTGAAAGTGGTTGTTACTGGTCACCTTGTTTTTCGGATGATTCTTAGCATGTTCTGGAATGGCATTAGTCTGATTTCCCACTGATTTCTCAAGGGAAGTAAAGATAAAAATATAGTGTCATGCCACATTTTATACATGTGTAAAACATTAAATGTATTAAATATTTAGGGCCAAATTTTCAGAAAGGCACACTTGAGGCATTACACTGTTATGTATCTACAGGCCAGCAGTTACCATGATGACATGTGAAAATCAAGGAACTCTGTGTGCAAATGGCTATTTTGGAACCTGTTGAGCTGGTCTCATGGGCATTTACCTGATTTTTATGTACACTTCTGTTAACTACATGTGCAAATATAGATACACAATTGTGTGTGGACCTCCAGCTTCCCTGTCCAAAAATGTGGTCCTTGTTGTTTAATACAGACCGGCACCTCAAGAAAAATATTGACAGTAGCCCTTATGTACCATATTTATTCTCTATTTCTTTTCGTCTACTTTTTTTAATTAGTTAGGACATTTGCATGACAATGGGATCTCTTTATTTTAGAGTTAATGTCTTCTTGCTTTACCTGAAGTCCTATGCCTGTGATTGTGACATTGCAATCGTTTTCACAGCAGATAGCTATGATGTCAAATGCAAAGAATTCTGATTTTGGGTGGGAAGCAGGCAGCTGGAGCAAATTAAATGCTTCTGAAGCAAAGATTCTGGTTTTGCGCATAGTTAAAATACTAACAACAAGGAGCCCGAAGTCCTTCATCATATAGTCCTTATACTCAGGTAAAACTCTAGTCCAATGGAGATTAAAAAAACACAAGATGTATGTATAGCTGCAGAATTGTTTCTGGGGAGGATGATTTTCAATAGTTTCCAGGAGTTATTAGCTGACGAGCTAAGTGCCTTTTTCGTGAGATCACTATATTAAATCTATACTTTTTATCATCTGTTTTTTATCCCATGCAGATGTCTTTGTATTGTCTGTTTGTTATCATACGACACTTTGTCTAAAACCAGGATGTGGCCAGCCTTTTTAACAAGGTGTATGCAAATTGATACCCATGAGCCTTTGCACAAACATCTTTCCAATCCTGTGATAATCATTCATCTAGAAAAATGAGTCTGAAAGCAAATATATCTGGCTTTAACAAACGATTCTCTTGTCTTACAGAGAGAGGATGCAAGCCATGGAGAAACAGATTGCCAGTTTAACTGGTCTTGTTCAGTCTGCGCTTTTTAAAGGGCCAAATACAAGTAATAGCAAAGATGCTTCTAGGTAAAAAAAAGAATTCATTAAATCTGTTTCTCTGTAATTATTGTTAATGATCAATCAGCAAAATTAAACGTTTAATGTAATAACAGAAGACTGAATGCTCAACATTTAAAAACTTTTTTATCACTTTTGATAAGAGCTGGATTGTTAGGCAGAGTGGGAAAAGTATTCCAGCCAATGAATGGAGATTTAACTGCATTGTTCTTGTTGATGTTAATAGGAATAATATGGTTAAATCTCTGTGCTTAGTGCTGGAAATGTACCCCTTTGCTTAACCTGTATTTAAAAGCTTATTTTGAAAAACAAACAAACAAAAAACCCACAAATCTACAATCCACCAGCAATTTAAATGAAAAAAACAAAACAAAAAAATCCTGACAACAACAACAAAAACCCAGTTTGTATGGTCAACAGGGTAATTTTTATTTAGTTATGATAAACCTCACTGCAAATCTACAGTAAAGCTAATCCTTGAAAGTTGCTTAAATAGCTATTTGCAAGAAAAATCCGTTTTGGAAATTTTAAAGCTGACTTTTCTTTTCTTTCTTTCTTTAGTGAGAAGATGGTGAAAACCATGTCCAGTAAAAGCAATATTGACAGTGCAGGTAAGACCATTCTTTTTTAATTGTACAGAATACACAAATCTACACTGTAACTCAGAGTCCTGTAGATATTAACATCTTATGGGAATGCTAATGCAACTGTAATTATAGTGTCAGAAGCAAGGCTATAGGCAAAGGATATGAGAACCAATCAGTTCCTTGTTACCAGTGGTTACTCGAAAGGGACAGGGTTTATTCTTCTTTCAAAGTGAAATGCACACCTGTGCAGGGAGCCAGCACAAGATTTAGGTAAGGCATAGCCCTTGTGCTGGTTCTCAGAAAAGGGGTGAATTTCACTGCATATGCATATCTCCTATAATGCATATTCCCAATCCGGACTTGTATTGGGGGAAAAAAATAGTGGTATCCTCTCAAACTCCACCCAAGACAAGCTCTTCCTATGTGAGGTACCAAAATCCCATAGCGCTCACAGCAGACTGTGCAGATATTAAGAATATGATCGCATGTGCTCTGCTGGGCCCTCCCTCTGCAGAGTTTAGATACAGCTATAGGCAAGGCAGGTTTAAGACATAGGAACTTGCCTATGACTATAGCTCTGAGTCATATGAGGGTATTAGCATCTTGGTTACATTATTTTTAAAAATTGTTTCTGTCCCTTATGGTTGGAAAGGAACTTGAAAATGTGACCCAAATGTAACCAATGCAGTGATGTGGGCTTGAGTGTGCAGACCGGCTCCTGCAGAGAGAGGTGCAGCAGCCAGCAGAGTCAGTGAGGAGACTCTATGATCCCACATTCAGCTCCAGAGCAGACCAGGCTCTCGTTGCTTGCATTGTTACTAAAACTCTATTTATGCATATTGAGATGGTTTAAAATATTATTGAATACCTTTTTACCTATCCAAATTGTCAACTAGTAAGAGAAAAAATGGATACCTTTTTTATCCATTGTGGAAATGTCCTATATAATTTAGTAGAGAATTACAACCTTTCTGTAGGATGTTTAAACATTCCTGTAGAATTAAATAGATAATTCTAGCCCTGATGTAGAATTGTATTGGTGGTATTTAAAGCAAACAAACCAGCCCTACAGACAAGGTGTAATTCTAAATTAAATTCTGTAGATTTTTAGTCACTCGCTACAGACCCCTATTACATTTCTAAAGAAACCTATAGATTTCATCTCTATTAAATTCTGTAGGATTTTTCTGTAAGGGTAGTTTGGCAATAAGATGCTATAGATATAATGATGCTAAGAAACGTAGCAGTCAGCAAGATAGCATTTTCTCTTATTAAGCCACATTGATCTGTTACTAACTATTGGCATCCTCCTACAATGTGTTGGGTAGTCATCAGTTCCTATGAAGCCAATAAAGTTTGAGGTTCCTCAGCATATGTCAGGATTAGGTCATATTTAGAGTCACAGTTCTGGGCAATTTTGAGGGGCGGGATAAGGATATTACAAAAGAACATGCCAGCTAACATAAGCATCCATGCAACTACAGTTCTTTAAATTATTTGCAGAAGTGTCAGTTGCTCTGGTAGTCTTCAGCAGCATTCGTTAATTTGTCTCTTTCTGGGCCTGTGTGTGTGTCTATTGCAGTGGATTGAATGCAAGCAGAAGCAGTTCTGTAATTGCCAGGAACACTGTTCCAGCTAAGAGGACTCTGGTCTGGCATGAAATACAGGTTGCCAACCTTGCAGTTTATTAGCAAATCTATTATACCACTCACCAGCCATTCCAGTGGTGATGTTAATTCAGCTCCAAGAATTCCATTTCCCTAGAATAGCAGTGTGACCTCAGATTGAACATGGCCAATAGAAAAACAGACCAGAACTAGAAAATATTGAACATATGCAGTGGAGAACAATTTAAGAGCCTGATACTAGAACTGGATCCCTCCAGTTGAACCCTTGAGCCTGCATGAAACCCCACTGAAGTCAGGATCTCACCCTAAATAGGTAGGACAGTGTTCTTTGGTATAAAAACAGTACAGTTTGTAAAGAAAAAAATGGCTGTTCAATACTTTCAGGCAATTTAGAGAAAAATAATCTGTCTTTCTAGGAACTGCAATAGGATCATATTCAATAACATTCCTATTATCTTCCCCAGTTCATTGTCATTATATGATAAAAATAGATAATATTTTGCAGTCACATAGATCCTGTCAAATACAAAGCACTGTAACAACAATAACTAATTAACCTTCACAATGCCTGTACTAGGTAGCCATGGCAAGTATTATTTATTCTCTTTTCCCTGATGGTGAAACTGATGTAGGGAGATGTTCCCAAGACCACATAAACCAGTCTTATGACTGGATCTCTCCTGACAGCAAATACTGTGCCCACTAGACTGATGTATCCTATATTTTGAACAATTTGAAAGGTTTCTGTTTCTGATATTATAGCACATGCACATTAAAAAACATAGCGCATTTATAATAACTGGAAACTTGAAATCCACCCATCTTTGTATTTCATTTGTTGTAATGGCACTGTGTACCTTTTAGGCCTTCTGGCTGTCCCTGTGCCTTTACTAACTCACACAAACCTTTTTTGCAGCACTGTTTAGGGATGGAGATCATGACTCATGCCATGGCTGAGACCTTGTATTCATGCAGCTACCTACTGTCACTAAGTTCCCCCTAGGTCAGGTTTATGCATGTCACCCACAACTGAGGGTCGCTACCTAAGCCCAAGTTCCAATTCCTATTATCTTAAATAAAACCAGATTTTACTCGCATAGGGTAGTAATAAAGAGGGGGGGACCCCTTAAATAAAAGGGTATGTAAAATACACTCTACAAAAAAAAGCTCTGCTTAGTTACTGAGTTATAAATAATGTTTATATATGAAAACTTCACATAGTACAATAATCTTTGGTCTGACCAAGCAAGGACTGCCTTTGTTCAAGGCATTACATGTTTCAAGGTATGTGGATAATTCGAGCTCCTATTTCCTTTATAGCTCTGCTCAGCTTGTCAGCGTATGCTAAATAATGCCTTTATTTTTCTCCAAACATATTTGAATTTTAACATACCTTCACCCTCCAAAATCAGTTTTGTTGACTCTCATTTGGTCTTGACCGATCCCTGACATGGATCAGGTATGGCCATTAGGCAATAGCCTCTTAAAATACACACTTTCACTTAACTACAGTATACATAGCCATCATCTTTAGTAATTTCAAATAACACTTTAAAACAGAGCTATAGAAAAACATTGATTGAGCAATCCCTTCTAGAGCACTGGTAAGCAGAAATGGGAATTGCTTCCCATCCTTAACAAAGAAACAGCTGTGGAAGATAAAAAGTGACTCAGAAATATAGTACAACATTATATTGTACATCACATATCCTGATGACAGGAGACTTTGATCAGACAGAAATAATATGGGAAAGGCTCATTGGAAACAAACTCAAACCTTCTAAATTGTATATACAGGTACCTGTCCGTGCTTTAATATTGTTATCTCGAATATGGTATTTCATGAAAACCAAAAAGCAGTATCCTTTTAGTTTGCCAACATTTTGGGTCCTTTAGCTTGAAATATTAAATAAATAAAATGAGACTGTTATGGTCATAAAGTCTGCTTATCGTGGTTTTTTCCTTTAGACTCAACTCTGTTTTTTTCACAGAACTCTGTTACACACATCACAGAAATAATAATAAACTGCACAACAGGGTTAAAAAAACAGTGATCTTCCACAAATTTAGTTGTGCAACTGCCACTGACGTGAATGGGAATCCTATAACTATGTCCCTATAAACTACTTCAGCCCCCAAAAGCCAAGAGAAATTAGAATATTAGAAATATTCTATTGATTTATATCTCTCCCAGACATACGCACACCAACAAACACCCACCCACCCTCACTCTTTTCCATCCTATTTTTCTTTTCAAGTGGCCAGGATAGAGAAGGCACAGATTGTCAAAGAACCACAGGCCCAATCCCACTTGCCTATTTCCCTGGAAGGGTGGTAGGAAGGGGCCTTGAGAATTTCCTAAAGAGAGGTGGAATATATTTCTTTCTGTACTTGAATAAGTTGTTATTTATTGGGGAGGGATGGACCATAATACATGCAATGTTTTTGTTTGAACTTGTCTTAATCCATCACTGTTGGTGGGTTGTGCATTGCAGTGGAGAACCTGCCCTTTGTGAATTCCTTATATAATGAGCTATGTCTTCAAAATGTTCTCTCATGGATACACCTGTTGAAAGTGGACCATGCCAGGCTTCGAGCTCTGTTGACTCTTGCAAATGAAACATGATAATTCATGCAGCCTGGTTGACTCGGGCAAAGTCACGTGTATATATATGTAAGACGATGTGCTCTTTAGAAAACCTTTCAGAATCTGGGAACCACAGCTTGTTAGTGGTGAAGTTGCAGCTTTAACTTTGAATGTTCTTATTTTGTTTAGTGGACTCTATTCCAGTATTTGTGAGATTCAAATGATTGTGACACTGTATATATATATATACTATATATCCCTAGTGATATTTGAATACAAGAGGGCTATTTTTAGCGAGTGGATGGGCAACCCAGTTCGAAAAATCTTTGTATTTGGCCTTATCTTTCTCTTCAGTCAAGCCTGGATCAAACCCAAACCTCCTTTAGTGGCCTGGATAGATAAATAAAGGTGTTCTGAAGGATAGTAAAATGGAAGGAGAATGATGGTCTTGTGACTATAGCAAAGGACTGTGAGTTAGAAAGTCTGGGTCCTATTCCATGCTCAGCCACAGACTACCTGTCTGGTCCTGAACATGTTACAAATACTTCACCTCTCTGTGCCTCAGTTTAAAAATGGGGCTGCTGTTCAGCTTTGTTCACTAGCTTTTGTAAAATACTTGGATGTTTTCAATACAAAACACTATAGAAGTGCAAAGTATATTTTGTATTAAATGTCTTTTCGCTCTTGCCTAGCTGGCCTTCTAATCACCAGTCTATAGCGTAGGCCTGCTTCCAAGAGAGAGAACTACACTCCCCATACCAACTATCTTCTCACTCACCTGTCTTGTTCTTCCTTTCTGATGAAATGCCAATCTGTGGAAACCAACTACTGATCACCAGAGCACTTGCACGCTTGCTGAGAGCCTGCCCTATACTAATATTTCATATTCCAAGTGCTTCCCTGTAGTGCTTGAGAAAGCAATGGATACAGGGGTTAGAGGACTTACTGGTACGCCGGAGTCCTGAGCAGGGGGCATGGCCTGAACCGGAAGAGGCTTGGCCTTAAATCCCCGGGCCCTTTAAATCTTGATTTAAAGGGCCCGGGGCTCCAGCTGCGGTAGTGGCGGCTGGGAGCCCTGGGCCCTTTAAATCACTGAGGAGCCCCGGTGGCTCCCGACTGCCACCGTTATCCCGGGGCTCTGGGCTCTGGCAGAGCTTTGTAGCACTGTGGTAGCATCTGCTGGAGCCCCGAGCCCTTTTAAATCCCCGCCAGAGCCCCGCCGCTTCTACCCCAGGGCTTTAAATTGCCGTCTGGGAAAGCCGGTCCCAGTACGGCACACCGGCTCTTACCGGTACGCCGTACCGGGGCATACCGGCTTACTTGCACCTCTGAATGGATACCATGGCTAGCAGGTGGCTAGTGCAGGCTCATGGCAGTGGTTGGAGTGGCACACCAGAGAACAAGAAAAAGACCTACCTGTGAGAGCGAGTGGCAGGAAGGGAGATTAGGTTGGGCAGGGGGTGGGCACTTGTCTTTTCGGGAAGTGGATCACAATCCAGCTCTAGTTACAAGGAGGACAGGCAAGTGTGGGAGGTATATATACTGGTTGGAGGCCAGATTTTTGGGAGTGCTTATGGGTACGAGGCATACGCCTGCCTGTCTGATCACTGGTTTGGTGATTGAACTGTGGGAGCTATTGCCTGGGGCAGGGATTAAAAGGGTAGGCTTTTTAAAAAAATAAAAAGCCCGGAATTATGGCTAAGAATCTGAACTGTTAAAGAACAGCTTTCAGAACCTTTTGGGAATCCTGTCTGTATTGTCTGTGAATTTAATATTCTTCTTTTAAAAAAATGCGAAAAAAATGGTGCATATGGGATGGAGAAGGTGAGATGTCCCTACAAAGAAAGCTGCATCATACATATTGGCAGATGCATAGAAAAGTATTGATGTTAGACTGCAGTGTGAAATGTGCACAGGATAGCAATAAACACAAAGGCTGCTTGTTTCTCAAGCATTGCATTTTGTAAAGGAGCTCCTTAGAAGGTAAGCGAGTATTGAATGATGCTGAAGTGTAGCAAAAATATGTGATAGCTTGCTCAGCAATGAAATGAAGATGGTGTTGTTTAAGTTATTTAAGATCTAACTGGAGTGTGTTTAAGTAAGGTATAGCATTACAGCTTCAAGCCGTGGGTTAGAACAGCCTTTTGTCTCTTCATGTATCAGGAAGTCGATGGTATGGTACAGCAGTGTACTGCGTGGGTGCAGTCCATCATGCATATGCTTTTATGGACAGGACTTGCTGCTTTGTTTCCTGATTTTACATATTTAAATAAACCAGTGAAGACGATTTTTACAAATCCCCCAGCCTCTTTTTAAATGAAAACAAAGACACACATCAGAAAATGGACAGTTTGCCTTTTTTTCAAACATCTTCCATGTGGGAAGGATTTGAGGAAATAACATGATAAGGCACATACACCTGCTGCCAAAAGAACAACATGTTTGCAACAGGCTGTGCTTTATCTCTGTATGCTTTGCTAGTTGACTCAACCAACTAATGATTAGTGGGCTGGGTGTAAATACAAGTCCACAGGGTTCATTTTCATGCAGTGGGTGTGGTGTGCAGAGTGTCCCTCTCTACACTGAGGATTTATCCTTAACAAGCAAAGAAAAGCTTGCACTTCTAGCTTTAGCTTTGATTTCATTAAACTTGTCATAGAGCGGGGCATGGGTGAAGCAAATAGTGACCTAAGCTACTATGCACAGGAAGGATTCCCATCTTCATTGACAAGTTGCTTTCAGTTTATGCAGGCTGTAGGTTTTTCCTGAGAGTGGAGGAGGTGGTTGGAGTGAGGAGGAATGGGAGTGACAAATGTATAATAGACAGGGAACCTGCAGACATACTGTCCTCTTACTCTGTGCACAAGGGACTGACTTGCCATTGTGACCGGCAGGGTGTGCAAGGCAACATAATACTGTGGAGTTATTCAAAAAATGAGGCAGGTCCTGCTTACAGTCTCTCAGTCTTCCTGTTTCGGGGGGAAAAACACACTAAGATGACAATTAAAAGTGAGAAATGTCAAAATGCAGATGTAATGTGGATACTGGCTGCTGATTTCAGATTTGATTGTATTACATGAAGAAAACTACTATGCACGTAAAAAGAACTGGCCTAACTATGACGGCTTGATCAAGGAATAATGTTTTGTTAAGAACATAGTTTCACAGCTTTTTGTGATTGTTTGTTTTAAAAATCATGTGTAGAGTCCTGCACAACCAGTGCTGGTTTTAAATGCAGTTCTGTGTAGATGGCAATCGAGGATGAGGGGATGGGCAGATTAGTGGGGCAGCATACAGTTGGATAGTGTCTGTTGTGCCACCATTTTATTTCTGGTTTGGGAATATGGTGGTTACTCTTTTTATACTTTTTAAGAATAAGCCTGTGGAGTTGCTAGCTGGGAACATGTAACTGGTAATTGCGTAGCCAACTAGGATGTTTTCCTGGGCTTGTTTTCCACCCACCTGTGTGCCTGGTTAAATCTCTTTCCCATGCCAATCAGTCAACAAATAGGTAGTGTAGGATCTTTGTGTGTACTGATCAAGTCAGTCTCAGATGGCCTCTACATAGGGTGGGCATTGCCACATCTCCGGAATGCTAGATACTCCGATACTTCCAGGAATTGCATGGGTCCCCCACCCCCATCAGCATGACCTTGCATGCACGGTCACGCTGCATGAAGGATGCCATTTTGAAGAGCGTGCTGCCTCATCCCTGGCAGCATGACCTCGCGTGGTCATACTGGAGTGCAGAGCAGCGAGCTCTTCAAAATGGCATTGTCCATTCATGATACTACACAAAACCATGTCCAGTTTTATTTTTGTACTAGACAGAGGACAAAATTATATTTTTTTAAAAAAGGACTATCTGGCTTAAATTGAACGAATAGCCTGCCTAACCCTACCCTACAATTTTAGCCATGTTGGGAGGGCCCAGTTAGAGCATAGCTATCTCCAAACCTAGATCCAGCACAGTTCTGTTTGGTAGGGAATAGTCCAGTGGGTGGTCAGCATGACTTGCAGTTACAGTTAATCTCCCATCCCTACTGTAAAATGGAACCATGTGGTAACCAGATCCTCTGACATGGCTGAAGTGGCAACACAGTTAGGCCCTCAGATATCTCACTGCAAAGTTGTGTATTGGTTGTGGAAATCACAGCCACTGGATAGATAATTAGCACTGAAGTCTGCAATTAGCTATCTTCATCCATTTAAGATACAAGCTGAATCTGCTGTGCTCGCAGTGGGGAGGAAAATGCAGCTGGACCTTCACTTTTCGTAATCTAAAGAGTTTTGCTGGCATTACTTGCAGGAGCTGCTCACGTGTCTGGTGGAAAGAATTCATTAGCAACTACTGACTCAACTACCATCATCAATCACCCTGCACCCGTTGGCTCCCCAGCAATGCAAGTCAGCCTACATGATATGAGATGCAATGTGTCTGACCTTCGGCTGCAGCTGCGTCAGATGAAGCAGCTACAGGTATGGTCACATCCCTTCATTTGCATGAGCACATGTCCTGGTTTTGAAAGCCTTTTCCTGTGGATTAGAGTGTAAGACATTTTTGCCTTTCAGTGCCTTTTCTTTTTTTTTGCTGCTTGTGTAAATGTTGTTTTAAGTACTACAGCTATAGAGAAAAAGGAAAAGCAAAAGGCAAAAAGACACAGGTACAAACTGTTATAACGTATGCATCTTTCAGAAGAAAAGTATCTCACTTTATAGTATTGGTTAGAGCCAGAAAAATAACTTCCTGCCTATTATTATTAGTTATTAATTCAATATTTATAATACAGTAGTGTCAAAAGTCTCCAGGTAGATCAGGACCCCATTGTGCCATACATAAACATGTATGAAGACACAGTCTCTGCCCTGCTAAAGATCTTATCATCTAGCAGTTTTCACCCTCCTGAATGAACACTTCAGATGTGAGGAAGCCAAATAATAATTTTGGGTCTGTGAATGAGCTGTGCAATTTTTAGGGCCTTTGATTTTCAGAGACCAAAAGAAGTAGGCAACCTCCTCTAGGACAAAAAGAAAAAGAATAATGTAGTCGGAGCTGAGAAGACTCTTTCTGTTATAGTATGTCTGTATTTTACCAGTGCTTTCATGACCTACACAGTGTCAGCACTTCGGAGGCGATGAGAGATTCTCAAATGTTACTGATGACTGCAGATTTCAGTTCAGAAGTCCTAGCAGGCTATATGACACATACACAGACATTGTACAGTATGTAAATACATATTGCTCACCCCAAACGCTGTAAAAATATTTGTACAATTCTTCAGTCCTTTGCCTGACTGAAAATTGAAGGACAAATGCGGCATATGTATATTAGATAAATACTTCATCACAGGAAATGTAAAATTTGTACTTGTAAATCAATCTGGATAGAGGAACAACCAGCTAACATTCCGCCATGCAGGACACCCCGCCTTGAAAGTGACCTCAAGCCTTTTGCAATTCTGGTTTATTATTATGGAACAGAGTGATACTAGCACAGATTAGAATACACAGTATGCTTTGCCTTTTGCCCTCTTACCTAGACGGGAAGTGTAGTACTGGTTACTACTAGCTGAGGAGGGGACAGGAGAGTCCGATTAATAATAGTAAAGAGAGTGCGCCTGTGAATGAAGAGGTGGTCATATATCCTTTGCTCCGCTTGCTGGAGAGGAGGAGATGGGATCAGGCAGGTGATCTTGTGGATGCTGCTATATCCATGTGCTTACTCTTTCATTTAGGCTTGAATAAATCCCTGGAATACAAATGCATTTTAATATATTTCTTAGTAGTGTTGCCCACCTATATCCAGATATCAACCTATTTGATATGCCCACCTGGAAGTTGTGTTGCACTTCACAGTCTCTCTCCCAGGAAGTAAATTTGCATTATTCTAGCAACTATGTACCTTCCAGGGCAGCCTCTGAGAAAGGTTTCAAGGAGCCCGCAGCCACTTATGACAAGTTACCCCCTCCATTTATTTCAGTGATGGCGCACCTGCAGTTCTCTTGGTGGTCACTCCAGTAGCGACTGGGCATATTAACAATCCTGGGAGACCCTGTGTTTGAGATGCACTATATGTTGTTCACACAGACTATTTTAAAATTACTATAATGGGAGATTCTCTGTCCTAAGTTCACTCAATGCATCAGTTTTTTTCCTTCATGTTCTTTAAACAGGGCTAACAGGTTTAACCCAAAGAGGCACCCTCTGTTTACAAGTCACACTTCTGCCTGAAAAGACATCAAAGGAAAAAAGTATTTTTCTCTTTTTCTCCCATTTGTTTAGTTCATACATTTGACAGCACTTTGTGTTTTGTCAATTTCACTATTTCTGCTGTACAGTCAGTCAGTTTCTTCTGTTGTTTCTGAGTCTTTCACATAGCAACATAAAAATAAATACTTCTGAAGGATTAGAAAAAATAACATTTATTTGTATTACCAGAGCACCTAGGAGCCCCAGTCATTACCAGGATCCCATTGTGCGAGGCACTGTACAAACAGAGAACAAAAAGACAGTCCCTGCTCCCAAGAGCTTACCACCTCACAAGCACAAAAATTGACGTGTTGACTCAGGGACAGATGCAGTACTTGGTGTACCAATTTTTTAAAAATATTGGTACACCACCATCAACTCAGCAGCTAGTCTTCAAGGTACCATTAATTAACATAATGGAATCCTAGAGATCGGAGATGAAAAAGACCCATTAGTTCACACAAGGCTTGTGTAATGGGGTCTACAAACCCCATACTCAACATAGGCAGCGTGGTAGAATCATAGAATCATAGAATATCAGGGTTGGAACGGACCTCAGGAGGTCATCTAGTCCAACCCCCTGCTCAAAGCAGGACCAATCCCCAATTAAATCATCCCAGCCAGAGCTTTGTCAAGCCTGACCTTAAAAACTTCTAAGGAAGGAGATTCTACCACCTCCCTAGGTAACACATTCCAGTGTTTCACCACCCTCTTAGTGGAAAAGTTTTTCCTAATATCCAACCTAAACCTCCCCTACTGCAACTTGAGACCATTACTCCTTGTCCTGTCATCTTCTACCACTGAGAATAGTCTAGAACCATCCTCTTTGGAACCACCTCTCAGGTAGTTGAAAGCAGCTATCAAATCCCCCCTCATTCTTCTCTTCTGCAGACTAAACAATCCCAGTTCCCTCAGCCTCTCCTCATAAGTCATGTGTTCCAGACCCCTAATCATTTTTGTTGCCCTTCGCTGGACTCTCTCCAATTTATCCACATCCTTCTTGTAGTGTGGGGCCCAAAACTGGACACAGTACTCCAGATGAGGCCTCACCAATGTCGAATAGAGGGGAACGATCACGTCCCTCAGTCTGCTGGCTATGCCCCTACTTATACATCCCAAAATGCCATTGGTCTTCTCGGCAACAAGGGCACACTGTTGACTCATATCCAGCTTCTCGTCCACTGTCACCCCTAGGTCCTTTTCCGCAGAACTGCTGCCTAGCCATTCGGTCCCTAGTCTGTAGCGGTGCATTGGATTCTTCCGTCCTAAGTGCAGGACCCTGCACTTATCCTTGTTGAACCTCATCAGATTTCTTTTGGCCCAATCCTCCAATTTGTCTAGGTCCCTCTGTATCCTATCCCTACCTGCCACCGTATCTACCACTCCTCCTAGTTTAGTATCATCTGCAAATTTGCTGAGAGTGCAATCCACACCATCCTCCAGATCGTTTATGAAGATATTGAACAAAACCGGCCCCAGGACCGACCCTTGGGGCACTCCACTTGATACCGGCTGCCAACTAGACATGGAGCCATTGATCACTACCCGTTGAGCCCGACAATCTAGCCAACTTTCTGCCCACCTTATAGTGCATTCATCCAGCCCATACTTCTTTAACTTGCTGACAAGAATACTGTGGGAGACCGTGTCGAAAGCTTTGCTAAAGTCAAGAAACAATACATCCACTGCTTTCCCTTCATCCACAGAACCAGTAATCTCATCATAGAAGGCGATTAGATTAGTCAGGCATGCCTTCCCTTGGTGAATCCATGCTGACTGTTCCTGATCACTTTCCTCTCGTGTAAGTGCTTCAGGATAGATTCTTTGAGGACCTGCTCCATGATTTTTCCGGGGACTGAGGTGAGGCTGACTGGCCTGTAGTTCCCAGGATCCTCCTTCTTCCCTTTTTTAAAGATTGGCAGTACATTAGCCTTTTTCCAGTCATCCGGGACTTCCCCCGTTCGGCACGAGTTTTCAAAGATAATGGCCAATGGCTCTGCAATCACAGCCGCCAATTCCTTTAGCACTCTCGGATGCAACGCATCTGGCCCCGTGGACTTGTGCACGTCCAGCTTTTCTAAATAGTCCCTAACCACCTCTTTCTCCACAGAGGGCTGGCCACCTCCTCCCCATGCTGTGTTGCCCAGCGCAGCAATCTGGGAGCTGACCTTGTTCGTGAAGACAGAGGCAAAGAAAGCATTGAGTACATTAGCTTTTCCCACATCCTCTGTCAGTAGGTTGCCTCCCTCATTCAGTAAGGGGCCCACACTTTCCTTGGCTTTCTTCTTTTTGCCAACATACCTGAAGAAACCCTTCTTGTTACTCTTAACATTTCTTGTTAACTGCAGCTCCAGGTGTGATTTGGCCCTCCTGATTTCATTCCTACATGCCCGAGCAATATTTTTATACTCTTCCCTGGTCATCTGTCCAATCTTCCACTTCCTGTAAGCTTCTTTTTTATGTTTAAGATCCGCAAGGATTTCACCGTTAAGCCAAGCTGGTCTCCTGCCATATTTACTATTCTTTCGACACATCGGGATGGTTTGTCCCTGTAACCTCAATAGGGATTCCTTGAAATACAGCCAGCTCTCCTGGACTCCTTTCCCCCTCATGTTATTCCCCCAGGGGATCCTACCCATCAGTTCCCTGAGGGAGTCGAAGTCTGCTTCCCTGAAGTCCAGGGTCCGTATTCTGCTACTTACCTTTCTTCCCTGTGTCAGGATCCTGAACTCGACCAACTCATGGTCACTGCCTCCCAGATTCCCATCCACTTTTGCTTCCCCTACTGATTCTTCCCGGTTTGTGAGCAACAGGTCAAGAAAAGCTCCCCCCTAGTTGGCTCCTCCAGCACTTGCACCAGGAAATTGTCCCCTACATTTTCCAAAAACTTCCTGGATTGTCTATGCACCGCTGTAGTTCTCTCCCAGCAGATATCAGGATGATTAAAGTCGCCCATGAGAACCAGGGCGTGCGATCTAGTAGCTTCTGCGAATTGCCGGAAGAAAGCCTTGTCCACCTCATCCCCCTGGTCCGGTGGTCTATAGCAGACTCCCACCACTACATCACTCTTGTTGCTCACACTTCTAAACTTAATCCAGAGACACTCAGGTTTTTCTGCAGTTTCATACCGGAGCGCTGAGCAGTCATACCGATACCTTACATACAGTGCTACTCCCCCACCTTTTCTGCCCTGCCTGTCCTTCCTGAACAGTTTATAACCATCCATGACAGTACTCCAGTCATGTGAGTTATCCCACCAAGTCTCTGTTATTCCAATCACGTCATAATTCCTTGACATCACTAGGACCTCCAGTTCACCCTGCTTGTTTCCAAGGCTTTGTGCATTTGTATATAGGCACTTGAGATAACCTGCTGATCGCCCCTCATTCTCAGTATGAGATAGGAGCCCTCCCCTCACAGACGTTCCTAGTGAGGAAAGTCTGTCCTATTTACAAGCAAGCAGCTTGATCACAACTCCATGCAGCTGCCAGAGCTGCCAATCATGGAGGCAGGCCCCCACAGCTGCGACTGATAGAGGAAACAAGGCCTGCTGTAAAGGGAGAGCACAGAGAAGGAAAAGGAGCAGAAAGTTGGTAACAGCTCTGCGCCAGACCGTCTTCAGGAAAACAGCCAGGAGACTGCAAGCCCAAAAAGTGAAGGCCAAGCAGACTTAATTGAAGGTGAGGGTCCAGGTACTGACCTGAGTGAGAGCAGACTAAGGAGGGTGAGTCAGGAGAAGCTGAGACCACCCAAGAGATGGCAACACCTTGTCTATGCTGGAAGAACTATCCAATGCTAACAGTGACTGTGAGTAACTGGTTCAGAACCTGGTTTAGCAGCAAGTATAGCCACAGGCAAACTGAGGTCAGGGCTGTGTCAGCCCACTGATTAGGGATTAACTATCATTAATGAAATGGTGATTTTTGTATCAAAGGTTGACTAAAGTCAGATATTTTTCCTACTACTGCCGTATCTTCTTCCACTAAGGGACTGATTTTTCAGAACTGCTCAGCAACTTCAATTCCAATAGATGTGCAAGGGGTCTGCAGCCGCTCAGTGCCCCTGAAAATCAGGCTCTATTCTGCAAGTAGTTACCACTATTTTTAACAATAGCTCAGTGTTAGAGGAACAGCAGGATTTCTATTGTCAATGCCAGGAAATGAACTATAACCACAGCCTGGATCCTTTTGTATTTGTTGCTTCAATGACTCGAACAACAAACAACCATATAATTATATAAAGTAGTTCATTCTGCTCTCCTAGAATAGTGGCACTGATGATAATCAGAACATTTATAGAACAGGTCTAAAAAGTACTTTAGACTATGGCAGGCCAGCTTGTTCATTACAATATAAAGCATTGTTGGCTCATTTGTATGTTGTGATCTCTTCCTCCCACCCCCATGCCTGCCTTCAGAGAATTTCTTTCATGCATCCTGTTTAAAAAGAAAAACATTACTAAGCTACAGGGAGTGTGTGTCTGTGTGTGTGTATTTTCCTTCAGTAAATTTGTTACATGCAGGGAAATGAGTCCTTCAAAAAAGTTCAATGACACTAGTGTTGTTACAGTGGTATATGGTACTCACTAGAATAGTATCACAAGTATAAAATTGAATTACAAATTTAAATATGCTTTCAGCTGTGTTATAAAAGTGGCAAAACTGTGTGAAATCTGTGCTTGGCAGCAAACTACAGTAATGAGATAATTAAATCATATGAAAGTCCCAAGCTGTAGCCAAATCCTATTTGTGGATGTGCCTTTCATTTTTGGAGCTGATGTGCTGAAATATACTTCAACATAGATGCAGCCTGGGGTGGATCCAGGGGCTGTTTCAGTAGAAGGCTGCAGTTATCCCATGTGGGTTCTCCTCCCGCTAATGCCTAGCGCATTGGCAGCCTGGGGTACAAAGAAAGCCTGGGCTAGCAGCAGAAACTCTCCAGCAAGAGCCAAGAGCGGCAGCAGTGCAGGGGCTGAGGCCTGGCTGGTCCTCTTGGTCCAGATGCTGGCAGGGAGGACCTATCCCACCTGGACAAAAGGCCTCAGCAGCCTCTCGAACTGTGAGGGATGGAGGAGTAAGAGCAGCATGAGCAGGGGAAGGGCCCATACTTGGGAACAGCCACAGCAACCACCATGTTCCTGGGGATGTCAAACTGTACACCTGTAATTTGACGCGTGGCCTTTACTTCTTTATTATTATTATTTTTACAAACTGGTGGTTTGTTCCAACCCCCATTTTCTATCACAGACCTTCTGCCACCAGACCTGTTCTCTTCATGCTCCATGCTCCTCTCCATCCTTCCCTCCCACTTCCCTTTCTCCTCAGAGTCTGTTGTCTTCTTCCTTCTCTCGGGATTCTTTGAATCTAACTCATCCCCTCCAGCCATTCCCCTCACCCCACCTCTGCCCTCCACGCTAGTTAAAAACGATACAAAACCTGTGTCATATAATCCAAAGAGCTATATTAAAAGAACATGAAGTTTGTGAAATCAAGAGTTAGGAAGTGCCAGAATCCAGGTCCCCCTTGCAACCTTAATGTTCTTTTAACATGGGTTTTTTTTTAATGTAATTTCCAAAGTTGTTCGGGTTTTTTTAAAGCAAACTTGAAATACAGGAATTCTTTCATGTGGACCCATATTGACCCCCAGCCTGGGGCATCAGGAGGATTCAGAACCACACCATAGACCTCTACCGCTTGAGCTAATGGAGTACCTGTTAGAGCCAACCACTAGAGCGGGATGAGACATATACTTTGCCAGTGGGTTTCACAGCTGTTTGCTGACAGCAGAGGAATGTAGAGACTTGGGACATATGCGTTCAGTTCCAGGTTTTGGAGGGGAGAGTGCTGTAGTGGCTATAAGCTATTCTGCTCCTGTGCCCATAGCCTGTCTCTGTCCCACTCTGCTCCTATCCATAGAGCCCTGCGTGGATTCAAAATTTGTGCCTGCGGATATAGATCAGTATCCATGGAGTTTCAGCGCTCTACCAGGAGCTGCAGCTGCGAAAGCAGCAGCCTGTCGGGCCACCGTTCCCAGGAGCCAGCGCCCCGCACTGGCAGCTCCTCTGGCATTGCTGTACTGCCCCCAGCCCCACCCACTGGGGTGGGCACCAGGCTCAGTGGCAGTGCAGTGGGAGGGGTTGGGGCAGTACAGCCACACCAGAGGAGCTGCCAGCACGGGGTGCTGGCTCCTGGGAGCGGCGGCCCAACTGTCCTGCAGCTCCGCGGATACTGATTAATATCTGCAAATATCTGCATCCATGGATATAAATTTTATATCCACGCAGGGCTCTGCCTATCCAACCCCCCATTCCTTGGCTTGTGTCCTTTTCTTCTTTGCACCTATCAACTCCTTCCCCTTCTGCATGTATGTATTCACTCCATCTCCTGGTTCCTACCCTCCCACCCCAGTGCCTATCTATCCCCCTACACTCCAGCTTCTGCTCCTCATTCCTTCTGCTCCATCACCACTCAGTTCCTTCCTCCCTCCCCGTTTGCTCCAACACCCTGTCCTCTGGCTCCTGCAACCTCCACGCCTCCCCCCTTGCCCATTTATTCCTTTCTTACTCCTCTGCATTCAGCTCAGATGTTTCTTCCTTCTCCTCTTCGCTGCCTGGGCATCAGCCATGGGAACACTGAGAGCACAGAGGAGAGGCTCTCAGTTTCTGTGTGCAGTGCCCTTGCTGTCCCTAGCAGCCAGGATGAGCAATTGCAGAGAAAGTCTTGGGGCAAGTCTACATTACAAAATTAATTTGAGCTAAGTTACGTTGACTTACAGCCACTGCAGTAATTGAATCGGTTTTATAGGTCCACACCACACCCCTTTTGTCAGCGGTGCACATCCTCACTAGGAGCACTTGCGCTGATTTAACGGTCAGTGTGGAGCATCGTGGGACGATTTCTGAAAGGCAGCCACAGTCAGTGGAAGAAACACAGTGTCTACAATGACACTGCATTGACCTAACTTACATCGAACTAAGCACTATGCCTCTTGTGGAGGTGGAGTTAAGTCGATGTAGTGGGCGAGTTACATCGGTGGGAACTACATTTCAGTGTAGACGCTTACAGAGTTAGGTCACCATAAGCTACCTTACTTTGTAATGTAGACCATGCCTCGATCAGCCCCTGCAGCTCTGGGATGGAGCGTGCTCAGAGCAGACTCTAACAAGTTTCTACTGCGCGTGACCTGAGATTTTTCAGTGGTTTATTACTTGGTGAAATTTTCGATAGTTAAAGACACATCAGTGGCACCAGGGTGTCCCCTCCGGCCAAATTTAAAGACCCTGGCCCAAAACATAAAGGTGCTAGAGCGTCTCAACAAAACAGCTGTAAGAATTTTTGTTTAAGAAGGTCAAAATAATTTATTTTCTCTAATCTTGTTCTCAAAAATGGCTGCACTATTTTAGCTGGAACTTTCCATTACATAAATAAATTAATAGATTCAGCCTGAGACAGACATCCAGCATGGGAAACTATAGCCCCAGTGGTAAAAGACCGTCGGAGTTATAAGCAACTGAAAACAGGATCTTATAATGGGGAGTGTTGGGCAGCCTTAACAAACTGTGTCACTACCTGTGTCACCTGTAATGATAATAAAAAATATGAAAGCTAACATAACATGCACCTTCCGTTTCCCTCATTGTTTTGCTTTTGTCATTGAGGCAATGTGATCTAGTGGAGAGAACACTGGACTTTGACTCCAGAGACATGGATTCTATTCCTGACTTTGCCACTGGCCTGCTGGGTGACCTTGGGCATGTCAGATCACCTCTGTGCTTCAGTTTCTCTATCTGTAAGATGATAGTTATCTCTTTTGTTAAGTTCTTTGAGACCTATGGGAAAAAGTGCTATAAAAGAGGTATTATATATAGGCTATATATAGTTATGTATTTATTTATGTTCCCCTTCCTTGACCTCTGCGCCGACCTCAGGGTTCAGCTGTGTATGTGTATATGAGCTATGAATACAGAGACAAGCACCCAAGTCCGATGCCTTGCACCACAGCATATTTGTGTGTCTCAAATCACCATGCTGGCCTACACTAATGTAAATCAAAACACTGATCCCACACTGAGCGATTACATATACAAAATGCCTTTTAAATGATTTGGTATGGAATTTAGCAGCTGCAAACTTTTAGAATTCCATACAATTAAAAAAAAAAAAAAAGGAACACTTCCCTGCTTTTCTGCCTAACCTTGCAGCTGTTGCATTCGGCTCTGTTTTTCCTCCAACAGTTCTGAAATAGTGCTTAGTGCCTATCACAGCCTAAACACACTGGACACCCAGAGCCTTATCACGAAAGAGCTGACTTTCCTCTCAGCGTGCATCCCACTCGTGTTAATGGGGAAGTAGGAGTGCACAGCAGAGGACAGATTAGATCATACAAATCTGGAAAGCCAGAAGCGATGTATTGACTTGTCTATTTAGTTCCTTCACGGACTGGAAAGATGAACAGTGACATAATAGGCCTTTTCTATCTCTGATTTCTATTTTCCTCTTACAATCTTCCTAAATCAGCCTCTGAGGTGGTTTTGTTGTCTTGAAAATCCACTTGCGTCTTTACCAACTTTGCAAGACTGGGTGACTATTCCCAGGCCTTTCAGGCAGCAGCATTTCTTTTCAAGTCATATTGTTAACGCTCTTATGAAAACTTCTATGTTTTTTGTTCAGTAAGGTGGAAATCCAGATAAGATTTGGGAATACAGTGGCAAGTGCCTAAGTCGCTCGGCTCCTAAGACACTTAGGTGCTTTTGAAAACGTTACCCTGTATCTAGAACATTGCTAGGATCACAGAATCATTCTCATGCCCACACAGATCCTAAATGTGCTAACTGGACAGAGCCTCACTTACTACTTTGTATATTATGACCTCAGTAAAACTGAAAGTAGGAGACCCTAGCCATGGAAAGTCGGTAATATCAGGCCTTCCAGGGGGCAGTTACAGCTGGAATTCTATTTGTAATAGTGTTGAGAAATGTTTACTGCTGAGACAGAAGATAATACCCCAGTGCTGAACCTAAAAATAGATACTTCGTCTCCTCTCTCCAGCACTCCATGCCCAATGAAGAGTGGTTGGAATTTCATAAACATACTTGTGAAAGAGCATATAAAAAGTGTTCACCTCACTGGGAATATAGGAGGAACTTGCTCAGTGCCTATATACGAGTCACCCATGGCCTTGTAATTTGCAACATCTTCTAATAGAAGATTTTTACTTGTAGTGTGGAAAATTACATCTTAAGGAGCAGCTCTACTCTAAAAGATGCTCTCTCTTTAAAGGAATAAGTGATAGGTTTGCAAGTACAGTAAAAAGATGGTTTTTTTAACTGCCAGCCCTGCAAGCTCATCCTGCGCAGTACAGCCAAGGTGGGTTCTTTCCTTTTCCACGAATGAAGATTCTCCAGGCCAAAGTAGGTATTTAATAATATCTGTGCACCCTGATTACCTTCTGATTATGATCTCAGTGAGACCTGTGGATTCTCAGTGCCTTCAAACCATTTTGTACAAGTGTAACTGATTGGCCCTGTAGATAAAATTCAGTGCACAATTGGTGCACGAGTAGAAGTATGCTCCAGTTCACTCTCTCCTAACTGTTTTGGCTCTGCAAGGTTAATGGGAATAAAAGGTATTACAACTTACATTGCCCACTAAAGTGAGAAGGTCTGTGGCTGAGTATGCATAGATAGCAGATCTCTGGAGAAAGGAGGTCTCCTTTTTAAAAAGTCACTTTTTAGAGAAAAACCACATTTTAAAAGTCTTTGTTGTTGATATATATTGCAAATTAGTTGTACGTCTTTCATTCCATCACATTGGGTGGTGTATCCACTGCTTGTAACACTGAAAAGTGACCCTCAAAGAATGGCAATATGTTTCAGCTTTCGTGTTATTTTCAAATGATGGTCCAGCAAGTTCAGTGAAGGACTAGTAAGAGGCATATACAGAAGGGAATCATGCCCTTTAGTGTGACAGCTCCTGGAGGAGCGGCTGCACTCTTATTACACAGCACAAGGCAGGAAGCTCAGCATTGATATTTTACACAACACCTTCTAATGTCACATTGAATGGTGGAGAAAGGTTTCAGTCCCTGCAGAAGAGTGTGGTGAAATTGGTGGCAGACATAGTACATTATAATGAAGTCTACACATTCTGTCAGCTTGCTGCTGTACGTCAGACACACGCTTTAGAAGTTAATGGAATTTGTGCTCTTTCCCCCTTCTCCTTGAAATAACGTTTATGGATAAAGTTAAGGGGTGGGGGGAGTATGTTCATTCAGCTGTAGGGCTGTTTATCCAAACCTATTTCTGAGTGCTGCAATGTGTTCAGTTGCCAGGGATGTTAGTCAGGCAGGAAAATTGAAGTTGATTTCTTTTGTGCAACAGCTGCAGAACCAGGAGATGCTGAGGGCAATGATGAAGAAAGCTGAGCTGGAAATCAATGGCAAAGTGATTGAAACAGTGAAGAGGCTGGAGGATCCTGTGCAGCGACAGCGCATCCTGGTGGAGCAAGAAAGGCAGAAATACCTCCACGAAGAGGAAAAGATTGTGAAGAAGTTATGGTGGGTGGGAAAACCTCTCCTAGTGCTTTGAGCTGGTGTGTTGTTCATGCTTGGCTTTTCCCTTGATAGAATATTGACTTCACTGTGGGACTGCTCATGTGGGTAAGTGCTACTTAGCCTGCACACTGTTTTCTCCTTTACATAATTCCATGCCCTCTCATAGGCTGAAAGAGAGCAGGGAGCGTCCGATTATGGTTGTCGAATTATATCTAAGTACCGCTGGGCAAAGAACAGAGTGTTTGGTTTGCTGGCACTACCGAACAAGCCGGGAGGGGTAGGGGGGGCGGTTCATTTGGGACAAACCAAAACCCCATTTATTTATTTATTTATTTATTTATTTTATTTTTGAAATTTTCAAAAAATCAGAAGTCAGAAAAAAAATGTTTGGGGTTGAATTAAATATTTCATTTAGATTTCAAGCATTTTAAACCATTTGGTTGGTTTTTTCAATAAAATTTCAAGGAAATTTTGAAACAATTCATTTTGAACCAAAAATCAGAATATTTCATTTTTAAAATGTCAAAGCAAACCATTTCAATTTTTGTAGCCTTTTTTTAACTGAAATAATTTGGTAATATCAACATAAATTTCACAAAAAACGTTGGTGTCACCAAATCTTCATTTTCAAAAAAAAAAAAAATTAAACCAGCGTACATTGTGTAAATCAGTGGCCTCTAATTGGGTGATGGTTCTTAGCTAAGTGATGATGGTTAGATTCTGTCTTCAGAACTCCCCATCCATATACCCACAACAAACATGACCCCTCAATTTCAGATACTGTCTATGGCCTCCATATACCCAGATATTAAATAAGGTGTAATTGTAAAAGAAAAGAATAGGAGGGACTAAATTTTCTTCGAGAGAAAGAGGTGCAGTGGGAGATAATATTCTTAGCATTAAGTACTGTATAGAGACAGTGTTCCATAGTGCATGCTAGGTATCTCATGGAATGGGCACTGATGATGTGGGAGACTTGAAAAGGAAAAATAAAGGTTAATTAAAATAAATTATGTCAGTTACGTTAGTTCAGGGAAATCCTATGGCCTGTGTTAGACAGGAGGTCAGACTAGATGATCTTAATGACCCCTTCTAGCCTTGGAATCTATAAGTGTTCCTCTAGCCATTTTGTGCTGGGATCTTCCATGCACACCCCTATATTTATAAGAGTATTTGCAGGATGCCATAAGTGAAGACTGTGTAGAAAAGGCTTCTTTCTCAATTCTTTGGCTTACTGAGATTGACGATGGCCAGTGATTTAGTGCAGCCCTGATTTTGAAAATGTGATGTAATTGGGTCTCACTCAAACTAAAATCAGTAAATGGTCTAAATAATTCTAATGCCGAGATTTTGTAAACTACTATTTAATTAATTAGTTTTTATTGCTAATCCAAATTTATATCTGACCACATCTGAAAAGTTGCTCCTTTATGTACAGAGAAACTTTCTAATCAGTTTCTCACTGCAAACATTAATCATGGTACTCTACCATACTAGCAGTTCTGATATTTATAAACAAAGAGGGAAAGCAATCTTCTATGTTAATATATGTGTTGTTAAATGACTCAGATTTACTACAAAAGTATCACACCTGTGATTATAAAGAATAATATTAATCTAGGAATTTGTGTTTTCTCTGCAAGATGGTGAATTTACAGTGTTATATACTGATGGATATTGCTATAAACTAGCTCACAGTCCTAATTGAGCTACAGACAGTGCTGTCCCCCACCACTGTCCTGTTCATCAGTTTATTCTCACACTTTGTATTAGCTAAGACTGTGTACACTCTAGGGCTGGAGTTCTCTTTGGGTCAGGGGCAGCAGGTTTGTATAATTTTTGTTGGTGCCCAGAATGGATTCAAGCCCCGCCCCCCCCCACCTGCCTAAGGCTCTGGGAGGGAGTTTGGGTGCTGGGTGTGGGCTCTGGGCTGGGACGGGGTGGGGGGTGCAGGACGGGGTGGGGGGTGCAGGATCTGGGAGGGAGTTTGGGTGCAAGATGGGGTTTGGGGTGTGGGCTCTGGGCTGGAAAAGGGGATGGGGTGTGGGAAAGGGTGAGGGGTGTGGTGCTTACCTCAGGTGGCTCCCGAAAGCGACCTGCACACCCCTCTGGCAGTAGCTTCTAGGCGGGAGGTCTCCACGCACTGCTGCCTGCAGGCACCGCCCCTGCAGCTACCATTGGCTGCAGTTCCTGGCCAATGGGAGCTGTGGAGTCGGCACTTGGGGTGGGGGCAGTGCGGGGAGACACCCCCCACCCCTGGGGCCATAGGGTTGTTCTGGCTGCTTCTGGGAGTGGCAGGGAGCAAGGCTGGGCAGGAAGCCACCTTAGCCCTGCTGCAGTGCTGGTGGTGGCGGCAGCATCCAGGGGTCCCTGAGCCCTTTTAAATTGTGCGGGGGTGGCAGATGGGGCTGGGAGATGCTCCGGGGGAGGTGCATGGGGGAGGCAGGTGGGGCCGGGGCAGAGCCCCAACCCCAAACATTGGCAGAGCTGGGCCCTGGGCCCTGAATATTCCTGGAGCACGGGCACCACGGGCCCATATAACTCGCCACCCATTCTTCCAATGTGTCTACACGGCAATTAGACACCCATGGCTGCCCATGCCAACTTACTCAGGCTCCCCGGGGATCAGGATAAGGGGTTGTTTAATTGCAGTGTAAACATTCAGGCTCGGGACCCTCCCACGTCACAGGGTTCTAGAGCCTGGGCTCCAGACTGAGCCTGAATATCTACACCGCTGTTAAGTAGCCCCTTAGACTGAGCCCCGTGAGCCCAAGACAGCTGGCACAGGCCAGCCGCAGTTTTTAAATTGCAGTGTAGAGATACCCTTTGTGTTCTTTGTTCATAACAGATGCGCATCCGACGAGGTGGGTATTCATCCACGAAAGCTTATGCTTCAATACGTCTGTTAGTCTATAAGGTGTCACAGGACTCTTTGCCGCTTTTACAGATCCAGACTAACACGGCTACCCCTCTGATACTCAGAGAATAGAGATATCCAATGAAGTCCAGGGAGCACTCTTAGACAGTCTGCCTTGAAGGCATGCAGAAAACGCACTCCATGTAAATCAAGTCATTTTGCATGCCTAATGATTGTACTTTCAGGCAGAAGTTTTTAGTAAATTCTATTGGATCTAAGCCAAAGATGTGATACAATACCTTTTTTGGATGTCAGTTACCAAATACCAGCCTCAAAGTTTGCTACATACCAAAGGCAAATTAGGATAATATGATGTGTCAGTCACACTTTAAGTGAAAGTTACATTTATAAGTAGGTTATGAAAAGCTAATATAAGATTAATAGAGGTGATAAGCATACTACAGACATGAGTGGTATGTTTTATAGATGGTTAGAAGCACATGAATAGAAGGTATTGTAGTTGGTTATAAATCATACTTATAAGCAACCTATTTATAAATTGTGATAGCCACAATGCACAGATGTATCCAGGAAAAAATGTATTAGTTACCAATGCTTTACATGGTAAAACTACAATGCATGGTATGCGGTACATATTGTACAAAGTTCTCCCTCAGAGTTAGAACATGAAGTATAGATGAAAGCTGACAGCACTTCTAATAACAGTTAAATAGAATAATCGTTCCCCTTCTGGAACATTTCAAACAGACATAAAAATAAAACGCTCAGATTATTTTTTTAAAGTAAGATTTCAGAATCAGAATTAAATACTAGTATTTATGATTTTACAATAATTTTGAAGAACGCTAGCAATTCTGCATTTCTAGGAGCATCCTGCATCTGTACTTGGAGTAGGTGTCATCAGCATTGCTGAATAGCCTCTTGGAATCTCTACCTTCAGTAAGCAGGTTTTCTAGGGGAAAAAAATCATATTTGCATAATCAGGACATCTGGTTTCCATCAGCCTGCAAGGTGGCAATCCGTAGCATTACGAGTGCTGACAAAATGTCCTCTTCTCCACATTCTCATTAACTGTAGATTGAGAATCAGTATTTTCTCCCAGCGTTCCACACACTTGCCAAATTTGGTCATAGGTGCTGGAACTAGGGATGCTGCTGCATCCCCCTGGCTTGAAGTGGTTTCCATCATATACAGGGTTTGTGTGGCTTGTTTGGTTCAATGAATATCAGCACCCCCACTATAAAAATTGTTCCAGCATCCCCACATTTGGTATGAATATATTATTTCAACCCAGATATAACAATATATTTTAAATATATTCTAAATGTCCCTGTTATGTTCAAATGTTTATTATAGTATGTAATTGTCTCCTAATGCAGTTAGAAAAAACTTTTATATGTATCTGGGAACCCATGTTTTCTTATCAAAGTCTGGAAAGAACTCTCTCTTTATGAACAAAAGTGGGACAGACACCATCCCCTGCTATTTAGATGTCTGTGTCCTATCCCTACCTATGTGACAGTGTCCCTTACATGCCAAAAGATGATTATCCTGCTCCATGCCTCCTACTGTCTCCCCATTCAGGCCAGGAGCCAATTCAAAGTTCTGGTCCTAATTTTGAGGTCTCCAGCAGCATAACGCCCAGATTCCAGAGAAGCTGCTTTTCTATTCCTGACTCACAGAGACAGCTGGGTGTATCAGGGCCATTGAAGCCATTGTTCTCCAAGATGAAGTTCACAGGTGCTTGTGGCAGAGCTATCAATGGTCCTTGGTTGTGGAGCAACCTCCTCCCAGAGGGTATGGTCTCACAGCAACATTTTCTGGGTTTGATGATGGAAAGCTGAGGGTTTTTTGCAAAATCCTTCCTGTGTTGGCTCTGTTCTTCAGATTATATCCTGATGTTTGTGTCGTCTTTATTGTGAAGGCAAATGTAGGAGAAGTAGATATGTGCAGAGGTGAAAGTAAGCCGGTGTGCCGTACCGGGACCGGCTTTCCCAGATGGCAATTTAAAGCCCTGGGGTAGCGGCGGCAGGGCTCTGGCGGGGATTTAAAGGGCCGGGGCGGTAGTGGCAGCTGGAGCCCCGGGGCCCTTTAAATCCCTGATGGAGCCCGGCTGCCACTACCCCAGGGCTCAGGCAGCAGGGCTCAGGCGTGGATTTAAAGGGCTCGGGGCTCTGGCAGACGCTACCACAGCGGAGCCCCAGGCCCTTTAAAGCTCTGCCAGAGCCCAGAGCCCCAGGGTAGCGGTGGCAGCTGGGAGCCCCCAGGACTCCTCAGTGATTTAAAGGGCCCGGGGCTCCACGGTGGTAGCGGCAGCTGAAGCCCTGGGCCCTTTAAATAGCCCCCAGGGCTCCCAGCCACCTCTGCAGCTGGTAGCTCGGGCGTGATTTAAAGGGCCTGGGGCTCCCAGCCGCCACTACTACAGCTGGAACCCTGAGCCCTTTAAATCAAGATTTAAAGGGCCCGGGGATGTAAGGCCCTGCCTCTTCTGGTTGAGGCCACACCTCTTCCGGTTCAGGCCACGCCCCCTGCTCAGAACTCCAGCGTACAGGTAAGTCCTTTAACTTACTTTCACCCCAGGATATGTGTGATAGCGATTTTAAATGTGACTGCCTCATTCCCTGTAAAAGCAGAAGAATATCGTTCAATTGGTGCCACCTAGTGGCCCCTTTTGTGATTTCTCCTCTCTGTGTTAATGAGCAAGATGTTTTCTCTCATCTGCATTTGTATTGGGAGACCTTCCAGGCTGGTGGTCCTAAAGTGAGATCACTCAGCTTAGGTGTGCCTTATTCACATCTGCTCCATTCTGGTGTGTAGGCAGATTGCAATAACACAGATCCTCCTCGCCAGATCTTTGTAAACAGCGTTTTTGTACATTTCAGACGATGCCTGCTCACAAGGAGCAAGTAAAGCCTTTTTAGGGATAATGAGTTCTAGTTAGCTCTCAGCATCTAAAATGTGACTAAAGCACAGCGCTGCCCTAATGTAGAATCCAAAGAGCGTGCAACTGGTGGGAGAGACAAGAGGGGTGAGGTAATATCTTGTATTGACTGACTTCAGTTGGTGAAAGAGACAAGCTTTCGAGCTACACAGGGCTCTCTTCTTCAGGTCGCTACAGCAGCAATGCAAACAACTGGTGGGAGGCATTCATCAGTGTCAGCTATATAACAACGGTTGGGTGCTGACCGGATGGAAGTTAAGAGGAGCACTGCTAAGTTCACACACTCGCCATATTCACTCGTGATAGCCTGCCCCAAGGATTAGTCCTTAGTGTAGAGACATTGTGGAGCAAAGACATGCATTGAAAGGGCAGAGTGCAGGACACAGGTACTGGGGTTCCAAAAAGCTGCTATTTGTTATTTGCCTTTCCATAATTAATTAGTTGGGTTGCTTATGCCTTTTTCAATCTGTTGGCAATTTCCTTACCCTTTTCTTGACAACTGAACAGTGTAATATGACTCTCTTATATCTATCTAGGTTTTTATATCATGCCCATCACTATGATATCTGAGTGCCTGGCTGTCGCATACAATCACTGATTGTTGTTGTTATTACCTAGCTCTTAAATAGCACTTTTCATCCATAGATCTCAAAGTGATTTACAAAATAGGTAAGTATCATTAGCCTCATTTTACAAATGGAGAAACTGAGGCATGAGTAGATGAATGCTGAATTCAACACATCTGTGTCCACTCCTGTTTCTGAATTGTCCAAGAGCAGCTTGTGATTTTCTCAGATACATTTGGTATTTGCAGTTTTCTGACAAATAGTTTGTACAAATAGCCTTGGTCTGTGGATTGTTAGCGAGCTGTTTGTTGCATGTATTTGATAGTCAAGCTCTGGTGTCAGTTTTAAGTGGACATGTAAGTCACATGCTGTTGTTTCTGCTCGCTGAATGGATGTGTGAAACTCTTAGGCCTGGGCTAAAATTGGGGGGGTTCGAACTAAGATATGCAACTTCAGCTATGCTATTCGCGTAGCTGAAGTCGAAGTAACTTAGTTCGACTTACCTGGCCGTCCTCACGGCAGCGAGTCGACCACGGCGGCTCCCCCGTCGACTCCGTTTACTCCTCCTGCCGAGGTGGAGTACAGGCGTAGATTCAGGGATCGATTTATCGTGTCTCGATAGATTAATCACTACCTGCCAATCCGGCGGGTAGCGAAGACGTACCCTTAGACTCAGGAGTCAGGTGTGATTACTTACATTTATCTGTTCATTGTATTCTTGATATTCTCTAGTATTAACATAACATTTGCAGTTTCTGAGAATATTCCTGCTAGTAAACCCATTAGCTAAAATATTCACTGAAAGTGGTCACGAAGTGGGTATGAATGAAGGCAGGTTTTTATTAGAACAAATATTCATGACGTGTTGTGTGTTTGTTCTGAGGTAATCACACAGTGCTATGGCTTATGTTTGTCATTTGTGCCCTCTGGTGTCAGGGCAGCTTATTCACATGGTGGCCTGTTCCTTGCAAAACCTCCCGTAACATGTGCTGCCTCTGTGTATTTTATTATCTTCAGCATATTCCAAAACCCCAGTGTGCTGAGAGGAAGTCGCCCTGCTGGGAAGCTGGAGTTCTAGCTCTCTTACACAACCTTCTTTTAAGCACTCATTGTTATTTTCAGTATCAAGCTAGTAAAGGGTCAGTAGCAGTTTTTAAGGTGCTGTGATATTTTTGGTCCAGATTTGTCCGTTCAATTCCAACTATTTTCATAAAACAAAACTCTAATATGGAAGTTCAGTTCAAGTTCTGTTTCTGCTTGTTTTTTTAAACAGTGAGCTAGAAGCTTTTGTTGAAGAGCTGAAGAAGGACTCTACTGCCACCAACAAGATAGTGACATTGAAAGATGTTGAAGATGGGGCTTTTCTTCTGCGGCAAGTAGGAGAAGCTGTCGCCACCCTCAAAGGTGTAGTTTCCCTTTTATTTTTGGTTTGGTTGTTCAAACACTTGGGAGTGATGTAGGTTTGCATCTTGATCTGAGACTTGATCTTTGCCTTCTTCAAAAAACCAATTAAAGGTCTTGGGGGTTTAAGTGTGTGATCTCTGCGTGCATCTCTCACGCGTATATCCAACTCTTTTTGTAAAAAAAAATAGCATTTGTCGCTTTCTCTTGAACTTGGTGGTTCTTGTTTTCGCAGGCGAGTTTCCAACATTGCAGAATAAAATGCGGGCAATCCTCCGCATTGAAGTGGAAGCCGTGAGGTTTCTGAAGGAGGAGCCCCATAAACTAGACAGCTTGCTGAAACGAGTCCGCAGCATGACAGATATCCTTACCACGCTGAGGAGGTGAATTGTTTTTCAGAACTCTGAACAGTTCCAGTAAGGAGTGCTGCAACGCCTTTTCCATTCAGAGTCAAAAGGTTTTCAGAGCCATGACTTGTTTATAGGGTTGTATGTCTAGCCCCTCCCCTGAGGCATAGCTTTTGTCTCCCTAGTGCTTGATATCACCAATACCTGGAGCAGCTTTTCCCCACTCTTCGCATGCATTCAGTCCTGGGTTCTTTTCTGGCGCCTGGTGGCTCCTCTGTGTGCCAATACTCAGGGTGCTGTCCCTTGAGAAGGAAGAGAAAGCAGTGTAAAAGCCGTGTACGTAGGGGATAATAAGATAAATAAAAACAAACCCCATCAAAGAAATAACAGACCAAAAATAACAGCATAACAAAGGGGGGGGCCTTACTGGGAACAGGAAATAGGGGAAGGAAAGAGTTATGGTTAACTAATACATTTATGAATAAGCCAGTTCTTCATTTCCTAACACTCAGCAACCTCTGCCACCCTCCTAGGCACCTCATTGATGCAGATGGTAGGGCTGACGTTGAATGTCCTGAGACTGAGTGTTGCCATGCTGTGGCATTTGTCAGCTTAGACTGAAGTCCCCTGGGTGGGCAGGGTCCTCTCCTGACTCCACTTGGACTTGCTGTACCCTGGTCTGGAATCCTCCTGGGGTCTTGGCTGGCTCTGGTAGCCAGTGCCAGGTTGTGTATCTCTCACTCTGCTGGATGCTGGTCACTTTCAGTGCTGGAACTGCCTGATCCATGCAGTTGAAGTCTTATAGCAGTGCAAAATCTCCCTAAGTGAGGAGTGAGAGTTTAGCAGGAAGTCCCTGAGCTGTGCTGACTCTCTCAGCTTCCAAACTAAAACTGAGACTAAACTCGGTCCATTGGTGTAGAGTCAGGCCACCCCCTCACTGGGGACTATATAGCTCTGGCTTGTTGTTGATCCAGTGAACTTCTTGTCCAGACCACACCAACAAGGCTTTCTAATTCCTTCTGTCCCAACCCCTAACTTCAAGCACACTGGGAAATGAGGTTAGAGGATCTTGCTAGCCATTATTGTTGTAGTCCTTCTGTAAGGGCTCCTAGAGGTTCAGTCTGGAGTGTCAGGAGCTGGGGGTTACATGTGGGTTCCTCTTAGAACTTCCTAACCGCATACTGAAAATCATGATTCCAATTGTTCCATGTAGAGTCTCTGTCTAAAGCAGCTACAGTAGACCCTAACTAGGGATGGGTTGAATCCAAACCCCCTGATCAAGACACCCTTCAATGTTGGGGACATTTGGCTCAGGAGCCATACAATGTGTGTTTGTGCCCATCTCTAACCCAATCTGTTGTAGACAAATTTTCAACAGTCAGTGTTAGATCAGGCACACTTTGAGTGCATAGCATGAATCTCCCAAAATATAACACCAAGAAATAACATTTCTTGGAATGCCAGGAAATGCTATAACTCCTTGAACGCCAAAGCATCACTAACATGATGTTAGCATCACTAACAAGTTTTGGTTTTTACTAGAGAATGGGAAACAAATTGCAAATATTTTTGGGTATGCCAGTGGTTTCATGGAGTTCTTTACTCTGGAAATGAGGGATGTGACAGAAACAGATAAGCCATACTTGAGATTTTTCAACCACTAAGTACAACCATTATCCATGTTTGTTAGAAAACATGAACAGCAAACAAATGCTAATTTTGTGAAGTAATGAGAAATGAATTTTCTTGCCAATGGACACCCTAAAATAGCAAGCACCAAGGGATCAAAGTATATTATTTTAGTAACTTTCAGCTGAACACCTAGGCTATAGCAAAATCCAAGTTAAACATTTACCTTGTGTGAGTGTGTGTGTGTGTGTGAGTGTGAGAGAGAGAGAGAGAGATGAATTTAAGGCTTAAGATTGGCATCTTTATTCTAGAAAATGTCTTAGAAGAGATATTCCTGTATTGGCAGAGGGATGGATTAGCTCATCTAACTTGTCTTTTCTATTCTAATTTCTCTGATTCTATTAATTTATTCCACCATGCTTACATCAGAAAATACCTATTGCGATGGGTTCAGTCACAGAGACCCCCTTGGAACTGTCACCTGATGTGCTAAAACTATCTCTGAACCCATTTTCTTTGTCAGCTTGGGACTCCAGAACCCTGTCTTGCTGAGCCAGACATGCTAGTTTGCTGCAATAAAGACCCAGGGTCTGAACCACACCCCTAAAGCTGCAGACTTTAACCAAAAATTGTTCAGCAAGTCACCTATCTCCAACATGCAGACGCCTAGTTCCCAATGGGATCCAAACCCCAGATAAATCCGTTTTACTCTGTATAAAGCTTATACAGGGTAAATTCATAAATTGTCTGCCCTCTGTAACACTGATAGAGAGATATGCACAGCTGTTTGCTCCCCCAGGTATTAATTACTTACTCTGGGTTAATTAATAAACAAAAGTGATTTTATTAAGTATAAAAAGGAGGATTTAAGTGGTTTCAAGTAATAACAGACAGAACAAAGTAAGTTACCAAGCAAACTAAAACAAAACACGCCAGTCTAAGCCTAATACATTTAAGAAACTGAATACAGGTAAATCTCACCCTCAGAGACGTTCCAGTAAGCTTCTTTCACAGACTAGACTCCTTCTTAGTCTGGGCCCAATCCTTTCCCCTGGTACAGTTCTTTTAGTTCCAGCTCAGGTGGTATCTAGGGGATTTCTCATGACTGGCAGCCCCATTTTTTCTATTCCACCCCTTTTATAGCTTTGGCACAATGCAGGAATCTTTTGTCTCTCTGGGTCCCCACCCCTCCTTCTAAATGGAAAAGCACCAGGTTTAAGATGGATTCCAGGACCGGGTGACATGGTCACATGTCCTGTGAGACCCCAAGCCTCCATTCTTCCCGGCCTGACTTACACGAACACAGGAAGGCTTACAAGTAAACAGAGCCATTTACAACAAATTGTCCTGGTTAATGGGAGCCATCAAGATTCCAAGCCATTATTAATGGCCCACTTTGCATAGTTACAATAGGACTTTAGAGTAATACTTCATATTTCTAGCTTTAGACACAAGAATGATACATACATACAAATAGGATGAACACACTCAGTAGATTATAAGATTTGTAATGATACTTTACAGGAGACCTTTTGCATGAAGCATATTCCAGTTACATTATATTCACACTCATTAGCATATTTCCATAAAACTTATGGAGTGCAACGTCACACCTATAACCTTTTAATTTCTAATTTCCTTTCACCTGAAAATTGCCAAATTGATTTCTGTTTCCAGCTGGGTGGGGTAAAATGAGTTTTTGCAAAAAGTATATTTTGTATCCAGATTACAGCCAATAAAGTTAAATATATAGCAAATGGCTGGACTAATTATATGCTAATTTAATAAATAATGAATGATGATGTGTTTGATTTTGTTTTGATAGACATGTTACAGAAGGTCTGCTGAAGGGCGTGGATCCTGCTCAAGCCGTGCAGTACACTGCCATGGAAAAGGCAACAGCAACCGAAGTTCTGAAAAATCAAGAAGAACTAATACGTGTCCATGGATACCCACAGCAAAACATAGCTGGAGTTACAGCAGAGTTGCAAGGGTCCTCAGTCAAGTCAGAAGTTCTACCCTTCTCTACAATGACAGTTCATCATGTACAGAGCTCTCCTGTAGTCATACATCAATCTCAGCACTCTTCAGCACTGGTCAACCATACCCAAAATTCACCTTTGGTCACCAGCCATTCTGTGGGTTTGTCAGCAACAAGCCATCACACCCCCACTATGCCAGTGACTGTACTGGAGTCCACAGCAGCAACCCAGCAATCCCAGACTTCTCAGTCAACGCAGGTCAATGGTTCCATTATGCAAAGCCTTTTTATTGAAGAAATTCACAGTGCAAGTACCAGGAACCGAGCTGTATCAATTGAGGTACAGTGTATTCTCTTTAACCAGTGATATTGTCTTTGGGCATGAGCTTGACTTTACTGGGATCTGCCAGCATGCATTTGAGACCTTAGATAGGATTTTCAAAATACCAGTGGAGACAGGTGTCTGATATCCAAAGAAAAGTCCATGGGAGTTGGGTCCATAACTTCCATAGGCACTTCTTAAAATCTTACCCCTTATTTTGAACCAAGGCAAAATGTAGTGCCATGTTTAAAAAAAGCCCGAGGTGCCATTTCTGAGTGCCCTGTTGACACTGAAGAAATGATTACTAGAGCCAGATGATTACTTTCTTTTAAATCCCAAACTAAAAATCATGTTAACCAGGAGTGAAACCTATAAATCCCCATCTATTCCTATTGGGCAGGTTTTAAGAGATTAAAGTTGGATTTTTTCGGGAGTGGGGGATTTAACATCAGCCTGGAAATGCCTCGGTAAGATTTTATATATATATTAAAAAGTATGGAAATGCTCAGTAAGGTCACCCAAACAACTGGAATTTTGTAAAGTTGGGGAACTCTATAGTACACGGCTCTGGCCCTTTGCATTTTTGTGATACACAGGTATGATTTCCCACACCATCCTGTGCTCCAGGTGTGTAATCTCCCTAATTTGAATCCAGTCCTTAACATGTTAAAAGTATTTTTCTGTTAAGTCTCATGGTAACATGGCAGGCAGCTCATTGTAGCCACACTTCTAAATTTGAAATCCTGTATACTTTTGGGGTTGGGGGATGTCTTGACCAATCTTCCAGAATGTGGTCTTTTGATGAAGATCTTTAAAGGCCTCTCCTTTTCCTTTCACTGCATTTGGTTTTAAAGATGGCTGGAGTATTTTGCTGTCGCTCCATAACAACACTTTCCATTAAATGTTACAGGTGTGCCTGATCAGTCCATCAACCTGAGTAAGGAATCTCAGTTAGGTTCTCTCTCAGTTTTGGGTCACCGATGGGAAGATGATACACAGCGTGTCTAGGACTTCCTTGTGGCTTATGGTGGCTCTGTGTTGGGAAGAAACAGGAGCAGAGTTAAAGATGTTTGGGTGACCTTAGCGCTGCGTATTTCCAGACTTTCTAATGATTGATTATTTTTCTGTGTCACTTTAACATGGAATTTCCATTTGGGGCTGTTTGAGAAAAGAATAAAATGCTGTTAAGGGCTTTCTCCTTAAGCAGTGGGTAAATATTTAGGACCCTACCTGTAGGTCAGTATCTGCTGTGTATTGTTATAAGAAGTCACAAGAGATACTTACATAAGCTACAGTGCAGGTAGGTAACTTTTTGATGCAATGAGTAAAGTATGTGTAGCCTCCATTACAAGTCAGGTGAAACAAAAATAAACAGAGAACTAAGTAAATTAATCTAAAGCCAGAGCATTTTTCAGCAGTTTTTTTTAAAAAAACAATTATTGTTCATGAATGGAGTTTTCTCAACACTTTTTGTTTGTGGTTGTACCTAGCAACATGTTACCCCAAAAGCTTACACCAAGGTGGGCACAATGATAACTGTAGTGTGTGTTTTAAAAACAATGTGTAACACGCATTGTCTGTTTTTAAACATAAAATACTATTTTGCATGGCTATAGCATTTTTTATCTGTGTATCTCAAAGTGCATTACACATATTATTAATAAGCCCACCATATACCCTTGTGAAGTGGTGGGTGGTATTATCCCCATTTTACAGATGAGGAAACTGAGGCACAGAGACTTGCCCAGAATTATCCAGCAAATGTGTGGCAGAATGCAAATCTCCTGACTCCCAGTCCTGTACTTTAATCACTGGACTGCAAATGGACAATACATTAAGCTACTTATGTTGTTTATTTAATTTGCCCTTGCTCCTTTACATTTTAATCTCTTTGAGGCTGTCTTTTTGTTTTGGTTTATACAGTGCCTAGCACAATGAAGTCCTGGTCCATGACTAGGACTCCCTAGGCACTACGATTATACGACAAATAAATAATAGCTTTCCTTCAATTTTTGAGTAAATGTTTTGTGTCTACAGTAGTTCAGAAAGAAACCTGTAGAAGGTAATGCAGAATGTAAGTTTTCTCAGGCTGATTTGACTTGGAAGGAGTGCTCTGTAGGAAACCATGGTGCTAGCTGAGTTCTGGAGGCCAGAGCAGCAGATGGTTGTAGTATGTTAAAGTGTGCTGAACAGTAAGCAGTGAATATTTGATGTGAAATATTGCTCGCTAGGAACCAACAGAAATCAGAAACTTCTGTTGCCTCACTGCAGACCAATGCTGAGAAAATCTAACCAGTTTTGATTCTTAATGTTTATATTTGGACGTTTAGAAGTAACAGAGTAGAGACTGATGAAATCAGAACGCTAACTGAATGCTGTACTTCTCTTTAGAAAGCAGAAAAGAAATGGGAAGAGAAAAGACAGAACCTTGATCACTATAATGGAAAGGAGTTTGAAAAACTCTTAGAAGAGGCACAGGCCAATATCATGAAGTCAATCCCTAATTTAGAGATGCCTCCGCAGTCCACAGCCTTGCCAAAATTGGAGGCAGTGGATAAATTAGAGGTTTCAGGTAAGGTTTGCAGTTTTGAACTGAGGGTTTGTGTCTTTGAGAAAATTAAATGAGAAGGTTTTTTTATTAAAATGATCATTTAAGTTTATATATTTACTTAGCACCTTTATCAATATCCTACCCTTCCCTATGAGACAGAATGGGGGAGTATGTCCTGGGAAGCAGGGACTCTGCAGAGGATGCACGGTCATGCTGGTTCACCAGCTAAACCTGAGCTCCTGGGGAGATGCTGTAGCGAAGAGGGCGAATGCGAGCAATGTTCCCTGCAAACTGCGCGGTGATGCAGCAGTCCTGTGTATATGGCGCAGGTCAGAATCCCTGCTGCTCACGTCTCCTCAGTGCGGCCCCAGAAGGGATATGGCGTGACCCTTTATGAACCTGTTTTGCTTGGTCCCGCTGCCCTCTGACAGGGCATGTGCGCCCCTCTCACCTCCTCGCTCTGGGGGAGTTGGGAGCATTTCCAGATGGGGATGAGCTCAGCTGGGAAGGGGTGGTGGTTCCGGAATGCGCCTGTGCAAGAGCTCAGGTGAGGGGCCTGGACGGGCTCTGCCGTGTCAGCCCAGGGCAGTGCAGGCTGCAGAGCTGTAGCCCAGTCAGGCCAACATACCGATGCCCCAGCCCACCCACACACCTGGCAGTTGTTTCCAGGGTCACAGTGGGAAGTGGGAGCAGAGGGAGCTGCAGCCAGTGCCCCTTCCGGGGTGTTCCTGGGGTGGTGGTGGGTGATCTGAAACCCCCAGCCTCAGGAAAGTGCAGTCTGACACCACCCCAACCCCCCTCCTCCTCCCCAAGACCCCTGGCTAGGCTCCTCAGGCAGCTGCTGCGGAGCAAATCACCTCCCTCTGGGATCCTGCCAATGGTGGGGACAGGGACTAGTGTGTGATGCACACACATCTGCACCCCACCCACACACAACTCCCCTGCATGCTCCTCGGCCTTCCTGCAGACACCCTTCATACTCCTCACCACAAATCCATACCCTGCCCCTCACCCCGACCTATCTATATACCTCTCACCACGCACCACCTTCTACCCTTAAATTCTCTGAATTGGAATATACAACAGAGTATGAACTTTGGGTGAGTCCACAGAAAGACCCACACCATTAAGTGGCCTGTGTGCCATTCAAGTTCCACGTAATCCCACGTATCTGGGGCGGGGTGCGTGTGTGTGTGTGTGTGTGTGTGTGATTTACCTAGTAAGGATGTCTCTCAGCAGCAGCACATGGATTTGTTATAGATGGTACATTACAATAGGCAAAGCTGCAAAATACAAATCCATATCTAAGTTTCTCCAAAGTTTTGAGAGAGTTGTCTCATCCAAGATTTTGGTACATCCCATATCTGGAAATGGATCAGCTGCAAAATTCTGATTCAGATATTTATATAAACTTTCACAGAATTATGGAGAGGTGTTTTCAGAGCCAGCTTGTTGTTTCAGGCTCTAATACTAAATAGTTTGTGGCAGTAGTTGTTCTTGGGCCTTTATTAACATGAGAGTTTAATACTTATGTTGAAAAATCATTTTAGAATTCCTGCACACAGTTCAGTGAGATGACTGGCTTCTAACAGCATTAGCTTTTGTAGTGAATGGTACAGCACAGAAAGAATCAGAGAAAATAAATATTATATGGGTGCACTGAACTGTGACAATGTCTGAGAAAGTGCAAAAGACAATAATAAAGAGGAGCTTTTGTTACTCACATATTTAGCTTATCCATTTCTAGAATAAAAATTTGCGTGGTGTCCAGCTAACAGATTTATGAAGAAATTTGATGAAACGATAGGACATCTGCCTTCTGTTTTGCATAATGAATCCTATAATAGTCACATAACTTAAAGGAATAACAAAGCTTTTCCTTAATTCTGATTAAACATTTCACATACCACCCAAATCTTCCACAGTTTAGAAAGAAAGTTTCAACATGCTACTGCCTACTCTAGGCTAGAAAAATGAGTGATTTATGGGAAGGCAGACCACCTACTTTACTAATACAGGTTTCAGAGTAGCACCCATGTTAGTCTGTATTCACAAAAAGAAAAGGAGTACTTGTGGCACCTTAGAGACTAACCTGTCATTATGCAAGGCACTGAATTTAACTGTATGGAGTGGAAATCTATCAACTTCATGAAAAAAATGTGTTAGTCTCTAAGGTGCCACAAGTACTCCTTTTCTTTTTACTAATACAGTACACAGAGTATGTTAGCAACCAATTAACAGAGTGCTTTGTGTGCTCTTACACAGAGCACAGATGGATCATGTTGCTAGAAAACATGGTCTCGATTGCTCTCCATCCAGAACACATTAAGAAATTGAAATATTTATTCCTGGAAAATTAAGGCTAACTTTTAAAAAAATGAGTGCTCGAAGTCAGGTTTTTACGTCCAATTAGTGCACCTGAATAAGTGGCCTAATTTTTGAAAGTGCTGAGCAAACAGCAGCTTACACCGGAGTAAATTCCTTGCATGGATGTCTAAATTTGGAGATGGGCTTGATTTTAGGCATCTGTTTTTAAAATCTTGGCTCTATGTATTTTTGAGATTCTTATTCAGCATTTCTTTGAAACAGTTGTCTCTAATTTTTCCAGTGGCGGTATAAAGCGAAATCATCAGTCAGTTCCAGTCTTTCATCTGTTGCTATACCTGATGGGAAAGAATTGACACAAAAGGTGCTAAGATTATTAAAATGACTCGTAATTTTGGGTGCCCAACGTGGGACGCCCTCGAGGGGCCTGATTTTTCACAAAGTGCTGAGCATCTGCCTTCTGAAAATCATGACCTGCTAAAGAGTGTCAAACCCAAAATCACTGGTCACTCTTAATAACCTTAGCCAAATTGAATTATACTTGTTTTTCCTTATTCTCCTCTGCACTCTAGCAGCATGACTCAGCAGGGGAAAAAATGCTTGAGCAAAGCTGTTTCCTCAAAGGTTTATAACATAAAAATAAAATAACTTCAATAGAGAAAAGAGAAGAACACCCGGCAGTGGATTTTACCTAGTCTTATGCTCTATTACAGCCTCTCCCATGCAAAGAGAGGTGTGGAAGCTGATCTGACATTAACCCCTTGTTCACCCTGTCACACTTACCACCTCAATTTTTCCTCCTCCTGGTTCCCTCTTTCCTTTTTATTTTCCAGTTTTAAAGATAGAGAAGGCACTGGTGTGGGTTACACAGTAGAAATCAATCTGCCTCCGTTCCCTCAATGCCTCCTATTCTTTCATCATTCTTATTTTCAGTAACCGCAGGGAAAACTGTGGGTGCTCTAGCGGTTAGGATTGCTGCATTTGTAAGGCTGGCAGACTGGACAAGCCACAGGACCTACCCCCCCTTAGTTGTAAGCGTCTGTGAAGCCAAACTGCTGTGTGTCATGTGTAAGGGATAAGAGAATGACTCTAATTCCTTTAGCCTGGAATTCAAGAAAATCTCCTAGTTGCCCTGGTAGAAGTAAACACAGATTTCATTACAAGCATACTTCTTAATGGTAGGCACTGATAAGAGAAAAGCTCTAATGTAAAACATATCTGGAAGTTCACTTTTGTTGTAACCCTGTGAGTCAGAGCCAGATAACTAGGGAGGAACAGGGTGACTTATATAATACAATAGAACATTTCTTTGTTTAACCTTTTCTGAAGAACATTTGGGCTAACAAGAGAACAAAGACAAGGCTATTCACATTAGAAAAATAGGAACTACCATTGTGGATTAGACCAACCTCTTCTCTAGTCCTGTATCCTGTCTCTGACAGTGGTCAGTATCAGATGCCTCAGAGGGAGGCATTGAATCTCCATAATTGACAGTTATGCAATATCCTGTCCATGGGGAAAGTTCCTTCTTGACCCCAAGCAGCTAGTAGTCCTGAACACAAGGTTTTAACTTCCTTGTACATGTCTATCTGATCTATTTATGTAACAGCCATCTCTTTTCTTGAAAATGAAGCTTGTAAATAAGAAGGAAAGAAAAAAAAAAAACCCCGAGTGCATGTTTCTTGCTGCAGTGTGTGTCCTGCTTGGCTTGCGTGCAAACATACACCTTCAAATAGGAATGAATTATGGGGTAGCAGTTTGTAAGGGGTGGTGGTGTCTGGTTGGGGAAACTGGTGTCCCCTTCAGAACACTCAGGAGCCCCCATCACAATGCAGAGGTTGCACATCTGAGCTATTGGATTATGCTTTAATCCGCCATGAGTTGGAAACTCTTTCTTGGTGGCATAGCATTCGCATTAGAGCCAGTATGTTATAAGTTCAGGGCAAACCTGTGTGTTACTGAAACATTTAATTGTAACTAAAATTAAAAATGAAAGCTTGCATTGCTGGGGAGAGGGTATAGTTGGTGAGCTGGACTTCCCCGGCCCTCTCCTTGCTAATAGGACTCAGTGTAGTAAGTGAATGGGAGAGGTGGTGCCTATTTGCTCCTGGAGCAGAGTACTCTCTTTTTATTTTCCTGGGTGCCTTTGCTGTCCAAGCATAACCCAGTGTTTACTGAGTTGTAACAGTGGCATTCTAATCCCTTTCTAGCGCAATGCAGAAAGCACCCCTCTGATAGAGCAGGATTATGTGCTGATTTTTAACTTGCCATGTGCTGGAAGAATAGAAGGAGGCAGGGCTCAGATCTCTCACTGGTTTTCAAAGGAGGGCACAAAGAGAGGCAGGGTAATGGCAAAAATACCCCTCTGAACACACAGTTTGTGCTTGTGTAAGCAGACATGTACTTACAAAATGTGCCCGCTAGAAGTGCACCTAGGTACGTCATGCAGCTTAACCTGTGCACCTCCTGTGCAATCCTGGCCCTGTTGACTTTAATGGGAGCAGGATATCGCTGCAAGGTTCCACGTGGAGTGACCTGATTTCTCTGTGCAAATGCAGGTGTTTTCAGAGTTGTGGAGTAGCACCTTTTAAAGCTAGACTCCCGAATGTGCTAATGGTCACACAGTTCTTAGCAGCAAGACTCTTTCTCTAATGTGGAGTAGAGGGTGCAAAAAACTGGGCCATTCCCTGTCAGCAATGATCATTCTGTGATGCCATGTTACTTTGCAGAAGATGCTCCCGATGCAGAGCAGGAAGCTGACAAGCTGATGAAGTCGCCACCCCCTCCACCTCCACGTCGCAGCTACCTGCCGGGATCTGGCCTCACCACAACGAGATCAGGAGATGTCATCTATGCAGTCAGAAAAGAGACCACCATTGTCAAGGTTTGATGATTCAGGCAATAGCTAACAGACTTAGTGACTAATGGCTGGCACATGAAACATTCTCAGACTTCAGCTGTTTGTCTAAACCATAGAAAAAGTTGAGACAGGGCCATGGCCCAGAGAAGTGACCAATAGGTCACCAGGAAATTCTGTTAATCAGAAAAAGCAACAAATAGGATTTGTCCAGTCCTGTTTTCATGAGTCTTATCCTTTCACTTATCTCTGTAACAATGTAAGATGCAAATCACAAGTGGCTTTCATCCAGTGTGTCATAAGACAATTAAAAATAAAAAGCCCATTTTACGCAGATGGGTAAGATCAGCTCAGAGAATCAAGAGTTTCCACAGAAACATTTAAGAGTTTCTTGTTGCTTACTTTACCCACCTGTTACATTTGAAGTGATAAAAAAGGAAGGAGGCAGTATGGGGACGCCTCTCCGTCTCATACACATTATATCAATAGTATCAGGATTATGTTGATCTAGCACCATATTTTTTGGTTTTAAGTTGATAAAAAAAGTGAGCTCCTATGACATGACATTAAACAAGCAAACAAATAACTCAGCCCCTCCGGAAATCCTGCAATAGGGGGAGTTGCATTATTATTGACTTTACTGTGTTTGCTTTGCACTAGCATTGTTTATATATGTAACTTTAGCGCCCTCGTGGCCAAGATGGAGTCTGCTCCTGCAGGCAGCTCTGGCCAAGAGAAGGCATGCGCAGGAATGCAGCAGGAAAAATCCCTTCCACCCCAGGGGCACCTGTTCCAAACCCCCAGAGTGAACACACACACACCGGAAAAGTACAATGGATATAAGAAAGGGAAATATTTATTTACAGAGGGATGAGAGGAGAAAAACAACAAGGGGAAATGTAGGGGGAGCAGTAGAACATGGTTGCATCCAAACCAAGGCCCCACAGGCCGAGTGGTAGCACAGTCTGAAAGGGCAGACACCCAGCAATGTGTCTGCACACAGAGTTCAGGAGGCCTGAGCAAAGTTTCAGTCCAGTGCTGAGTCTTGGGTGCTCCTGGTCGTCTTTGGCGCCAGTAAACTTTCCCCAACAAACCCCTCCAGTGCCCTCTTCTGCCGCTCTCTGCAAAGCCACACAGAGCGACAACCTCCCCACTTAACTAGCTAGCAGCCTCCCTCCTTATTGCCAATGCAGAGTCACAAGCCCCAGTACTCACAGCCCCATGCAACCCTGGGCAGCAGTGATACTGGGTCCAGCTCTGGCCTGTCCTTCTCGGGCGATTCCCCCCTGGCACAGTGCTGCTCCTGGCTCCTGTCCTGGCGTGTCCCCGATCGGCTGCCCTGTCCTTCCCAGGCTTCAGGCAGGGTCTCTGCTGCTTCACTTTGGGAGGGCCTGCTTGCTGCAGCCCCTCCCTCTCTCTCTCTCTCTCTCTCTCTCCAGCTCCAGCTCCAGCACCCCACCTGGAGTTTCCCTGTTTCTCTCACTCTCCCCCTCCCCCCCCCCCCGAGGAAAAAGATTTAAAGGGACCATGCTCTCTAAACCCCAAGGGGTTACATATATATTGGCTCTCTGTGGTTCTTCACCCTTTCAGGAAGGCAGCGACGATACTGGGCAAACAGCACAGTCCAAAGTACCTAAAGAAGATCCAGCCTCATCCCGGGCACCACTGCCTGTCACAGCATCTGCCACAAAGGACGAGGAGGAAGAGGAAGGAGACAGAATAATGGCAGAATTGCAGGTATGCACATTGAGATGCACATGGATATACGTATACAATCTCACTCTCTTCTACAGACCTTGCTTCTGTTCTTAGCTAAGATCACAAAGGAAAATGAATGTGGTGGTCTCACCCAAATCCCCTTTTTGAATATATATCCACATAACACCACCACCACACTGTTCTGGCCTGGAAAAGCAGGGTTTCTGTGGCTCATTATTCAGGGGTATTGGCACTGCTGGTGGACAAATCCTCCATGACAGATACACAAATAGGTTTGTTGTGCTATACATATTCAATGTGTTCAGCAGTGACCTGAGTTTGTTACGTATGGCCCAGGCCTGCATGGTGCCTGGTGCCCTCCGCTCTTGTGGAAGTTGATAGGAACAGAGGATACTAGGCCCCTTACAGGGTTGATTGGGCTCATACACATTAGACCTTGATCCCCTTTCTAGACTCATTTTTATATATGTCTAAGGTCTTGATGCATCACAAAATTTAGCTTTCCATAATGGGATGCATCATTCTGGCAGCAGTTTCTGAGAAGAGATGCTCACTCCATGGTCTTTTGTTTTGCAGTAGGTGGAACTGTTTTAGATCACTGACAATGACACTGTAGTAAAAAAACAAACATTAAAACTGCAGTCAGTGAGTTTCCAGTGGTTCCGAGCTGTGTACTCTATATCAGTGGTCATCAATCACAATCAGCTGGTCGATCCTGGAGCCTCGTCCAGTCAATCGTGATCTCTGGGCCGCTAAAAGTCCGGCGGGGCTCAGAGGCTGCCTGCCTGCCTGCCATGGTCCCATGCCGCTCCTGGAAGTGGCTGGCTGCTGGCATGTCTCTGCGGACCCTGGGGGAAGGGAAGGGAGGGGAAGGTGAGGCGGCTCTGAATGCTGCCCCCGCCCCCACCACTGTCCCTGCAGCTCCCATTGGCCAGGAACCAGTCAATGGGAGCTGTGGGAGTGGTGCTTGCAGGCATGGGCAGCTCACAGAGCTGCCTCACACCCCCCTTTCTCCCAGGGGCCGCGCAAAGAGATGTGCCAGCAGCCAGCCGCTTCTGGGAGCCGCCTGTGGTAAGCGCATCCCGGACAGAGCCTGCACCTTACACCCCGTCCTGCACCCCAGCCCAGAGCTCCCTCCCAGACCCCGAACCCCCTCCCACACCCCAATCCCCTGCACCAGCCCGGAGCCCCCTCCTGCTCCAAATTCCCTCCCAGAGTTTGCACCCCTCACCGCAACCCCCTGTCCCAAGCTCAGCCAATGCACACCTCACAGTTGAGAATGTTACACTGATTTGTGACAATCCCTGAAGGATTTTGGATCTATAAACCACAAATGACACTAATAAAAAGTAAAACTCATGAAATGTCCAGTAGATTCTATGAGATTAGATGCAATGTGACGATATGATGCCTGCACCCAAAACTCCCTCCCAGAGCTTACACCCCTCACTCCTGCACCCCAACCCCCCACCTCAGGCTCAGCCCAGAGCCCCGTCCCACACTCTGAACCCCTCGGCCCCAGCCCAGAGCCTGGACCCCCTCCCACACCCCAGCCCACTGCCCCAGCCTGGTGAAAGTGAGTGAGGGTGGGGAAAGCGAGTGACGGAGGGAGGGGGGAATGGAGAGAGTGGGGCGGGGCCTTGGGGAAGGGGTGAGTTAGATCCTGGGTTGATCTTAAATTCAAAAAGTGATCTTGTGCGTAAAAAGGTTGGAGACCACTGCTCTATATGATACTGTCTCCATACTATGGTAGGAGAAACAGATTGAGCAATGGGGGTTTGGATTAGGGTTAGGACAAACTGGGGTTATGTAACAATACACAGGCTCTATGGACCACTTCAGGTATTCAAAAACACTATAGCACTGGGTATAGTATCCTTAAAATCCTTCTAATACATGAGACAGGCCTGCCAGTTGATAGGCATCTTGTGTGACCCTCACATATCCTGCCTCTCCACGCCTCTCAGGCATCAGCCACTGGCATCTTAGATAGCTACAGCTGCAGGTAGAGATCATTTTTTCCCCTGCTGTGTGTCCTTCTGGCTGCCTCTCCTCCTCTTCATGTCTCTCTTTAGGCAGCCAAGCTGCGACACTGCTCTTCCTCTGATAGGCTGTGAATGGGAGGGTTAATGGGGACATGGGTAATATGGGGGTTGGAAGGAGGGTGTGAAGGAAAGTCAGAGTAAGGGTACTGAAGGAGAGGATGTCAGACAATATCTGCTAGGGGTAAACATTTTTAAATCAGGTTCAGATAATTTGCACCCAAGAGTCCTGAGAGTTGGCTGAGGTGATCTCTATTCCACTGATGTTAATTTGTAATAAATCTTGGAGTCCTGGGGAAATTCAGAGGCCTGGAAGAATGCTAATGTTGCACCAATGCTCAGAAAGGGCAAATGGGATGACCCAGCCTGTTAGCGTGATACCAATCCTGGACAAAACAATGGAAAAGCTGTTATGGGATTCAATTAAAAGAATTAAAGGATAGGAATACAATTAATGACAATCCATGTGTTTTTATGGACAATAGGTCTAGTCAAACCCGATTTCATTCTTTGAAGAGATTACACGTCAGATTGATAAAACTGTATACAGTTAGACTTTTTTAAAGGCATTTGGTTTATTACTGCACGACATTCGGATTTAAGACACTGGCACTATATGGTATCAAGAGAGCATACGTTAAATGGATTAATAAATACAAAATGAAAACAAAGTTTGAACTCGAAAGTTGCAGTGAGACAGAATTGTTGTCCTCCACAGAGCTCTCTTAACAACAAGCCAACTGACAGATCTCAGAAAATAGTTGTCAAAAGGATATCATCATCAAGTTGGGGGTGTTTTTACTTGGGTTCTTTAGGGATTCATACATTTTCATTAATGATCTGGAAGTAAATATAAAATCAGGCCGATAAAATTTGTGGATGACATAAAGGTTGAGTGGCAAATAATGATGAGGCCCTGGCAATCATGCAGTGTGATCTGGATCACTTGATGGTATGTCTGTTCAAACAAAACCTGTTTTAATACAGATAAATGCAATGTTTTACATCTAGGAACAAGACCTGAAGGCCATACCTACAGAATGGGCAACTGTATTTTGGATAGCCATGACTCTAAAAAAGGATTTGGGGGTCCAAGTGGATAAGCAAACAGAACATGAGCTCCCAGGGCGTTGCTGTGGCAAAAAGGGCTAATGCAGGCCTTGATTGTATAAAGAGGGGAGTGCTGAATAGGAGTAGGGAGGTGGTTCTGCCTCTGTAAAAGGCATTGGTGAGGCTAGTACTGGAATAATGCAGTCAGTTTTGGTGTTCATATTTATAAAAGAATGTTGAAAAATTGGAGAGTGAGTGCAGAAAAGAGCCAAAAAATTACTTGAGGCTGGAGTAAATGTCTTACTAAGAAACTTAAAAGAGCTCAATCTGTTTAGTTTATCAGGGAGATGACTGAAAGGTAATGTGATTACAGGTTTCAGAGTAACAGCCGTGTTAGTCTGTATTCGTAAAAAGAAAAGGAGTACTTGTGGCACCTTAGAGACTAACCAGTTTATTTGAGCATGAGCTTTCGTGAGCTACAGCTCACTTCATCGGATGCATATGCATCCGATGAAGTGAGCTGTAGCTCACGAAAGCTCATGCTCAAATAAACTGGTTAGTCTCTAAGGTGCCACAAGTACTCCTTTTCTTAATGTGATTACAGTGTATAAGTACCTGCATGGGGAGAAAGAGCTCTTTAATCTAGCAGAGAAAAGCAGAACTGGAAGCTGAAACCAGACAAAATCAAATTACTGCACAAATTTTGGCAGTGAGGGTGATTAACCATTGGAACAAACTCGCAAGGGAAGTGATGGATTCTCGTCTATTGATGTCTTTCTGGAAGATATGCTTTAGCAAAACATGTTATTGGGCTCCATGCAGGGATAACTGGATGACGTTGAATGACATATGATATACAGGTCACAGTAGATCATCTAATGGTCCCTTGTGGCCTTAAACTCTATGAATCTAAGTAAAAAGAGGGGTCTATAAAGAGAACTTTGTTTTAAAAAGAAGACGACGACTGGGAGTGTCTGCTACAGTCCTCCACTGTGAGTTTCCTGTGTTTATTTATAATTTGGAAAGGGAGTAACAAGAGAGAGACTGAGAGGGGAGGGATGTTATATTGGAGGAAGTGCCTGACTGTATCCAGTAATTTAGTGCTATAAATTGCAGGATTGTGAGATAAATTAATTATATAGTTACCACAATACTTGCCACACCAATATCACTTTCTTACCTGCAATAGTGTAATTAATTCTCATTGCCACTCTCTCCCTGGCATGCACCTTTCCTCCGCAGCACTCCTGACTTACCTTACTGATAACACAGCGTGCAAGTGCATGTCAGCAGAACTCCTAGTGTGCTACACCAGGACTTGCTGTCGGCATTGTGCACCTGTACAGTGTACAGCTACTGGCACTCATGGCCTTTAGCCCCTCCCCTTGAACTAGGAGCTAGTGTGAGAGCTGGGCTGGACCCCCAAGGAATTAGTAAGAAGCCAGCTATGCCCAGTAAGGTGGAGGTCTTGAGAGCCCACACTCTGCGGTGCAGTAGGAGGAGGACTTAATAGAAGACCCATGCTCCTAGGACTTGACTTGTACCAGAGCATTGCTACAGGAGGAAAATATAGGGTCCATAGGCCCTGAAGAACCTGAACTCCTTAGTCCTCACCACCTTAGAGTATGGTCGCTGTAGTGTGGCTGATACTAGCCTGAAGAACCCACAGCCTAGGGTAGGCCAGGCCCTGGAGCTGGAGGCAGATGACTAGGGACGGTGAGGAGGAGAGAAACAAATTTGGGGGCACTGAGGACAGTGACAGGGTGCAGGTTTGAGAGTTTTGTGGCAGTAGAAATGCTGTTAGCTAGACCATGTATTGGGTCCTGAAGGAATGAGTGGAAAATGAGAACTCCGGGGTGTGTATATGGAATTTTATACTCTGGACCACAGCAGACTAGAAAGATGATGGTAGTTCAGGAGGGAAAGAAACTGGGGATCTGAGGAAACAGAGAGAGAGAGAATGGCAACAAGGAGTTGCCCCGTGGGGGCAGAAGCTTGGTGCTGCCGGTTCCTGCTGCAGCAGGACAGGCTCTGCCAGCAGCCAAGCTCCTCCCCGGCCTCTTTCCCAGCGTGCTACGTTCCCCCCCACCCTCCGGGCCACAGATCAGCTGTTTGCTGGCCAGAGAGAGGTGGAAAAGCGAAGCCTCAGAGAAGGGGCCTTGGGGAAGGGGCTGGAATCGGGGCATACCTGTGAGCACGCCCGAGCCCCCTGCCCTGACTCCTGCACCCCCCCACACCCCCAGCACGCCCCTCACACCTCCCCATACTCCTGCACCCCCCCACACACCCCCAGCCCCCTGCCCTGACTCCTGCACCACCCCCCACACCCCATGCCCTGACTCCTGAAACCGCCCCCCATCCTGAGCACCAAATGGGAGCTCCTGCACCCCACCCCCATTCCCACCTGGACCCCTCACACCAATGAAGCTGAGCACAGGGCTGGGGGGCCCCACTAACTCTAAATCCACCAGTGGCTGTCACCTGGGCTGGGGATACTGTGTCAGCTGATCCCCACAGTCTCCAACCTACCCGGGAAGTACAGCAGACATGGCCCTGACCATTAGCTCCTCTCCACTCCCGAGCCCACTCACCCCTTGCTTCCCACCGCTTAAGGCTTAGCCCTCTCACTTTTAAAAATGATTGCTTGCCCCCGCCCCGCCCACCCCAGCTTTTCTGGCACCCCTGTTGCCAGGTATCCAGTTTTAGATTGGAAACTCCAGTAGAAAATGGGACCAGGTGTCGAGTTAGCCGTGCTGACTGGAAACTAACAGTCTGGTTAATCATATTAGCCTCCGCTCCTCCCATTCCCAACACTCATCCCAGAGGGCTGGAAGAGAACCTGCCCTGCTGCTGCTGGATGTCACGGAGTGCATGGGAGTCAGGGTCCTGCACCCCCCACTTCCTGCGATTCACCATGACTCTCAGCCAAACAGAAGGTTTGTTAGGCGACAGGAACACAGTCAAAGCAGAGCTTGTAGGTATGGAAAGCAGGACCCCTCAGTCAGATCCGTCTTGTGGGGTAGGGAGCTCAGACACCAGTGCTGGATCTCCCTCTGTTTCCCCAGCCAGCTCCAAACTGCAACCCCCTCCAGCCCCTCCTCTGTCCTTTGTCTCTTTCCTGGGCCAGGAGGCCGCCTGATCTCTTTGTTCTCCAACACCTTCAGCTGGCACCTTGCAGAGGAGGGGCCCAGGCTATCAGTTGCCAGGAGACAGGGTGTTGGTCATTCTCTGTACACACCTGCCTAAGGCTCTGCGACAATCACACACCCTTATCCCACCACCTAGAGACGTGGGCAAAACAGCCGGCCCGCAGGACCCTCCTGCCCGCCCCCTGAGCTCCTGGCCCGGGAGGCTAGCCCTGGCCCCTCCCCTGCTGTCCCCCGCAGCCTCAGCTCACTGCGCCGCTGGCGCAATGCTCTGGGTGGTGGGACGGCGAGCTCTTGCCGGGCAGCACGGCTGCAGAGCCCGGCCTGACTCGGGGCTCTGTGCTGCGCGGTGGCGTGGCTGGCTCCAGCCGGCAGCACGGCTGTCTGTCCTGGTGCTCTGGGCAGCGTGGCTGTAGCATTGCCAGCCACCGGTGCTCCAGGCAGCGCAGTAAGGGGGCAGGGAGCAGGGGAGTTTGGGGTGGTGGTCAGGGGGCGTGGATAGGGGTCAGGGCGGTCAGAGGGCGGGGAACAGGGGGGTTGAATGGGGGCAGGAGTCCCGTGGGGGGGCAGTCAGGAAGGAGGGGGGGGGGTTGAATGGGGCGGCGGGGGGCAGTCAGGGAGAAGGGGGGATTGAATGGGGCATGGATCAGGGGGGTTGGATGGGGCAGGAGTCCTGGGGAGGCTGTCAGGGGGTGAGAAGTGGGGGGGGGGCCCACACCTGGCTGTTCGGGGAGCCACAGCCCACTGTGCTTTTGCCCCCGGCCCCTTTTACAATCATTCCCCAGGGGGGCCCACAAAAAGTTAATCCAGCCCTGCCTAGTGCTCGAAAAATAGCTGTACAGACAGTGTGGCTCAGGCTGGAACTTGGGCTCTCAAGGCCACTCCCCTTTCCCTCCCCTCCCGGCTTCAGCGCCTGAGCCACAAGGTCTACAGAGCTAGCACGAGCCCTGAGAGCATGGGTCTGTGGACCCAGGGCGGAAGGTCTGTTCCCTGATGCAGTGCAGCCATGCCCTTAAGCATCATCTTTCTTTGCATGGGGCCTTTTTAGTTGAAAGCTTAGTTTTGTGTCAGACGCTACAGGTTTAGGCTTAAGCATTCAAGTTAAAGACAGGGGTGCTGAGAAATGAAGTCATTTCACTAAAGACAGTCTTGTGGTTATGACACGGGTTTGGGAGCTGTGATTTTTGTTCCCAGATCTACCATGGTCTTTCTGTTTAACCTCGGGCAACTCCTTTCACCGCTCTGTGCCACAGAGTCCCCATCTGTAAAATGGGAATCAGGAGACTGTTTAACAAATTCATTATTTGTAATGCAGTTTGAGCTTGATAGCTAGGAGATGCTACCTAATTTGAAAATAACATTTCATTCAGATGTTCAGGGCAGTAGCAGGAATAAATTAAACCTCTGTTTTTGTTTTGCTGATCTAAATCTCATGCTTTACAAACAAATATCCTCTTTGAAGCAGAACTCCTTTGGGGGTGTCTGTAAAAAGCCAACTGGGTGTCCTGCTAACTTGCAGTATTTTAATTCCTTAGGCTTTTCAGAAGTGCTCTTTTATGGATGTAAATTCAAACAGTCATGCTGAACAGTCCAGAAATGACACACACATTAAAGACACAAGGCCTGGAGCTCTAATACACCACAAGGACAAGAAGGTAACAAGTGGCACTTACAAACATGCCACCCACTCTTTGCATAACCTTCTTTCCTTGCTTCAAGACTAATTTTGTGTCATGTGTGTCCTTTCCCCTCTAACACAGTCTCAGGGGCTTATTTGCTTTTACCCCCAATGCTGGCAGACAGGAGTTATATTTGTGCACGTGCCCAAGTTGGGGGTCAGCTCATCTTCAACATTTACATAAGAATTTTGGTTGAGGAGAGCTTGACAGACTCATTTTATAATACACCACTGCTCAGTGGAGTGGCGAGGCCTAAGGATTAAAACCCACATCCCAGGTGGCAGCTTAGAGCATTTTCACTAAGTCAGGGTGCCAGTCACCTGGGTTTCAAAGGTGCCATTTAAATCAGTGGAAGCTAGAGATGAGCACCTCTGAAAACCGGGCTGTGAAGGCCCAGTTTTGCCCACAGCAGTTTCTCTCTTTGGTCCCAACTCGTGAACCTGCAGCAGCAGGTAGTGTAATACAAATTTTACATCACATGACAAGTGAGGTGAGCTTTGCAATATCTAGAAACAACATTGAAGCTCAAGGGGAGCCTTTCAACCTGGCCTTTGGCTTTCTCCATTGCACGGATAAATCCTGAGATTAAGTGTGACAGGACTTTGGGAGAAATTTTGTCAGATTTCTTTGACGGTGTAAATTCAATGTTGAAAAGGCCAGATGATTGTACTGTCAGTCAGCACTCAGCTATTGCACATTTTCTCAAGTATAGTGCAAACATTTTTTTTTCCAAAGAACTGACTCAAAAATACTGTTCAGTGTAATAATGGTTGTGACAACTGCAAACTCCCAGCAATTAACTTTAATTGAGCTTACATCTTGCATGACATTCACTGGCACCTTTCAACCCAACTCGTATACAAACTATACAAGTATCACTTCATTTCCCAGAGGAGTGCAGCTATTTCTGGGGTGAAGTGCATGGCTGTTTAGTAATGCCTAGAGACACTATGCCAAAGTTTGGGACAGGCAGTGTAGAATGGAAAAACTGAAAATCCAGGGGAATGGCGGTAGGTAGAATGTAATCACTTGATGCGAAATGCAGCCAGAGCCCCAGGTGTAACCTCCCCACTCTTACAAAAAGTGCCATTAAATATATTGGGCCCCAGTTCTGAGAGCCCTTTATTATAATGGAGCTGAAGGCCCTCAGCAACTTGCAGGTCTGGGCCCTTACGTGTTCATTAAGAGCTGACATGTTATTTCTGACACACAAACCAGTATGTGAAATGTGGCTGGAGCATCACACTGAACTTTAATTCCTCTCTGGCTTTGGTGGTTTTGCATGATAATTCCTCCCTATTCAAACCGTTCAGTAGTTTCAGTGTCCTCAATGCATAAGCTCTGTTAGTGCTAACAAACTGTGAGCATGCTGAGTAAAGACTTTGAACTATGAACCTAGCCCCCTGCTAGCTGACTTTTCTTCTTTCTGAGCTTTATATATAATACTGAGAAGCATGCACTAAGAGACAGTGTGCACCTGAAGTCCATTAAATGATTTCACTTAAGTTATTGTACCTTTATTCTAATGCATTCTCTGTGTTGGAGACTGAATTTCATGATTGATAGTTCGCAGCTTGGATCCAGCAGTTTTGCTAGTATAAATGTATTTGAACCATGTTTTTTATTCACACTTTTGTCCTGTCAATACTTTTACTAGAAATCTGATTGTAGAATGGTTATTTTACATCAGTTATAATCAAGTTGCCTCTTCACCCCCAGTGTCCACAGCAAAAACCATAAGTAACAACAAATCAATGATGAAGGGTGAGCCTTCTCACAGGGATTTGTCACTCTGCTGGAATAGAAATATCTGCTCTTTAAAAAAAAAAAAAAAAAAAAAAAAAGCTTCCTTGCCCTGCTGCTTACTGCTCTGAAGTATTGTCTGCAAGGTTCCTCACTTCGGAGCCTCCCTGGGAACGTGCCTATATAAACTGGCCAGTTAAAAGAATCATTTTAAGACCTGCATTGCTGGTAGCAATTAACATTTAAGGAAGGCAAAGAAGTACTGGATGAAATCACCATGTGCCTATAGGACTTGTTTCTTTAGACAAATAGGTTTAATTTTATTTTCTGGGGTTTTCAGGGTGCTAACTACTTCACTTATTTAGCCTTAAGCACCATTTTTATCTGCAGTAGTCACTTGTAGAATGACTTTGATATGCCCAGACAGCAGTTACATTAACACACATCATCATCATCTCTTAGCCAGGAGGAATATTAGAGGCAGTTAGAAAACAGCTGTTTACATTTCAAAGCTTACTTTCAAGGTGAGCCAAACTGTATCATAGTGACACTGAGAAGGGAGCAGGGATCAGCAACGTGTAATTTTTAAAAAAATTGAGTGACTGAATGACACAACCCCCCCAATGTTGGTCACTAAGTACAGTAATTTTTTCAAGTGTCCATCGCGCAACGTGGTGGTGCCAACCCCTGGAAGGGAGGTGTAACTGAAACAGTCCCAGTGAGCCTACAGGCTGTAGGGACTGTCAATATTCACAGTTACAAATCAGTCCCTTTGGTGTGGCAGTCAGCCTCCCTCACTTATGGTTTGATTTGTTCCTGACAGATCTTAGTCAAATACTGTATCTAGTTCAAGCTTCAGTCTTATACAAACTAAGGAATTTTTGAAATCTGGTGTCTAAACAGGTCAAGGTAAAACAATGTTGGAGACAGAGAACTTATGCTTTTGCACAGCACATTCTGGAGACCTTATAAAAAGGGACAGTCTGGTTAGAGTTCATGTTGAGCACATGCATAGTTTTGTTCAGTAATATATTGCACCCTGTCCTACCAGAATTTGGAATTTTCCCATGAAGAGGTACAGAAATCAGAAGACTATTATAGACACGGCTGTGCAGCAATGTACAGAGCAGTGAGTTCACAAGGTCTTCACTTCATCTGAGGATATGGTGATTAATTGGAGAAAAAAATCTTTACAAATAACAACTCTGATTAACTAAATAATCCAACTTTCCCCCTTAGGTATATGGGGATACAACAGGATCTCCAAAAGATAGTGACCACCCTAAGGAGAAGAGGGAAGGGAAAACTGAAGACCAGATGAGTTCTGATGCTTCCAGCATATCTGAAAATAAAAGTAGCTTTTCAATGAATGAAAATTCTGTGTTCAGTAAAGATTTGTTTGTAGGGAATAAAGACTCTTCCAACAAGAACCCCCATAATATCAGCACAAACTTCTCTAGGGTAAGCTTGCCAGAAAATGACGGAAGAAAAGGGGGTCAAGATGTCTTAGGAGTGCATTATCCAACTATTGAAACTGGAAAACAAAAGCTGATGTATGGAATATTGCGACACACTGATTATGACATGCCTCAGAACAAACCACTAGAGTGTACAGGCAAATGCGTCCCAATCAGCAACGTTTCACCTCTTGTCAGGCAAACAGAGTTGCAAACTCAGGAAGCTTCCAGATCACCAGAGGAGAAAGAAATGCCTGTCATTAACTACAGTCAGGTTGTGCTAAGGCCTAAAGTATCTAGAAATATCAATGTAAACTATATGGAGGAGACAGAGTCTCCAGCTAGCTCTCCTAGTGAAGAAAACCCACCAACAGACAACATTGCTTTTATGATTACCGAGACAACTGTCCAGGTTCTGTCGACTGGAGAAGTTCACGATATAGTAAGCAGGAAGGGGGGAGATGTACAAACAGTTAATATAGATGCCAAAAAGGACAAGACATCCCAACAAGGTGTGCTAGAGAGTACAGAGAATGAACCACCAGTAGTTTGTCTGGACAAAAAACCAGTCATCATAATCTTTGAAGAACCAATGGATATTAGATCGGCTTATAAAAGACTTTCAACCATATTTGAGGAATGTGATGAGGAGTTAGAGAAAATGATGACAGAGGAGAAGATAGAGGAAGAGGAAGAGGAGGAAGAAAATGAAATATCTGAAACCCCTGTGATACAGAATGAAGCACTGCAGACAATTAATAATGGAAGGGTTACTGCAGATTATTTAGCAAATCATGGGCTTGAGCAACAATATGAATTTAAACTTCAGTCTCATTCTGACTCTACAGAAACAAAAACTCATGAGGAACAGGAAATTGCAAAGACCGGTTTTAACAAATTTAGTCAAATTTATGGTCTAAATTCAGAAGTGAAGCTGGACTCTCCTGATCAGTTTGGAAGCAGGCAGGATGCTAAGAAAAAATTTAAATTTAAGTTCCCTAAAAAGCAGCTGGCTGCTCTGACTCAAGCAATACGTACAGGGACCAAAACTGGAAAGAAGACCTTGCAGGTGGTGGTTTATGAAGAGGAGGAGGAGGAGGATGGGACTCTAAAGCAACACAAGGAGGCCAAAAGATTTGAAATCACAGGGTCTCAGCCTGAGGATGTTACCAAAGATGGTTCTGGGAAGGAAGATCCCATTCCTGAGACGTCAGCACAGAGTTCTAGGACTGATGAAATTCGAAAGAATACGTACAGGACTCTGGACAGCCTTGAGCAGACCATTAAACAGCTGGAGAATACCATCAGTGAGATGAGTCCAAGATCTGTCCCTGAACCTGCATGTGCCTCTGTAAGAAGCAGTGCCTCCTATTCTTCCCATATAACACAAGAGGCTGCACCCAGAGAACCTGTAGTATTGGATGAGAGCCATGGTGGTGCAGAATCCCCTTCGTCAAGCCTATCTGCTTCACGTAAGGTACCTTAGTAGGAGAAATCAAGCTCCAGCTGCTTTCTAAAATCTGCAATAATCACCATTAAGCAAGAGGTGTCTTATGATTTGTTTGCTTCCTTTCAGGTGGCTTGTTTGGTCTCCCCACTAGGTGTCTAACAGCTAATAGATTGTTTTACCTCTGCTGCTGTTTGGTGACGGGCAATGCAGGGACGCTGGGTCAATAATCTGCTGTGTGAAATGAGAAATGACACTGACATTAAATCCAGTTTGATCCGTAGTTGAGCAGATGCCTCAATTTGATTCTTGAAATTAACAAGAGTGGTGTGGTTCATGACGTGAATCTCTGATGTTCCCCCTGCATGTAGTATTTTGGCTTCTCACACAAAGCTTCTTTGCGCATGGTGTGTGATTCCCCTCTTTAAATGCACTCCTATTTACCACTGTGATTTCCTTGTCTCCCCCGTGCCCCAACAATCCTTTTAACAGGGCTCAAGCACCACTCCACAGACCAGCAGGATGCCAATACCCATGGCTACAAAAAGTAGACAACAAGGAAGCCTGGATAAAGCAGGCAGACAGCACAAGCTACAGGATCCTCGCCAATACAGACAGGTAGTTTTACCCTAAACCAAATCTTTGGATGGACATTTAAAGCTGTTTAAAAAAATGTAAATCAAGTCACTGGTATAGATTATACCAAATAATGGATTTGTTCTTTCAAATGAGATCTAACTAGACATCCTGGATCTTGGGGGCATGAAAATCTCTTTATGATCCTTATTACACTTTCACCATACTTTGCATGCCTGCAATGAAACATCTGCTTTTTACTCCAGTGTTCAGCTTAAGATGCCATACCTGTTTACTTCCCTTTGGTAAATGTGATTCATCAGGACAGCTAGGAAATCCTCTGTTCAAAGAGTTTTAAAGGAAGCGACGGATACTAAACTGTGTTTTAATGCAGCGGTTCTCTAACTTCATTGCACCGCAACCCCCTTCTGACAACAAAAATTACTACATGGCCCCAGGAGGGGGACCGAAGCCTGAGCTTGCAGCCCTGGGTTTGGGGCCCCAAAGCCCCACTGCCCAGGCTGGGGGGGGGGAGGGAGGGGGAGAGGAGAGAGAAGGGGGCAAAGCTGAAGTTCAAGGGCTTCAGTCCTGGGTAGGGGGCATGTAACCCGAGCCCTGAAGCCCTTGGGCTTTGGCTTCGTCCCCAGGCAGTGGGTCTCAGGCTTCAGCTTCAGCCCCAGGCAGTGGGGTCTCAGGCTTCAGCCCCGGGACCCACCAAGTCTAACGCCAGCCCTGGCGACCCCATAAAATGGGGTTGCGACCCACTTTGGGGTCCCGACCCACAGTTTTTGAGAACCTCTGGTTTAATGGATTGCATTAGATCCCCATTAACGCTCCATCCATCCTCACGTTAACAATCCCAAAGCATGACCAAGGTAGTGAATAGTCCGTAGGTTGATGTGACTTCTCTCACAAGCTTTGTTCTCTCTCTTTGCACTCTATGCATTCTTTGTTGTGCACTTTGGGGATTGTACCAGGTCCAGTCCACAGCTGCAAGACTTAGCTCAGGCCTTGAACAGTTCATTCTTATTTTCTGCAGGGCTGTTTTCCCAGGCCCTGTTTACTTATGTTACTGGCTCTCTGACAAACTGTCTCCTGCCATCTTTATTTACAGGCTAATGGAAGTGCTAAGAAAGCTGGTGGGGACTATAAAGCTACTTCCCCTACCCTACCTGCTTCTAAGATCCCAGCTTTTTCTCCCACCTCTGGGAAAAACAGCTCTGTGCCTGCTTCTAGTGGTGACAGTTCTAACCCTCTTAATCCACCTACTAAAACATCCATTCCTTCCTTTAACCTTCTGAGTCCTCAAACAGGTCGCACTGCCCACTCTGCCTCCCTAATTCCTTCTGTCTCTAACGGCTCCTTAAAGTTTCAGAACCCCGCTTACACAGGTAAAGGTCACCATCTTTCATTCTCACTACAGACTCAAAATGGCCGGCCATCCCCCCCTTCCTCCTCCTCTTCCCCCCCTTCGTCTACCTCTCCCACTTCACTGAACCAAGGCCTGAAGAGCATCAGGACAATCCATACGCCTAGCTTCACCAGCTACAAGTCACAGAATGGAAACGCCAGCAAACTCACCTCCTCAGCCAAGGAGACCGCTTAAAGGCTAAACACTAGTGTGCGCAACGTCACCACGGCTTCTGTTTATTATTAATGAATCTGCAACCAATATTTTAGCAAGAGAATGTATCATTTTGTTTTATTATTTGAGACTTAATACTAAACATGTGCTAAGTACTGGATTAATACAATAGACTAGAGTGAACCTGTTTTGTAAAACTTTGTTGCTGTTAATGACGATAGAGCATTTTCTTTCTGTATCTAGCACCTGTTACAAAAAGTGCAGAAGGTGTGTGAGAGTGAACGTGTGTGGGTGTGTGTGCACAGAAACGTATAGAGCATGGAAAAACCAATATATGGTTCCAGAAATTTTAGTAAGTTGTTTTGTATAAAGCTATTTTCATTATGGGGACTACAAATGAACAGAGATATACTGAACTGTGATTATACACAAATGTAAAACTGAAACGAAAATATTTTTTTCTTTTCTTTTACTGTTATTTAGCTTTGTTACAGATTTCTATTTTTGTCAACAAAACATCATGGTTCCTTTCAAGATCTTTTTGCCAAAACATTTTGATACTATTATAATGTACATTATAATGTGTTATGCTGGACAGTAAACCTCTACACAAGAAACAGAGTAAGACTGGTATTTGTGTGTATGAGGTAACTTAACATATTGCACTGCCATTCAAATTATATTTAATAATTTGCCAATCCAACAAAAATAAATTTTGTTTTTACATATAAGTATTTGCTGATTACTTTTATTCTTAGCTAAATCCACCATTTTTCTTTTGTTTTATTGAGACCTGGTAACTTGTATTGCAGTGTGGATTTTAAGATGTACACTTCTGTACTGTTATGTATACTGGCAACCTTTTGTACATAGCTATAAATATATATATAAAAATAAATACTGTATGTGGCTGGGCACATAGAGTAGTTTTACTACACCAAAATTAATTTTTATGCATGCTTTAAAATATATATATGGGGAGAGGTGAATATTGAGCAAATGTAAAAGAGCAAAACGTTTGCATAACGAGTGTTTTTGTAAATAAATTTCTTTGTTTAACACCATAATGTAATATACAGACCTATGCTAAGCAAAGAACTTTACAAAAATAAAGGGCTGCATGCTATGGTTTTGTATTTTGTCACTAATAACTTTTACAATGGTTCCAACTCAAATGGTTGTTCAAAATCTTCACTTTTAACGTAAAGTCTGACATAATGAGCAAAATTGTAATTCTTTGAGATTTGGACTCTTACCTTCTAATGCCATTGAAGAGTTACCTGGCCAAACAGTGGAAGAGGAAACCACCCGTCTCTTTCTATTTGGTTTATGCGTATTATTTTTTTTCAACAACAGAATTTTAACCCCCCCCCCCCCACACACACACACACAGTTGCTGTTACTCGAGGGTGAAGGCCCTGATCCCTTACAGAAAGATAGGCTTCTACTGACAATATTACTGCTGCAAGGGACTCAATGAACCTTAGACTTCAGCAATCACACCAGTATTGATGTAAATACCTGAACCAACTCTGGCTCAAGTAGAGCTGCTCTGGATTAGAATTGAGACAGCAGCAAGGCTTGTCAACATGATGGTTAATCAGAGCTGCCTTGTGTAAAGTTACTCTGCAGGCAAGGACATAAGCAAGTTGGGTACTGTCCCCTGCCTTTTTTTTGCTAATTTGTCTCCTCTAAGACAATAGTGTTAGTCAGTTGATGCTTCCCTCCCGTTGTTTTCTTCATGCACTTGAGGCACTCTCTAACATGAAGTGGATTTATTCTTTGTATGCAGCCTTAGAAACTTCTGCTCAAGACAGCACAAAGTCATTATCCACCCTTTTATTAAGACTGCTGCTATAAGATTTTACGCTGTCACTTGCAAACAGTGCTCTTGCTGTCAAAGCATTTCTATTCCCAAAATTATGGCCTAATTTTCTGGTCTTAAACTATTTTACAGAATGTCACATTTGTTTCTGGCTGTCAGTCAGAGCAGGAAGAGAGCTTGTCTGGGTGGGAGTAAGGTCAATGTTTAAAAGATCTCCACATACATGATCTTCATTAACATACTGGTCAGGCTTTTGGTAAAGACACTTATGAAAAGGGTTTGATGTTATTTTCACTGTTACCTAATAACACACACCAATGAATCCATGTTTCCAGCATTGACACTCCATTTGCTTGTAAGAGAAACTTGGTATAAGCTAAGCAAGAGCCCACACCTGCACAGAGGCTTGACGATTTGTTGCTAGCATGAATACACGAACAGACCACCAGATGTACTCAAGTCTTCTCCAAGATGGGACACTTTATCCAAACAGAGCTTAGTTATGTTTTACAAAACATGTCAACCCCTCCCCAACCTCATATTTCGTAAATGATTGATTGTGCAAACCTAAGAAAGTAGCTAGTTAGTTAATTGTGGTTTTTAGACATGGCTGTTTTCCCTCAGACTATATATAAAATACTAAACCTAAAATTGAGACCATCCTAACCTTACCTCTACTTCTGTGTAACACCTATGACTGCACACACCTTAATGCACTGACAAATGTACTTTTATGCTGGCCTACCATGGGTCACATTCAGTTATCCATTGCCCCTGGTGCCTCATCTCTCCTGCTGGGCTACAGCCATGACCATGCATTCCCTACCCACTAGGCACCACTGCAGCTAATCTCCATGCTTTCTGTGTCCTGCATTACCCCCGCCCCCTACCACACCCACACACCCCTCTCCTTGCTCAGTTTGAGCCAGACACAGCAGTACTAGCCCCAGCGGCCCTCTAGTAACCATGTGTGTATCCTGTGCCCAGCCCCTATCACTGTGTGGTGCAGAGGAAAAATGAATTCTATTGCTAAAGGCTACTTACTTAGTCACCTCGCCACCTAGTTGTCTATAGGGTTACACTAGTGTAAGTGATAGGAGACTCTCAGCCAATGTGTCCTTTTAACTGCTCTCCATGTGCTGAGCACTGAAAATGAAGGCTGTATATACAAGACCCACTTGTCTTTTAAGCAAAATTTATCATTCACAAATACATACAAAATGGACACAGCATCTCTTGGGGAACTGATGAGTGTTTCCAAACACAAAACGCTCATGCTACCAAAAAAAAATAAAATCATGGACTACACATTAGGCAAACTGGAACTACCTTTTTTTGGTTCAAAAAAAGAACACCCTTATGCATGTTTCTCTGATCAAGGACACCAAGGACCTGGAGTGCAGTGGCTGTACCTCATAAAGTGGGGCTTTTTCTATTAAGAAACAGGCCATCCTTTCTGAGACTCACTTCTGGCAAGAGGAATTCCTGAGCAAACAGTATCTCAACTGCCAGCGCTGAAGCAGAGATGGCTCAGCAGGTGCTTTCTATAGGGAACAGGTCTCCTACCTGCCCTGCCACCTTCGGAATCTCTCCTCATGAGGTGGGTTTGGGTTTTGTTTTTTTTTGTTTTTGGGTAAACTTGACACAAATTTATTTTAATTTACCACCATGCCCCATTCCCCAGTTGCCCCCCATTTCCCTTGGAGCTGGGCAGAAGTCCTTTCCCCATCTACTGCCCTGGAATATTAACCTACTCCAAAATTTTGCAGCAGGACCGCTCCCTTCATCCCTCACCAGTGTGCCTGCCCACCACCTCCACCAAAGGAACAGGGGGCTACTACTAATCCCAGCCCCTCACTGAACTGGGCTGTGGTGCATGGAGAGGGGAATAAAGGGAGGATGGAAAATGATATTAGGGTAAAGAGGTGTATTTGGCTTCCTTTTTTTATTGCAGAGGGATCAGCTTTCTAAAGTCTGGAACCAGTAGCCTCCAGCCTTCCCTGCAGCAGTGAGGCTGTCCTTAGAAGGGTCATGAACCTGAGCTTGTTTTCTGTGGGACTGAAGCCAGGGTTACCCTATTTGAACATTCAAAAAAGAGTACACTCCACCGCAGGGGAGGGGGGGGAATTTGCTCATGCACCCCCTTCCCTCCCAGCCACGCAAAAGTGCTGGCAGAAAAAGCGGGCACGCTCGCGCCTGATCAACTCTTCTTTGGGGAAAAATAATGGCAAAATCCCAGATGTTTTTAGATATTCCTCCCAGACGGCCATTTAAGAACCAAAACGCCAGACATATCCGGGCAAATATGGACGTATGGTAACCCTACTGCAGCCAGGTTGCCCTTAAAAAGATTGTGGCACATGGTGGTTGGGGAACAGGTAGTGAAACCCTATGAGGCTGAAGGGGGCAGGAGACACACGGCGCTCAGGAGACTGAATGAGAGAGATGATTATACATAGGGGCAGAGTTGCTGGGGGCAGCAACATTGAAGGAACACCACAACGGGATGGGGGGTGTAGGAAAGAGGGCCTTTCACAGCAGCATGTGGTGTAGGAGGCTACCATCTCACCTTCAGGGAAATGGGTGGGGTTGGGGTAGGATGTGACAAAGCAATCTGGCATGCAGGAGAATATGGACAACAGAGTAAGGGTATTAAGGAGGAAAGTGAATATAAAAGCATGGGGGAGAGCTTGGATAGAAATTCTGAACGAAGGAGGAGACCGCACCAACCCTTAGGAAAACAGAAGGGAGACAGCCCCCCAACAGGCATTTTTGCACAGTGGATTTTGAACCTGAAAGGCACTCTCATTTTGGCCTTTGGCAGCTTCTCCCCTACGATAAAAAAATCAAAGCAAAGTTAAGTGTGAGGTAGGGATCCCGCAAGATAAAAAAAATAACCCTGAGATTTTAATATAGGCCCATGGTGCTTGAACATTACTGTATATTGGGCAAAGGGAACAGAGGGGCTGTCACTATGCTACAGACGGAGGCTCCATCTCCAGTTGGACCCAAAGGGTGCCCCTCTCTCACCCTACCTTCCAAATGACCAAAACAAGGAGGAATCGCATCATCTAAGGGCAACTGCAGTTCCACAGGATGGTCAGCAACAAGGGAGCCCTGTTGGTGGCCCTTGCCTTCTTCCCTGCCTCAGGGTGAGAGAGCAAAGCAGAAAGGTGGTTGAAGCTTGGTTCCATTTTCGTAGTGCTCATTGTAAATGTCACAGAAGGTCCTGCTCAAAATCAACATTCAAGAGTAGTTTAATTTAAAAGGTTGGAAGGAAAGGTGTGCGGTTGCTTTCAAACCAAACTGAGTCCCCCCCACTACCCCATTTAAAGGGGAACATCGCTTTGGAGATGTCAAAAATTACAGGCCCTAAAAATGCATTATTCATCTTTTCACACCTATCCCAGGAATGTGCATTTTTTTTCTATTTCCCATTGAGAGAGCAGTCCTCTTTCCATTTGATCACTGCTGAATCAATTCAAGTATCTATTTAGGAAGTATAAATTGTGGAGGGTCTCCCATGTTCCACAGGTAATAGTACGCACTTTGCTTCTTAGAGAATCTGCTTCACCCGTAAAAAGATGTCTAAAGGCACTTGCACTCCATTCATATTTTCATGTACTTTTATTATGTGAATATCAGAGCAACATAGTATCCATGGTGTTGAAGTCCCTTGCTGAAATGTGCTTGAAAAAGGAGACTTTTGGTCCTGACTGAAGAGTGAAATTAAACTGCCAACAAACTACTGACTTTGAGAAGCTAGCAAAGATTGATTTTTCCTTATATTTCAAATGGAGATGCTACTTATGCACCAGCATCACAGTATATCTGGAAAAGGTGTAGTTAAAAGTTGTTAGAGGGACAATAAGAACAGAAATAATTTTTATTTCAATTGCTACTGGGCACGGACATATACACAAAACTTCAGTAAAGAGAATTTTCATGGAACATTATCAAACAAGGTACTGTTCCTTGTGAAGAAACATTTATTTCCATTGTGAAAAGTAAGGTAGATATAGATTCAAGTACAGAACTATTACAGCCATTTTGAACAAAATGAAAAAGGCTCTATATGGAACCAAGCCTGCCTACACATCGCGCTTTGTTAGTACTGAGAACATGTGCATGAAAACAGAATTTTTGTTGCACAGAGTTTTTGTGCTCCTGCTGCTCATTCCCCGCTTATGAGTGACAGGATTATTGTTACCCTCTTTAGAGCAATTAACTTTCATGTCACCAACAGAGGATTGTGACTTAGAGGGCAAATACCTAGCAGTGGACAAAGTAAGGAACAAATATGCTAGGCAATAAAAGAGGAGAAACCAAGTATAACATGTAGATAGAATTGTTTGTAAATAGAAATTTTTCTGAGTTTTCACAATCCATCAGCTGGTCTTTACAATGAATTATGAAAGAGAGCACTGATTTGGCTGGTGGTATGGAAAACACCAGAGATTAAGGGTTAAGATATTCAGCATTCTGTGATTCTGAAGGATTATTGATATTTTCATATTTTCCTGAGTACCGCAGAAACGGCACATTGAAGGAGGACCACCTAACCAAATAAACTTCATTTGGTGTATGATATAGGGCCAGATTATAAATGGAGTTTAAAAATCAAAATAAAGAAATTTACACATCTGAACCTTTCTGTCACATGCTATACTTGCGGGACTGTCCCACAGACACAGAAGGTTTGAAAACCTTAGAGTCCTTTACCTATGAATAACTCACACATTTGTAATAGTAGCTTCTTTACACTCTGCAACCCAAAACCTTTGAATTGCCTCTTTCCACACAGAGACAGTCATTCATTCCAGACAATAATTGCAGGTTTTCTTATATTGGGTGCAGTTGCGGACTGCAACTTGTAAGCAATCATTTTAGAACTATTCATTAGAATGAAATTCAGGCCATTCAAGGAGTCACAAAAACAATTTTATTTCCAGTGTTTAAGTAGATGCACACAGGCATGATACAAGTTTGAATTCATTAAGTCTTCATGCAGAATTATATTCTTCTCAATAAAAGAAACCAGTTCCATCCAGGATCCACTATCTACACGCCTATGTTACAACATTTATATCAAATCTCGTATCTGAAGAAAAGATACACATGTAATATGTACATTTAAGTTACTTATTTTACAGATTAAAAATTCAAGTCACATAAAACACAAAAACTGTATTAAAATTGGAATATAAAACTCAGAGATCCAACTGGAATGCCTAAAGAATGGAAGCTCTGTATCCACCTGTGTTAAAATCTGTAAAATGTAATGAAATTTGTTAACAATAAAATGCGTTTGTTTGTTTGTAGTATGTTTCTCTAATTTAACAATTAACAATATGGCACCCTAACAAACCAAATGAATTTATGATGAGGCACTTGTTCGTGACTAACCCAAAAGAACAATTTTTCTGCATACTAATGCCAGACCAACTTTCAGTCATCAAACCATATACACACTACATAGCATGTTGCATCAGATGCTTTGTTCAACATTTGTATGCAGCCATCAAATATACTTTTTCTTAAAATAGATATATACTTTTAACTTTTTTTAAAATGTTCTTCTGGCTGTAGTAATGCACTGTGAAAGACTTTCCACAGTGCATATGGATGAAACCAGCCCAAATGAAGGCTGCATAAAAACAACAGTACAGGAAAATATATACAGAGTTATTGGGAAGTGTAACAGTAAGCTGTAGTGGACCTTTCCCATTTCAAAGATACTGGTAAAATCGAGATCTAACCACCTGGGTCCCAGAGAGTTTATGAGGATGGGCATCAACTGCTGCACTGAAGCTGCTTTTGTTCATGCTCTGATAAGTTTCACCATTTACCTGGTCAGGAGGCTGGAGTGGTCCTGACAGAGGGGGTGTTCTATTGATCGAAGTCAAGCTGCTAGAAGAACTGCCTTCATCTGCCTGCATCTCTGCAGATAAAGGCAGATCTGCCTTTGATACATCTGTTAAGCTAGTGTTCTCAAGTTTGGGCTCTCCAGTTTCACCCGTATTAAGGTCAGTTGTGCTAGTGCGTAAACGTTCCCGTGCAAGCCACTCTGAAATTGAGAGGTCCTGGGCTGGACATTTTGGCTTCAACCGATTCACAGCTGAAAGCTCAGATTCTCTTTCTCTACTTTGACCCTGCTCTTGAGCTTTCCATGCGTTCAAAACACTTATTTCCGCAAAATCCCTCTGCCCTCCAAGTGTATGCCTTCGCCTGATATTTTTTCTCTTTGAGGTCTCTGCAGAGCTAGATTTTTGATTTCCTATACCAAACATATCATCTGCAGATGCTTTGAGACGCAGTTTTAATCTGTCTGTTATTTTAAGTCTCCACGTAGGTTCTTGTTTTTCAGTTTCACTTCTAGTTGATGTAGTTAAACTGCTTGTTGATCTTCCTTTTTTCATTATATCAAACATTCTGGTCATTGCAGGCGACTCCTTCTCACTCTTGGCATCCCCTGATCCTTCGCTATCTGTTTTGTGCCGGGCAGACTTTCTTCTAGATAGCGTATCACATTCAATAAGTTTATGAGAGCTAAACAGTCTGCGGCTGTCTAACTTTGGTGTTGAACTTCCCTCAGTACAACTTACTTCGCTTTCTTCGGAGTTCCTCCGATTTGTTTTTGGCACTTCTTGCATTTTCCCCCTGAATATCCTTTCAGCAGCAGAACTTGTAGCAAAGACGGGGAAATCACTTTCACTGTCCGTTTCCATAGGACGGCCTTCACTGATCAATTCACTTCTTTCATCATCAGCCTCATCCCCCTTGCTTTCTGTCACCGATTGCACTTCAGGGCTCAGCATATTAGACTCTAAGCCAGTTACATACGTAGTAGATGAAGTGGTTGAGTAATCTGAGGTGATAGAACTGACATCAGCAGCTAAAAATTCAATGCATTTAATTTCAGGGCTGGCTAATTTTTTGCCTGAAAATCTGTGCAGGGAAGCCTGGGAAGAAGTGCTAAGCATAGTGCCAGAGTCAGACACTGTCTCTTCAACCTGGGATGAGGCTTGTGAAATAGGCATTTTAGGACTATCGTTCTGTACCGTTAACCGGTGGCTGAGATTCGGTGACTTTGTATATTTTTGTTGGTAAGGTGGTGAAGGCTCCTCTAAATGGATGCTCTCTTTCCTCAATGATTTCTTTTCATCCTTTGCAACAATCATGTCTTTTTTAGTGCTGTTCTCTTTTTCTTTCAGAACCAACATCCTTTGTTTTCTTTCTGCCATCTCTCTCTCACATTCCTCTTTTGTTACATCACCATGAGATTGTTCAGCAAGCTCCTTCTTAAAAAATACATTATCCAACTCATCTTCTGAGCTGCTTGGTTGTGGTTTTTCTTTTGTTTTTTTCCGCTTGCGACTAGCTGCTGCAAAGATGGAGGACACAAGCAGTTCCCTGCTATACTGATCCTTTCCAGATCCCCAAGAACCCTGTTTTGAACAAAAATAAAGGAACACAGTTAGCAGTTAAAACATGTACCAGCATGCCATTGGTTTGAGATTTTATGTGGGTATTCTGGTCTCCAAAGCCATAGTGCTCACTGCTGTTTCTTCAGGGAATACTGCTCTGCGTGTCTGGCCTGCACTGCCACACTGGGCACCCTACATCCTCCCTTTCCCTACTTTGCAGCAGAGTCCCTCTGTCTGCCACAGTCCAACTGCAATTATTAACTGGGTGCTATATTAAGTAGTTAAGGAGACTCCAGAGAGCCTAAAAAGACCCTCTTCAACATCAGAATCTAGTGTGATCTGTTTGACAGAGAACATTCTGCGTGGCTCGAACTTCAGTCCCTCCCTCTTCCCACTTTACACCTTTTCTTTGAGTGATCTCATACAACTTCAGCTACCATCTCCAGCCTGAAGACTTACATATACCTTTCCACTCCTGACTTGTTTCCATCCATCCAATCCCAGATCTAGGCCCATCTTTCTGACATTGCCTCCTGGATGTATCATCATCAATTTAAGCTTAACATAGGGAAGATCAGTTTTGGCCATGAAGCATTCTCTGCTCTCCACGTTCTCAGTCACTTATGACACCACCACAAATCTCCCCGTTATTCAGCTGCGAGATGGTCATCTGACTCTTCCTTTCCCCTTGCTCTGTATCACCTAAGCCCGGCTCAAATTCTGCTGCTGCTTTCAAGGCACTCAAGAGATCCAGCTTTTCTTTCCTTCTCTCTAGCTAAAGCTCTTGCTTATGCCCTCATCTCCTGTTCAGATTCGTGTGACCTCTTCTCGGGCCTCCTTCACCAGTTACTCCCCTCCACGGGATAGTTAAGATAGTTTTCCTTGCCTGTTCATCTGTCCATGGTACCCCTTCTAGGAATCCTTTCACTGGTTCCCCCTCCTCCTCTGCATCAAATTCAAGCCACTTGTGCTTGCTTTCAAGGTCCTGTATAGCTCTGCCTCTATATCTTTTTGTGTCGCCCTTCCATCTGACTCCAATCCCACTGACCTCAGCCCTCCATCTGTCTGCTTCTGCCACAAGAATCCCTAGGCTTTCTCCAAGACCACTCCCTATGCATTGAACTCCCTCCCTGAACTTGTCCTCAAGGCCACTATCCTCTCCACATTCAAGTCCATCCCGAGGGCCCACTTTCAACGTGACTTCTACAAAACATTAATGGGCTGCCTATGGCAAGGTGGGTGGTGAGGTACTTAGGGACAATGTTTTGTTTGTTTGGTTTTCATCATCACTACAATTATAGGTGCTCCCCAGAAGATTTTCCTTAAAATTTTTTACACCCTTTTTGGTTTTGTTTCTTAGTAAAAGGCAGACTGAAAGTTTTAGGTGGTACATGTTTGGTTTTTTCAGTGATTTTTCTGCTTAATTATCTTAAGCCTTGTCCACATTAGACAGTTGTTCCGCAGTTCTATCAGTATAAAGGTGCTTTATACTGGTATAGCAATTTCTGTACAAGAAGGGGAATAACTATACCAATATAAGTCACTTTTATTCCAGTCTCACTGGTATAAACTGGTATCCACACTATGATGTTTACTGGTATAACTATTTTGGCTTATAAAGAAAATCACATCCCTAACCCGAAGTTATACCAGTAAAACTTTCAACTGTAGACCAGGTCTTAGGGAAAAAACAATGCCAAGTTCAGTCTGCTTTGGTTTTACCGAAGGGCCACTGGTGGAGGTTTCTGAGAATTTTTACTATTAATAAATCAACTGAAGGGGTAATGTTTGATTATTTAATAAAGTCTTCCTTTGTTCCAAATGTTAACTGGTTGATGTAGATAACAAAAACCAGTCTGACTCACAATTCCTCTCCTTCTGAACTACCCAGCTCACACTCTTACAAACTCTGGTTGTGTCTAGACTGGAAGACTCAGGAGTGGAGACGCAGTACAATGCTAACATCACAATAGCAAATATAAAAAATAGGCACAAATTTAAGTCTGCCTTTGTACATCACAAAGCAGAAAGGAAAAAAAAGGGCAGGTGGTGGGAGATCCTAATTATTTGTCCTCCTTTTTAGGACACCTTAAGAATAAGAAAATATTTTCAATAATTGTCATCATTACCAGGTCACTTTTCTTATAAGTATCCTTTCCCCCACTCATATTCTCTATTTGTTCAATCTTTATAGATCATAAGTTCTCTGGGGCAAGGGCCAAGCCCCTCCTATGTGTGACCATGGTCTAGCACACTGTAGGCATTACCACAACAACAACAAAAAATGACTACATAAATAAGGTAAGTCAGTTGCTTACATCAGTCAGGGAAGCTTTAAAATAGCAAGACTCTGAAGTTTGCAGGTTGGCATTTCCAGGGCTGAGCAGTCTGCTCCATTTATTTGCATTTAACTATCCATATTTCTAGTCTCTCTTCCCCGCAACATGCTATAAAAACTCCACAGCCCAGCTGTGCCACAACTGTTTTTATGCATATAAAAGCCAGGGCCAGCGCTAAGGGGTAGCAAGCAGGGCAACTGTCTGGAGCCCCGTCCCACAGGGGGCACCGGGAAGCTAAGTTGCTCAGGCTTCGGCTTCAGCCCCGGGTGATGGGGCTTGGGGCCCCGGGCTGCAGTCCTGTGCTGAGGGGCTTTGGCTTTCTGCCCTGGGCCCTAGCAAATCTAATGCCAGCCATGCTTGGAGGACCCCCTGAAACCTGCCCACAGCCCCCCAGGGGGCCCCGGACCTCTTGGTAAGAACCACTGATATAGGATATGTCTACACTGTAGTTAGACATCCATGGCTGGTCCCTGCCAGCTGACTCGGGCTTGCAAAGCTCAGGCTAAGGGGCTGTTTAATGCAGGGTAGATGTTTGGAATGCTCCCATCTCACAGGGTCCTAATGGCTGGCTCCAGCCTGAACCAGGATGTCTACGCTGCAATTAAACAGCCCCACAGCCTGGGCGAGCTGCAGGTTTTAATTGCAATGCAGACATACCTATAAAAATTTGGTGGCTCAGCCTGCAATTGGATCGAAGCTCCTGAGTCCCAGTCCTGTATCATACCGACAAGACCATCCCCTCCCTACCTCAAAAGTGCTTTCTAATGGGTTTTAGAAGAGAAATCTTTGGCTATACCAGTTGGCTTCTTATGGAGCTAGGATCCATGACCGTCAGCAGAAGCTGCCCTTGTATTCTACACATACTTTACAGACTGAAATAGAGACAGACATGCAAAAGTTGTTACACTAGTCTGAGTACCAACAGCAGGCAAGCAATGGAGAGGAACATACTATATAACCTAAACATGATGTATAAATAAATAGTAGTTTATAGTATATAGACCCTAATTGTAACAAACATTGCTTCAGAGTTTGCAGCTTCCCTTCATGAGAGTCAATCTTTACAACTGAGTGACTTTTTCCACTTTCATGCTCCAAAATTAATTGGAGAAGGAATATTGAATATAGCACCACGTGTTTAAAATAAAATCTTAAATAATGCCATATGTATCCATGTATAAACAACCAATGCAAAAAAAATGCAAAGATCTAAAAGTAGATTAGAAGTTTAGTCTTTATAATTTCACAAAAGATTTACCTTAGATTTTGCTGAGTCACTAGTAGCGGAGTCTGTGGAAAAAATCAGTTACAATATGGTCAGTTCTGTGCAAAATTTGTTTTTGCTACAGACAATGATGGACTTATGGGGGGGGGGGGGGGGGGGGGGGGGGGGGGAAACAAGCACAGACCAAAATGTGAGAGCAAATAAAAACCAGAACAGAGTGGATAATCAGAGCTCACAAAGATGCAAGCTGCACCACAGAAAGCCACCGCCATGAAAGGATGCTGTGAATTGTAGGCAGAACCAGCTCAATGACAGGAATGGCAAAGGAGCCCTGTTCTTCTAAATAAAAAACAGAAATGCTAATGTTTATCCATGTTTTAAGTGTACAGCCCTGCAAAACTGCAGCTGAGAGACCTTTTCAGGATTGTCCTGGGTACTCTCCTGTGACTGATGTGATACACAATGCAAAACTGAACATCTTAATATTGTTGGCTGCCCTAGCTGCAAATTGAGGTTCGCACGGTTGCATTCATTTTGTCAAACAGTTATTTGACATAAGGAGTAGCATTTTAACATTGTGCTGTGTTTTTTAAACCCCAATTTTACATCTGTATTCTCCTCTGAGTAACATATTGGTGAAATTTTACTTTTACCTAGCTAGAGTACAGCAGCTACCAGTTTTGTATTTCTCTATAACAAGCGTTATTATGAAATGAAAAATGAACACCATAATTTTATTGTCTAGCAAAAACGGAGGTTATACAGTTATAAAGGGGGTAGGAAAGGGCTAGCACAATGACCAGAACATGTTTTCTTTGACATTTTCCAACTTTTGTGGGACTTTTTCCCCAGAATTAAAGAGCTGAGCCCCATGCCACACCCCTTTTTGACACATGGCTAATGCTTTATGACTAGAAAAACTGGTGGACCATACCATGCTATTCCTCCTCAGGGTCTGCTTCAGAAATAACAAGAAACAGCAGAAAGACTTTTAAAAAGTAGCATTGATCTGTTTAAAATACTCTTAAAAGAAAATTTACAGCACAGATCAATTTTTTTTTTTTTTGCATTTACAAGAAACGGGGGTTTCTGCAGACAAGGCAGCTACAATGTGGGCAACAGTCCTCCTTCTTCCTACAGTTCCAGCTGTCCATCAGTGACATCACAGAATCCACTAGTGACATCACCGTGTGATAGACTCCTCCCACTTCACCTGTTTCAACGTCAGTATAGAGTGACTGTTTCAGTAAGTGCTGAACAACCCTTGAAAAACTAAAAGAAATGCTAGAGACAAAGGGATACCTTTTTGTGGGAAACAACATGCTGGGTTAGTGCAACAGTACAGTGGGGGTAAAAGAGAGTCACCAAGAACATGCCTACAAATGCTAGTACTTAGCCAAACCGACAGGATGGCAATTGATAAACACAAGGAAATAAGCTTTAATATAAAAATATTGCAGTATACTTATGAAAATGTCATCTGTTGACAAGCAAAGTAACGAGTTTTAACTGCATTCCTAACTTTGGGATGAAGATCTATTTAGAACCGTGTAGAAGGTAAAAACTTTCTGCCATCACAGCAACCACTTATACAGCAGCACATATCTATTTGACCCTGTGATGATTATTCCATGGAGAATTGTGAATAAATAAAATAGTGCATGCATGCTTGTTGGCCCTCAGTCTTTCAATGATTACACTTATAGATTGGAAAGTTTTGCTGACCAACAGATCATACAACTCTGTGTAAGCAAAACAGCTGGTCTCTCTCACCAACAGAGGTTGGTCCAATAAAAGATATTACCTCACCCACCTTGCCCTTGTAATATCCTGGAACCAACACAGCGACAACCCCACTGCATACAAACACCACTATAGACACTTAAAAATACTCATGATTGTTTAGAAGAAGAAGAAAAACCAACTTATTAGTAAAAGAATATAGAAAATTACAGTGAATTAATAGAGTAGGTTATTCTAGCCTACGGACTAACACTGTCCAGGCAAGAGTTACCTGATACGTCTCCAGGAGATACTCCCGTCCTTCCAATGTTGGTGAGTAAATGATCTATGTTTGGCACTGGCTGAGATTCTACAGTGTTTTCCTCCTGAACTGTTGTCTACAGTTAATAAACAAAGATCTCTTCATCATCGTTTCACAATTAGTTCATTATGATTCAACAGCATTTAGAAAACAGCACTATTTCACCTGAGGACACAGTTTCCTCATGAGCTCTAATTTTTCCATATTGCTTTATTGCTTTTAACAAAAACACACGAAACTTATTAGTTCTTTCATTACTGCAGAGACTGGAGAGCTAGAAAGGTGTTTCTGAAGAGCAAAGCATACAATGGCGCAGCAAGAAATATTATGCATTCTAAGGATATCTGGACTGTGTTCTAAACTAAAATGAATTAGAACACAAATATTTAAGGAACAATACTTACAAGAGGCTCCTCGGCACCATCTTCTGTGAAAAACCAGTCATGCTACAATTTAAAATAAAAAAAGTGAAAACCCCGCAGGAAGTGAAACAATCAAATGTGGACAGCACTAAAAAGGACAGTTTTGAGAAAACAACTCCAGGGACAAAACTCAGAGCCAAACTTGTGCAATATGTGAAAGCAGATCTGTCCAAGAAAAAAATTTTTTTTTTAAATAATGAAATGAATTCACTTACTTTTTGGATAAGTGTTTCTACAATTTTGTACTGGTCTGGCATGTGAGTAACCATGTGCGTCATGTTGTCTTCAGATGTCCTCACGAGGGTTGGACCAAACACTATAGCCAGGTTTCTTGGTTCCATCTAATAAGTAATGGAAGTAGATCTGCATTACAGATTTATAATAGGGATATACAATAAATACCCATTACAATAAAATACATTAAGCGCCACTGAGGCTTCCTAATTAACTTACTCTTAATTTGTGCAATGCATAACAACCAGTCTATAGCTATTACTGCTGTTGTTTTTGAAGCCAGTTAAATTAATGACATTCAAAAGATTTTCAGTAGTGCTCATATCATCATCCTCGGAAGTCTGATACATCACTTTTTTACATTAAACCTTTTATAAATGTACATTTCAGATAAAAAGGCAAAGATGCCTCTATACAAAACCTGGTCGAGTTCTGTACAGTGGAACATATACTCCTTTATTGCAGTTCAGAACCCAAACTGTTGTATATAACCAGGGAAAAGCTAAATTAAAAAGGACTCTCTCATATCTTCCACCTGTGTTATTGATTTTACATAAAAACTAGATTATGTAAAAATACTAACTCTGTAAACAAATAGTGCCTTCTAATTAAGATATTTAAGCATCTTCTAGACACCCTAAGTACTGGGAAACTTCCAAACTATAACTGTTTTATTCGACCAGGGAAGAATTTCAGCTACTAATCAAACACTTCTCTCAAAAGGTATGGAAATCTCCACTGTCCATGCACACCCTAGCCTGTGATGCACAGAACCCGTTCCACTCCCATTCACCCCTGGAGAAGGCAGCAAACATTTTGGACCTTATGTGGGTCTATCATACTTAAGCACCCAAATGTATCAGATAATCTCCTCAGCACACAAACCACTGATTCTATAGATCATCTGCTTTTTAAACTGCACTTTATGACAAAAACCATAAGCAAGTGTGCAGGTCATTGCAGACTACATGGCTCTGGGAAGAAGGATAAAGAAGTCCGAGGCACAAGTCGCGTTCTTGTCCATCAGCACTGGTGTGTCCAGTTTTGGGCCCCCCACTACAGAAAGGATGTGGACAAATGGGAGAGAGTCCAGTGGAGGGCAACGAAAATGGTTAGGGGGCTGGGGCACATGACTTATGAGGAGAGGCTGAGGGAACTGGACTTATTTAGTCTGCAGAAAAGAAGAGTGGGGGCGGGGGTGGGGATTTGATAGCAGCCTTCAACTAACTGAAGGGGGATTCCAAAGAGGATGGAGCTAGGCTGTTCTCAGTGGTGGTAGATGACAGAACGAGGACCAATGGTTTCAAGTTGCAGTGGGGGAGGTCTAGGTTGGATATTCGGAAAAAACTATTTCACTAGGAGGGTGGTGAAGCACTGGGATGGGTTCCCTAGAGAGGTGGTGGAATCTCCATCCTTATAGGTTTTTAAGACCCGGCTTGACAAAGCCCTGGCTGGGACGATTTAGTTGGGGTTGGTCCTGCTTTGAGCAGGGGGGGGTTGGACTAGATCTCCTGAGGTCTCTTCCAACCCTAATCTTCTATGATTCTAAGTAGAAGCACAGCACTTCTACTATGCTTTATTATATATTGTGGCTTACAGTTTATCTTCTCATGCTCATGACATGGAATAAACTCATAATAAATGGGAGGTAACGTGGTCCACAAGAATGAGAACAAGACTGCAAGTCAGGATGTCTTGAGTCCTAATCCTAGCTTTGACTCAGTGTGTTGCCTTGGGCAAGTCAGATCACTGCTCTGTAAAACTGGGATACCACCACACTACTTCTCTATGCTCTGAGGATTGATTAGCTGAAATTTTTTTATAAAGTCTAATTATCATAAGGTCTAATTATTATCAGACAACACCCTGAACAGTGCTCTAGGCATTGTACAAAAATGTATATTACAGTTTATGCTATCACCATTTCTTACAGGTTTGCTTTTATTTATCTACAAAATCTGATAATTATTTGTAACAAACAATCATACATAATTAGGCAGAGGGTAAAATTTTCAAAATCATTTCAGTGATTTAGGAGATTAACTCCAATTTTCAAGTGACGTAGGTGCTTGGGAGCTTAAGTCTCACTGAAAGTTAACTAGACCTAGGCACTTCGCACCAAAATGACATTTGACTATAGGACTTAGGCGGTTTTTAAGTTTTACCCAGAGTCTTTTATTCTGAAGGATCCTAAAGCACTATACAAAGTATTGGCCCAATCTTGAGAACTGCAGAACATTGAAATCAAGTACAGCATAACATACTACACAGCAGTGGGAGAACGAGACATTTTTTAAATGAAATAATGGCAGACCCCTATTTTTGTGAGATCTTTAATGTTAATTATCAGACAGTAAACAGACTAAGCAGACTTCTCAGGTCTACACAGAAAACGTGTACCCTTTTAACGGAAATTGGTTTCGAACTGTTCAGTTCAACTAGTTGAAATCTTGCATGGGCACACATAAATCAGTTTACAACTGGCTTATGTTGAAGTTACAGAATTAAACAACATGTATATAAAGCCAATTGTAAACCAACTTAATTGTGCCCACACAGGTGGTTTGTACCCAGTTTCAAGTAAATAAAAATGAATTTTAGTTACACCAGTACACACTTTGTAGACAGACAAGTCTCATCCAAAAGCTCCTCAACACAACAAAAGGCCTTATGTTGACTTTACCGACCTTAACCAATAAAATGCTGGGTAGACACAGATGGGTTTATCACCTGAAATAATCCTACACAACGAAATTTGTTTAAATAAGTAAAATGGAGCAAAAAGTCTTGTATATTTGGTTTGATACCTTGTTCTTTTCTGAATTCTCTGCTACTGTCTTCAGATGTGCAGAAAGAAACTTGAGTGTTTCATAATGATGTTCAGGTAAATCATGAATCTGAAACAAAAAATCTTAGTATGGCGTTTAAAGTATTTTAGTGCTAAATTGTACTGCATTTAAAATGTATTCATCGTTAGCATACCAGCCTCTTAAGTGTTTTCAGCCGCTCAATAGGATCTTCTTTTCTATTGGCATCTATGAAATCTGCATATTTGTCTGACAAAAGAAAAAAAATCTGTTTTACTGCATGTGAGAGAGAAGTTTTATAGAGAACATAAGTGAACCTGTTTCAACTTTTACATAATATGTCAAGCAGCTATAACTGAAAAATAGCTCAAAGAATTTGTGTCAAATTAAATTGATAAATTCTAATAATTTGATTGGGAATCTCACTGGATTGTGGTTATAAAAATTAACCTACTACTAATTTAAACAGAATTTTTTAAAACCCCCACTATTTATATTCAACCTATAAAGTTTAAACCTATAAAGAATAAAAATATGTTCCATCTGCAGTTAAAGTCAACAAATTCCATGCCCACAGCTGTGCTACCAAGTTGAATAGTGGTTACACACACATCCAGACATGCACGGTTACATTATTTCAAACTACTTCAGAAGCATGAGGAAATCAGGGAGGCGAGGAGGAAGGAAAATGGGTTAGGTTTGGAAGAGGTCTAAATTATAGGATACTAACTATATACTAACCTACTACATACAATGCAATGTAGACATGAACAAAGTATGTTCCTGTTTTGGAACCATTTACAGTGATTCCTGGGCAGTTAGAGAAAAATTTACTGTCAGCTCACACATGTAAGCCATTTTAATCATAATCATTAGCCTTTTTAATAAAGAAATGTGGAAGTTTATTACTTCATTAGGTTGTTTTCACTTAATATTTTCTCTCAATCATTTGAAGGCCCAAATGAGGATTAATATTTGACGAAAAAATTCCTAAAACAAGCTCAAAAGGGAAGACAACTCACCATTAGTAAAAAGTGGTTCTGGGAGCTTTCTGAAGAAGGATTTCAGTAAACTGCTTATCACATTCAAGTCTCGCCATTTCTATGTATTCAAAAGAGAGACAGACAAAGACTCTGTATTGCTATAATCATAACAAACTTTCTAGAAGAGATTATTGTAAATGGAAATATAGCAAACACCAACTTACATCATCATGAACATCGATGTCAGTCATTCCTTTATTGAGTTCCTCTTGCATACTTGAGATAGCAGCATTGTTTCCAGGGACTCTGTATATACCTGTGTATTCAAGGCCTCGTTCTTCAACCAGTTTGCAGCATATGTCGACTATCAGTGGAATATACTGGGGGGGGGGGGGGGGGGGGAGAGGGGCAGGAGAAGATTGTTGGTTTTGTTTCAAAATGTCTCGTACACAAGTAAGAACATACACATATTTTCAAACTGAAGCGAAAAGAAAAATTGTACTTTCATACTTTATTGGTGTGAGCTGGGGGACAGTCATCAAGCTTAACGCCAAAGGTTCCTAAAGCAGATGGCTTCTTCTCAAATGTCTTTCTCATGATGTTTGGAATGCCTTTTCTCCATGTTCCCTTGTCTTTTGGTGGGCTTGTCTCATCTTTTTTAAAGCAAGTGGGGAGAAAATGGAAATGTTAAAGTCATACAATCAAAACCAATTCTGATTAAAGGCAACAAAAATCACAAGCACAAAATTATTGTGTCTTTGAAAGCGTGGATATTTAACAACTGTTGTATTTCCTACTCTCTCTCTCACCCTTTTCCCTCTAGCAGTCCCACTGGTTTCCATTACTGAAAGCAGCTTCCCATTCAGCTTGCACATTACCACTGTGAATAATGATTTTAGATTCTGAAGCTACTACTCTTTGCAGCATGCACCATTTCAGGAAAAAGGCAGCAGAAGGGAGTAGTATACCGCTCAATAGGATTCACCACCATGTATTCTAGGGCACCTCAAAGTAGAGCAATGAGTAAGATCTCATTTGATTCTCTGACATGTCCACAGGTTTTGTTAGAAACAATCTCTGTCTTCATTAAAAGGGCACTCACTATCGTCAATTTTTATTTTCCCACCACCTGTCAAACCAAAAAGGCCAACCACTTAGTCTTTCATGATTTGCTGCATTTTCACCACTTTCGTTGTCCAAACTCCCTGCAGACACACTAGTAAATATGCAGAGTTTCTCAGACAAAACCAGGCATCTGGCCTCCACTGAAAGGGTGTGACTGGATTTTGCCAGCCTCCATTAGGCTATATAAAAACCACACACTTCTGTCTCTTCACATGACTTGGAAAAAAAAACCTAACAAACAGTTACCTACCTTTTCGTAAATGTTGTTCTTCGAGATGTGTTGCTCATGTCCCTTCCATTCTAGGTGTGCGCGAGCCCACATGCACGGTCACCAGAGATTTTTGCCTTAGCGGTATCTGTAGGGTTGGCTGTGGCGCCCCCTTGAGTGCCGCGCTTATGCGTCGGTATATCAGGCGCCACTGGCCCTATGCCGTCTCAGTTCCTTCTTGCCAGCAACTCTGACAGAGGGGCAGGAGGTTGGGTAATGGAATGGACATGAGCAACACCTCTTGAAGAACAATAGTTACAAAAAGGAAGGTAACAGTTTTCTTCAAGTGCTTGCTCATGTTGATTCCATTCTAGGTGATTCACAAGCAGTGTCCATGGAGGTGAGGTCGGAGTTCACGGTCGTGCAGCTTGCAGCACTGCTCTGACAAAGCCACCGTTGTCTCGAGCTTGCTGGGTAATTGCCTAATGAGATGCGAATGTGTGGACAGACAACCAGGTAGTGGCCCTACAGATCTCTTGGATTGGAACCTGTGCCCTAGTCAAGTGTGCTGTCACAACTGCCGGCAGAGGCATGTTTGCCAGCTCATTGCATTAGAAGATGCAGGCAGTAATACAGAACAAAATCCTCTGAACAGAGACACTGGGCAACCCTTTATTTTATCTGCCACAGCAATGAACAACTGCACTGACTTACAGAACAGCTTTGTCCTATCTATGTAGAAGGCCAGCGCCCTCCTGACGTCCAGGGCATGCAGCCTGCATTCCTCCTCTGACGCATGAGGCTTTGGAAAGAAGACAGTAAGTATATGTCCCGGCCAGTTTGAAACTGGGAAACTACCTTGGGCAGAAACGCCGGGTGCAGTCGCAGCTGGACCTTATCCTTGTGGAATATCTTATAGGGCGGTTCTGAAATAAACACCCTGATCTCAGACATGCTGTGGGACGACGTTATCGCAACTAAGAATGAAACCTTCCAGGGGAGAGCAGGAAGCCAGAGACTTGAAGGGAGGCCCCAGGAGCCTCAATAACACGAGATTCAGGTCCCAGGGAGGGGCGGGATCCCAGATGTGTGGGTAGAGATGCTCCAGGCCTTTAAAAAACCGGGCCATCATGTCATGAGCAATGACTGACCTGCCTTGGAACAAAGGGTGGAAAGCCGAAATAAAGGCCAGGTGGATCCTGATCGATAACAGGGACAAACCTTGGAGTTTGAGGTGCAGAAGGTAATCCAGAATCTCCTGCAGCAAGGCCTGCTTGGCCCAGATACGCTGCTCCGAGGTCCAGCACGTGAGCCTTTTTCACTTGGACAGGTAAGTCACTCTGGTGGAGGGTTTCCTACTACCCCACAAGACCTGCTGAACCTAGGCTGAGCATTCCTGTTCGTCCGCATTTAGCCATGCAGTAGCCATGCTGTCAAGTGTAGCGCCACCAGGTTTGGATGCAGAAGGCTGCAGTGGTTCTGGGACAGCAGATCCAGCCAGAGGGGTAGCTATCGAAAGGTCCAGCAGCATGCCACACCAGTGCTGGCGAGGCAACACGGGGGCTATTAGGATAACCTTCGCCCTGTTCTGTTTGATCTTCAGGAGGACTCTGTGAATCAACAGCACTGCTGGGAAGGTGTGCATCAGAGCCCCCTACCACAAGATGAGAAATGCGTCTGACAGAGAGCTCCTGTCCATCCCCTGGATCGAACAGAACACATGGCACTTCCTGTTCTGCCTGGACGTGAAGAGGTCCACCTGACAAGTCCCCCACCTCTGGAAGATTGTGCTGACTACCTCTGAATGGAGCGACCACTCATGATGAGATGAGAAGGTCCTGCTGAGGTGATCTGCTAATACGTTCCTGGTCCCGGGCAGATGCGCGACTACCAGATCAATGGCATGCAGCACACAAGTCCCACAGGCAGAGAGCTTCTTGGCAAAGGGCCAAAGACCTGGCTCCGCCCTGCCTGTTGATGTAATACACTGTCCGAAAGGTCCTGCACCACCTTATCCTTCGGGGGGGGGGGGGGGGGAGGGGGGGCAAGAAAGCCTGGCAGGCCAGGTGAACTGCTCTGACTTCCCTGACCTTGATGTGGAGGATCAGATCGTCCTGCAACCAGCGGCGCTGCATACTGAGCTCGCCCAGGTGGGCTCCCCAGTCCAGGTCCGAAGCATCGGAGACCAGAATCAGCAACAGGGATGGGGCCACGAAGGGAACTCCCTCCAACACCGACCTGGGGTCCAACCACCAATTCAGCGATGACCAGATACGATCCGGCACCCCGAATACCCGATCTAGGTCGTGTCTGTTGGGAACGTAGACGGATGCCAGACATGTTTGCAGAGGCCAGAGATGGAGCCAGGTGTGACTGACCACATATGTACATGCAGCCATGTGGTCCAACCACCACAGGCAGGTGCGAGCCGTGGTGAGCAGGTGGTTTTTCACATGGGAGATCAGGTCTGACATAGCCTGAAAATGCACCCCAGGAAGGAAGGCTCTGGCCCGCACGGAGTTGAAAATCATTCCAGTGAACTCCGTTGCACAGGCCTTAAGGTAGATTTTTTGTCGTTTAACAACAGACTCAGGTTGTGGCATGTGGAGCGCACCAGAACGAGGCTCCTCTGCACTTGTTCCAGAGATCTGCCCTTGATGAGCAAATCGAGTTACGGGAAGACCTGGACCCGTCAGCGTCACAAGTAAGCAGCCACTGGTGCCATACATTTTTATCATCACTCTCTGGCCAGATGAGAGGCCAAAGGGCAGTGCCGTAAACTGGAAATGGCGTCCACCCACCATGAAACAGAGGAAGCGTCTGTGACTGAAATATGGAAATAAGCGTCCTTCAAATCGAGGGTGCCGTACCAGTCTCCCGGATCTGAGGAGGGGAGGATGGAGGCTGGGGAGACTATGAGAAAGACAGTTATCTCAAACACCACCACTTATGGAAAAGGTGTGTTGCTCATGTCCATTCCATATTAGATGTGTGCGCTCGCCACATGCACTGGTGCCAGAAGTTTTTCCCTCAGCAGTATCCGTAGGGGACTGGCTCTGGCACCCTCTGGAGTGGCGCCCGCATGGAGCGGTATAAGTGGCACAGCTGGCTCCCCACACACTCAGTTCCTTCTTACTGGAAACTCTGACAGTGGAGAAAGAGAGCGGGTCATGGAATGGCCATGAGCAACACATCTCGAAGAACACCAGTTATGGAAAAAGTAACTATCTTTTCTTCGAGTGCTTGCTCACATCCATTCCATATTAGGTGACGCCCAAGCAGTACCCCTGGAGGGTAGAAGTTCACGGTCACGTAGACTGCAACACAGCTTTGCCGAACCCAGTGTCGTCCCTGGCCTGCTAAGTGATGGCATAATGAGCGGTAAACGTGTGGACAAAGGACCACATTGTGGCTCTACAGATGTCCTGGATAGGGATGTGACCAGGAAGGCTGCCGAAGATGCCTGAGCTGTCATCGAGTAGGCTCTGACAACTGGCAGTGGCTGAACCTCCGCCAGGTCGTTAACAGGTCCTTATGCATGAGGTGATCCAATTGGAAATCCTCTGTGAGGACACCAGATGACCCTTCATCCCATCCGCTGTAGTGATGAAGAGTTGAGTCGATTTACGGAAAGGCTTCGAACGCTCTAAGTAAAAAGCCAAGGCCCTCCCGATGTCCAGGGCGTGAAGACGCCTGTCTTCACTGGTGTTGTCCAGTTTGGGACAGAACACCGGGAGGAAGATGTCCTGGTTCATATGGAAGGTGGAGACCACCTTTGGCAGGAAGGCCGGGTGGGGACGCAACTGAACCTTATCTTTGTAGAAGACCATGTACAGCGGTTCTGAGGTCAAGGCTTTAATTTCCGAGACCCGTCTCGCCGACATCACCACCATGAATGAGAACTTCCATGACAGATGGGAAAGGCAGCAGGAACCCAGTTGTTCAAAGGGCAGGCCAGTGAGCCTACAGATGACCGAGCTAAGATCCCACTGCAGGACGGGAGCCCACACCTGTGGGAAGAGCCTCTCCAACCCTCTCAAGAATCTGACCGTCATGTCATGGGAGAACACAATCTGTCCTTGGATCAGTGGGTGAAAAGTGGAGATGGCCGCAAGATGCACTCTAATGGAAGTGTGCACCAGGCCCTGGTTCCTCAAACAGAGCAGGTAGTCCAGGAAAAGCCTGTATGGAGGAAAGCAAGGGAGAGATGCCCCATTCGGACACGCAGGGGGAAAACCTCAGCCAGGTAAGTCAGTGTAGTTGAGGGCTTTCTACTTTCCAGGAGGACCTGTTGGACTCCTTCCGAACAGGTCCACTCCTCCGAGTTCAGCCACATAGCATCCAGGCCAAGAGGTGGAGGGACCTGAGGTTGGGGTGTAAGAGCTGACCGCTGAGCCTGCCTCTCCAGTCCTGAGGCAGGACTGCTTCGGGCAGGCGAATGCTGGCAGGACATACCCCTTGATGGAGATTGGTACCGCTGAGGTGGAGACATATGCACAGGTCCCAACACGGGTTTTCCCTGAGACCGAGGTACCGCAGGAGCGTCAGGATCTCTTGAGCTGCTCAAAGAGCTTCAGGTGTCGACGGCATCTGAAGCTGGCTAGGGCCTGCACCGCTATCTGGTGTCACAGGCCATTTGAAGAGATCCCTTGCTGCCACCGTACCCTCCTCCACCAGAGTGCCAAATTCTGGGGCCTAATCTTGGGGGAGGGACTCTGAACTTTCAGAGGGAGTCCCATAAGTTAAAATTGTAACTGCCCAAGAGAGCCTTGTGATTCGCCACCTGGAATTGCATGCTGGCTGTCGAATAAATTTCCCTCCCGAAAAGGTCCAGTCTTTTGGCCTCTATTCTTGGGGTTGACCTGGTGTGCCCCTGCTTGTCCTACTGCTGGCCACAGAAACGATCAGTGAGCCTGGAGGTGGATGGGTATAAAAGGATACTCAAACCCTTTGGCCAGGACAAAGCACTTTTTTTCCGCTGTTTTGGAGGTGGGAGGGATGAACGACAGGGTTTGCCAGAGGGCCTTGGCAATTTTGAGGACCTTGTCATGCACTGGTGGTGTGACAGTGATAGAGACTGAGGACGTTGAACAAGGTATCCACCTGCTTGGCCATCTCCTCCACCTCTAGGCCCAAGTTCTCGGCCACCCATCGAAGCAGGGCCATAAGTGCAGGTCTTCTTTAAAATTGTCCAGCGGGCTGGCCCTCGAGGATCCTGCGACTGCCTCATCTGTGGATGAGGACAATGACTGAAACACCGGGAGGCATCATCCCCCATGGGGGAAGCGCGTTTTGGGGTGGACACTGGCTACTCTAACCCGACCTCTGAGCCTGGTGCTGCTGGTGCCGTCAACACTGCTCTGAGGTGGAGTCCGATGAGTGGTGTGAAGGGTGTATTGCCATCACAGGCATGCCCCATGCACTCCAATAGGGCCACTGTGCTGGCCACTGGCCGTGCTGCCAAGGTGGCGGTGTAGAAGTCAACGCAGCCTCCGGTGCCCAATTGCGCCGGTGATGCCTCGATGAGGAGCTAATCTACCCTTCCATGCCGGAGGAAGCCCTTTCTGGTGACCTCGGTGGAGCCGTTGATGCCTGCATTTGTCAGCTGACCATCGTCGCTGGAGACCAGTGCTGGAGCCCCGGGGACCGGTACCATGACGGAGATCGTTCCCATAGAGCAGGTGACAACCGGAGGGAGGGTGAATGGTGCCGGTAACATGGAGGCTGGCGCCTCTCCCTAGGTGACCCGCATTGAGAGGGCAGAGACCACGAACACAGTGCCTGTGATCTAGTGCAAGCCCCTGAAGATCTGAGCTGCAAAGCCAGAGATCTGCGGCGCGAAGTCGGAGAGCGCTGCCTTGGCTCAGGACATCAGCAGCGTTCAACTGCCTCTGGGGGGTCTTGGCAGCTGGCTTGCCCTCGTAGGGGGCACACGTGGTACCAGCAGCTCTTGTAAAGGCCTCTGTTCTCTAGGTGCCAGGAGAGCTTGGGAAGGCATCAATCCTGCCACAAGACTGGTTCCCCTACCGCTTCTGGGATTCAGCGGTAGATCCTTTGGGGGACTAAGGGCACCGACTAGGGAGGCATGTCCATGTGGCTCCGGTGTGGATGGGTGGCCCGAACTGGGTCCTTTGCCCGATACCCCATAGCCTTTCTTGCCTGGTGCCAGGGAACCATGTTTCTTGGTCTGCTTTCTGGGGACTGGTGAAGGAGAATGGTGCCGGGCAGAGCCCGGTGCTGGGGGTATGCTATGCACTGAGACCAAGGTACTAGGAGTAGAGTCCAGCCAGGACAGCTCGGAAGCCAGGTGGAGAGCAGCCTCCATGAGGAGGGCCCTCAAACGGATGTTGCACTCTTTCTGGGTTGAAAGTTTTTACACATGACACTTGTCTTTCACATGTGATTCCCCAAGGCCTTGAGGCAACTGCAGTGAGGGGGTCACTAACAGGGATAGGCCCGTTGCAGTTCGAGCAGGGTTTAAACACCTGAGACAGTGGTATTCTTTGCCTAGGGCGAAGTCCCCATTGGGACTCTAACTTCTAACTATACTTGACAAGTGCTTAACACTAACTACTATAAACAAACTATTTACAAGGCCCTAAGGCTCAAAGTCAGGAGAGATGAAACCGCTAGCCCTTGCTGTGTAAGGAAAAGGCGCTCTGGCTAACCACCACAGGTGGTAAGAAGGAACTGAGAGCACGTAGGGCTGGCAGCGCCTGATATACTGACACATGCGTGTGGAACTCAAGGGGGCATCACAGCCGACCCTATGGATACCACTAAGGCAAAAATCTCCAATGACTGTGCATGTGGGAATACGCACACCTAGAATGGAATCATCACAAGCAAGCACTCGAAGAACCACCACTTTTCTAGTCTTAGGGCTAGAAACAGCTGAAGAGGTGTGGCTTGCACTATGTGACTTAATTATGCTAATGGGAAGGTTTTCAAAAGCGTCCAAGTCTCATTTTCAGAAATGACTTAGGAGCCCAAGTCTCACTGAAAATCAATGGAACTCAGGCTTCTAAGTGCTTAAGTCACTTTTGAAAATGGGACTTGGATGCTTTTGAAAAATTTTACCCTTAGACAGATGCAGTATCAATTGCTAAAACTCAGTCATATGCACAATGTTTGGTTCCCCTCAATGATACAGTAATTGAGGCTGTACTAGCACTATAATTCTCCTGATGTAATCCTGTCCTCTTATTCAGAGGTTTCTGGAGAAATAATGCTGTTTAAGATCCTGAAGGATACTCATCACTATCTCTCCAGAAAAATGCTACTGCAGTTTTAGTATATAATACTGTCTGATAATGTTAGCCCGTATAAAGGAAAACTTGTTTGGGGAACAAAACGGAATTCCTTCTCGGAGTTCAGGCGCACATGTTCAAACCTGAGTGCTCAGTCACTTAAATCAGCGGTCTGACTTTCAGCAGCGCTGTGCACCAACAACTCCCTTTAAAAACGTTGGCCTGAGACTTTACCAGTTGGAGATCAATTATTGATATATGCTTACAGTCGCAGCTCACTCATCTGTGAAATTTAATATGTTGGCACCTCAGAAAGAGCTCAGCAGAGTTTAATTTCTTGCTCTGGGAAAAATAATACCTTTTCCAACCCAAAATAATGTGTTTTCCTTTCGGTACTTTAAATCCATGGGGCAAGAAAATCCTCTAACATTATAAAAGGTTTTACAGAAAAATTTCTTTTTCTTAACAATAGTTTAAAAATGGTTCTACCTAGTCATTTGCAAGTCAACCAGGGGAGGGAAAGACTAGTGCTAGATAAGAATCTTCTGAAGCAAGGCACAAGCTTGGTAGAGCATAGCTGTGAGAAGCACAACACTGGTGTAGTCTATTGCTGCTGTCACTACAGACAGTTGCAGGAAAAGAGCCAAGACTTACCTCAAAGAAGACTTCAATACAGATCTTCAAGGGCCTGAAAAAACCACCCCCGAGTGACATAAGTTACATCGACTTAAAGCAGTGTCTACACTGCACTATGTTGGCAGGAGATGCTCTCCCATCAACAGAACATGTCTTGACCAGATGTGCTACATCGGCACAGCTGCGCTGATGTAACATGGTAGTGAAGACAAGCCCATAGACGGTCAGTGATTCTAAATACAGCTCAAAAAACTAGTTAATGCTTGTTTGCATCTGTATGTTCACGTATCTGAAGAAATGGGCTAAAGCAACTCTTATGTCCTGAACATTTGGCCTTCTACAATGTTAATTTTTTATAGGTTTAACCAATAATAATGTATGTAGTATACACACCTTTAGTGAGCAGCTTCCTTTCTGACTCCTCCTTGGGAGAGTGAGGACTTTGGGTCCTTTGTTCTGTTTTAGTGCCAAGAAATGTTTGCCTGATACTGAGACTCTGGCGAGGTGTTTTGGGGGAAGGCTCTGTTTTGCTGCTGGAAGAACTGAAATAAGGCATTACTTGGTATAGAGAAGCTAGGAACCAGGCAAAAAAAACCTGCCAGCTGCATATAGACTGCTTACCTCATCATTGTGCTATATTCTTTAATCCTCCGGCTAATTAGGTCCCTACTAGTGACACCAGTATCCTGTAAAATCAATCGAGATCTACTTTATAATCCTAATTTTGATAATACCATTGCAAAAGCTTATCTAACCACCTTTAGAATACATACAACTATTCCCATAATCAGATAACATATACTGGGTAGTTGTCGAGTTCAATTCCAGTACAGCTGAAATGTAATGGATATTCTTAGGAATAGACAATATATTCAAATATATTTCAAAAGAAAAAATAAAGACATTGTTTGAAAGATTAAAGAAAAGCTGTGGTGATCAGTTATAAGTAACTGCTATGATAGGTGTTTTCAAAGAAGTGCACAGGATTTAGCCACAGATTTTCAATAAACTTCCATTTTAATAGAAGATGTTTGACTATATTCCGGACACTATTCTGAAAATCTCAATCTATACACATACAATACCGCCATACCCACATATGTGGCACTGAAAGTTCTACAATTTATCATATGGCTGGCTACTTAACAAATGCTTTTAACCACCTCACCAAAATTCTGCTTATAATCCACCTTCCCTAGGCTAACTATTCTAAAACGGAATAGAATGGAATTACAAACAGCTGTAATTAAAAAGCATCATGGAAGCATTTTTCTTCCCAGAACAAAAATGTAAACCTATCAAAAATACATACAAAAAATGTTTTACAAATTCAATATGTATAGAAACAGATATCAACATTATATAGAATATGCATGTGTGCATATGCATACAACATGCTCTGTCTTCTAATATGTTTACTGTAATTTATTTAAATGAATATGAAAGTTACAAAACAGTGTTTTGAAATACCTGTCAATGTTTCACTATGTAACTATTTAATGGTGCAAAGTTTCTAAGTGAAAACTGTTCCTTTCTGTTAGTCTTTAAGGTGCCACTGGACTCCTTTTTGTTTTTGTGGATACAGACTAACACGGCTACCCCCCGATACTTGCTCCTATACTGCTACTTCCCAACAGGAGTCTGCTGGGACAGAATAGGCCAGAAATTACTGCTTCCATCTGATTACATTGAATTTTAATCGGTATTGTACAGTGCAACTTAAAATATATTTGTAGTTAAATTAACAATGATTTTTAAACAACAACTTTTTAATGGGCAAAACTTATTTTACGACTTCTAAAGTTAAGTATAGATTAACTAAACATCAGATTATTAAAATGCCAGCTTTTTACTAGCTCAATTACTCTTTGGGATATTTAAACTTCAAAAGACAGATTAAGAATTTATTCTTTATGTAAATAGATGTAGTTATATGGGTATCTAATTTCACTGCAGTTTTTCATTTACTCCCTAATGCATATTTCAATTTAGTGTCAACCAAAAACAGAAAAATATATTTGTCCTATTATATATAAAGAAGTTTAATGATTAAAAGAAAATACAACAGAAGAAAACAGCATGTAAGATTGTACATCAGATATAATATAGCTACCTTATCATTGAGGTTGCTATTGTCTTGTATAGCCTTAATCCATGCTAACATGTCATCTCGGTCTTCAGCCTGAAACAGATACTCGCAGTCTGATGTGGTAAGCCGAAATACATTTTTCCTCTTGGTTTCACTGTATGAGATATCTATCAAACACGCATTGATGCTGATAGGTTGTTCTTCGTCAGATGGAGTTGTCTGCTCTTTTTTATCCTTGTATAAATAAAGTGAATGACCTCGAAGAACAACATACATTTGTTTCCATGGCCGAATGCTGCCACCAACTCGCTGGAAAATATGAACCAGTTTGTTTGTTTGTGCATATAACCCGTTATTGTTACCTAGTTATAAGCCACATATAAAACTTTTAGAACACAAAGATTGAACACAGGGTGGCACAGAACACTCAACTTTTGCATAATAAATGTACTAGTCACTGACTGCTTTGCACCAAGGGAAAGGGCAAATTTCTCAACTGTCCCTCCTACCTCAACATATAATAATGTGTGTGTGTGTGTGTGTATGTGCGCAAATGTGACAGTAGCAAAAGGATCAGAAATTTTAAGGGATGGTTACAGAATTAGCAGGCATTATAACCAAGATTTTCAAGTGACTGGGTGCCCCATTTATGTCACCTTCAAAAGGCTTGATTGTAAGAAGTGCTGAGCCACCTCCCTTCCCCTCTGAACATCAGGTTCTTTCATCTTTGAAAATCTTGGCCTATGAATTTCCAGCAGGTCCATGAGGTTTGTTCGACTTCAAAATGATGTAAATACACAAATCTGTCCCCGTTAGCATAAGAAAAATCTGCACTCCCAGCTTTCTAGCAATTGATTATTTGCACTAAATAACTAGGTCTGAGATGTGAAATTACTCACTATTGCTCTGAATTTAAACCAACAGAAATGAAGGCAGCTATGAAGATAATCTATGAAAGAACATGTAGAAGTTGCTCGATTAAAGCTAAATGTTTAATGTCACTTTTGCTAGTGCCCATTACATAATGTTTTACTGCATACAAGGAACATCTCTTGCCTACAGCTTGACTTTTCTTATCCTCAGTTGTGGCAGTTGTATTTTTTATATTCATCTTTTATATATGTTAGAAAGCACAATACCTTTCCCTTGTCTGAAACAAGCTGTCGAAAATAGAGCCATCCTTCCTTGGAGGCATCGCCAAAGACCTCTGAAGAGGAATCTTTTCTGGATCCAGAGTCTTCTGAAGATTTTTGGCTGTCTAGGACCTAAAGAAAAATAAGAGTCAGAATATCAAGAGGTCCTCTAAATAGATTTTTCAGTAGAAGTCTATATTTAGGTAATTTCCCCCTCTTTTCTCCGCCCTCCCCCATCTCTGTGTGAAGGTTTCCTCAGTGTATGGTGCAAGGAAATACTTATCAGGCTATGAAGGTTTCTACTATTCCATTAGTACAAAATGATCAACTGTGAATTCACACACTATTCAAGCCTATGTAATTCTTGAGACATTCCACCTTTATTTATTTTTTGATATTTTTGTCTTTGCGTGCATCATATATTATTGCTCAGATGTGAGATGCAGCAGAAAATGAAAAAAAAAAAAAGCCTTTTGTTCAGCTATAAAACAAGTCTAATGCATTTTAAAGTACCTTTAAAAAAAACAGAGAAACTGAAGAGGAGCAGTTCACATTTATTAACTTATCACAGTATGGTGCCTTTTAGGAAAAAATATATCTGGCATCAAAAAGTCATTTTAGAATGATCTGATAGGTAAACAAATTGCCATGAATTTCACATGTGATCCAGCACAAAAACTCATATTAGCAAACATAACTCTTATAATATTGTTAAATATGTTACTAACCTTGATTCCCTTTAAACTAGATATGTGTTTAATAGCCCTGTTGGGAGAGAGAAGTAGTGATTATCAATGAACAGCCTGTATCCTTTTTAATAGAAGAAGCGCACACGCCTGTTCGCGCACACACAGATTTGTTCAGGACTTACAATTTCCCGTCTTCTCTATAGTCATCCAATCCTTCATCATAAGACTTGGATCTCTCAGTTTTTGCAGGAGATTGACCATCCAATATCGTAGGCCTGATAGATTCTGCAAGTCAATCAAAATGATCAAACACTAACCAGCTTCAATGACATTTTATGTTTTGACTGTTTGAAGCAATAAAACATTATAAGCTGCCATATCTTCCCTGCAAAGAAAACAAAATTTTAAAAGAAAAAAGTTTTGTTTAAAAACAAAACAAAACTTACCATGGTCATGGGATAGCTGACGTCGAATTAAAGGAACTGAAGATGTGGGACTGGGAGGAACTGTTGTTATAGTGGGAGCTTGAGAGGCAGATGCAGAAATGACAGCAGAAGCAGGAATGTGTGCAATATCATGGTCAATACTAGGGCTACTTGGCTCATCTACAAGGCAATATGCAATATATTAGAATGTTAAACGCTTTAGTAAAAAGCTCAGACTAAACAGCAGGCTGAACTTGCCTCTTCATTAGAATATCAGAAACTAATATCTTAAACATCCAGCCTTTCAAACATTATGAATCCAGTTAATTCACTTTGTTAAAACAAACATTTTTATTATGGAAATTTGGTGCCATACCACATGGACATACTAATATTAGTTACATATTTGGGATAAGTCTAAAGAGTGTTCATACAACTGTCACAATAGAATTTCTATGTTTAAATGGTATGCTGTTTAAACAGCATGCTGTTGGTCAGAAAACTATACTTCTAAATTCAGTTGCTGATACGTAAGAAGGCTAAACGCAAGAGAAACGGAATACAATATTCACTGCATTAAAATGTATGCATAAAACCTCAATAAATAGTTATTCATCTTTAAACAAAAATCACAAAAGAAGCTCAAACAGCAATGTTTGAAATGGCAACATACTTAAAAGATAGCCAAACCCCCATTTAAAAAAAATTAGAAGGAATTAAGCAATTGCTCATACATCATAAGCTGCTAGTACTACCTACCAATTATATCTTCCACTAATTGCTCATATAAACAATTGCCGTCTGTACGTGTCCAACACCTCACAGTCTCAAAAGCAATGAGGGTCAGCATGCAGTAATCCAAAAAAGCTGAAGCAGTTCCATGATTTTTATATACTACTTACAAGATGAAAAGTGTTGAAAAATCAACCACAACAGATTTTTCAAAGTGACAGAATATAAACATCTCCTAAAATACACTAGGAACACTAGGAAAATACTTCTTATTGTAGTACAGAAGTACAGGAGAAAGATGGAGAACCAGATCATGCACATGTTGCTGAACTGTACTGCTATAATTAATATGTATGTATTCTATGTGCCGTGAATTTTAATATGCAGAGCTTCTGAAAAGCCTGTTGAAATCAGTGAACATTCATAAACAGAGGTTTATTTTTCGCTTTGTGTGAACACAACTGCCTGCATTGCGCTTTTCAAATGGTCACTGACAGTTCTGTTCAAAACTGTCAGCTTGTACCATCACAGTTTGGTTGCACACTTACATTTTTTAAATGGTAGAAAAGTCTATTACAAGTTTCGTAATTTTATACAGCCCTCTTGCTCTATGTCACCAATGGGATGTTAGATGAAAACTGAAGCAATGTCTTAAACTAAAAGGCTGACGTCCATTGTAACAAGCTGTTCTGTTCTATTAAGGTAAAAGGCAGCAGCAGAACTTGCCAATGCAATCTAAAATTCTGTAATTACAACACATTTTGAAGTAAAAGATATTCTCCTTAAAAGTAATATTTATCTAACTAATTTCAAAGTTTTACCTACTTCCACAGCAGCAATTAGAGATATTAATAAATTACTTCTCTATTGTAGTTGTGGGGGGGAGGGGAGAAACCTAGTAATTACTTTTTTATTTTCAGAACTACAGCAGTCCCTCATGGTCCTATTTTCTTCTTTTTCACTGTGCTTTGATCAACCTTTTCAACAGCAAATCCTGAAAAATCCCATACTCTAATATGGGCTAAAGGATACACACACTTTGAAATGAACAATTCCAACACTGCTTCATTTAACTGGTTCTTAACATGTAAATTGGGAGTGCTCAGTTTGCAGCTTTTTTTATTTTTATGCCACAGACTTCAGCCAGAATGCAATAATCCCTGCTACAACAGGCTAGAAACGCTGGCATTTGGAATAAATCCACACAAGCTGCAAATACTGGAGTGTTACTTGATACTCAGGATGATACATGATTTCCCACAGTATGTGCTATTTAACCCATGACCTAGGTTGAAGAGAGACACTTCACGAGCCACAAAGCTCCTGAGATGGCAGCAAAGACTCATACTTCTCTGATTTTTATACTAATTCAACTTTCTTTACGATTTACTTTTTTACTAACCTTAAAAGGCTCAAACACCCAATTCAAGGGGCGATGAAATACTACCACGAGAAATAATTTTACGTTATTTTATAAAAATAAATCTTAAAAACTAAAACTAAGCAACAGAATTTTTAAAAATGGGAACATCTGTAATCTTTGGAAGTGCAGTGTGAAGCAATCAGTTGATCCACTCAGCCTCCAATGAAAGTATTACTAATTTAGTCCAAGATGTTCACAGCAGAACTCTTGCACTTGTTTTTACTGTGGCTACTTTATAAAGTTGTGGCTGATGAAGTCAATAGATGGGGTGGTGGCAGAAAGGGCAAAATATGTGAAGAGAACGAAGAAAGGAAATTTTTCAAATATAAAATTACCATTTGTTTACCTACTTTTTCAGGATTCATGGAAATTTTGCAATTATATAAATACAGGGCATACGATATAAACCTGCCCTCTCCACTGGTCTAAGAACAATCTTATGGGATATCTGACTGCATTCTACTTGTTACTTACAGTACTAAACACAATACTGCTGGCATTTATTTTACCACTGTAGTATTTCTGTATGTCACTTCACACAGAGTAGTGACACATTCTTGGGAGATTTTTGTGGTGTTATTAAATGCATCTGCATGCCCCTATGCACAAAGTGAAAAAACAGTAGGGGGGAATCATAGAACAATAGGGTCAGGAGGGATCGGAAGGGCATCTAGTCTAACTCATGCCAAGATGCAGGATTTGTTGTATCTAAACCATCCAAGACAGATGGCTATCCAGCCTCTTTTTGAAAAATTTCAGTGAAGGAGCTTCCACAACCTCCCTAAGGCAGTCTGTTCCATTGTCCTCCTGTTCTTACAAGTTAGGAGGTTTAATCTAAATCTACCATGCTGTAGTTTGAACCCCATGCTTCTTGTTCTGCCCTGTGGCAAGAGAATAATTTTTCTCCATCTTTCTTATGACAGCCTTTCAAATATTTGAAGACTGCTATCATGTCCCCCCTTAATTGCCTCTTTTCCAAACAATTTCTTCAGTCTTTGCTCATATGGCTTACATTCCCTCTCTTTGATCATTGTTGTCGCTCGCTTCTAGATCCATTTTCTCTACATCCTTTTTATACAATGGTGACCAAAATTGGACACCGTACCCCAGCTGAGGCCTAGCCAGCACTGAGTTGAGTGGTACCATCACCTCCTGTGACTTGCGTGCTGTGCCTCTGTTAATGCAACCTAAAAATGCATTTTTTTTATTATTTTGTTTTGCAACAGCATTGCACTGTTAACTCATGCAGAGGCTGTGATCCACCACCACCCAGATCCTTTTCAACAGTGCTGTTGCCAAACCTTTTCTTTGAATCCCTTTGAATTTCAGCTCGAACCTCCAAAGTGTTTGCAATAACCCCTTAGCTTTGTGTCATCTGCAAATTTGATCAATATGCTCTGTATTCCTACATTCAGTGCATTAGTAACAATGTTGACCACCACCCAGCCAGAACAGATCCCTGTGGAATCCCACCTGAGACCTCCCTCCAATCTGACATCATTCAATCAAACTCTTTGTTTGTGTTGTTTAAGGAGATCTGAAGAAACTCACAAACCTCAATTGTTTGACAAAAATCATTTTACTGTATGTTTGGAAGGTGTTGCTATAGTCTCGTGCAGTGGTTCTCAACCTTTCCCAAGTCTGAAGCCCACGCCCCGCCACCTGGGGCTGAAGCATATAACTCAGCTTTGTGGGGCCCCCTGTGGTCCTAGGCAATTGCCTTGCTTGCCATCCGGAGCACTGGAGCAAGGGAGTAGAGGGGTGTAATGCACCCCTTTAATCCCTGGCACCATTGTGCAGTACCATTGCTTCCTGTGGGGGGGGGGGCAGGAAGTAGGCTCCACAGAGCTGTTAAGTCTCCACCTTGTGCAGACAGGTTGGGCCCGGGAGAAGGGAAAGCACTGCTTCTGCCTCCACAACGTGCCTGGGGCCATAATTACACCAGTATGGTCAGATCGGCTTCAGTTTACTCTCTCCCAGGAGAAACAAGGAGACTTTGGGACAGAGATTTGTGTTGTTGTTAGGTATGTGTACAGTGCCTTGCATAACAGGCCCTGATTGGGACTTCTAGATGCTACCACAATACAAAAACAAATTCCTAACATGGTGGAGGGAGGGACATTTTATAATTAGCCTTTTTTTCTTATGGTGGTTTAACTCTTTCCCCATTGGGGCTTACAAGTGGGGAAGACATGTGGGAAGAAGGAAAACAGGGTTGTAGTACAGCTAGGGTCACACCAACGATCCATCTAGCTCAGTATCCCATCTTCCGAAAATGGCCAATACCAGGTACTTCATAGGGAATGAACAGAACAGTAATTGAGTAATCCATCCTCTATTGTCCGCTCACAGCTTCTGGCAAACATTGCATGATGTTGCACCCCTGCCCATCCTGGCTAATAGCCATTGATGGCCCTGTCCTCCATGAGTTTTGGCCTTCACAACATCCCCTGGCAACGAGTTCCACAGGGTGACTATGCATTGAGAGGGGAAGTACTTTCTTTCGTTTGTTTTAAACCTCCTGCCTCTTAATTTCATTCAGTGACCCCCTACTTCTTGTGTTATGTGAAGGAGTAAATAATATTTCCTTATTCACTTTCTCCACACCAGTCAAGATTTTATAGACCTCTATCATATCCCCTCCTAGTCATCTCTTTTCCCAGGGGAGAAGTTCTAGTGTTTTCAATCTTTCCTCATATGGAAGCTGTTCCATACCCTTAAATCATTTTTGTTGCTCTTCTTTCTACCTTTTCCAATTCTAACGTATCTTTTTCGAGATGGGGTGACCAGATCTCCATGCAGTATTCAAAGTGCAGGCATACTATGGATTTATATAGAGGAATTCTGGTATTTTCTGTCTTATTTATCCCTTTCCTAATGGTTCCTAACATTGTTAGATTTTTTGACTGCCACTGCACACTGAGTGGCTGTTTTCAGAGAACTATCCATGACTCCAAGATCTCTTTCTTGAGTGGCAACAGCTAATCTAGACCACATCATTTGGTATGTAGTATAGTTGGAATTATGCTTTCCCAACGTGCATTACTTTCCATTTATCAGCATTGAATTTCATCTGCCATTTTGTTGCCCAATCATCCAGTTTTGTGAGATTCCCTTGTAACTCTTTGTAGTCTACTTTGGACTTCTTTCTCTTGAATAGTTTTGCATCATCCACAAATTTTGCCACCTCATTGTTTACTCCTTTTTCCAGATCATATAAATATGTTGAACAGTACCGGTCCCAGTACAGACCACAGGGGGACACCACTATTTACCTCTCTCCATTCTGAAAACAAACCATTTATTCCTACTCTTTGTTTGCTATCCTTCAACCAATTACTGACCCATGAGAGGACTTTCCGTTTTATCCCATGATTGCTTACTTTGTTTAAGAGCCTTTGGTGAGGGACCTTGTCAAAAACTTTCTGAAAGTCTAAGCAGATTACATTCAGTGGATCCCCCTTGTCCACAAGTTTGCTGACGCCCTCAAAGAATTTTAATAAATTGGTGAGGTATGATTTCCCTTTACAAAAGCCATGTTTGACTCTTCCCTAACAAATGATCTCTGTAACATGATGTACTACCATATCCTGCAGAAAATGTAAAAAAAGGAACAACAAAATAACTAAGAAAAACAAAGATTTGATAAAGATCCTGGTGTCCATCATGACATTTGGGGGTGAAGTACATAGCTACAATATTGTCAGCTTGGAGATCAGAATAAAAATAGTCTGAACTCCTCTCCACAAGAGTGGCATTCCCATTCTCGAATGAGGGAAAAGGGAAGCAAACTATACCTTTCTGGTTAAACAAAAACATATTACTAGATCAGGGCATGAAAAGAATGCCAGCTTTATTGAGAGGAGTAAAATATTTCTTTCTTTCTTGCAGCAATTATTTGGCACCACTCAAATGAAATGGGGAAGGGAAATTAGGAGAAATATTTATTTTTAAAAAGCAATGTTTTTGTTTCAAAAACTTCATTAAAAAGTTGTTTATAGGAAACAGGAAAATCTGTAATATGCAAACTATTGTCTCTCTAAAAATAATGGTGCGAACATTACTCATTTGTTCCAACATCTAATCAAAATGGCCTTCCTTACTTCCCGACCAAAGCTAAAAATGGCATCACTTATTCAAATAAGCTGTGTACTGTCCATTCATCTTGTTTTCTAAGACAGACAAAATTAAACTACTTTTAGACATTTACAGTACTTAAGTAATCTCATTTGTAGCAAACTGTGTATAGCACTAATTACTTTATCATATTTTAAAGTTTATCCCCAAGGCAAACAGGCTTTTAAGTCAGCCTATATCAAAATCTTCCCATTGTTATGAAGTTGTCAGGTAACCATTCTCTCTTTTGTCTTTTCTTTTAAGCTACAGTAAAGTGACAGTCTAGTTTAATACCTTAATGTAGATTTTATCTAAACCCCACAAACTGTTTTTAAGTAAAAAAGGATGTAGAGTAGGAAAAAAATCTCAAACAAGTTGATAGTGACAATCTTGTTAACATTAATTATTTTAAAGCTTTCCTGTCCCCCCAGTCCCCTACACCCTCACTTCCAGCCCCTCTTTTGGTAAAGGATCAGAAGGCTGGGGAAAAATAGGCACAAAATGTTTTCCCTCCTTTAACAAAGTGCTTTTCTTCTTATCTTTTTATCTTTGTAAGTATTTTTCTCAGACCTGAAATCACCCCCACCACACATACTCCTATTTTTCTCTCTGTGCACAGAGCTGCCCCTTCAGTTTCAGCTTTGCTGCAGCTGTCACTGGTAGGCAGCTCCTTGCAGAGCCTGTGGAAGGGTGTGCATCATCAGCATAACCATGAAAATGCCTGCACACAAAGTGCTGTCAAATGCACAAAGCAAACAAACCTGAGTAATTAAAAAAAAATCTTCTCTTTCAGTTACAGTAATGTCAGTGGTTACTTATAACAGTAAGTACAAATGGGATTTCCATCTGACAGTATCCTTTTAAGCACTTACAGATAACTGGTCAAACCTACCTGATTAAAAAATTAAAACCAGTCTCCTTATTTAAAAACAAAATATGACTAAAGTCTATTTTACGTTACTGTCTGCCCAGTGACATAAAAGAGATAAGACTGAGAAAATGAATCAGCAAGCAAACTAGACTACAATGATTGACAAGCTGTATGTTGAAACAGCAGCTATTCTTGTTAAACATGTTTCAACAAGAAACATGACAAGCATATTTGATTTTTTAAAATAAGATTGCACTGTCTTACATTACAAAAACCTTTATACAAAGGAAAGGTGCTCTGTAAGTGTTGCGTACATACACACGGGTGCAATACAATTTAAACCAGAGATTCAAAACCTGCAAAAGGTCAGAGCAATTATACTTTTCCAATTCAATTAACTGTCTCGGTACCCAGTGTTAATTAACAAATGATTATTTATATTACAATAGCACCTGGAAACTCAACTGAGATCAGGGACCTGTTGTGCGAGGCAATGGACATACAAAAAGTAAATGACAGTACCTGCCAAAGAGCTGACAGCCTCAAGGACTGACCCTGTAAAGATTTACATGTGAGTTTGACTTTATACACAGATGAGACAAAGGGTAGTAGAAAGGGAGTATAATTATCTCCATGTTCCAGATGGGGAACTGATGCACAGATATTAATTGATTTGCCCAAGATTACACAAGAATCATTTGGCAGAGCCAGGAACTGAACTCAGATTCTCTAAAAACTCTGACTGAGATTAGCAAAAATTCTAGTCCGAGAGTATGTCTACACTGCAGTTAAAAACCAACAGCTGGCCTGTGCCAGATGACTCAGGCTAAGGGGCTGTTTTTAATTGATGTGAAGACTTCAGGCTCAGGCTGCAGCCCGAGCTGAGTGACCCTCCCACCTTGCAGGATTCTAGAGTCTGGACTTCAGCCTGAGAGCAAACGTCTACATGACACTTAGACAGCCCCTTAACCTGAGCCTGAGTCGGGCAGCACAGGCCTGCAGTGCAGTATAGACATACCCATAAAGGGCTATGTCTGTGACCAGCCATGCACAAGTAAACATGATGGAGATAGCCTTGCTCCCTAACACTCCCTAACTGGCTTTCCCCGGGGGGAAGTAGGGAAGGCTACCATCACGCACTGGCACATGATGTTAGGAGGACTGGGCCATTGTGAGGCGGCAGCAAGAAGCCATTCACCCTATGAGAGAGTAGAGCAGGGTCAACTCTGGCTTGCGCAACCCTGCTGCATCTGGAGAGAATGTGCCTGAGGTCAGGCACACTTCCAAGAAACTCCTGCTGGGAAAATACAGCTCTATCATTCTCGCCCCACCCCCATAACAATCAGCAAAGCTAACTCTTGCAATTTTATCGTGATTCCTGGAAAATTTGGAGTTAATATTTAACACCCCAGCTGTCCAGAGTTCATTTTACAGTGTGAGAATCTAGGCCTCCATTAAGAGAGAAAGGCTATATCTACACTACAGCGTATGTCAGAATAACTTATGTTGTGCAGGAGTGTGAATAAATCACTCTCCTGAGTGATATAAGTTACATCGACATAAGCGTCGGTGGGGACATCGCTATGTCGGCAGGAGACCTTCTCCTGCTGACATTGCTTCTGCCACTCACAGGGGCTTGACTACTTAAGTCAATGGGAGAGCTCTCTGCCATCAGCTTAGAGCAGCTACATTAGAGAGCTTACAGTGGGACAGCTGTATCAGTGCAGCTGCACTGCTCTAAACTCTCTGTTGTAGCTGTGCCCAAAGTCTCTAGCCCTCATGGTTGCAAAGAAAAGCTTCAAAGCACAAACCCTAATACCAGACAGCAAATTAAAAGAACCCCACTATTATTATTTTTAGCAATTTCATGCCAATCATTTTTGCAGCCTGGTTTATGATTTGAGCACTTGGAGTTGGCAATATGAGATGCGCTGTCCTAGGGATGGGGGTTCCACGACCACCACTCCCAAGAGGAGGAGGCAGGTGGTGGTGGTCGGGGACTCTCTCCTCAGGGGGACTGAGTCATCTATCTGCTGCCCCGACCGGGAAAACTGAGAAGTCTGCTGCTTGCCAGGAGCTAGGATTCACAATGTGACGGAGAGACTGCCAAGACTCATCTAGCTCTCAGATAGCTACCCCTTCCTGTTTCTCCATGTGGGCACCAATGATACTGCGAAGAATGACCTTGAGCGGATCACTGCGGACTATTTGGCTCTGGGAAGAAGGATAAAGGAGTTTAAGGCACAAGTGGTGTTCTCCATCCACACCGTGGAAGGAAATGGCCTGGGTAGAGACTGTCAAATCGTGGAAGTCAACGAATGGCTACGAAGGTGGTGTCGGAGAGAAGGCTTTGGATTCTTTGTCCATGGGATGGTGTTCCAAGAAGGAGGAGTGCTAGGCAGATACAGGCTCCACCTAACGAAGAGACGGAAGAGCATCTTCGCAAGCAGGCTGGCTAACTTAGTGAAGAGGGCTTTAAACTAGGTTCACTGGGGGAAGGAGACCAAAGCCCTGAGGACGTGGGATACCGGGAGGAAGCACAAGCAGGAGAGCGTGAAAGGGGAGGGTTCCTGCCTCATACTAAGAAAGCAGGACAACCAGCAAGTAATCTCAAGTGCCTATATACAAATGCAAGAAGCCTGGGAAACAAGCAGGGAGAACTGGAAGTCCTGGCACAGTCAAGGAATTATGATGTGATTGGAATAACAGAGACTTGGTGGGATAACTCACATGACTGGAGTACTGTCATGGATGGATATAAACTGTTCAGGAAGGATAGGCAGGGCAGAAAAGGTGGGGAGTTGCACTGTATGTAAGAGAGCAGTATGACTGCTCAGAGCTCTGGTATGAAACTGCAGAAAAACCTGAGTGTCTCTGGATTAAGTTTAGAAGTGTGAGCAACAAGGGTGATGTCCTGGTGGGAGTCTGCTCTAGACCACCAGACCAGGGGGATAAGGTGGACAAGGCTTTCTTCTGGCAACTAAGGGAAGTTACTAGATCGCAGGCCCTGGTTCTTATGGGAGACTTCAATCACCCTGATATCTGCTGGGAGAGCAATACAGCGGTGAACAGACAATCCAGGAAGTTTTTGGAAAGGGTAGGGGACAATTTCCTGGTGCAAGTGCTGGAGGAACCAACTAGGGGCAGAGCTCTTCTTGACCTGCTGCTCACAAATAGGAAAGAATTAGGAGGGGAAGCAAAAGTGGATGGGAACCTGGGAGGCAGTGACCATGAGATGGTCGAGTTCAGGATCCTGACACAGGGAAGAAAGAGCAGCAGAATATGGACCCTGGACTTCAGAAAAGCAGACTTTGACAACCTCAGTGAACTGATGGGCAGGATCCCCTGGGAGAATAGCATGAGGGGGAAAGGAGTCCAGGAGAGCTGGCTGTATTTTAAAGAATCCTTATTGAGGTTACAGGGACAAACCATCCTGACGTGTAGAAAGAATAGTAAATATGGCAGGCGACCAGCTTGGCTTAACAGCGAAAACCTTGCTGATCTTAAACAAAAAAAAGACGCTTACAAGAAGTGGAAGCTTGGACAAATGACCAGGGAAGAGTATAAAAATATTGCTCGGGCATGCAGGAGTGAAATCAGGAAGGCCAAATCACACCTGGAGTTGCAGCTAGGAAGAGATGTTAAGAGTAACAAGAAGGGTTTCTTCAGGTATGTTAGCAACAAGAAGAAAGTCAAGGAAAGTGTGGGTCCCTTACTGAATGTGGGAGGCAACCTAGTGACAGAGGATGTGGGAAAAGCTAATGTACTCAATGCTTTTTTTTTGCCACTGTCTTCACGAACAAGGTCAGCTCCCAGACTGCTGCATTGGTCAGCACAGCATGGGGAGGAGGTGAGCAGCCTTCTGTGAAGAAAGAAGTGGTTTGGGACTATTTAGAAAAGCTGGACGAGCACAAGTCCATGGGGCCGGATGTGCTGCGTCCGAGAGTGCTAAAGGAGTTGGCGGATGTGATCGCAGAGCCATTATCTTTGAAAACTCATGGTGATCGGGGTAGGTCCCGGACGACTGGAAAAAGGCGAATAGTGTCCATCTTTAAAAAAGAGAAGCAGGAGGATCCTGGGAACTACAGGCCAATCAGCCTCACCTCAGTCCCTGGAAAAATGGAGCAGGTCCTCAAGGAATCAATTCTGAAGCGCTTAGAGGAGAGGAAAGTGATCGGGAATAGTCAGCATGGATTCACCAAGGGCAAGTCATGCCTGACTAATCTAATTGCCTTCTATGAAGAGAACTGGCTCTGTGGATGAGGGGAAAGCAGTGGACGTGTTGTTCCTTGACTTTAGCAAAGCTTTTGACACGGTCTCCCACAGTATTCTTGCCAGCAAGTTAAAGCAGTATGGGCTGGATGAATGGACTATAGGGTGGATAGAAAGCTGGCTAGATTGTCGGGCTCAATGGGTAGTGATCAATGGCTCTAAGTCTAGTTGGCAGCCGGTATCAAGTGGAGTGCCCCAAGGGTCGGTCCTCGGGCCCGTTTTGTTCAATATCTTCATTAATGATCGGGAGGATGGTGGATTGAACCCTCAGCAAGTTTGCAGATGACACTGAACTGGGAGGAGAGGTAGATACGCTGGAGGGTAGGGATAGGATACAGACAGACCTAGACAAATTAGAGGATTGGGCCAAAAGAAATCTGATGAGGTTCAACAAGGACAAGTGCAGAGTCCTGCACTTGGATGGAAGAATCCAATGCACCGCTACAGACTGGAGACCGAATGGCTAGGCAGCAGTTCTGCAGAAAAGGACCGTGAGGTTACAGTGGACAAGAAGCTGGATATAAGTCAACAGTGTGCCCTTGTTGCCAAGAAGGCCAATGGCATTTTGGGATGTATAAGTAGGGGCATTGCCAGCAGATCGAGGGACGTGATCGTTCCCCTCTATTCGACATTGGTGAGGCCTCATCTGGAGTACTGTGTCCAGTTTTGGGCCCCACACTATAAGAAGGAGGTGGAAAAATTGGAAAGCGTCCAGCGGAGGGCAACAAAAATAATTAGGGGACTGGAACACATGTCTTATGAGGAGAGGCTGAGGGAACTGGCATTGTTTAGTCTGCGGAAGAGGAGAATGAGGGGGGATTTGATAGCTGCTTTCAACTACCTGAAAGGGGGTTCCAAAGAGGATGGATCTAGACTGTTCTCAGCAGTAGCAGATGACAGAACGAGGAGTAATGGTCTCAAGTTGTAGGGGGGGAGGTTTAGGTTGGATATTAGGAAAAAAATTTTCACTAGGAAGGTGGTGAAACACTGGAATGCATTACCTAGGGAGGTGGTGCAATCTCCTTCCTCAGAAGTTTTTAAGGTCAGGCTTGACAAAGCCCTGGCTGGGATGATTTAGTTGGGGATTGGTCCTGCTTTGAGGAGGGGGTTGGACTAGATGACCTCCTGAGGTCCCTTCCAACCCTGATATTCTCTGATTCTATGAATATTGCAATCAGTATCTCAATACTACAAAATTCATCCACAAATATTATTAAATAATGCAGCTCCAACTCAATGCATTATAAAGCATGTTATTTTTATAACATTTATTAGGGATAATAATTTCATATATGGTCATGAAGCATATTCTAACAAGTATATAATTTAAACAAGGCCTATTACATGATTTAAAGCTTTAAAATATTCCATATTTTCTTTAATGAGGTATTGTGTATACATGGACCTTTAAAAGTGTTTTTAATTTGGTTTATAAGCAGAGGACTAAACGAGAGCATAGATAGCACACAGAATAATTATACTCACGTTCAAATCCACAGAACATGAAATTGGAGGTGGGAAAATTGTACTTCTATAACTTTTCAGGGTTTATGAAATCCACACCTGATATTATACATGTATTTGTTTTGTCTGTTTTAAGATATCCCCACAGTAATTCATGTATAAATCACCACTGTAATTCTGGTTACTCATCAGTCTTGCGGATTTACAACACTGAACTGCACTTTGTAAAGGGAGTGGTGGCAATTTGTGGAAGGCTGCAAGGTGAGCAATACAAAATTATGCTGGCAAAGCACAAGGAACTCAAACAATTGACAAAAACAAAAATAGATCCTTTTCATTGGTGGGGTAGTCATACAGCCACAGAAGTTTTTCTGGCAGTGGGACGGCACCCACTTGTATAATTCAGTCAATCACTGCAAATATGCAAAAGATCAGTTTCATCTACTGCAAACTAAACATTTACATTCAAATGGTTTCTCATTGTTTCCTCATAATTCAGTTCATAAATAATTCCCACAAAAGGAACAATTATCTTACTTTTTAGGTGTAATTTAACTATTAAACTCCTAATAGAGTTTGCTTTATTCTTTATAAAAATGCAGCCACAAAACTGTCAACAGTTCATATAAGGCATGTTTTCTAATTCTTTAATCATTCTTGTGGCTCTTCTCTGAACCCTGTCCAATTTATCAATATCCTTCGTGAATCATGGACCCAAGAATTGGACACTGTATTGCAGCAGCAGTTGCACCAATGCAAAATACAGAGGTAAAATAACCTCTCCCCCCCGTTTATGCATTCCAGGATCACAGTAGCCCTTTTCGCCACAGCCTCACACTGGAAGTTAAATGTTTCAGCTGATTACCCACCATGACCCTCAAATCTTTTTTTTAGAGTCACTACTTTGCAGGATAGAGTCCCCCATCCTGAAAGTATGACCTACATTCTTTATTCTAAGGTATATACATTTAATTTTAGCTGTACTAAAATGCATATTGTTTGCTGGTGTCCAGTTTACTAAGTGATCCAGATCTCTCTGAATCAGTGACTGTCCTCTTCCTTTTTACCACTCCCCCAATTTTTATGCAATCTTCAAACTTATCAGTGATTATTTTGTTTTCTTCCTGGTCATTAATAAAAATGTTAATTCGCATAGGACCAAGAACTGATCCTGGCAGGACCTCACTGGAAACACTCCCGCACAATGAACCCATTTATGATTATATTTTTGAGACTTACCATCTAGCCACCTTTTAATCCATTTAATGCATGCTATGTTAATTTTATTTCATTTTTTTAATCAAAATGTTCAGTAACAAGTCCAATGCCCTAAAGAAGTCTATTACATGAATACTATTACCTTTATCAATCAAAACTTGTAATCTCATTTTAAAAAAATCAAGTTATTTTGACATGATCTATTTTCTATAAACCCCAGGTTGACTTGCATTAATTATATTACCCTTGTTTCATTCTTAATCAATCAAGTCCAGTATCAGATGCTCCAGTATCTTGCTCAGGATCCATGTCAGACAACAGGCCTACAACCACACAGGTCATTCCATTTACCTTTTTAAAATATTGGCACAAAAACATTAGCTGTCTTTCAGAACTTCCACAGTTTTCCAAGAGTTATTGAAAATCAACATTTATGGTCCAGTGAGCTCCCACGCCAGCTCTTTTAAAACTCTTGGATGAAAGTTATCTGGACCTGCTGATTTAAAAATTCCTAACATAAGTAGCCTCTGTTCAACATCCTCCAGAGCTACTAGTGGAATGGAAAGAGTCCACTTCAAAAGTTATTTCTCCTCCCTTGGTATCCTGCTGTTAATTGATTTATCTCATTAGACTGACCTAACACTTGGTAAAGCAACCCACATCCTTTCATGTATTTATACCTGCTCCTGTACCTTTTACTTCATACATCTGATGAAGTGGGTTCTAGCCCACGAAAGCTTATGCCCAAATAAATTTGTTAGTCTCTCAGGTGCCACAAGGACTCCTCGTTTTTTTTTGCTGATACAGACTAACACGGCTACCACTGAAACTATCATATGATATGACTACATCAGCTATTTGCCCCCCAAATTTCCTAACATTGTATAGATTTACCTATTCCAGTGCATTTTATTTTCTTTATAAAAACTATCAAAGAATGGACAATTGCAGCCCAACTCACACTTAATAATAAAACATATCTAGGCAAAAGTAGTGTACTGATGGGGCAATACCTCAAATAAATTGTCCAAACTTACAATATATGGGACTTACACAACAAAAGCGTATGCTCATTATAGGGCATCAAGTACTGGCTGGGACAAGTTCTCCATCTACAAAACATGATGGTGAGAACAGATATACTGGTGCCCCAGTTCATTAAGACACTACCACCATCTTTTCTGTATTGCATTTCTTAAATATGCTTTAATTACTTTTCAATTTTAAAAGAATAGTTATTATAGGTGTCTTCAGTGTATTTGAAACCACTCTATTCTATACATGGGCCCAAACACCTTGGGAAGGGAGGTTGGGGACAGCGGTGTTAAAACTATTATTTTTATTCAAGGGGTAAATGGGGAAGACTATTTTTTTAAGTTAAAAGTACCTGGTCATAAGAAACTGTCAAATATGTCAGATCATACGTGCAGGCCAGCATTTAGAACAGCAGTTGGGATTGCTGGGTTCTACGAACAGCTCTGTTGCTGACTCCTCCACTGCAGGAGAGCATACCACCACACAAGCACAATATAGATGGGTTTTGGGAGATTAAATGGATCGTTGAAAAGCATTTTGAGATCCCCAGATGAAAGGTGTTTTAGAAATTCAGCAAAAGAAGTATTACTGCAATTACTTTACTTTATATAGAAATCAGGGGCAGGAAACTAGGAAAGGAATCAAAATGGGTGCAAGGGGGAAAATGAGCCAGAATTAATTAGCCACCACAACAGAAACAAGTCAACCATAGCTGTGATGTAACAAAAGATCAAAAATATTTTTGTTTAACATCATAAAGTAAAAAGTGTACAGATAAATAGGTCATAAAGGGATCATGCAAAAACTCAAAGATGAATATTTGATAAAACGCTCCTAAAAAAAGGCAAACTGACTTACAATCCCGCTTTGGAACTTGTGTAACAGTGGCTGGCATCAATGAACAGCAGAATACATTTTAAGGGAAAGAATAATGAGTAATAGCTAGACAGAGTAAATACTGAAAAAATACAAATAAAATAAGGATGATGATTCAGATGCCAAAAACTTGGAATCCTACTGAAGCATATTTTATTAACCACTTACGTACACACTTAACAGCATTCTGGTTTGGAGTCACTTGGGCAGACATTCATTTAATTACAGTTTGCTATGGCCAAGGGTTTTTTTTTAGTGAAAAGAATTAAGCTGAACAGACAGCAGAGACCTGAACTAGAGACCAAAAACACTGAACATATTTTTGACTCTTATTAACCTTCTGGACTACCAATGTTCTATATCTGTACACAAAGAAAATAAAGGAAGCTATTGTACATTTGGCCAAGTTTCTCTAAATTATACACAACTACAGTACCACATATATTGGTAATGGACTTAAATGATGCCACTTCTGGGAGTCAGGACAGAGTAAGACATTATCAGTCTTAATATATTAAAAATACTGGCATGCCTTTGACAGAAAGATTGAAATTTTACAAGTAATTTGCTGCTTATTGTATACATGAAAGAAATGCACTCAAGAGCAGGGCAGGTAAAAACTGATCTTCTTATAAGAATTGGGCTTTATTTACACCCGATTTTTTAATTTAAATTAAATACCTTTTTCTTTTTAAAAATCTAATTAAAATTAAATTTGAAATTTTGAAATTAAATCCTAACGTTACTATCATCTACTCAAATAATTTACATTAAATAAAAATAATATTCATGTAGTACAGGGTTGCTGCTGAAGTTTTAAAGAAAGTCAAACCACTAAACTGGTAGAAATCACTCCCTGTCTAACCATCTGATGCCAGAATTTGTTGAAGTGCTCATCAGGCTTTTGACCGTAGTAGACTCTTTTGCAGGTGCTGAAAATATTTTCTTAATTTCAGTTTATTTAACTAGTTCAGTTCCTCGTTCATTCAGAGCTTGAGAAACCATCTGGGACTGCAAAAGCAGGAAATGCTCGAGATAAAGCTTGAGAAACTGACTAGGATAAAAATTAGGTGGAAGGATGAGATCTACTAGTTTTAAAATCTTGAAGGACATGGTGACCAGGAACAATTAGTTCAATTGACTAACTACTGATAGCACTTCTTTGTTTAATAAATCAATTTTAAATGCAGATCATGTTTTGATAAGCTTATTTTTTCTTCTTATGTATCCTGAACATTTAAGGTAGCTTTATTTAACCAATAAAAATGTAAAAGGCTGTTTCTGTGCATTTTTAATTAAATTCCAATTTCCATCCAAATGCAGCTGGATACAAATCACAAGCAAAAAAATCAATTATCTAGTATATAAAAAAAATCATTCACCATTTAACACAATACACACTATACAAATTAAGAATCTGAATAAAATTATGTTAAGCTATATACTTGTTTAAATAAACATGTGCAGATATAGTGCATATATGCCAAATTATACCAACCAATAAGAATCAACTTATTGGTTGGTATAATTCTTAGGAAAATTACTAAAGAGGACAAATGGAAAGCAAGATTAAAATAGGTTATTTAAGGCAAGGTATCTTTCTTACTGATTCAAATCAGTTATTAAACCACCTTCCTCAAGAGGCCAATTTTATGAAAGGAATACTTTTAAGAGGCATGCTATAGCTGAGCATCCCTAGGTGTAGCAAGAAACTGGAAGGCATTAGTCTGAAGGAAAGTTTGGTTGGATTTCTGTGAAGGATGCAAAACAGTAAGATGTGATCCCAGAGAGTACCCTGAAAACAACCCATTCTCCCTGCCTGCTGGCTAATAGTACTTTGCTCCTGGTCAAATCCTCCCCCATCTTCACCAAAATCTAAACAAGTCACCTAGAACAACTGGGTCCTGTTTATTTTGGTCATGTTTATTTTGTTTTAGGACCAGAAAAGTAACAATAATAAAAGGAGCAAAATCTGTCTATTTAAAACGTCAACTCTAAATAACATCAGCAAGTTTTTATTCCCTAGGCATTTAAGTCTGGATAATACACCTAGATAGTCTGGAACCCAGTTCCACTGTACTAACAAGATCAGTATTTTATACCAAGTGGATACCAGTGTACATGCTTCTGCAGATAAAGCCCTGATGAAGCAGTTTGCCAATACCAGGATAAAATTTTACACAAAATCAATATTCTTCTCTCTTCCACCGTATAGTAAATAGAAAATCCCTTAGATTTTCCAAGTAACTTTTACTCAAAAGACTTAAAAAATGCTTAACCAATTATATTCAGAATATAACAAGGGAACTCTTCATCCATTGAAATATAGTCACCATTGGGGCCAAATGTAGCAACACCACACAATGGTTTAAAACAGAAGTGAAGAATACTGTACCCATCTACAACTTCAAGGGTTGACAGAATGTTAATTATTCAAGGCACATTATTAGTAACTAATACCTCTCTATTCTTTTAAAAAGTGCCATTTGATCTTTAATGAACACAAGTAGCTGGAGCCTCAGTAAAAACTCATCTCCAAAAGACTGCATTTAAAGCAGCATATGGATTCCTAGTATCATGCGTAATAATTAGGTGACTCAAGGGTGTACCCCCTACTGAATCAATAGCATCACTTCCTCATGTTCTTTGGAGGTCTCACATCCAAGAGACAGCAGACAAAAAAAAAACCTATCAACTCTTTCTTGTATCTTGCAGAGAGCCATTACCAAAATTAAATACCTCTGTCATAATTGAAAGCTCCTTTGGATTTTAATCTTCATACCTGTTTAAAATCTGGAAGTAAGCCACATTTGTCACAAGTTCTTGGGAAATCTTTTTTGTTTAAATTAAACCCAACCCTTTTTACACAATCTTTTATTGTAACGTGGCATTATTTGCCTATTACAGTATGACATTTAAATTGTATGTGGTTAGAGAATTCTTAACCACTCAAACAAGATATATGTAATCTATGTATGAAACCATACAGAACCTCTTAATATACCTAAGTCAGACTTCATGTAAAACTTGCATATGTGACAAACTAAGACCTTTAATAGTGGAAGAGCACTAAGCTTTTGAGATACAAAATATACTCCCCCCGCACACAACAAATGTTTAATGGTTACATGCCTTGCTGTCTTATGCTAATGCACTAAGAAGAAATGTGGGCTTGTGTAATAATTAATGGTGAGGATGTACCAATCAATCAATCAAACAACTTATATGCTTTCTATACCAACTTGACAGTATGAAAAACCACCTGTCCATTCACAGAGAAAGTTCCTCTGTTAAAGCTAAAGAAGAAAATAATATGCATTCTCTGAGAGACCTTTGCCCTCCAATACACAAAAATTCTCTTCACTATTTCATGTTAGATATCATGAAGTGACTCCCACCTTGGTTGGAAAGTTTACCTATTAGTTCTAGACAAAAACGGTTGCCATGGACCCATGACCCAAGAGGACTGCATACATCTGATACTCCCTTGCATCACTCAACCTTTCAAGCAATGTCAATTAATTAATCTTCACCTAAATTGACCTGGGAAGCCAAGCTTGATATTTAACTACATGGAAAATATTGTGCATGTTTACATTCAAGATGATGCAGTCAGATGCAAATCAGCATGTGTGGGAAAAGGTCTGCAGAGCCTAGGTTACCAATGGATTAAAGAATAAGCATAACTATCACAACTCAGATGATACGGTGATGAGTGCAACTTAACCTGAATACAACAGAAACGCATCTCACCCTTGATACTGAAATGTCCTCTTCTCTGTAACTCGCTCTGTGCCTTCTCATCTACCCAGAACACTGCAAAGCTCTTTACCTGCTGCGTCTTAAGTCCCTTGTGGGCGTCCTTTTCCCTTCCACACCAAGGTCATGCTTCTTATTCTCACCTTCTCAGCTCTGTACAACTCTGTCCCCATTTATGTCTCTGCCCATGACAACCTTCATGACCTTCCATTCATCCTGCTCTTACTCAATCCTCTTAATTGTTCCCTGCTTGCAGATTTGCACCATCTTTGGTTCCATCACTTACACCTGGAACAGCTCCTCCCTCCCCAAGTCCTGGCAATGAACAGCTTCCCCCTACTTATAAATCAAATCCCTTAAGACCAGGTTTTTTTCACAAATCGTTATTACAATTATCCTCACCCATATCACCACACCACTAATCATTTTCTAAGAAAGATTAACGGTCCTTGGGGCAGTAACCTTATATTTTACAGTGTTTTGAAAAGCATTATAAGCACTGATTCTGCTGAATTATTTCTAATGAATAAAAAATGATCACATGCACAATCCACTGCAAATAAGATCAGATCAGATCGTGGAGTAAAAACCAGAAGAAGGTATATAATTTTGGGAGTTGTGGAAGAAATTGAAGAAAATTCTAGAGAAACATTTTGAATCACAATGGGTTTTCCTAGACATACTATACAGCACACAACGAATGAAATATTTTTCCTCTTCTGAAAAATACTCCAGTGTTTACCATCCTAAATGTCTATTTGGTTAAGTAGTGTTGGAAAAGATCCACACAGAGGGAAGGTTTAAATGAATTCTAATTAGCCACCTGAATGCTGTTCTCTTGATTTAACCCCTATAAATTAGAGACAAAGTAGTAAAACAATATACTTTATACATATTACACTGATACAATTAATCTGTTTAGCTCACCTATAAATGGAATGGATGCCAAGGAATCGCCAGGTGGGCTGGAACCTGATGCTTTCCTTTCTTCAATTCTTTTTATATGCACCTCTCTACGTGCATCATTAGGTAACCAACAGGTAGTGTCTGAGACAGCCTCCTGGTCATTTACTGCTAGGATGTAGGATTGTTGTCTCAAAGGCTGTGGAGTCTGGTGACCAGAAGGAGATTTTTCCCGCAAGACAACTGTTTCTGCGTCATTTTCCGGAACATCTGGTTGCTGAATTTCAGACTCTTGTGCATTTTCCCTTTCAAAATGTTGAATTGTTTGTCTAAAGGAAACATCTAAGTTATCAGAGGTAGCTGAGCTCTCGCTCATCTGTTGGACAAGTCTGGCAGAAGCTGCAGTTGAAGTGAGGGGTTGGATGCTCTTGCCAATTTCTGTTTTGTGGTCTGGGGCATCTTCTCCTCGGATCCTTGATTGCTGATTTAACAGATCACTCTGATGCAAGTGATTTACTGCTCTTTGGTCTTTGGCCACAATATCCAGGCTCTGGTTAATGGGAAGTGAAGATTTTTCTGCATAGGGAACAGAGGTCTTCAAAGAGTTACTTTTAGAACTTCTGTCTGTCACAAGAGACAGTCTCTCTTGTGAAGTGGTTGTAGGCTTTGAAATGCCACCAGCTATTTGAAAATCCCTAGTCGGCTGCAGTGTTTTTACATCTGATGGAACTTTCTGGAACTGAGAAGCAGACACAGAGGCTCTATTGCTTTTTCGCCTGTCTGAATTATAAGCACCTGGAGCCACAGAAAAATGGGGACCTCGAAGGGACATATGAAATGCGTGCTGTCTAGATCTTTCATAAATACCTCGCCGATCATCTTGCTCAGTAAATCCAGTCCACTTGTAAGTCTTTTTTCTGTCTTCATTTGAATCTGCAACAAGATTCTCAGCACAAAAATTTTCTGTTTCACCCTGCTTGCCAAGGTAATCCCACGACTGAGTTCTGTGGCTCCTAGAACTAATGGATGGCGAAGTTAATGCATCTTGTGAAGCACTTCTTGGCCACTCTTTCATCAACACAGGATCTTCAAGTCTTTCCTGGGACACACTCCGTTGTCGGATCTGAACAGACTGCGGAACCCTATCATGAGAGGTGCTTCTGCGTCGTACCTGTGAAATAGTGCGATTTGGCACCACATAATCAGTTGCGTTTTGAGAGGCCGCTCTCAAACTATCCAATCTTTCCTGTATTGTTCGGCAGCCGTACATGTGCAAACGTCTGTTATCAATGTACTCTTTGTAGGTTTTGTAGTTTTTCCAGTCTATGTGCTGGTGGGAGTTTGGAGAAGTATAGTGATTAGTAGAGGTTGGGGGAGAACCTGCAGGTGGTCTAGTGCTTGAGATCCCTTCTGGGTGTCCTCCATAATTTCCAGATTTACTTGTCATTCCAGTGGGATCTACTGGCCTTGTAATTGGAGTCTGAGGAAGTACAACGGCAGTGGACACTGAAGATGGTGGTGATGTGGTCCATGCTTTTGTTTTTAAAGTGGTTTGATCCTTTAAGCCATACCTCACTTCCTCCGTCCTGTGTGATGGACCAGCATGACTGGTTCTACACGATGGCAAATCTACAGCCTTCTCAGAAGGCACAACAACAGTCCTTATGGTTTCATTGCAAACACACACAGCTGTATTTGATTTTGCAATGTCTGTTGGTGATGGAGGCACTTGTATTTCCATTCTATAGGCCCTGTCTGGTTGCATCAATGTTCGTACTGGTCTACTGGCTTGCTGCTTGCCCAATGAAGAGTCAGAAGGCGGTATGTCTACAGACTGTGCCATGACAGAAGCTGTGGATGTTAGTCGAGGATAACATATTGGTGGTGGTTCAGGAATGTTGTGAGCATTGCCACTATAGGCTTCATTGCCTTTCAGGTAGGCATCTTGGGAATATGCCTGTGGATGGACGATTTAAAAAAGTGTTAATTCACAGAAAACAGAGATGGAAAGATCACCACACTGAGTCCATTCTCCTGCAACGGCAGGATAAAGTCCCTAGAGAGAAGACAGCTTGGATATTAAATTCATACTACAATTGATCTTAAATAACAGCACAGTTTAAAAATGTATAAAAATAGTACATTTCTTCCCTTAATGCTTCCTTGCTGTTTGGAAACCTAACATGTGAAGTCACTACAGAAAAGAAAAAACCAAAAAACTCACTTTAGAAACCAAATGAATTACAAATTTCTAAAAATCAATGGAGGTAGATGAGACATTTCCCAAGATTTGTGAGCACAAACTAAAGGATTAATCCCCACCACCACCCAATTTCCTCCAACCATACTACTTCAAATATTCCTCCCTTTTAAGCCTCTTGATGCCGAGAGCTAGGATTTCACAGCAATCGACAGGTTAAATGACTGCATAATAAATTTAACCAGCACTAGAATATTCTCTGTTGTCTTGCCATTTAAAAGATTGTATACAAATGCTATCTACTTCTTCCTGTAATATAGATTCTCATATGTAAAAGGCACTGTTGCTAAATGTAAAATGAATAAATTAGAGTGACTGATAACATCTTTGTTGCCAGCCAACACCCACCACCCTTTAAATAATCTTACATGTTATAGAAGACATTCAATATTATACTATTATAAAATTAGTTGCTTAAATTGACAGATATAAATTTGAAAATACATGCGTACCTACTATTGTCTATACGCCATTACCGTAAAATACAAACTAAAATTTCAAATTAATTTGCTGTGTACGTTTAATAATTCACATCTTACCTTGTGTTTAAGAGCCTGACTCCTAAGAAAAATGGTTAGATTACATTTTGCACGTTTCATCAGTCTCCCTTTTGCATCAAGAGACATTTCTGTAATCATTGCAAAACCAACAGCATATACACAAAATCAAAGTCAAACAACATTTAAAAACTACTACGTTATTTTAAAACTTTAGCATTACTTGGTTTAGTTAAAATGTGATGAAATAGAGAGCTGACAATTCCAATCTTGCCAATACAGTAAATGACTAAAATGATTTCCCAGATCTTTTATACAGTTTAGGTGTGGTATCATATTACAGCATTTCCTGCTCAAATCATAACATGCTCAATTCAGACAATCAACGTGTCTTGTCTTAGCATTAGACAGGTTGTAAAAGCCATAGTGCAGCCATAAACATAAGACTGAGAGCAAAGTACTGAGGGGGAGGGCGAGGCACTTAAAACACTGCTGCAAAAAACATTATGTTGAGCATTAGTTAAGTGCAGAATATTAAAGCAAACTGAAAAGAAATCAACCAAGTAACACAGGCATACTCTACAAATTAACAGGGTTATACGCTATGAAGGGAATTTAGCTGATCAGCATATCGAGCTCATTTCCAGCATCTCGCAGGTTTTAATATTCTGGCTTCTTATAAATCTTAAGAAAAACATGCCTTACAAAAATCTGCTACTGTGCACATTTCTTACCAGTGCTGTGACATCCTTTGTAAACTGCAGCTGGCAGAAAATAGGAAAATATAGTAAAAGCAGCTTACAGATGTAAAGACAGAATTATGTTGTCATACTGATTCTGGATACAGCAAGCTAAAAATACATCTAATACCAATTTCTCTGGAAGGTACCAACAGAGGTAAAGGGCAGTGGAGTATAAAAAAATAACTTCAGGTTCTTTGTGGACATGTCCATCTCCTGCTTCTTGCGTTTATTCTCTACCCGTTCCGGAAAGCAAAATACATTTGTGCCATGTTGTCTTGGTGCATCTTTACTGCTGCATGCAGAGTGCTCTGGTTATGTGTAACAAGGCTTCCCTTCCACTAGAGCAACATTACTGTCTCATCTCCCCTGAGCTGCTACCATCCCTGCTTCCAGATGACGAAATGAGGTCTTCATTATGCATTTGAAACAGTGCACCCCTACCCCTCATATATCTAAACATAACCACAAGCTGTCAGCTGACTGCAGCTGCTTTCACACTATATATCTGAAATTAGAGGGATGATTCTGCAGAAACATCCTCCCCATGTGATTGGTTTCATTTTTTTCCACCCCTCACAAAACAGGAACAAGCTGTGTTTCCATTACATGTTGCACCCTAATAGTTTTTTTATCTATATGTTTTTCCCTATAGCAGAATATAAAAACTGTATTTTTATACTTTTATATAAGTGGCTATATGTGATCTTGACAGGCTCCCAATAAAATTTAAAAAGAAATGAGAAGGAAGGAAAGACACCCAGAAACATGCAAATGAAATAACAGACTATCATCATGCAAAATAATTAAGACCAGGGAGAATTTTGCCAGTTTGTAAGGCAAAAAAACAAAATAGATCTCCTTCCTGGACTAAGCTTACGTTAACGTTCTCCATCAGACTTAAGTTATAAACTGTGTTGGAGTTTGCATCTTTGTAAAATATGTCCACCATCAACAATGCTTCATGAACTTTGAAGAAAAAAAAGTGCTACGATCTAAACTGACAAGATCTGGAGATGCCTCAAACTACAAATGACTGGAAATGTAATAATTATGTACTGACAGAAACCTCGATGTTGAGCTATTAAAATGCTTCAGAAGATAACTAACTGTCTGACAATGCTCAAAATAGGGCTGATACTTCTTTTTTTAAATATATTATGTACACAAAGGTATATGCACTTATGATCACAGCTGCTTAATATCTGTACAGAGCAGGCTCACTATTGTGAAGAAATGAGAGTTGGTTAAAAAGGGCTCTGAGGGATTGGGAGAATTCCCTAATGAGCTAATTCAGTCCAACCTTCATTTTCAGTGGGGAAAAAAACAGAGTGAGGAGTTTCCACATTTGTATTAATTAAATCCTTCCTTTTATAATCCCAGTTACGGGCCTGCACAGAAATACTGTAACATTTAAGGAAGTGAAAGCACTGCGTTTTATTACTGTCCCAATAATACTATAAGCGGAGGAAATGAATGATGAGATACTGGTAATATTATTAGTCTGAAAAATTTTAACGCCTTTAATCAGCTAGTCAATGATGAATTTTAAAAATAGGTTCAAGAATCTTACGTGCATCAAGATACATTTTCTGGCATTCATATCTCTATTTGCATACAGATGAAAATATATTGGGGGAAAATTTGCATATTCTTTTCAGTCTTTTAGTTCATCTTAATAGTTTAATATGTGAAAGACTAATATAGTGTCTCAAACCTGTTGCACTAAAAGATGTGTTTACAAAAATTAGCCACTGTGGTTTGGCTTACATTACAGTAGTGAGCTTTTGATTTTTTAAAAGCGCTACCCCATTTAAGGCCCTGATGACAAGAGTTGCCAAACACATAGGAATGCATTGAGAGTTTTGGAAGCACAGCACCCACAAAGTTTCTCTTTCTAATGATCCAAAAGAACTGCAACTTTGTATACATTCCTACTTCCCATAAAAATATGATTCCGTTCTATGAAAGCATGCTGTAGAACTATAATTATACTTCCCCTCTAAATCTGTTGCTCTGCTTCAGCTAGGGTGACCAGATGTCCTGATTTTACAGGGACAGTCCCAACATTTGGGGCTTTGTGTTATATAGGCGCCTGACATCCCGCACCCCCATCCCGATTTTTCACACTTGCTGTCTGGTCACCCTAACTTCAGAGGTTCTCAAACTGTGGGTCGGGACTCCAAAGTGGGTCGCGACTCCATTTTAATGGGGTCGCCAGGGCTGGCTTAGACTTGCTGGGGCCCAGGGCCAAAGCCCGAGCCCTACCATGCAGGGCTGAAGCCCAAGTGCTTCAGTCCTGTGCAGTGGGACTCAGGTTACAGGCCCCCTGTGTGGGGCTGAAGCCCTTGGGCTTTGGTCCCTCCACACCCGGGGTAATGGGGCTTGGGCAGTCTCAGGCTTCGGTCCCTCCTCCTGGGGTCATGTAGTAATTTTTTTTTTTTTTTTTGGGGGGGGGGGGGGTCCAAAAGAGGGTTGCGGTGCAATGAACTTTGAGAAACCGTGCTCTACTTATAAGACAAAGGGAAATGCAGCCATTATTTAGAAGAAAACCCCGTTTTTAAATCAAGTTGAGTAAGAATAATCTACATCATAAAGAACACTATAATTCTATCCCTCTCCCTCACCCTCTGCCTGTTTTTGTTTATATATTTGTATGCAAAACTTTTCAGCATAGAGACTATTTGTACAGCACCTAACACACTGGATCTCTAATACGAAAATTTCATCCTATTTTAAGTAAATAAATGTTTTATCAACTCATATTACACTAAATAATGAACATAAGATGTTCATTCATTTTTGTAATTTTCACTACATTTTTATGCCATTTGGCACTAGAACAACTAAAATGCAAAGCCAGTTTTTCTTTTTCTTTCCAGGGTTATTACCTGAAACCACCACACTTGGTCAAATTTTAATTAAAAACACACAGTTCCATTTCAGAAACATCTAAAACAACATGCTGGGATAAGCGATTTCAAAGATCATCATGGTAAACTTTGTAACCTGAGAATTTGCGCCCGTTGGCCCCAATCCACAGACACACTTGAGCACATACTTAACTTTAAGCACATAAAAAATTATTATTTTTATTTGAATTATTATTTGAATTATTGAATTGAATTATTATTTTTATTTGAATTATTTCAATGGGACCACCTGCACACTTTAAGGTAAGCACATGTTTAAGTACTTTGCTTGTTCAGGTACCCCCTTGGAGAACTGAGCCATTGGCATGGCTTCTTCCCTCCCCAGCCAGTTGCATTTTCTTAAGATTTCATTTCTTTACTAATCCATTTAATTGTGCTCTTGCCTATTCCTGCCCTTCACTATTCTGCATGAACAGGGGAGCACTAGATCAGACAGTTTCTCTTTTAAAAGAGGGATGCATCTTGTCACTCATCTTGCAGCATCACTGTTTAGTTTATTTGTGCCAAGATCACATTTGTGCCAAGAATACAACTCAAGGGGGTTCATTTAAATGAAAAAGCCCCAACATATTACTGATGTTTTCATAGGATATTGTACAATTGTACACTGACCTACCCTCTCTCCTTCCAATAGTGAATACTGGAAAAATTCTTGTTTAAATAGTTAATCTTAAACCCAAGAAATTTCATTTAAATTATAAGCAGTGTAAGGAATTTTTTTACTGCAAATAAATGTCTCTTTAAATTGGTCATTTATGTGATGGAAATTATATTTTCTAAATATCATTCCTCAGTGCCCTAAAACAGGATTTACTGAGCAGGTTAATACTATATATTTCTATCCTCTTCATCTCCTTATTCCTTGGGCATAATACCTGCAACATCTCCCATCCCCAAGTGTTTACTGGTAAAGCTTTACATTAACTTCTGTGGGCAATAAATGTTTGCTTTAATTCAAAAGCTAAAAGCCTCAATTAACCAAACACCCCAAGAGTACAGTCAAAATACAACTTCTGTTTAAATATACTTGATTACAAAATATTTCATAGTTGGAAAGGATAATAAAATGCCATGGAAGATCAATATGGACCCATTAGTTTGAGGGAAGCTACATGATTCAGGTAATTAGTAAAGGGACACAGACTTTCAGCACCAGGTGGGTAGTGACTGAAGACAAGTTACGATCCAATAATAGTTAGATGTCTATGTGAAATAAATTGACAGATTAGGTTCACTTCCTTGTGGACTTGTCCGCACCACAAAAAACAGCATCGCAGTTTGAAATTATTGATTTCTTTGTTGGCCCTCTCTCAAGGACATTGACAGCCTCCAGGGTCATCTGATACCCTAGTGCTCCTCTTCCACAACCCCAAAATTTTCCTTGGATTTGACGCTGTTACTGTAGCTACAGCCTTAGTAAAAGCAGGTTGGAGAAGTGGAAATCTTTCCTCAGTTTCACATAACCAATGTATTCTTGGGGTTTTTGTTGTTTTTTTTTAAAAGTCTCCTTCCTCTGAAGCATCAGAGATAGAAACAGCTGGTAATGGAATACTGGACAGTGCATTCTAAAGCTCTGAGGTGGCACCAAGCATTCTCTCTCCGGTGCTTAGCTGACTGGTTCTTGCTCACATGCCCAGGGTCTAAATCACCGTATGTGGTACTGTGAATGAATTTCCCACAGGTAAGATTGGCAGAGACACCTTGGGATTTTTTTTTTCCCCCACCCTCCTCTGCATCACAGCATGCAGGTGACTTGCTAGTATTATCTGGGTCTCTCTAATTTAATGCCCTGGCATTGATGCACCTTGATCCTGCCTACTCTCTGCCCATGGCACGTAACAGTTTAACCTCCTATGGGCTGTAATTTTGGTTGTTGGGTTTAGTTGCGGGAACTGGGTGGCACTGGTGGCCAGTGATATAAAGGAGGTCAGACTAGATTACCTCCATTTTGGCCTTAAACTCTATGACTAGGAGAGTAACAGGTGGGAGTCGGCCCACCACCAACAGAAAAGAAAGCAGCAGCAGAATTGTTATTTTGGGGAGTCCTTATTCCCACCCCTTGTTGACAATCACGAAGTGAGTGCCAGTTCATTAAAAGATAAATCTGATCTCAAAACATGAGAGAATTAAAAAGAAAAAAGGGTGTATTCAAGGGACTTTGAATTTTGAAAGCTGTTTTGGGGCTGAGAGCAATACTTTATTTCTTCTTGGTATAATTAAGTATGTAAAGCTAGATGTATATTTTTAAGATCTGGATACATTCAGCTGGCAATTACTTGGTTTTCTCCTTCCCAGACTACATACAGGACCATTTGGAACAATAGTTAGCTTGACAAAAGAAGCACCTCCGCTCACCATGACCCATGTCCGAAATACCAAAATTCAAATTCAAAATCCCACAATTTTCAGTTTCGGGAAGGATTAAATTGCACGTCATCAGAACATAAGAATGGCCATACTGTGTCAGACCAATGGTCCATCTAGCTCAGTATCCTGTCTTTGGACAGTGGTCAATGCCAGGTGCTTCAGAAGGAATGAACAGAACAGGCAGTCATCAAGTGATACATCAGCTGTTGTCAACTCCCAGCTTTTAGCAGTCATAGGTTAGGGATGCCCAGACCATGAGGTTGCATCCCTAAGCATCCATGAATTTACCTAATTCTTTTTTGCACCCCGTTGTACTTTTGGCCTTCACAACATCCCCAGGCAATGAGTTCCACAGGTTGACGGTGTTGTGTGAAGTAGTACTTCCTTACGTTTGTTTTAAACCTGCTGCCTATTGGGTGTGAAATTATGTGAACGAATAACATCTCCTCCACATATTCATAATTTTATAGACCTCTCTCATGTCCTCCATCATGGTGTGGGCATCCCATACATTTATATAGTGGCATTATGATATTTTCTGGCTTATCTGTCCCTTTCCTAATGGTTCCCAACATGGTTAGCTTTTTGACCGCCACTGCACATTGAGCAGATTTTTTCAGAGAACCATTCACAATGACTCCACAATCTCTTTCTTGAGTGGTAACAGCTAATTTAGGTCCATCATTTTGTATGTATAGTTGGGATTGTTTTCTCCAATGTGCATTACTCTGCATTTATCAACACTGAATTTCATCACCCAGTCACCCAGTTTTGAGAGATCCCTTCATAACTCTTCGCAGTCTACTTTGGACTTAACTCTCTTGAGTAATTTTATATAGTCTGTAAATTTTGCCATCTCACTGTTTACCCTTTTGTCCAGATCATTTATAAATATGTTGAACAGCACTGGTCCCAGTACAGATCCCTGGGGGACACCACTATCTACCATTCTGGAAACTGACCATTTATTTGTATCCTTTTTTTTAAATCTTTTAAACCAGTTACTGATCCATGAGAGGACCTTCCCTCTTCTCCCATGACAGCTTACTTTGCTTAAGAATCTTTGGTGAGGCACAGTGTCTAATGCTTTCTGAAAGTCCACGTCCTTTAATTTAAAAAAGAAAACAAGATTAAGCCACATTACAAATAAATAAATTGCTCTTCTCTCAAAAAGTACAATGCAGTCAGTTTTGTGAGGAACAGCAAATTGTAACATGCTGCCATTTATTTCAAATGCTCAGATAATACATTGCCATTGATGGGACACCAACTGAAAAATAGCTTAATGATCTTTTCCTGAATCCAACCTCAGTGGTTTTATTTAAACACAAAGTAGAATACCCTTCTGACAAAGTTACAGTCAGTAGCTCTTGGACACTTCAAAGATGACATCTACAAGTTGCCAAAGTAATCCACAAGGATGCATTTATGTTCCCTTTTGGGCTAGTTTCCAAGAGGAGATGACTGTTTTGAATCTTTCAAAGTAAGGTAGTTGGAGGTGTGATGCAACCAGAATAGATGACCTTTTGAGTTCTGCAGCTGATGATGGAATCCCTAGAGAATGAAAAATGGGAGTCTCTGAACTCTCTAAAGCCCCGGTAAGGAGTGAAACTTTCACTGTGAAGAAAGAAAAGGAGTACTTGTGGAGCCTTAGAGACTAACCAATTTGTTTGAGCATAAGCTTTCGTGAGCTACAGCTCACTTCATCGGATGCATACTGTGGAAAGTGTAGAAGATCTTTTTATACACACAAAGCATGCTTTGTGTGTATAAAAAGATCTTCTACACTTTCCACAGTATGCATCCGATGAAGTGAGCTGTAGCTCACGAAAGCTTATGCTCAAACAAATTGGTTAGTCTCTAAGGCGCCACAAGTACTCCTTTTCTTTTTGCGAATACAGGCTAACACGGCTGTTACTCTGAAACTGTGAAGAAAATCTGAGAATCTGGGTAATAGTTAAAAGGGCTGGATTACATGAGACATCTATGTCTAAGCATGAAGTGTTTGTCTTCTGCTATTACTGCATTTAGAGAGTCGATTTAGGGTAGTATTTGTGGCTCTGTTTGTGCTATTATGTTTAAATCAATATATTGCTACTGTGCTCTTTATATATTAGTGTTCCAGCACAGAAGGGGAAAACTAATAATGGAACTAAAGCACCATGGGAGTGGTGAAACAATTTATAAACTGTATACATCTCATCAAAAGGAGGGCTAATGGTGTTAGAGGAGTAAACGGATGGAACCAGCATGAGAACAAAACACACAAAACTTAACTGCCACTAACTTTCCTGAAGGTATCCTCATAAAACAGAACGATTAGCCCCTTTAAGAAAAAGCCACTGCCATTAAGTATCACTGGATTTAAAAGTTAACATATTACTGGTTCCCTGGAAGATATTTAGATTACATGCAATCAAATTTTTTTTTTTACACTCCTATCATTCAAAAAAAAAGCTGAATGGGTCATTCAGGAAACTGAAGTTTTATTTTATTTTTTAAAGAAAAGGGTAGACGTCCTTGCATCTCTCTACATGAGAAATGTTGGAGTGCTACAGCCATAACACCCAAAATACATGAAGAGTGCCTCATGACAGAAAATAACTACCCATGGCTGAGAAATGATACACACAGACAGGAAGATGGCTGCTACAATAAGATTTTAAAGGCTGGAGAGAATATAATATGGAGATCCTTAGGGCTCCAAGATGGATACAAGCCTGCCACCACCTTCCCTCCCACAGAAAAAATAAAACATGGTCTTGGGGGGGGAAAAAGTGCCAATTCGGCAGTTATACACCACCATACAAAACGGGTCAATTCTGGGAAAAAGTCCAGATCTATGGGAAGAGAGTATGTCTGTGTCTCTTGGCAATAAGTGCTGATTTCAGAGTCAACTCTCAGGGAGCAGCAGCTCTTGAAAAATGCAGCAGCTGCAGCCATGTATGGAGCTTTCCTTTCAAAAAGGAAATTCACAGTAAGACGATTACATGTATTAACACCTAGACCCTCTCATACCCACCTTTTTCCGGCAAGCTAAGTGCAAAAGGTTGTATATTTTTTCCAACAGTCTACTTTCTGCTCTTGTTAGAAAATTATCTCCAGTGTTATACACAATAGCTTCCAACCATAGCTGTTTGAGGGCAGCATTAAATGAGCCTAAATATTTCATTTCGTAGCAGGGCAGAATGATGAGTTATGTAAGAAAACTCAATGGGCCATCTAAACACTGTTTGACTCCATTGACATCACTTTGAATGTACGGTGTTAAATCATATACATTTTTATAAATATAGCTTTGTTTCACAGCGCACTTGATTGATTATTGTTACATCAGTTGAAAGTTACAAATTATTCTAAAAAGCTTCTTTTAGTAAAGAAAATTGTGCTTCTGTCCTTTAAACTTTTAGGGTAAGGAAAAATAGATTTCTGATTACATGGAGTATCGCTAAACTCTGATATTTCATGCCAGATACTCACTCACTGAGTAGCTTTTCTGTTCTAGCCTCAGTTCAGCATCTGTCTTGCCTAGAATCTGCTCTAAAATTCAATGCAACTGTGCAAGATACCTGTTTCTAGATATTTTAACAATGCTCTATCCTAGTTTTCAGAAGATTTAATTCCTTCCTATTAATAAAATAATTGTCAATTGTGCCAACTGCTGAAACTGAATATCATGGTTAGGGACACTGCTACGGGACGAAGTGAGATGCATACATGGGCAATTTTTATGGGCAAAGGGCTGAAGGGGCCCAGATCCGGCAGCGCCTCCATCAGAGGCTTTGTTCTGATCCCACTTCCTCTAGATGCTGCTGAGTTGTTACACAGAAGCCACCAGCCAGAACTACATCTGGCTTCATTGCTGCTTTCAGGGAAGCGGATTTCTCCCTGTACAGTTACATATCCTCTTCCGGTCTTTGCTAGGCCTTCCTCCCCTCCAATGCCCACAGAAGCACCTCTATTTGGGCCTCTGGTTCTCCTCTTCTTTATCTATCCAACAGTACAGCTCCTTTTTAGAGACAGGTAATAGTTTGCAATATTTTTGTCATCTTTGTATAATTACACGTTTTTCATTGTTGTGACACTTGTCCACTTAAATAAAATTCAGTCAGACTTGTGCTCCTAATTCCTTTAGATGCCACTGAAAATCCCACATATAGGCTATTTTAAAAAAAGAATTAATTGTATTTAAGGAATGCATTGTTATATTTTATTCCGCAGACTTTTGCTATATATTTTCTTTCCAACATGTTGCAGTCTTCCTCTGGAGGAAATTAACTGTTAAATTAACTTAGCTCCAAAATTAAGTGGCCTGTATGGGAGAGCAACTTTTGACTGCTACTCTCTGTTCCAGTATATTGTGTAAGAATGATTTACTGTGCTGCATATGAACAGGTACCTGAAGCCTATTGCAAGGATGAAGAGCTGAGGTTGCAAGTGAAACCTCAACATTGTCACTTCCTGACTGTTTAGTGCTGAACTTTGCAACCTTGCTATTCTCTATATGTATTTTTTTTAAAAAAAATAGAATTTCCTAGGAACTTTAGAAAACCCAAATACAAGAAAACGTTCCATCTATAAAATTAAAAAAATACAACCTTAAATTGAATCATCATATTTAATTAAAGAGGAGGCAACAGTATAATGAAGCTGTGGAACTATTTAGACAAAAAACACCTGTGCTGTGCACACTGAGGTCCACAAGGGGGATCTCTTCACTTGTATCCCACAGGAAGTTCACACGAGAACCCCTCTTCCACAAGCCTTATGAGCAGTGCATCTTATACTTTGCAAGATGTGAATAGGTGGCAGAACTTTTTATGAAGCCTTAACTCATTCACTACACATTTACTGTATTTTACACTACACAGATAATTTTTTGTTCATGCCTAAATTACATTTTTCCCTTTGCCTCATGTTTTTAAATCCTAAAAATACAAACCAATAGTACTAAGTGTACAGAATGATTTTTCAAAGGCTCACAGCTAAATCCAAAAAAATAACGTTCCCTAGAACACTCAAAAGTTCTTTTCAATAAGAACTATTTCTATGCTACATTTTAGCTTTCTCACCAAGCAATTTTGATAGAGGGTTTTTTTAGTTACAAAAGATACTTGTTTATTTTTAAACAATGGGGCAAGTCTTTTTACTAAAAAAGATCAACCAGTTTTGCTAAAACATGCCAAAATAAATAAATTAGATCATCATGGGACCAATCTAGAAAATTACAAGTCTGGAACAGTTAATAAATTTTAAGTGACTAAAAACAAGGATTAGAATGTGTCATATGCTCTATTTTCTATTTAATAAACTGTACAGAACGTAATTTACTAGGTTTCTCTTGCTTTAGCTATACCTTCTTTCCCATATCTAACTAAGGTTTATATTTTCCTTCTTTGTTTTCTGTATCTTTCTTTTTTCCCCTCCATCCCATAGAGTATATGCCCTTTTCTAGGTGTACATTACATATTTTACCTCCTCTTCTACGTTTTCAGTCTTTCCCAGTTCTTCCCCCAGAACAAAACACTCATACCTCTCCCTCGCTTCTCTTTTCTAACGAATTCCGCCTCTCACCACTCTCCCATATATATTTTCATACTCAAATCACCTAACTCCTACCCATCTCACTTCCCTCATTCATAAGCCAGAAAGGTCTTCCAAAGACAGAGGATTCTACCAGAAGACTAAACATAAGCATTTGCCCTCAATCTTTCCTTTAGTTATTAATTTTGATGCAGCCTGAAAAGAGCTACCAGCAACAGGCAAGGCTTTTGAAGCTGTTTGCAAACTAAGGCAAACAAATTTCAGCAATTTTCATTCAGTTCACATTATAACCATAGAGACTAGAAATCTTGCCCCTCTTGAAATCAATGACCTGATCAGGAATAATTTGACCAAAAAAAAATTTTTTTTTTGAGACAATGCTAATTTGTCAAAACCAAATTTGGTCATGTGAAAGGGCTGGTTGTTTTTTTTTTTTTTTTTTTTTTTTTGGACAAATCTCATTTCAAAAACTTTAGGGGAAAAAAGTTTTGAAATTGTGGAAAGGTCCCATCTCAACTTTGTTTTTTAAATCAGATTTTTGGTTCAAAACAATTGTTTCGAAATTTAAGCTTGTAAAAGAACAGTCAAAATCAAAGAGAAATGTTTAAAAATTATCAAAACATTTTGACTGACTCAAATAAATTGTTTTGGGATTGTCCGTTTGTAAAAGTTTGAGATTTTGAATTCTGTCCCGAATGGGAACAGTTTTTTAAAATCTTGAAAATTTTTGTAGGTTTCTGTAATGAGGTTCACCCCACGCTTGCCCTGAAGGGGTTAATGTAGATTGAGAAGAGTGCTAAATAACCCACAGGCCACAGCTAAGGGAAATCAGGTGGCTAAGCAATCCCAACTCAGTGAGGGAACCCAGCTGAGGAGGAACAAGCTGGGCCAGATTTATGAAGCTAGGAAATTGGCAGCATCGGAGTCTGCTGAGAAACAGGCTGCAGTCACTCCCTGTGAGAAGGGAGGAGTGTTTGGAGGCTGCAGAGGCAGGTAGCCTACAGTTACTCCCTAGGAGGAGTGAATTGGGAAAGCTGGCAAACCCAGAGAGGGGGAGTGCCAGATGGTAAGGAAAGGGCACAGGGAAAGGCACCAAGATCTTGAAGGGAATGGACCTTGGCTGCTGACTAGAGGGTCCCTGAGCCAGAACCTAGAGTCGAGGGCAGGCCCGGGCTCCCCTACTACCTGCTGAGGGAGTAGCACCATGAGAGAGTGAAAGGGAAAACTGCCTAAGACTGCTGAGCAAAAACTTTGAAAGACTACCCCAGAAGGCAAAAATATATAGAGTGATCTGGCCAGATGGCCAAGTGACAAAGAGGCTGTAGCTCATGGAGTGAGAGAGGGGCTGCAGAGTGGGAGAGAGAGATGGTTTGCAACCACAGGAAGGGGCGTCAACTTCATGAGCTATTCCTTGGAGTGACCAGGAGGTGGTGCCATCCTAGAGGTGAGCTGAGTACCCTGTCACAGATGGGAAAAACTGTTTCCTGTTCACTCCTAGTCAATGAAAGTTTTGTCATGGATATACGAAGGCCAGACTTTCACCCTTAATTCCCTTTTTAAATAAGGAAAGCAAAACATGCCACAGAAACTGATAACGCTTGCTTTGGAAAACTTCCAAATTGCTACTGGTGAATGGATTATTCAAAGTCCTGTTTTCAGGAAATAAATTTAATGAAAAAAATATCTACATTCACATACTACTATGGACATTTCTGAAGACTTAAAACAATGTTTATAAAATAGTATTCAAACAACAGAAGAACAACGATACATTATTCAAACACTTATCCCAGTAACCAGTCATCGGCACACTGATGAGACTGCCAAGCACCCTAATGTTTACCTCAACCAACATTATTTTCAGAATATAATTAATCCATTCTTTCTTTTTACAGCTAGACAATGAACCTTTTATCAACTTACCACCACCAACCATTAACTCTGAAGCTTCCTACAAAATATACCTGTGTTTAATTACAAAAGTTTACAAGAGCTTCTGATGCAAGAAAACATTGCCACCTGAAGATCTGCATCATGGAATTTGTTGATTAACTACCTCAGAGCAAAAAAAGTCAACTCAAACCCTTTGTGCGCACTAAAGAAAAATTTAGAGAATCTGTATTCAAATTCTGAGGTTGAACTTTACTTTTTATTTTAACCATAAAGGCTTACTTGCCACAACTTAAAGAAATAGGTTACTTAACATCATCAAATACAATTCTTAGAAGTTGGAAAGGCAATGCAGATTCTCAACTCAAAAAATCATTCAGAGATTGTCTCCCCATAGACAAAGGAAAGGAAGTTCCATTTTGTTCTGTTATTCTGAAGAAGACTATGTTCTAATCCCCAGAGTGCATTGTTCTGGGAAATGGGGAGGAAGGTCCTTCACTGAACCTGGGAGCTGGGACAAAAGAACATCTCTATAAGAAACACACACAAAAAAAAAAAAATATCTAAATCGCTGATGTTATAGGAACCTAATTCAAAGAAGGTTGAAGTTACATCACCTAAACTTCCTGAAATTAATAACTAATCATTTTATTACTAAACCTTCATTCAAGAGATTGTTTTCCCGCCACACACAGACATTTATATTAAAAATTAAAAAAAAAAATTGTGAAGTACAAAAAGACCAACCCATTTCTGGCATAGCACAATCATTTTTTAGTATCTGCACAGAAATTCTTTCAACAGAGCTATAACATTATGTCCCACTGAAGTTTTCATTCAGATAAATTAAGGTCATAGTGGAAATATTTACCATGATCTGACGTTTCTGATTGGTTAGCAAACTGCTCCTACTAGCAGTCTCTTTCAGTAGCCCAGCCTGGTGCTCAGTGGTAGCACAACATGCTCAGCCTTGGAGCACTTGGAGAAATGGAAAAGGAAGCTTCTCTAGTAAGACCTCTGGTAAATGATGTCCAGTACTGACAGTCCTGGAGATCCAAGCCCTCTTTTATCCACCAAACAGAGGTAACATTGCCAATGGAAGGACAGAACAATCAGACCATAAACATGCTTCAACCCTGACTTGGAAGGAACTGACTTTAGGGGCAAGAGGATATTTTAGACTCCATGGCCTAAGCAATTCTTGGCGTCTCTGCTGAGCCTGCCAACATCCAGTGGTATAGGTTCAAACTCTAACTGTCATGATGACTGCCTGGGAGATTTACAAAGGTAATGCTGCACACCTTAAGTGTCAGGGTGAGGAGTACAAGAAAAAGACAGACAGGGACCTAACATCTGAGCTGTGTTGATGGATTTGAAAAAAGCCTCGCTCTGCTCTCCTACCCTGACAGGACGGCTGGTCCACAAGGTTTAGGAGATCACCATAAAGACCTGGGGAATAACAGAGATTCTCAGATAGTCACACTGGGCTTCCAGAGAGAACTAAACAAAAGTTCACATAATCCTTAACACTTGACAAAAAAAAATTCAAACTCAGAACACTAAATGGGCTGGGTTTGTGTGTCACACATAGAAATCCGTCCAAGAATCAAGGTAACTTCCTACATTTTATAATCTATATTACACTTGTTGCCAGTCATGACCCTAGGCACCCTGTATTCACACCTTACACACTGCTGCAATAATATCTGTACAAAATATGGTTTGGGAGGTATATGAAAGCTAACACGCTGGTTATTAATATTGTAAAGTGCATGTGTTAATGTTATATGAGAAGTTACGAATTCTCTCTGTATGATGTTATTATAACATGTTTAAGACAAGACAGCCAAAGGAAAGTGGGTTCACCTCTGTTTACATATTAACAGTAAATCAAGCTATACCAGTGGGGGTTATCCTGCTCCTGAACCTGAGAGACAGAGATTTAAAGGTGGCTCCTGCACCCCAGAAACACACAGGAGACAATCCCCAGGAGACCTTCCTGATCTGTAAGACAAAGGCAATCCCTTTGGGAATATAAGAAACAGAGACTTCAAGTTTATCCTTCACTTTAAGGAAATCAAATTGGTTGGTTGCTTTATCTCCTTGATGGTTCCCAGCCACTAAAAAACTGGAAAGAAAACTTGGGTAAAAGAAATTATCTTGAACAAAGACTGTCTTGCTAGGCTAAGTTTTATACTTTCAGATGCATATTTTTCACTTTTACTTGCTTGTAACCATCCTTTATCTCTCACTTGGTACCACTTCTTAGTCCTTGCTCTTTTGTTAATAAACTTGTTTTATTTCTACTATAAACCAATTCAGTTCTGAGTTAGAAGGGAAGGTCATATTTACCCCAGTTAAATTAACAAGCCGAGATGTACCGACCCTTTAACAGTGCAGCAAACTTAATATCTTCTGTGAATGTACAGTGGTAGAGGCTGTGCATTGCAGAGAAATGTCTGAGGCGCTCACGGATTGGAGTTCTCCGATTGTTACCTGCTAGGCAAGATTTGTGCCAGGAAAGCATTGAGAAGTATGCTGGTGAGGAAGACAGACTGGTGTGGCCAGGAGCTGATACATGATCTAATCACCAGCAACTCTCACTCTTACTGAGGCAGAGAGGTAATAGTAGCTCACAGCTGTGGGCATCCCCAGCAGCATGTTACACAAGTCTTTGATAATCACAGATATTTTTGATAATTGTATAAAAAAAGTTAACTGATAAATTGTTACAGAATACAGTGATCAGGGACATGGTTAGAAATTAAGCCTCAAGTAACTAAGAAAAATGGACACTAGCAGAACACTTAAATCTGGGAGATTAAACACTTATTTAAGTATTTTTTTAATTTAAAAGAAAACTCTCAAACAGCAACAATGAAGTCAAATTTCATTACAATAGTGCAGGGTGTGTTACAACAAAGGGTTTTAAAATTGAAACATCATCTTTAACTAGTGTAAGATTTATATTATGCTATGAAGTATCCTCTGGTTTGAAACTTAGCATTCAACATTTCAGTTTAATGAAATCTTAATGTAACTTTATATTTGACAAATTTTGGAAAGATTTCATTTGTCCATTCTTGCACTAGCAAATGTAAAATAAAATTAAATGAACATGAGTTATGGATAGTATTTAAGATTTAAGTTACCTAAAACAATTTTTTTTTAAAAAAAGTAAGTTGAATTCTGTAGGATATGTCTGTGGTGTGAACCATCCATTCTTGTTATTTTGAGTGTCTCAGCTTGGCATCTGTTCACAGATGTCCAGTTTTTGCCCTATGTTGAGTTTAACTTAACAGCTGAACTCTTCATTGCACCTCTCCCCCATTTCCAACCTCTCTCTATTACTATGGACACCGCCACCATTCTCCAAGTCATCCAGGACATAACCTGGGCATCATATGCTCATTTAGGCCATTTTTAAATCTTGCCACTATTCCCACATAATCCCAAAAATCCATCTTTTTCTCTCAGTCCACAAAGCCAAAACTCCCATCCATATCCATCATCTAATGTCTTCACTATTGAAGTCTCCTCTTTCCTGGCCTTGACTACTGTAGCCTTACTCCCCCCTCAAGTCTATTCAAAACACTGCTCCTAAAATGATCTTCTTGACTCGTTGCTCTGACCACATGAAGCACCCTTCAAATTTAGATTTGCTTATGGTGTGATGCCTACAAAAGCCCTGCTGCTGTCAATAGCTAACCAAGTCTTTTCTGACCTTTTGCCTTTTCCTACTCCCTAGTTATAGCCCCAATTAACAAACACTCCAATACACAGTTTACAAGGCTGTGCCAATTCTTCACCAGGCTCATTCACATGTGTTTTACCCACAGCTCTTGGGTGTTCAAACTGTAAGCCCTCTGGGACAGGGATCAACGCCTCTGTTTAACAGTCCCCAGCACAGTGGGGCCTCAATCTCCATTTTGATCCATCATAAAAATATTTACAACAGTTTGAGTAAAAAGGTTTTGGAAAACTATCTGGTTTAGAAAATAAGCAACTGCATATACAGTATTGTCTGGGGCAAACTTTACAAGTTTGAGGAAAGATGCACAGCACTGTACATACAGTAACATTTTCAAAACCATATAGTTCTCCTTGTTCAAATTATATGCAACTGCTACATTTTGTCATGGAAATTTTCACGGTTTTGTTTCAGGTGACACTGCATCCTTTACACGGTGCAACATTATACTTCTCTTCAAATCTGGAAGTACCTCTGACTTGGAACTGAATTCTGTATCGAGTGCAAGTAAGTTCTTTCTGTTTAAAAAAAATTTCACAAAATCTAGCAATTTTCTTAAAATAGCCCTTTCTCAAGTTCTAATGTTAAGAAACCTACATTAAATAAAGTCAGACAACCATAAGTGTCAGAGTTGTGCTTTCTAAAATACCTCTTTAGTATAGCTTCAATATTTTACTAATATAGTGGAAAATGTTATGAATGGAGGTATTTTTCTCCTGTCCTAAAAACTACTACTGGTGCTTTCACATTCTGAAATTTCAGAGATAATGAGCAAGTAGAGTGGGAGTTAAGGAGTAACAGAAAAATAAATGTTGAAATTCCAACCACTTCCTAACAGCAAATGTTCAAAGATTTAAAGTATTCAGAAAGCAGCATACACTGTTCAAATATTTTCAGCAAATCAATGGGTTTTTTTCAATAGAATATCTTATTTTCATTTTCAGAAACACAACGTACCAGTTGAAGGATGTCTTCATCTTTAGGCATAACACTAAGTTCCAGTATGCAGTCACTGAAACACAATAGAATATATTACTCACGATTTTGAAAAGGGGATTTTATGTTCAGTTAATATAAGGAGAATGACACTGGTTAAGATACGGTCTGCTTGCTTCCCCATGTCAGAACTTGTCAAGCACTCACCATTTAAAAGTTAAAACATGCTTAGCCTTTCAAATAAGTCTCTTCACTAGAGATGAAATCATAATGGCAATCATAGCATGACCAATAAACTCCTTTTTTCCCCCTTTACACACTGAATTTTACTTACCAAGGTTCGTTTATATATCCAATATGTTAAACATAAGAGATATGTTAGACCATGCAGATTCAACAGAATTAAATATTCCTGCTTCAATATTACATTACACAATGCAATATCTTTAATAAAATAAACTTCTCTTATTAAGGAAGTTAGAGCAAGGATGGTAGGGCCCTCACAATATCACACGACTCGAGTTTTTCTTTTGCATTCAAAAGTAACCTTTTATAAACAGCCATATTTAGCTTGAGAGCTAAGCAATCTGGCCACCTTCTGGATGGTAAGGCAGAGTATCTGCTATCATAGCTTATTTGGCGAGCAGGTAAGAGTGGTCATATGCACCGCGACTTGCCACCGATGAGTGTTTCTAAGATACCTATGCTATCTTTTTTTTAAAAAAAAAAATCTGCTTTTTGTGGGATATCTATGAACTACAGTATCTGCCTCGGGTGTCTTGGGCAAAAATTAAAGTTGCAGATATGTGAATACAAGTACAACTACCCCCCCTCCACTGTCTTAAGAAAGTTAATTTAGGGGTCCTGAAAACTGGCAGAGAAGACAGTACAGGCAGTAGCAAGGCAAGCATCCCCATCCAATCCCATGATCATGCTTCAACATCATCCTGGAGGAATCAGCTAAAACTTGTACAGTCATTCAGAAGAGACATATGACAATGGGTGAACTGCCAGCTATTTACTGGCATCTCATGTCAAGCTATGGTCTTTATATCTGAATTACTAAACCCACAGGAAGAACATACATAAAGAAGTCTCAAGTAACTGACCACCACTTTCAGAAAGCGTAGGTACATATATGGGTCTGGAATGCACACTGAAAATTGATTAAAGATGGGTCAGACAGAGCCAGAAATGATAAGTATAATCCATGCAGCTAGTCCAAAACTAACTTTCAGAAGTTACCTGGCGAGAAACAGTTATCTCACATTCCCCAAAGGCAAATCCTATGAACGTGTTATTCTGGAAACAATGCCAATGAGCTCCATCAAAAACTAAGGCAATTCAAGAACCATGAATATCTCTACACCGCAAAAAGAGATCCGCAGCAGCAAGTCTCAGAACCCAGGGCTACTGACTAGGGCCCGCATTGCAGGGCAAAGAAGTAGCAGTGTAGACATTCGGGCTTGGGGTGGAGCCCGGGTTCTGAGACCCTCCCCCCAGCACATTTTAGAGACTGGGCTCCACCCTGAGTTAAGAGTGTCTACATTGCTATTTTAGCACAAGCCCAAATCAGTGGTCCTGAGCTCAGAATCACTGCTGTGGTGTTTTGTTTTATTTTGCTGGGTAGAGGTACCCTACGAGTCTCCATTGCATTTCCTGGTGTGCACAGATCTTGATACAAATCCTTATCTTGGCATCAGAGAAGGCACTCTACACTAAAACAACAGGCTGAATGGATTCCAAGTCAGTTTTATAGTGTGTCTTGACTCTCTTATGCAATGATATTAGAGCTGATCTACAACCTACCTTATGTGACTTAACTATGGCTGATGAACATTTACTGGAAAAATTGCTGTTTACTGCATTGAAATGGAATGTCAACAAACATTAATGCCTTTAAAGTTGCCCTGTCGCTTTTAGAAATAAATGCCATGCACCTTGTTTTGGAAAATGGAGAAACCCAAGATTTCACCATTGTCAAAAGAAAATAAAAGGTCCTTGCAGAGACTGAGAGTCTCTCTGAGACTTTCAGATCCAGAGCACAGAAGATCCAGTCTGTTCAAGTTTCAACAGAAGGTCAGAACTCAGTTTAATAAAATGTATTTTCCCACAAAAGCAAGGCCTTATTCTTGAAAGAACAACATATGTTTAGGTATTCTTTACATATGAAAGATGCTTCTGTTCTGTAGTTCATTTATCCACTTGCTACAGACTACAGACAAAAAGTTAGGACTTCAAAATAGGATAATGTGGGAAATTAGATTTCAAAAGCTTTTTTCCTAAAATATTCATTTGAAAATGTACAGTACACTATGCCAAATGGTATAGTTTCTTTAACTTTTAAAACCAATTTTATTATCAGAAGCAGATTGATATAAACTGAAAGAAAAAGTGTGTAAACTACCACAAAAATAAGTCTTCAAAAATAAGTTTCAAAGACTCTTTAGAACACAAGTTTAACAGGTACATGACTATTCACACATTAAAATAAAAATTTTCAACAATTCCCATTTTAGCTGATAATATAAGCAGTAAAGTTATAAACTAATCTTTAAAAACAACAGTGTTAATGATACTCTGTTGTACTGTTTGAAGATGATTCCCCCCAACTCTAAAGTAACAGTTGGAAAAGTAGGGAGCGAGGTACTGTAGTTTTACATTATTGCTCCTGAAAATATAGACTTCAGTACTGGAACTGACCTTAGGACTCATGCAGAGCCCCATGCAGCAAATTATGCAAGGGTTCACACCTATGCAAGGGTTCGTCTATTCAACTTCAACATCAGGACCTTAGACTCTATATCAGAAAGCCACGCAGCTCATAATGCAAAGTTCCCACCCACGTAGCTCCTACAGAGGATAGGGGGGCTTCTTACATAGAGCAGAATATCAAGCCACTCTCCTACTCTCGCCAACCAATATTTCATGCTCATTTATCTGAGCTATGTAAAGGGATTTTTCTTCTATTCTAATAAAATTTAAACACAGATTTCCAGTGAGTCACCAAAAGAAAACAAACATTTGTAAACTAAAATGTCACTGTAGAGGCTTCACTCAAAATAGTTGATCTAAGTGTGATTGTTCATTTATATGAACCTTGTGGCAGAGGGGTTTGAGACCTCCCAATCTTCATAGTTTGTGAAATATACCTGTAAGTCTCAAAATCTTCACTCCAGGTGTCAAGATATTGAGGAAATCTTTAAAACTGTTTTCTTCATTTTCTTAACGCTCATGAAAGTGTATGTAAGATTATCACTTGTATAATGCTGATCGGAAGCATCACACAAAGGAAGTGACAGTTTGAACAAAATATTAGGTACAACATTATTAATTCTTAGAGATGTCTATGGAAAGCACTGATCAAGCAAATAACCTCATTTTTATGTCATATATGCTGTTCTTAATCAAATTTTAAAAATTCTTGACTCGGCATCAGAAGAGGCATCAAAACAAAAGCACTAAGAACCTAGACCAGCGTGAAGACGCACATTTTATGGGCTTTTTTTTGTGACTACTGTTAATCTTGTGTATAGTTCTGAAGGTTTTAGCAATATATTTATGTTATGAAACATTTAAAAGGAAACTGAATACAAGGATGGGGTTGTGGCTCTTACAACCCCCAAATGACTTTTAAAAAAAATCATTACTGTGAATCAGCATACTGATCTCCTGTTTCTTGGTCTATTTTCAACAATAACTAGTACAATAATTTGTCTCTTTTACAGGTTTTTACATTAGTGCCCATCATTTCTCTAAGTTGCTTGTATGCAAGTGAATAAAGATAAAATTTTGCTGGGCCAATCAAATAGGTTGGCAAATTCTGGTAAACGGTGCAAGACTAGATTCAAGAGCAATCTCAGGACTTGTGTCATTTGGAACAATTCACTCTGGGAATTCTGCAGTGCAATTCTCTCATCCTTCAGAAAGAATATATAGTATAAATCAAACTTTACCATCTCTTACCAGAAACTGAGAAAGAGGGCTGCATGTCCCCAAAGCCATTAGACGAATGCAGTTGACTTCTCTAAGTCAAAAGGCATGTGGATTAAACCAATTGATGTCAATGGGGAATCTTTCCACTGACATCAACAAGCATTAGTTTGGGCCCTATATTAAGGAAAAGTCACACTACTGAAGTCCATAGCATTCAGTAACAAGGACAGGCATCAACATTGCAAAACTCAGTTTACATCTTTTCTGGAAATAAAGATGAGGTACTATGAGAGATTGAGGTGCCACGAGAAGGGGTGTTGGAATAATTTGATAATTTAAAAAGCAATAAACCACAAAGCCCAGATTGTTTACATTCAAGACTTCTAAAGGAGCTTAAATATGAAGTGGCTGAGCTGATAGCAAAATATGCTGTGTGTCATTAAAAATAGCTAATATACCATAGAACAGCAAATTATTTATATTTAAAACTATTTCTAAGGGTGATTGGGGGAATTACAGACCAGTACTTTACACAGTACTCCATTTAGATCTGCTAAATTGGGTTGAAATTATAATTAAAATCAGGGTATTGACATTTCTGGGAAGTCATACTATGCCAGGGTATAACCAATACAGTTTGTGAAAAGAAAAGTAATTTCGCACTAATCTACGATTTTTTTTCAACGTGTCAGTAAAGTAGTAGATGAAGGAGAACCGGCTGATGTAATTTAATTTTCAAAAGTCCTATGACCAAGTCTCTCACAAGAAGCTACTAAAGAAACTAAGCAGTCACTGCAGAGAGAAGTACTGCCTTGTGTCAAAAAAACTAGCTAAGAGACAGGAAACACAGAATAGAAATAAACGGTTGGTTTTCATCATGGCAAAAAGGTAACAATGTGTTGTTTCAAATGTATTTAATAATACAGAAAGTGGAATGAGCAGCAAGGTTGCAAAATTTAAAGATGACAGTTATTTAGGTTAGTCTAGTGCAGAGAAGACTGAGTAACTTTGGAGGGACCTAACCAAACTACATGAATCAACAATACAATAGAAAACTAAGTTCAAAGTTAATAAATGCCAAGTAAAGCACACCGGAGGGAAAAATCTCAATTACTCAGACATCTCATAGGGCTCTAAATTAACTATCAACTCAAAAAAGGTACAGCATATCTGGAATCAAAATTAGAAAGGGAGCGGGACTAGAATGAATAAAGGCACGGGAAAACCTCTCCATAAAGAGTCTGAAAAGACAGGGACTGCACTTTACAAGGGAAACAAATAAGAGGAGACATGGAAAGTATATAAAATAATGAATGGAATAGAATCGGTAGATCAAGAGCTTTCTTTCTCCCTGCCTAACACCACAAGAACAAGACGACATGCAATGAAAATAAAAGGTGGCACTTTCAATACTGATAAATAAAATCCATTTCCAAAACCGCTTGACTGTGGAACTCATTGCCACAGAAAATAATTGAGGCCAAGAATTTAATAAGATTCAAAAAAGAATTAGAGACACAAGGTGGGTGAGGTAGTATCTTTTATTTGACGAGCTTCTGTTGGTGAGAGATAAGCTTTTGATCTTACACAGAGCTATTCTTCAGACCAAAGATACTACCTCACCCACCCTGTCTCTAATATTCTGGGACTGACAAAGCTACAACAGCACTGTATACAATAAAATCCAGAATTATAACAGTTAATCCTAACAAAAATTTTGAAGGGATATAAAACCTCATGCTTCGTTTTTTAAATCAATCTCCAAATATTAGGGATTAGAATGAGACCTTCATGGAGGGGAAGATTTTTACACTATTATTCCATTATTCTTCTTTTGAAGCATCTGGTGTAGTCCACTATTAAAGACAAATACTAGCTTAGATGGACCATGCTCTAATACAGTACAACAATTCCTATGAGTACAATACTGTTTGCGGAGGTGGGAGGGATTTTTTATATAATATATATAGAATATAAAAATCCCTCCCACCTCCGCAAGCAGTGTGTGTGTATATACACACACGCATGCACACAAACTTGCACACCCAGTGGTTGACACACACTTTTGCAGAATAATGCAACAGTCATCCCTCCCTATGCTCCAATTTATTAAGCTGGCACTCAAAAGGTACTAATTTACAAATATCTTACCTGTTCTGAATTAAAGCAATTACTTGGGAATATGTCTTCCCAATAACACTCTCTCCATTAACTTTTACAATTCTGTCACCTATGGGAAAAAAATAAATAAAAAGTTAAACATATAGCATATTTGTTTCTATTCCAGTTCTTTGGATTCTTCTCCATTCATTTTAAAAGGATGGTTCAGTACTTTACAATAATCAGGATCACTAACATAATGAATTTAAGTTTAGCTTGCTTTAAAAACAAACTACAAGCATATTCTTTGCTACTTAAAAATATTTCTTTATGTGTAGATATAGTGTGTATATTAAAAACATTAAAATTAAAATTTTCCGGCCAAATATTCAGATCTGGTACTTAATTCTATGCTCCCAAATTACACCCCTTAAACAACTCATTTGCTCATACAAATGTTCTTTTGAACACACAAGCAGGCACAAACAATAGAAGAGGCTAGTTTAAAAAACTGGCCTCCAAAACAACTTTTGAGGAATACTTCTCTATATTGAAATATGTTGATTTTTAAAAAAAAATATTTACAAGTAAACTTTTGTTTAGAGATTTTAAAAAATTGGTAATTTTGGATTCAGAACACCTCCAGCAGTAGCACGTGTCTTTTCAACAGGCACTGCAATACTCTCTTGTTCTAAAATGTAGCAGTTATAGCAATAAGGAGAGAATGTTTCTAAAGCTGCTCCAATTCCTTCTTTTCCTTAAAATGCTAGTGTTACTTATATGATACTTTTAGCTTTTCCATGTCCAATCTATCTATCCACATGGTGTAGTGGTCTAATTCTCTGCCACCTAGATCAAATTTAGAATTGAACTGCAGTTTCTTTGAGCTTCTCTAGGTAGTTTTGTTGTGTCCTACTGATTATAATCTTCTCTCACTCTTCAACCACCGATAGATGGCAACTTAACATAAAGGAAACATGACAGATCTGTGTACTGTGGGCTCCTTTTCAGTTTTGAAACAGAAACTAACCTCATGACTATCACAACAGAGCTAAAAGAGGCTGCACCCTCTACACAATACAGGAATTATAAAGTAATCGTGCACATCCTGGTCTTCTCTCAGAAGAAGAAAAGAAAGAAATAGAAAATGTTTAAGGACGGACAACAACATATAAGAGGCTTTGAAACAGAAGAAAAGACTACTTGAACTCTTCTAACAACACAAAGAGGAAGAACTCTTATTTTTCTTAGATAGAATCTTCCCTATACAAATACCCTGTAGAAGAGGTTAACCAATTATAGATATATACTGGAGACTCTTTGGAATATATGACTGCTGAACACTCTTGAGCGATCACCTCTCCTGCTTCCTGGCATTATGCAGAACTTTGTCCTCAATTGGAAGATCTAACCCAGCTGAGTTCCATCTCCAGAAACGGACCTAATGGTTCCTCTTTTCACTGGTTAAGACTGTACATATCATTTTCAACACATGATGAATAAAAAGATCACACATTGGAGGTTTACAAATGTAAACTTTGTGAACAGTGCATTTGGGTCCTTGTTTCAGCTGATTGTTTTGCTGAACTGGTATTGCGGGCTAAAGTAGTTTCCCAAAGGTGAGCAAGAATAATAAGCAATACTACAGAAGAGAATTTGATGCCAAACATCCTGGCGGCTGATAATCCACATGACCGATGAGTAATCCTGGCTGGTGGAAAGTCAAACTCCAGATAAGTAGGTAGATCATTGTGAATTCCCTACCTAATTTCACTGAAGTGTTGGATTTTTCAGAAGCCACAGTTTAGTCTGGAATGCTTGAATCATTCTCAAACTACAAAAAAAAAAATTTACAGATAAAATGTGTCATAATTTAGGCCAAGAGCTACATACTTAGAAGTTTTAAATCTTGTTCTAAGAAGTTCAGCCATATTGTAGGGCTTCTTCCAAGTACCATCAGATCCTTCCCTCTTGCCACTGAAAATAGGAACGGATTTTTTTTTTTTTTTTTTAAATTATAGCTTCAAACCTTGCCCACTTATTTGGTACTTCTTGTTTTCACATAGGAGTATTGAGTAATGATGAACATCCTTATATTGCCTCATATCACCTGTCTTCCTGTGGAGTTTTTGGTTCCAGCCTGCTCTCCCATGATTTTCAATTCAGTTCTCAGACTCGGAACCAGAAGAAGTGATGTGGGTCAGCCTGGATCAAGCGCCCAATGACTCAGAAAAGGAATTGCCTAGAAGTTTAAGTGGCACTGAAGACAGAATCAGCCTCAGGAATGGAGTGATTGAATGAAGACTATAAGGTGGAAGGGGCTTTGCTCTGTCATAGGTAGACAGAAGGAGAGAATGTACTTATTGTGGGAAGTAGTAAGTGAAAGTTGTTCTTACAGTTATCCAATGATTAAACCCACCTCAATACTTTTTGGCAACATTGTGACTCAATCTGAACACACTGGTACCAATTCTCCCCTGCCTTGTATGTTGTAGAGTCATTTACACTTGTGCTGAGTACATGCAAAATGCTGTCCTGACAGTATCTTATACCCACTTTGCATAGGTGTACATAATTGGGCCCATTATAGTTATAGATATTGTAATTGCTTTCTACCATGTTTGGGATTCTCAGATGTGATCTGAGGTAAAATGCTTTGAGTGTCAAACATGGGAACTATGGACTTGCTCAGCAACAACCCAATTAGACTTATGAATACAAAACTACATAGAACTATGAAAAATGTTTAAACTAAACCATTCTGCAGTTAGGCTATCCTTTCATTCAAGTTTACAAGATTATCACAAGTCTCTATATTACAGCATGCCACATTTAGCTTTTCCAGGCAACTGATCCACTTGCAAACTGGGTGTTTCTGTCCAATCAAACTGTGAATGAGACATTCAATAATACAAAATAAGTGCCTTGCAGCAATGAAATACAAACTGACAAAAATAATGAAACGTAATACTTAAGTTCATATTCGATTTCAAAATCTTTTAACCCCTTTAGCGTAACCATAAAATAAAACCATATATTGCAATGGAACAACCCAAGAAAAGTTGGTTCCACAAAATGAGATACCCACTATATACAAAGTGATTGTGTCAGAAGCCGAGCCGTCTAACTGGCTGACCGTTGTCTGAGTGCTTTATAATGTGATTTACAAGACACAGCCATAATACTACATGTTAATCTACAGTTTTTAACAGAAATAGCAACATGACCTAATTAGATATTATGACTATCGGTAGTCTCCTTAAAAGGACACGTGGGCAATTTTTAAAAAAAAAATTATAATTTATTCTCTACCTTTTTATAAGTCTGAAAATAAAATATTCTCTGTACTGATTTTATCCTTTTCAGTATGGCAAATATTGAATTTCATCTTCGGTCAGAAAGGTAACATGCTCCCTTTGTACAACTTCAGCATATGTTGCACTTTATCAAGCCAAAACCTCTCTCTCTCTCTATACACCAGCATCAAACGATGCCATGGTTGCTCAGAGAATGCTTGCTACTGTAAAACTATACCAGAGCGAGAAGAAAAAAATAAGATGTACTGCAGAGCCTGGAAAGTCAGTGCTGTGATTTTTAAATTTCTAAATGCCCTAGAGTTTTCATATTTCTTTTGAAAAAAATTACCCTAGTCCAGGCAATTAATACATGTATACGTTTTTAAAAAAAAAAAAAAAATCTCAACAGTCAGGTCAGGAGTGTTCTCTGACTCACATGTATTGCTTTTGTGTAGTATAGTGTTTGCCATGCTTTTAAGGATAGAAATTCTCATTTACAATGGTATCCAGCTATCTAATCTGTAGTTGTATAATTTGTACGATTGTTCCTTCTAAAAACTTTTCTTGAAGAATTTAAATAAAGAACCACAAATTATTACAAAACTTAGGCTAAGTCTATACCGGACTTGTGCCAGCATAGTGGTGCGAAGAGGTGAGAGCCTGATCAACTCAGGCATTCAGGCAGAATTCTGTAGCGCAGACAAGAGTTATATCCTGGTATAGCTTGTTTTGCTTGTGGGGACTAGGGGTATTTACTATATCAGTATAAAGTGCAACTTTGGCTGCATCCAGACCAGGAGTGTTTTGCCAGCATAGTATACTGGTATACCTAGGGGTAAATCTCTTTGTGCAGACCTAGCCTTTGTAATGCACTTTAAATGGTGCTTTACAAACAGATGGATTCTCTGTTTCAAAGATTTTTTGGACTAAATCAGACAAAACAAGCAAAATAATGGTTAGGTAGAGGGCCAAATGGAGACTGCTCATATTTACTTGCTTTAAAATAGGTGGGGGAGTGGGAAGGTGGAGGGCTAAATGATTTGGAACCATCAAGTTATGCACATAACCTATGTAACCACATGTAAAGTCCTGTCCTTCCTCAACCCTTCCCTCTTGTTTGTCACACTCATTTGTCCCTTGTCTTATCTTAAATTATAAGCTCTTCACATCTTCCTTTATGTTTGTATAGCACCTATTACAATATGGCCCCAGTCTTGATTGTGGGTTTGGGGCATTAATACAAATAAATAATACAAAAAACACATAAAAAATACAGGACAACAATTCAGGAAAAGGAGGGTGAGGGAATTATAGGAGAACTGAAGAAGAGCAGGACTGCTTGAAGTGTTAGGTTTGATGTAGAGGTCTGATGGAAGAGAGGGCACTTAGAGCAGTGTTTTTCAAACTGTGGGTCACGACCCAGTACTGGGTCGCAGCATGTCAGGCACTGGGTCACCTTACTCCGGTCAGCACTGCTGACCGGGATGTTAAAAGTCCCATTGGCAGTGCTGCCCAGCAAAGGCAGGCTAGTGCAGGGGTGGGCAAACTATGGCTCGCGGGACCCACACCAATCTCAGAAGTGGCTGGCACCACATCCTTGAGGCCCCGTGGGGGAGGGGGAGGAGGGGGGTTCCATGCATTGCCCTTGCCTCCAGGCACTGCCTCCCACCAGCTCCCATTGGCCAGGAATGGGGAACCGTGGACAATAGGAGCTTCAGGGAAGTACCTGGAGGCGTGGCAAGGGCAGCACATGAAGCCCTGTGCTCTCCCCTCCCGCCCCGCAGGGGCCGCGCAGAGACATGGTGCCAGCCGCTTCCTGGAGCGGCACGGCGTGGGGCCAGGGCAGGCATGCAGGGAGCCTGCCCTGGCCCCAAGGTGCGCTGCTGCCACCCCGGAGCTGCTTTAGGTAAGCGGTGCCAGGCTGGAGCCAGAATCCCTCCTGCACCCCGCCCCTGAGCCCCCTGCCTGCACCCCAACCCCCTGCCCTGAGCCCCCTGCCACACCCCTCGTGCACCCCAACCCCCAGCTCCCTCCTGCAGTCCGCACCCCTCCTCTGCCCCAATCCCTTGCCCTGAGCCTATTCCTGCACACTGCACCCTCTCCCACACCCCGTACTTCCTTCTGCACCCCAACCCCCTCCCCTGCGTACAATTTCCCCAGATGTGGCCCTTGGCCCAAAAAGTTTGCCCACCCCATGGCTAGTGCCTACCTTTTCCGACACTGCAGCCAGCAGCAGGTCCGGCTTCTAGGCAGGGGGGCCACGAGGCTCCATGCACTGCCCGAGCCCCCAATCCCCTGCCCCAGCCCTGAAGCTCCCCCCAAACCTGGAACCCCTTCCTGCACCCCAAATCCCTGGCCCCAGAAGAGCTTGCTCCCCCAGCCCAGACCCCCTCCCACACCACAATCCCCTGCCCCAGCCCTGAGCCGACAGCCCAAATCCCCTCATCCTCAGCTCCGTTGGGTCTTCAACTTCAATTTTCTTCAACTGGGTCCCCAGAAATAAAAAGTTGGAAAACCACTGACTTAGAGGATAAATCTGGTGACAATGCTCAAAGTATGGATAGGTGGAGAGGTAGCATGATTGACAGCATAAAAGAAAAGATTGTGAAAAAAGTAAAGAAGGAGCAAACAGAGAACTGAAGAGCTGACCGTGGGACCGTGGGAGAGGAAGCAATATAAAACGGGAGCCAGGACTGAGGTGGGGGCAAGTTTATATAACACTTTATAGGCAAGGAAAAGGAGCATGAGTTTGTGGTGGGGAGACAGGAAGACACTGAAAAATAATTAAAGGGGTAGACTTGCGTGATCAGAGTGGTAGAACCGAAAGAAGACTATAGTAGCAGTGTTTGGGGCAGTCCACAGAGGGAGAGGTGAGAGTAAGAGAGTCCAGAAAGTGCAATAATCAAGACGACAAGACTGCAGAAAAGTTATAGCTTTTTTTATATTAAATTAGCACTATAAAACAACAGCACCTGTGCATAATCCAGCTTCAAAAGCAGGTCCACCTTCTTTAACCTGTTTAACAAATATGGTATCCATCGGTTCCAGTCTGTTTCTTTGCTTCCCTAAAGAAAAGCACATGTTTGGAAAGGTATTTTATTAAGCTGCATTATGATGCTGAATTGTAAAAAACATTCTGAAAAAACTTAATCATGCCATATTCATCTTCATATTAAATATTAGGATCCAAATTATTTCTTAATTCATTTGGCAAACAGAGCATTAACATCTGTTCTATTTGAAACCATTTGCTTTCTTTTGGCTGGACTGAAGATCTTTGATCTGTCTGTAAAACTGTAGTTGCAAAATTGTAGCACATGAATATATCAGAAGTCTGACACTTTTCAGCTTTATTTTTTCATCTCATCAGTATTCCATCCTCAGACTGGTGACTATGGCGTTCAATAAGGGCCATCCCTTGTTTCTCAGATTCCCATCTGGCAGGTTTATGAAACCACACTAACTGAAATCACAATCAGAATTACAGTACTATAACTTGAAAAAAAACGAGGCATTTCTCCAAAAGAGGGTCTAGACTTTGTAGTATCCTGAGAGCACCATAAAAAACCCAAAACTACTGACTCTGTAACAGCAACTCTCAGATCCCTGAGCCAAGCTGACCAAAGGTCTTTGAAAATTTGTTTTTGATGGAAGTTCAAAAAGCAAGGTGCATATCAAGGTTAATCATAGTGATTGTGTGTAACGTTCACAGACTGAGTGAGACAGTCACAGGTTTGTTTCAGGGAGTCTAAACTGGTGAAATTTATAACCTTCTTGCCTCCTCACTGTGCACACTCACAAACATGAATATCTCACCTCCTTCCCCTCTTACACATCACATTTGCATTTGGTCCTCCAAATCTAAGTCAGTCTAAGAAGCAATAGGTCCAGTAGGGCGCAGCAGGAAACACTGACTAGCATTTATAAATCAAAATAAGGAGATGGAGTGTACGACAAGTTACATCTATAAGATGCAAGTCAGAGTCCATTTATGTCTTAACTGTAACATATCAAGAGAGCCGGAGTGAAACATAGTAAATTACATCATCTTAGACTTGCATCTGAATTTGGCCCACAGTATACAAAACAAACAAGTCCTAACTGTCCAATTTTGCAAACTGCTGAGCACCCTGAACTCCCAATGAAAAGCAATTACAACTATAAGTGATAACAGAACCACAAATAAAACCTTAAGTTGCCATAAACAATCAAGAAAGTTGGCTCTGTGAAAGGAGATCACTTTATATATAAAGTGATTATGTCAGAAGTCGAGCAGTCCAACTTGCTGATCATTCCTGGAGTGCTTTATAATGTGATTTGCAAGATACAGCTATAATACATTTCATTCTAAAGTTCTGACAAGATAGAGTCTTCATGAAGAAATACCTACTACATCTGGCATTTTCTACCTCCTCCTTAAAATACAGACACTAAAACATTGCTAAACCTTTTATGGCCATTCAGAGACACCAATACTTCAATTTTGGACATGCTCAAAATGCAAGGCAAAGACTGACTTGCTCAAGCTAAGGACATGAACAAGTTGTTCCAGCTACTTATAGGGGCCAGCACCTATAAATGGGTGATCTTTTGTAGGGTCAGATCCCATGACCACCAGTATTGCCATTTTCCTCCCTTCTCCATTATGGGATTATGTGACTTGGGGTAAGAAAAAGAAAGAACAAATGCTGGAAACAACATACACTCAAAGAAAATAACCAGAGAGATACTTACTACCAATATAGTACATTCAGTTTACAACCTCCCCTTCAGGTGAATATAACACCAACACAGCCAATAGCACAGACCTGAAATTCATATTATGTGATGAAAGATCAGTAGTCAACAGATCTGACCTCCACATCCTTTTATCAGACAAGGCTCCCATCTTGTCCTTTTTTACCAATTCCTGGTTAGTTGGCAGCAGAGGCCCAATGCTGGCTCACCCCATCCTCCCTATACATTGTCCCTATCCGAATACACAAAACAAGTGGCCAACCAGCCATGTTACTCCCATTCAGCATCAAATGCAGAGAAGGATCCCTTGGAAAAACAGAATCCTTCGCATGTATCCACCATATATGTAAATCAGTGGAGATAATTACATACTAATCTTCAGAGCACATAGATTGTAGGTTTCCCTGGAGAGCGGGCGTTTGACTGACAATAGTGGAGTCCCCAAAGCTCATCATGACAGGGGACTAACATCTACACTGACAATATCATGGATGGTGGCCAAAAATCGCCTCTTCTACACACAAGCACTCCACTTTGGGCTACACAGGTATTCTTGGGATCAATTCACAAAGTTGGTCTCACACTGGACTAATTCTTTGGCCTAGAAATGGAAATAGGAAATATTAGGAACTCACCCCTTTTCCCAAGAAGGTCACCACCTCCTTCAAACCAAGATCAATCTGCAGGCACACAAGTTGGAAGAAGGGACTATCACTATGGTCTGCCCCTGTAAATTTATGGTCCCAGATAAATTCCAGAGCATCTTCAATAAAATCCATACACAACCGAAGAGCCAAAGACTGGAAGACCAAGTAAGATGCTACAGACCTGATTCTTATTTACACTAAAGCTGCTTTACATTGCTAGAGCAATGTAAAATGGATTTAATGTAAATAAGACTAGGACAACTTGGATCACGCATGAGCCATTGCCAGACAGACACACTGGCACCTTCAGACCCTTAAATCTCTTTAGTTCTCAGATACTGATGTCAGATGATGCAGGAGGGAAGGAAACAAATGGCAATACTTGAAAACCTGATCAGAAGCTGGTAACTCCAAAACCAGGTTTTCTAAAATCCTAGGCTATGGCTGTAGCCGAGACTAAAATCTCTCTTCTCTTCTGCCACTGCAGCAGCTAAATCCTGCACTGCAGACTTTTAATGGTCTGTGAATGACTGTCTCAGTTCACACTGCATCCACACAAACTCAGAAGCCAGCTCCACTCCATATGAATAACTATCAACAAGCTTCTCAGAGAAGATCAAATAAATCCCGCATGCCCTCTCCAGACAGACAGCAGTCACATGCTAAAACAGAACCTCCCCTCTTTAGAGCATTCAGTATTTTCCCTGAGCAAGACACTAGAGTGCTGGAAGAAATCTGCACCACTACCAGTGATTCACACTATAACAGAGTGGCACGCACCTCTTGCGAGTGCCCCCTGGCCAAGTGCATGTGCCTCCACTCAGTCTCTGTAATTGTGCTAGGTCTTCTGTAACTCAGCCCTCCAGCCAAGTCACACACAGTCTACATATGGAACACAAACAAAACAAACCCCTTCCGGGATAAAGAGTCCAACAGAGGCCTCTCAGTATCCCTCGGGTGGAACGGCTCTTCCTGTAGCCCTCCCTGGGCTCAGTCTTTAAACAGTCCTGGCCCTGGTATGGGTCCGTGCCCTCAGGGCTCCCTCCCTGGAGACATCTTCACCCTCTCTGGGCCCTTCTCTGACCCCAGTTCTCCAGCTGAGTCGCTAAACAGTTCAGGTCCCCTTCTGTGGATGTACCAAAGTCCCTAAAGTCCAATATCACTGACCCTCTTCAAGGTCTTCAATCCCTTCTCTGGGATCAGTTGAACTCCCTCCTCGAGGATTTAGCCCCTGCGCCACTGTGGGTGGTGGGGACCTGGGCCTGCCCACCATTCCTGGGTCCCAGCCCAGGGACCCTACAAATATCAGCCACCCGCTGCATCCCTTTGACTAGTCACGATGCTGCTACAATTTCCTGGGCCACTTCCCCATGACCCCTTCATCCTTACCTTAGGGCTTCAGCTACCAAGTTCCAGCAATCAGCCAGGAGCTCCTCCTTGCTCCCCCGGTCCCTGACAGCAACTGATCTGTTTGAGGTTCTGCAGTCCTTTCAGCCAGACAGGAACACCATCCTTGCTCCTATGGCTCCAAGCAGAAACTGCCTCCTGTTCTGTACCGCAGTTCCTTTTGTATGGGCCTTCTGGGCCTGGACTGGCTGCTTCCTGCAGCCTCCCTCTGATTGGCTGCTTCCCACGCAGCCTCTCTAGGCCACTTGGAGGACAGTTCCACTGCTCCTTTTCTGGGGACAGGGTGTGGTAGGACCCTGAGGCCTGCAGCAGGGGGCCTCTGAGCCTGGTACACCCATCACACAGACCCATGATCACTGTGGCTGTGGAAAGATGCATCTGGCACCTTTACTGGTAAAAATCGTCAAATGCCACCTTTAATGAGGGCACCTTTGATTAGAGCATGTCTTAATGCCACATATTTTTAAACCTTCTCTTGACTCAGGCCTTGTCAATTACCACCCCAGCATCCAAACTCCCATTCTTGATCAAGATAATTGAAAAACTAGCTGAGTAGTAATCTCCCTCGGTACCTACATTAATCAAGAAGTAACGATGAAAGCTGTCATCCTTAAGAGTGAAGGATGTAAGAAGAGAGGACAGGACTCCTAGGAAGAGGGCAAAAGCTTTGAAGCTTACTACTTAATAGTCAGAGTAACCAGAAATCAGATGGCTTTCAGAAAAGTGTAAAACTCTCTTCTTCATCTTAGCTTTTCCATATTCCCAAGAGCAAAGAAGAGAGGAATCAGAACTAGAGAAAAAAGAAAAGAAGAAAAAAGAGAAAGGGGACACAGAGTAGAAGGAGAGCAAAGAGGGGATAAAGCAATAAAATTAGGGCATGTAGCATTTGCATGTTTGGTTTTTAACTCTTTGGGAGGTTGTTGGAAACTACAGTGATGGGTGCCTTTCGAAAACCTGGATAAATAGCAAGGGTAGAGGACAATTCTCAAATAATAAACTCATTGTCTGCCCCTGCAGGACATTTAGAAACTTAAAAAAACAAAAAAACAAAAATTAAAAAAACTGATCAACTCCTTCCTCCAACTAAGATCACAGGAGGGTCTGTACCCTTCCACAATGCATGAACCGACTTTTCCCTTAGAAAGAGACACTGGCACTCTCAGCCAGTTAATCCAACTAGCTCAACAGTCTCACTACTTAAAGTATCAATTACACAAAAGCAGACTTTCCATTTTCAATGAATTTCCACTGAAAACACAAAAGGTCCATTTTCAAGACAAGTCATTTAAAATGCAAGCATGCAATTCCCATCCAGTAACAAGTGGGCATATTCCCTCTACTAGTGCATTTCAATACCTCTCAGTGGGGGGGGGGGGGGGGATTAGAATTTGCATAAAAAGACTTTTTGATTGGCACTGGTCAGCTCTGAAGGGAATACCATCCACTCCTTTACCAGAGGCTGGAAGCTGAAATGTGTCGTCTTGACTGGATTGGTGGTAGGCATGGAGAGATCCCAGTGATGAGAAAAGAAAAATCTTCCAGTGAAACTGTGACTCAAAGGTCTGAAGAATATAATGAATCAAACCCTAATAAATACAGTAGGAAATCTAAACTCTATAAATGGACTCCAAAAGAACAACAGACTATTTGACTGAGCGCCATGAGAGTCAGAACTAAAAGAATTTTCACCAAGCAAATTAGCAGTTCATATCTAAAAGTCCATATCTCATTTGATAACAGAAACCCAAGTAATTCTCAAGCAGTCCTTAGCAGATTTAACTTGGGTGGTAAGTTAACTAGGCAAGACCACACTGGGTTACCAAAGTCATGCCCTCTGGGAACTTGGAAATTTGTAACAAAACACTTCTTTATCATTTAGCATGGATTAAGAAGCATTCACCTTGTAATGGTCTATGAATGGCTAACATAGTAAAAGGAAATCCCACATTCTTTTCTATTAATGGTCAGGTACCGACCTGAGTATTCCTTGATCAGTGGAATTTGCTGCAGAATTCACCACAGAAACTCAACTTCCATTTTCAAAAGAGTTTCCATTGGGTTCTTTTAAAAAGTTTCTTTTGGTTGAAGCAAACAGGCCAGAAATGCGAACCAACATAAACCAAAGCATCTCTCATCTGCAGAGAACCTGAAACAATAGCTCTGAGAGGTGCGACTTGGCCCATTCATTTCAAACCAGGGCTTATGGATGCCATAATTACATGCCAGCATTAGCCAGCTTTTTCCCAAGATGCCACAGAATTCAGCACTTCTGCCACAGAATCCACCATTTTTCAGCAGCCATGTGCCCAACATTTTGGTTTCTAGCTCCCTGCTGTGCTGGGACCTGCCTTCAGCTGATGCTTGCTCTGCAGGTTTCCTTGTGGGGAGGGTGGGGAATGTGTTAGGCTACAGTCCATTCTATATGCATTATTCCATGGAGCGAGGCAGTTGGACACTGGGGAGTGGGAACTGAAGTTCAGCTTGTAATTAGGGAGTAGAAGAGACAAGTATAGGCTGGCCACCTCAGTCACCTGAAAAAGAGTATATCAGTCAAGGCCTGCATATAGAAGGTGCTGAAGCCACCTATAAGCTCCTTCCTTCCCTGGAATACATGAGGAGAAGGAGGTTCTGAGCTGGACAGCCTCAAGAGTGGAACTATGCTGCTTGAAGTCCATAACAAAAAACATATCCTTTTGAACAGTCATGGTGAAAACACTGATCATGAAATCTTATGTCAACAAGACATAGCTGTCTATTTTTGTAGACATGGAAATGAGGGATATTTTGCTGCAAACGAGTAAGTTAATATTGCCATTGAGAAAATTGGTCCCACTGTGTCAAGGAGTATTCGGGGCTCTGGCTATTAAATGAGAGTCTAATGACAATATTAAAATTGAAGGTTAAAATAGAACAAGCAGATCAAACGTCGGAGACATTAGTGGCAGAAGTTATGGAAAGAGCAGTGAAAACCTATTCCATAAACTCAACACTTGCAAGAGAACTGCATTAAATAAATTGCATTTAACTGAAATTGTAAGGCAAACATAGACCAGGTTGAAGCATAAACTTGACACCAAAAGGTACACTGGCTCCCAGTTTCCAAAAGCCACCACCAAATCTGCACCCAAGACAGAGGTCAGGATAAGAGTCCTCCAGAAATGAGACTCATCGAATTGCAACAAGTTACTGGAACCTGTAAAATGTGCCCATATATTAAGTGGGAGAGTCTCAACAGGTTATGCTGCAAAGAATAAAACTGTCCTGATGTTCTAAGCTATCCACAATATGAATTCTTTTCCATAAAAACACAAAATAGTAGAGATTGTGATACTAAATCCAATGGCACAAGTAACTATTTCACAACTCATGCAGCTCTAACACAACAAGATTCAGTAAAAGACTACCCAAATCACAATAGGGGTGCTTTCAAACATTGAATTAAAGTAACAACAGACTGGAGGGGTGCGGAGAGGAAGGGCAGGGAGGGAGAACACGAACATGGAAATATCCGTGGCTTTTTGTGTTTAGGGAAAAAATAATTTAAATAAAGCCAATTACAAGGCACCACCAGAAAGTTCCCTGAAGTGAAGACATACTGAATAACGCATAACAACAAGACAGAGGATCACAGAACCTCAGAATCCAAACAAGACCAAAAGATCACACAGGGAAAAAAAAGTGTATGTTCCACTAGAGACCCAAAGTTACTCTGTATTCTGCTTTAAGTAAGAATTTAGCAAGACTAAATATCAGGATACCACAGATGAACAAGATATTTACAGCATTCTACAAGGCATGGGGGGGGGGGGGGGCAGGGGAGCTAATTGTCTAGGTAACGTTACCACTAAATAGGGGTTCTCACAAATTTTTGGTGGCCTCAGAGTGCCGCCACCAACTCTTGCTGGTGGCTGCTCTGACAATTTTTCCTAAAATGTTTAATTAACTTTAGGAAAAACAAATATGCACATATACACGTCCAAATCATTGTAATTTATTTATGTAGGGGTTGGGGTTTTTTTTTCAGACTCAACAACAAAAATAACATACACTTCGTCTCTGTTCTTTACCGGACCTAAACAGAATAGAAACACAAATAAGATGCTTTGCATGTTCTTGTCTTTTGTTCTAGTTGTTTCTTTTGCTTTTTGGGTTGCTTTTTATTTCATTTTATTTTTTTAAACTTGCTGGCTAGTAAGTCTGCTACTGTGAAAAGTGATGCTTGTATGTTAATATTACTTTTCACAGCCTCCCAGCTAGCTACTAAGTCTGCTGTGAAAGTGATATTAACTAACACACAAATACCACTTTTCACAGCAGACTTGGGGGACAAATTAAACCCTGATGGGGAGGCGGATAGGGAGGCAGCAGGGCCAAGGATGATGGAGGAATGGATGGCAGGCTAGGAAATGCAACAGGGACCATCGGGGTGGCAGGAGGAGGTGAGGCCAGGGCTGGAGCCCACTGCCGCGCAGCCCCACAGGCTGGAGCCTGCCGCTGGGTGGCCGAGCAACAGAGCCCAAAGCCCTGCACCCAGGGCCCAGAGATGGAGCCTGGGGCCTAGAGATGGAGCCTGAAGCCCCACAGCTGAAGCCTGCCACTCATCACCCTGTGGCTGAAGCCCGAGCCCACCGCCCCGGGAAGGTGGGGAACTCACTGCCTGCCTGCTCGCCCAGCGTGTGCGCCTCCAGCGGGAGCAAGGCCCAAACCCTTGCTGGTGGCCCTGGGGGAAGGGACACTGCTGTCCACCCCTCCGCCTCATTCACCACCCAGGATGCTGTGGCCTCAAGAAAAGCCCCTGGTGGCCTCATGCAGCCACGGTGGCCACATTTGAGAAACACTGAAGAGTAGGGTTGCCAACCTTCCAGGATTGGCCCGGAGTCTCCAGGAATTAATCTTTAATTAAAGATTATGTCATGTGATGCTCTCCAGGAATACATTAAACCAAAATTGGCAATCCTACTGAAAATTTACAAAAATCGATCTTAATTTTTGTAAATATATTGCTATGTTTAATATACGCAGTAGCTTTATACACAGGACACTTAGCAGGAATACACAGCTTTATTTATTAGAGACGAAAGAATGTTGTACATTTTCCAGGCTTACACTGGGAAATGCATACTTTTCAGTTCTCTTTAGTCTGCTATACGTTTGGACACAAACGAAAACTGCTTCCCATTAGTAACAGGCATGAGCTTTGCAGGAAGTATATGCCTCAAAATACTGTATGTTTGCATTTTAAATTACAATCCTAACAAAGCTAGAAATACAGAATTTCTTTTTTAAGAAACAACTGGAGATACAATCCTAACTCACCAAATCAAATGAAAGGGATATATATTAAGTATCTTTTTAAACTATAAAAATGTGAAAGCACTTAGTGTTATAAACCAAATTACAGGTTTGTGTTTACACTGTCCATTTAGGCTGAACTAGGCAAGTAACTTCTTGCTAAGTAATTCAACTACAGGACTTGTAGTAAGTACTACTGACCCTTTCCAAGTGAACATTAAGATATCAAAGCACAAAAAAGAAAACCCTGAATTTCACAATTGACCCACTGTCTTGAAAGGTTTGCAAATATAATTCACGCTATGTAATGCAGCACACAGAATTTCTCAGTATATTAGATGCAAGGATTTTCTAGCATGACCTCCATCTGCCCTCCCTCGCCCACAAATTAAGAACAATCTGTCCTGTAGCAAAGACTAACGCAAACTCTCTTACAATTTTTCAAACTGGCACTAGGTACATTGATTATTGTCACATGAACGAAAGACTATTAACCTGTTATTGGAGTTGTCTGAGTGTACTGCCTCTACACATTCACACTTACACAACATCTTCCCCATTTTTGCCAAGACCTCACATAAATAGTAAAAAGGAACCGAGGGCAGTTGGAGTCATTGTCCCTTACAAGTCTCCACAAAGAACACTCAAACCTGCAAGAGAGTGAGAGTACTTGTGAGTCACTGTTTTCTAGATGGTTCCAACCCCTCAGCATGAACCATATTTTTAAACATGTGGGTCATTTGGAAACTGTTCATTTGATAAATTGTTCAGCCTCAATGTATCATGGGTTATAAAAATACAGAAGTAAAAAGGAACTGAGCTTGGCTGGACAAATGTGTACATTTCTCTTTTGAATATGACAACTATTTTTCCCTTACCACATTTGCCTTTGCATTGCTTTGATATGCAAAAATCCTCCAAACAATTATATATATGGTCCCAATGTTGAGTTTGGCCACAAATTATCACAAAAGCAGAGCAAGTAATAGCACTAGAAGGCTCCTGCCCCTTCATGATTTGGGAAGGTCAATTAAACTATGTGGAAATTAAGGCTAACTTTAAAAGCCATTTAAATAGTTTGAATAAAATTGCTTGCAAGAGGTGAGTCAGCTGAGTGGAAAGTATTTTTCTGAACTTTTATAGAGCAGTAATTAAATCAGATGAAAGCCTTGCACAGTGAAGACCGACAAACAACAGCTTCAATTTAAGATAACCTTAAAAGATAATGTACAAACATACATCAAGAGACCTTCATGGAAAGTACTGGTTACCAAATCCAAATAATTGTTTTTACTGTTTGCCAAGGTTAATTTAGGTATCAGGCATTTAAATTCTAGTTCCTTCACGTGCTAACCTTCCTCATTTTTCATTAAAAAAAGTGACGTGCCTAACATAGGTAAATTGATACTGTTTTTTTTCCCACACATACAGTTATGCTAGGTCATCTAAAAGAGACTTCCTGTACCACAGATCAAGGTTCTCTGCTCTTTTTGTTTGAAGTTTAAAGTCACTCAGTTATCCATAAACAAAATAATCAAAGTTTCAATACATCTTACATGAATGGCAATTGTTTTCCTTTATTTAACTCCTATTCCCAGAGCAAAAAAAAAATTACATCTTTTTCCAAGTGTCACATGCACAGTTTTGGGTCTCTGCATTTCACAGTAGTGAAACTGCAGTGCACTTGAAAAGCTGGTAGTTTATAAAGAACATGCAGACAAATAAAAAATCAGTTTCTTTAGAGAAATAAAAAATTAGCTTAAAGAGGGCATTCACTGGTCTCAACCTTACTTACTCATAGTTAGATCTGCTCTTTGCACCAGCATCACAATGGACGTATCTTATACAACCCCTCATCTTCCCTGAGTTCAGACACCCTCTGCTGGAGTGTGACAGCAGCATGACCCCAGTTTACCCTGACTCCCTCTGAGCACGCAACTTTTAGCTCTCTGCTCTTCATGACAGAGCCTTAAAGTTAGATCTTCTTACAAACTACTGACAACTTAAAATGAATTGGATTTTCAGTCATCATAATTGGATGGATTCTCTTTTAGGGTGGTCTAAGGATTCTGTGTGCTGAATCTGCATTCCCTCTGGCTCAGTCAGGGCTCACCTTCATGGCAGCATTAGCTTGTGGATTAATTCAAGCATTGCCCCCAACCCAACTCTGGCCACACAGAAATCTCCAGCTCAAGTTAAATGGACCCAACTGGCCCATCAGATAGTGTAGGTTGTAGCCTGAGTGCTACTGACACTTGAGCAAATACAGCAGTGAGAACTCATGTTTCTTATGCTGCTAATACGTAACACTCTGCACTGCTCAAGTTTTGTTTTGCATTGTGACTGCCCTCACTAAACTCCAGAGGAGTTAACTGAGTGTAGATAACAAGCTGACAGTGCATGAAGAGGAGCCCTTATGGAGGAAAAATCATTCTGCAATGCTGTCATTCTAATGACAGGGTTAATGCCACCAGGAATAAAATCCAAGGAAACTGAGTCACAGGTATTCAACAAGGATTCTTTTGCTTAATAAGTATAGTATTGATTCCCATAACATTAGGGGAGTCACTTTTGAAAAAAAAAAACAACACATTAAATTACCAGAGCTGGGAAAAGAAACCTAAGGAAACATAAGGAATAAAATCTGTAACAAAGACTGGGACAGATAACACAGAAAAACAGCTTATGTTGAGAAGCGAAAGGATCCACTTAGTCCTTTCTAGGAAAAGCTGTGAAGTTCTCTCTTGTAATTTTACACAAAAGTCTTGTAACAGACTAACTGGGAATCTTCAATCTCATAAGATTTGCTAATGCCTTCCCTAAATTACAGTGAGGCCACAGTTAAAGGAATAACCATGAGATTTTTGTATCTCCTGAATTAGTCAGCCACCTTGGTTTGGATGAGGGCCAACTAAGATTAGGTCGGAAGTTTCTTTTAAACAATATTTCCTGTAACCCTACCTGATCTAACAACTTTATAGATTATCTATGAGCTGATCAGCTGAGGCTACCAGCAATCACTTCTTTCACCACCAAACAGACAATAAATTTCTCACATTGCTCAGTCACAACCCTGACAACAAGGATAATCTTTCTTGGTACACTGTTTGGGACAGGGCCATCTTTTGAGATGCCAGACGTAAAGCAGGATCAACCATATGTTGTGCTATTGCTGTCATCCGATTCACAGAGTTGCCTTGTAATTAGTCTCTAATAAGTTTATTTCCGGCCAAAGAAAAAGTATCACAAAGGTAAACTACCGGCAAGAGAACCGAGGATTTTAAAGGTTTATAAGCAACATCTGGAATGACCTTCAATTGGGACCAGTTTGGCATAGGGCCAAATACATAGAGCCTACTTAAGTCCCATAGCTAAATTAGCCTACCTGGGCTTTTATGCACAAAATCCTCTGACTCAGGGAAAGCCATTTAAAAAACAAAAAAACAAAAATCTATGCAAATGGACCCTCCAGTTTCACTTCCTCCCCAAGCATACTGCCAAGCAGATGTATAAAAATCTGGGCTCTATAAAAATCTATGCAGCTTGCACCCCATTCAATCTGGCATTGCAGAGTGCACTGGCTCCTGGGAAGCTGCGTTTTATCCAATGAGTGGAGGGCTATAGAGTCCTCCAGTTATGCATGTTTTACAGTTATTGATCTCTTGATGTTTGCAATCATATACAAAACTGTTTACTTGGCAAATGAAGAGTAATAGTGAACTGTTCAGTAAATGGTTCCTACACTGCAGTCTGAGGACCAGCAGTGTCTATGGGTGCACTTGCTGGTGGTCTGCAGAGGGATATCAAGTGAGTATTCCTTATTTTTCAAGAAGTAGATTACATTTAAAAAGCTAAAAATAGATTGAAGACACTTGTAATATTACTTTTCTATCTAAGCAATTTCTGCAGTTGCCATAGGAATGTTATTTCATCACCAGTGGAAAAAAGATTATTCTTGGTTTATTTATACATCAGTGATGTACTGGCACGCATGCCTAACACCATATCCAAGGACATTCATTTTTAGTGCCTCATACCCAGCAATGTACACTTTTGGTAAGAGCCTATTCTCTTTTCAGTAAGACCATCCAGATAAATCAGAACGCTTGGATTGTAACCTGTGCACACATTCTAATCAGACCACTGGAGACTGGAAAAATGGGGAGAGCCCCGTAGTTACAAAAATTTGGATCCGCATCCACAATACTTAATTTGTAACCGACCCGCCATCTGCACTCCACCTCTGAAATGTACCCACACCCGCACCCTCTAGAGCAGCAGTTCTCAACCAGGCATCTGCAAGCCGGTTTCAGGGGACCCGCCAGGCAGAAGCCCGTAGCCCCAAGCCCTGGCGCCACCTGCTAAATAACCTCTAAGGGATAGGTCCCTAAAATAGGAAGATAAGTGAAGATATCATAGGTTAAAAAAAGCATTTAAATGATTCTGAAGGAAGACATTTTATGCCAATTCCGTGACAGACATTAAAGTGAATATATTCTATTATGATTCAAGCCAGATTTGGAGTTTTGAATATTTTCGGTATGAAGTTTAAAAAATTAAGAGCTTGATTTTTTGTTACAAATCTTCCCCTCTGCTTCTGCTACTATGCTGCTAGATAGCATACCTAACAGATTTCCCCCCCACACACTCCCCAAAAATCTTTTTTCACATTAAAGTGGCAACTGTATGGCATTGGTCTTTTGATTTTTCAACAAAAATTGCCTGTGTTCCACACTTTGAGCTCTTAAATACAGATATTCTCTCTAAACCATACATTTATTTTCCCTTGTTGGATAAAGTGTACGTGTTACAATTATGACAGAGGGTTTGTCTACATAAACATTTAGTTTGTGGCAAGCATGGCAGGGTGGGAATCTACCCCACACTAGGTGTTAGTGAGCATCAGCAGGGTCCACATGGAGTGTTAGCGTGCGACAGACCAGTGCAGGGTAGATTCATACCCCAGTTTACCACAAAATAAATGTTCTCATTTGTTTGATACTTGAAGCCCAAGACCACCTCCTCTCAGAGTTTTAAATATAACCCCAATATTGAACATTCCAGAACGTGCAGTTCAGCTTTGGGGCAAGAATAAAACTGGAAACCTACTTTTTTTTTCTTCTTCTATTCAAACAGAGCAGTTCTACAAAGGATGAGCTTGGGACCTAAAATCATTGTGTGGCAATAAATCATAAGGCTTTTAAATGAGACCTTTAATAAAAGCCAAAGACAACGCAAAGCTACGAATGACCACTGGTTGATGTTCCATAGCCCCTCACATGACAAGTAGTGGCCATCAGGATACAGAAGGCCAATCTCTGCTACAAAAAATGGAGACATTTTGTAAATAAATATTTTTTAAAAAAAGACTGAAGTATTATCAAGCACTGGAACCAGTGGAAGATGGCAATGTAGATTGAACACGCTGATAGGTAACCCTCTTCCAGAACTGCCAACCTAAAATATTCAAGAATCATGAGTTGGATTAAAAAGCCAATCTCATGGTGTGTGGGTTTTTCAGACTGAAAATTAAAACTTTAATGCACATAAAAAATTCACCCAAAAATGCAGGCAACACATCTGGCTAATATGTCTCCTAACTCCTGGGATAAGGTCGTGATCATTCTCTCTCATCTTCCCCCTTTCCTAGGCTCCAAGTTCCTTTTCATCCAGAAGGGGCACTCCCTCACTTACTCACTCCCACATAATGAATTCTTCCTCAGCGTTCTGTCCCCTACATTCTCCACCATTGTCTTTTGTTCATGCACAGTATACAACGGGTTAACTTCTAAAAGCATTCTATCAGTGCAAAACCACAAAGTTTGGGGGTGGAATTAAGTTCATTCAGAACAAGAACTGCCACTGAAGTCAACTTTCTATATCTGCAGAAGAAAACACAGGAAACGATACAGAAGACTAATATTCCCAACAAGAAAGAGCGCTTGACTTTCTCTAGTTTATCATACCAGAACCTGCCCAAAGCCAAAACACAGGCTTAAAATATCAAGTTAGAATTTTTATAACTTAAATACTTTAAATGTAGACACCTAAAATCAATAATTAGGTTCTTAAGTAAGTAGCTTGATTTTTAGGGTACTAAGCACCCACAGATCCCAAGGAAATCAAAGACATGAAGTCTTATAGTAGCTCGTCCGTTTGTGTTCCCTTACAAGAAAGGAAACTGAGCAGTTCACATATTACAGGTAGCATTCACTGTTAGGGAAAGATGAGAAATTGAAATGATGGTAGTTGCTATGGATACTGCTACACAAAAATAGGAGAGAAAATGGAATATCATGAACTATAATACCAAAAATATCTTGTAGGAATTAAATTTCCAACCTCAATTTTTTTTGTGCCATAATATAACGCAATACACTGAAATAAGTTTTTTCAATTCTCAGGCTAAAGGAGGAATTCAGTAGAAAGACCAATCACGTATCACTATTTACTTATAATTTATGAGCCAATCATCTCAAAATAGTATTATTTTAGGTCAAAGAAAGAAAACCAAATGCTGAATAGCTTTAGTGGAATATACCAAATGAAATATCCTAAGTATCCACGCATTGACACTTTACACTGTTCCCTCGTCAACTACAGCTTCTATTAGCATTAGTCCAAGACAACAAATCTGACCTTCTTTCCAAAATTAAAGTGAGAAAATCAAGATGCTCATTCTGTCCTGTTGGTAGAGATATCAGAACATAACCTGTGTTTCTCCAAACTTAATACATCTAGCAACTGCAATATAGTGCGTATAGCTGATGTACATCTTATAGTATATATAGCAATAATAATTCAAAAAGTGTTACAATCCTGTTTAGAAACATTTATGGATTAATGCAACGCAGGGGAGTAATTTTTGAGTACAAACAGACAATGAGTATTCTGTAAACTGTCCAAGGAATTCTTGTGTGAATTCAACATGTGAAATTTGTGCTCAAACACTTCTGTTGTGAATGAACAAGGATAATATAAATATTTGCTAGTCATTCCTGTCACACACAGCAGTTACTGCACTAAATCATTTCAGTCACAGTGTGAATTCAGGATAGAATCATTTTAATCATATTCTAATGAACAGCATATGAAAAAAGGTAGTAAGAAGCACTGAACATATGACTCCCAGACACTAATAGAGCTACCACTAAGTATATTAAATTGTATTTCTATTTCATACATACACACCCACACACCCCTGCCATCACATAAAGCTGTGTCTATTTGTAGACAGAAAATTAAATATCAGAAGTTTTTGAAAAATAACCGCCCTCCCTAGTCCCCCACACAATAAGGTGCTTACAGATCCCATCAAAATATAGAAAAATAAAAGCTAAGACTGACATCAGGGGTACATTTACACTGCAGCTGGGAGCATACTTTCCAGCCCAGGCACACGAAGTGCTAGCTTTGGTCAAGTAAGCGCACTAAAAGTAGTGTGACCACTGCGGTAAGGACATATACCCAGGGAGTCAGGCAGGCTTGTGCTTGGGTGGCTAGTCCAGTGGGTCTCAACCTTTCTAGACTATTTTACCCCTTTCAGGAGTCTGATTTGTCTTGCAAACCCCCAAGTTTCACCTCACTTAAAAACTCGGACACAAAAATACAAAAAAGTATCATAGCACACTATTACTGAAAAATTGCTTACTTTCTCATTTTTACCTTATAATTATAAAATAAATCAATTGGAATATAAATATTGTACTTACATTTCAGTGTATAGTATATAGAGCAATATAAGTCGTTGTATGAAATTTTAGTTTGTACTGACTTCGCTAGTACTTTTTTATGTAGCCTGTTGTAAAACTAGGCAAATATCTAGATGAGCTGATGTACCCCCGGAAGACCTCTGCATATCCCTGGCTGAGTACCACTGGGCTAGCCTGTACTGCCACCCATGCTACATCCACACTGCTACTTTTAGCATACTAACTTGACCAGTTAGTGCATGTCTGCCCACGCAGACTGGTAGGCATGCTCCCAGCTGCAGTGTATACATACCCCAGCACTCCAGGGATATCAACAGAGTAGCGTTTCACTTGCTAAACTCCTTGTTTACTGATTTTAACTATATCCATAGTAAACACACAATGACATTACTTAAGAGTGGATGGAACCATGGCTAATCAACATGGGATGGCAAACGCCAAATAATCAGCAACTCTCTCAAAGATATAAAAAGATGACAACGCTTATCTGAGGTTCTTATAGTATGGATTAGCACTGTGATTTCCACACTTTTGAAAGGTGACTTCGTCCCACACTATTCAGGAAAATGAAAACTAATGCCTATTACCATCCAATCCCATAGCATGTTGTTAAAGTCTTACATATCTTAATTCACAGTATATCTTCCACCCTTTCCCTGCCCCATGCAACAGCGAGCTCTTTTAGAGGGGTCAGTCCACAATGTGATGCTGACAGGCCAGATGCCAGCACATGCCAGAGTTTCAGGACAATTCACTTGTATGGGAATATCAAAGAAGCGTTAGTATACATTCAAACTAATTCACTCATATGCTGATAAAGATAAAAGAAGATGTTGACTGTATTGTTTTCATCTGTAGTTTGCTATTACAATACTTCTACATTATGTGTACCCTGTAATTAATTAACCCTAGATCAAGTGTGTGTGTTAGTACTAAAATGAGACTTTACTTGATGTGTGAACTTCATGAAGACTAATGAAGGATTGTTGTGTGCTATTACATTAAAATTTGTATCATGTATACCTCTGTAATTACACTTACCCATCAAATGTGCCTGAAGCCTAGGAAATGTAAATGAAGGTGGTGGCTAGTCTCAGAGCAAGGGCCATTGTGTTCAACAATATGAAATCACAGACTCAGTCTGCATTTCCTATTTATCAAAACCCATGTGTGAGAAGACACTGTTTAGATTTTCTGGAGAAGCTATAAAATGGATTTCACGGACTGATCCTGTACCTCTGAACTATTTGTGCACACAGATCCCGAAAGTTATTTTGCTTAATCCTGAGAGATTTATGTAGCTGATTACTACTTCTCTGCTACCATTCTGGATTTTCACCCTTGTTGTGCCAGTATTTAAAAAGGGCAAAACAGGTGACCCGGGTAACTGTAGGCATGTTAGTCTGACATCAATCCTGGGTAAGAAAATGGAATGTCTTATAAAGGGACTTGAAGCAGGAGTCAACCTCTACTTTTTGTTTAAAAAAATAAAACCCAAAGAACACACATTGTATCTGCCCCAAATTTTCAGCACATTCTCTGAGCAAAGCTTGAGTTTTCTGAGGATTTTCAAGGAAAGCAGTTATTTCTGTTCTGTATTTGGAAAGAAGCAGGATGATGTACTCATAATGAGGACGATGAACCACTGTGCACTCCATTACTGACTAAAGAGGACATTAAACTACATTAATTGTGGATAAGAATTTTTATGTCAGCAGCTCTGCATAGCTTCCACCCAAGACTCAAAGGTGGCTCAGGAGATCTCTGGTCCAGTGAAAACTTTTTTTAAAAAAAGTTGGAATACGAGGGAAATTCCAGAATATTGGACAAGTATTAATGTTGTGCCAATATTCAAAGAGAGAAAGAGGGATGACCTGGGTAATTATAAACTCATTAGTCTGACATCAATATGGTTTTGTTGAAAGTCAGTCTTGTCCAACACACTTGATTTCACTTTTTGATGCAATTAGATGTTTGGTTGATTAAAGGAACTACATAAATGTAATATACTTAATTTTGTAAGGCACTTGGCTTAATATTACACAATGTTCTGATTTTAAAAAATTGGTGCTATAGAATACTATAAAAACACATTAAATGGATTAAGAATGAACGTGAAATGAATAATTTTGAAACCATAAAAGCCACCTCAAAACAAATCTGTTGTCCTCCAGACACCTCTATTAAGAAATAGATACTGGACAGATGTGAAAAAGCACTTGTCAATGGGGAATCATCATAGAATGCAGCTTTTCTAGTGGGGTTCCACAAGGATCAGTGTCAGCCCCAGCATTATTCAACATTTTCATCAATGATCAGGGAAGTAAATATAAAGTCACTGCTGACAAGATTTGCAGATGACAGCAAATGAAGAGGACAGGTTGCTGATACAGCAATCTGGATCATTTGGTACGCTGGGCCCATTCAAACAAAATGAATTTTAATACACCCAAATGCAAAGTTATAAATCTAGAAACAAAGTATGAAGGCCATACCTAGACAATACGGGATGGCATACTGGAAATCAGTGCCCCTGAAAAGCATTAAGAGGTATACCAGACAAGCAACTAAGCATGAGGTCCCAGTGCAAAACTGTGGCAAAAGTGCCTAATGCAATCCTTGGATGTATAAATAAAAGAGTAGGGAGGGCTGTAAACAAATGCCTTACACTGAGATTTAAAGAGCTCAATCTGTTTAATTTATCAACAAGAAGACTGAGGTGATTATATTGCATTTATAGTTCACAGGAAGAAACACCAGGTACTTAACAGGCTCTTTAATCTAGTTGAGAAAGGCACAACTTTGACACCATGGCTGGAAATTAAAGTCCAACAAATTCATATTAGAAATAAGGCACGCATTTTTAGTAGTGAAGATGATTAATGATTGGAACAAACTTTGAAGGGAAGTGACAGTCTCCATCTCTTGATATCTTCAAAATTAAGACTGGTTGCCTTTCTAGAAAACAGGCTTTAGCCAAACATAAGTTACTGGGCACTTTGGAGGGGGAAAATTGTATGTCCTGTGTTATACAGGTTCAGATTAGATAATCTAATGGTCCTTTTTGTCTTTAAAAATCTATAAATTCTTATGCACAATCATTAGCCAACGGACAGTATGGTTTATGACGACTACTTCTGTTCTCTAGTGGGGTACGTGGAAGACTTTTTGAGATGAATACGTTCACAGGAATGTTCCCTCCATTTGAAATAGAGGCCTAACATGGGGAATGGATTTGGCATTTCGGGGACATTTGTGTTGTAATGGGTAACATCTTTAAGAATGGAATGGTAATTTTGTGAAAGTCCAAAGTTATCCTGAACCAAACAAAGCATTTCTTCAAAAAGAAAAGGAGTACTTGTGGCACTTTAGAGACTAACAAATTTATTTGAGCATAAGCTTTTGTGGGCTACAGCTCACTTCATCGGATGCTACAAGAGTGATCAGGTAAGGTGAGCTATTACCAGCAGGAGAGTGGGGAGGCGGGGGGAGAGAAAAAAACCTTTTGTAGTGATAATCAAGGTGGGCCATTTCCAGCAGTTGACAAGAACGTCTGACGAACCATGGGGGGGAAATAAATATAGGGAAATAGTTTTACTTTGTGTAATGACCCATCCACTCCCAGTCTTTATTTAAGCCTAAGTTAATTGTATCCAGTTTGCAAATTAATTCCAATTCAGCAGTCTCTCATTGGAGTCTGTTCTTGAAGATTTGCCACTTTTAGATCTGTAATCGAGTAACCAAAGAGACTGAAGTGTTCTCCGACTGGTTTTTGAATGTTATAGTGCTTGACGTCTGATTTGTGTCCATTTATTCTTTTACGTAGAGACTGTCCAGTTTGGCCAATGTACATGGCAGAGGGGCATTGCTGGCACATGATGGCATATATCACATTGGTAGATGTGCAGGTGAGTGAGCCTCTGATAGTGTGGCTGATGTGATTAGGCCCTATGATGGTGTCCCCTGAATAGATATGTGGACACAGTTGGCAACAGGCTTTGCTGCAAGGATAGGTTCTTGTCAACTGCTGGAAATGGCCCACCTTGATTATCACTACAAAAGGTCTCTCCCCCCCATCCCCCCCCCCGGCTCTTCTGCTGGTAATAGCTCACCTTACCTGATCACTCTTGTTACAGTGTGTATGGTAACACCCATTTTTCATGTTCTTTGTGTATATAAATCTCCCCACTGTATTTTCCACTGCATGCATCCGATGAAGTGAGCTGTAGCTCACAAAAGCTTATGCTCAAATAAATTTGTTAGTCTCTAAGGTGCCACAAGTACTCCTTTTCTTTTTGCGGATACAGACTAACACGGCTGCTACTCTGAAAAGAATTTCTTGAAGACCAGGACATGATCTGACACAGTAACTGCCATTCTGTCTCATCCTCTCTCTATCCTCAACAAAACATGTTGCTAACTAAACAATGCCAATCACCAGATGTGTATTAGAGCCCTAACCAAATTATTTGACAGAATTACTGGCTTAATGGATGGGGGAAAAGCAGAAGATGTGATGTACCTTGATTTTAGTAAGGCTTTTGACAGAGTCCCACATGACCACCTCATAAGAAAATTAGGGAAATGTGGTGTAGTTGAAAAGGTGGGTGCACAACTGGTTGGAAGACGGTACTCAAAGTCAAACTGGGAGGGCATATCTAGTGGGAAGTCCTGGGTCTGGTACAATTCAGTATTTTCATTAATTATTTGGATTTTAGAGAGGAGAATATGCTTATAATCTGCAGACGACAAAAAACTGGGAGGGGTTGCTAACACTTTAGAAGACAGATTAGAACTCAAAATTACCTTGACAAATTGGAGAATTGGTTTGAAATCAACAAGATGAAATTCAATAAAGATAAGCACAAAATACTTCACTGAAAAGGATCTGGGAGGTAAAATTGGATCATAAATTGAATATGAGCAAACAATGTAAGTGTTTTTTGCAACTGCCTAATATTCTTGTGTGTATTAATAGAAGTGTTGTATGTAAGACATGGGAAATAATTGTCCTGATCTATTAAGCCCTGGTGAGGCCTCAGCTCTAGTATTATGTCCAATTCTGAGTGCCACACTTTAGAAAAGATGTGGAAAAACTAGAGAATGTCCAAAGGAGAGCAACAAAAATGACAAACATCTTAGAAAACCTGACTGATGAGGAAAGATTAAAAAATTGGACACATTTTGTCTTGAGAAAAGATGACAGGGAGGACACACGGTAACAGTCTTCAAATATGTTAAGGGGTGTTATGAAGAGGACAGCTGTCCACTCAAACTAGGACTAGAAGGAATGGGCTTAATCTGCAGCCAGGGAAATTAGGCACATATTTGGAGAAGCTATAGCAGTAGTTAAGCACAGCAAGAGGCTTCCAAGGGAGGTTATGGAAGCCCCATCATTGGAGGTTTTTAAGAATTGGTTGGACAAACGCCTCTCAGGGATGGTCAAGGTTTACTTGGTCCTGCCACAAAGCAGGGGGCTGGAGCTGACTTCTCAAAGTCCCCTCCAGCCCTAAATTTCTACTATTCTGAGGTTCCCAAAAGTTATCTGTGTATTCTGAGGTTCCCAATACGTCATCTGTATCAGGAAGGTGAAGTTATTTTATTTATAAAAAGATGATGGGACCTGACAATGGAGAAAAAATGTGAACAACTGGAGGACCTTCATACAAAAAAAATTCCAACAATCAATGTGACAGTTTTGCAGAGTGCCCATCCACTTCGCATAAGTGAAACAAAAGCTACTAAAGGGGGTCCCTGGTATACGTCTCCCCTTAACCCGTCGTTTTGCATATCCTTCACTCATCAATAGGGGAACATGTTCCGATTTATGTCGGTCCCGATCTGCATATCCATTGCTTCACCTTTTGAGTGACTTTTCTGTGGGTGCTTAGCACCCACCGACAGCGAGCACCCTCTCCCCTCCACAGTGCCCACAGGCCGCTGATCGACTCCTCCAGCTCCCTCCAGCACCTCCTAAACACAGGGAAACAGCTGTTTCGCAGCACACAGGAGGAGCTGGGACGGAGGGGAAGGAATTGACAGGAGGTGCTGGGGGTGTGCTGGCTGCCAGTGGCTGCTAAGCACCCACAGAAAAGCCATGCAAAAGGTGACATGATGGATATGTGGATCTGGACCGATGTGAATCGGAACACGTTCCCCTATTGATGAGTGATGGATATGTGAAACGACAGATAAGGGGGAAGAGGTATACCAGGGACCCCATGTATCCATTGCCCTTTTCAAGAACACAACCCCGATGTATACTGGGGACCCCCTATATAGCATTAGGTTAATTTTTGATCAAGTTAAGCTTCAAGTGAAAATGCTACCTGAATGCTTCAAAAAAAGTTCATATTTACAATTAACGCTTTAAATTAAGAAAACTACAAGTCAAATCTTTATGCAGAAAATATTTAACCCTAATCAATTTCAGTTTTAAAAAGATTTCTCTCCAAAATCAGTGATACTGTACTCTATCTACATAACCTCTGCACTAAGTTTTTGTACTAACTTTTCCTGTCCCCACCCCAACCAAAAAAAGTGTTAATTACGCTGCTCCCCTAATCCCTTTCGAGTCTTTGATGATACTCATGAAACCTAAAAACACCAATTATGGAAAATGTATTTTATAAATTACTCTGCTAACTTATCTTGCCAAGCAATCTAAACATGCTAAAGGAAAAATAAGCAAGCACGTTACTGCAAAGTCATAAGTGATACTGCCTTAATATAAAACAAAAAACCCTTCCTTAAGATTAAACCTATTTAATGAAGTTGCCACTAGATGGCTCCTTTGTGTTACATATTTCCCAATTACTCTGTTCAATAAAACAACAAATCTGAGTGATCCCCAGATGGGATAGCCTACCACCATTCAGACATACGTCAATTTGCACATGCAAAAGCAACTTCTGGTAACTTCCCATGTTCAATTACCAGCTTTCTTAGGTAGGCCATTTATTTACGATGACAAAGGCCTATGTAAGCACACCTTCATTTCGGCACATCATAATTTTACTAAGCTAACATGATTTTCGTGCTTAAAGCTTGCCTAACAGAAACTTGCTACTAATTTCTACTTTAAGACATTAAATGAAACTGTTTAATTCATTCAATTACAAACAGTGTATGGGTGTAGGCATCCTGATTTGGGCCCCTGCATGCTAGCTCTTCTCCTATTTTGGGAACAGGTAACATAAAATTGAAACTGCTTCGGCACCACTGCAGAAGCCTTTTTCACTCTGGCAACTGCACCCAGCTGCTTGTCCACCTCCAGGCTGCCTTGAGTTTTCTTGCAGCAAGACTTCAGAGCACCCTGGGTGAAAGCAGATCCAACATCTTAACCTCAACTATCCCATCCAAAAAAACCCAAATACAATCAAGGATGATCTCTAAAATGTGCTGTGCCTTTTGCTTTTCTTGAAGTCTAAGGTCATATCAGTGTAGAATATGCTGAAATAGTAACAACACTTCTGCTGTTTGGACCAAGTGTCCTGCCTTATACTGTTTAGGGTACTAAAGGATGTTCTAGCAACACTGTATGAACATGAACACTATCACATATTAAGATAAAATACCAAGCAAGCCTGGCTATTCACCTTAACTTTATCTTCAGCTAATACTGCCCCTCCCCTAATCTCCCCTAATCTTTCCACATCTGCGTTCTTCCCCCCGCCCCGACCACCACTTACATTGAAGGATATGATTTCGTCACAGAGGTCATGGATTCCGTGACTTTAATGTACCTCCGTAACTTCCTTGCCTTGAGCTGTCAGACTGCCAGAGCTGTCAGACTGCCCTGCCACTCCAGGTTGTCAGCGCCCCTCCACTCCCACCCCAGGCACCAAACCTCTGGGCTATAAGCACATACACACCTATCCCTACAAGCAGTGGGACTCAGGCTTCAGCCTCCCGCCCAGCGGTCAGCCCCACCATGGACAGGTTGTGGGCTTCCTTGGATTTTTGTTTATTGCCTACAATCTGCCTGACTTTTGCTAAAAAATAACCGTGACCTCCAACAATCATATTTAATGCCACGCACTCTGCCCATACTGCTTCTGTGATCATCAAATCACCATTCATGACCTATTTTCACTTCCCTTCCTCACTTCTGACTCTGTAGTCAAATCCCTCCCCTTCAGTTTTGATTCCTTTGCCGTTCTCTCCCAAAGGCCATCCCACTGATCTTGAACCTTTGTTCTGGTTCACCCCAAGTATCTGACTCCTCGTTTTCTGTACTGCTGAATGCTTCCTGAATGGAGAAAATTCCATGAGTACACAGGCTTCTTCCACTACACATCTTCTCTCAAAAGCACTGTTCCCCCCACCCACCCACTCTTAATAAAAGCTATGCACATAATTTATGTATCTTCATCAAGGCCTCCCCTTTACCCCATACATCCAGACAGTCCAGATCTTGTCATTGCTTCTTCCACTAATTCTTTATAACCAACCTTTTCTTTCAGTTCAAACTTCTTGTGCATGCTTTCATTGTTTTCCTTCTTCATTACTGTATCCACCCACTCTGATTCCCACATCACCACCCTATAATCCATGCAAAGTGGATAGCTAAGAACACACGCTTTTGCCAGTTGATCTGATCATGTCAATAATGTCCCACAGTCCTTCCAATCTTGTCTTTATTTTACTACTCTCTACCCCAACTACAATGCCAGCTCCAATATCCAATCCATCCAGTTGTCACACAAAACCATTTCCCAAAAAAGCCATGGTCCCTGGCTACATAGAACCTCCCTGAGCGTTTCTATAAAGCCACTTCCCTATCCTGATTCAAGTCCTTTCTTAGGGGCCCATTTCATCCATGCAGTTGACAAGAAATTACCCAGTGAGACCTGCAGGTGTTTTTATTCCTTACACACACAAATCTTCACTATGCTGTACGCTAGTTCTTGTGAGGAACCATGTTATCTTACTGGTGCTAACCCTTTTCTTCTCTATCAACTCCATCTTACTACTCCTTGTTATACTATCTCTAATATTACATATCTTCCCAATGCAGGGTTCATGTCTTTGATGTGTATTGCAAGGCACCTAGTACATTTTAAGTTGCTGTAATAAATAATCTTATGACTTTAGTGTAAACTGTTAACCAATCCTTTTAGGAAAGGAATCTTGTCCCCACCTTGTACCACATTATACAATGGGCTGAGTAAATTTTGGGACTGTTGCCGTACCTAATGCTTCAGAGGGAAGGGCCACTGAGAAATAGATCTCAGGAGACTATTTGGATGAACAAAATTTGAGGTAAATAAATTTTGATCTAAGCCTCTAGCTGATCAGGTTATCCCTATGACCACACGGGGGAGTGCTGCAGCACCTTGTCAATAACAAATGCATTTAGTTTCAGGGTGGTGGTTCATTTGTTATTGTATATTCTGTACTTGTTCCATGCACAGGACTGACTCCTTTCAGCACCAAAGGCAAGGATGTTCCTTGCTGTGTACGCCTGTGCTAAGGGAGTAATGGGGTGGTACTCTCCTCTGCAGGCTGCGTGTCCAGTGTATCCTAGCACAGATGAGAAAACACAGTCTCCCTATGGCTGTTACTTCCTTTCTGGCACTGGTTGGCACGGAATAGGTGCTCAGAGACTGAGCACAGGCTTGGCTCCAGCCCATAACATGCTAGCCAATGCAGCTGAGCTGGTGGGGGGTAAGGGGGACAAAGGAAATAATCTTCTCGACCAGTAGAAGAAAAGGAGATCCAAGGAGATTCACAATTCCTTCCCTAGTCTGCTCCTGAGGCACCACAGACACACATCAAACACACAAAATACCAATTTGAGATCATGTCTTTTTAACTCTCTTTAAACAAGGCATGCTTCTCTCCAGAGAGATCTGTATTGGAATGTGCCCATCTTCAGAGAGCCGCATTTGTACATTAAACTCAATGCTGATCCAAACACTTGATGTTATGTTCAGTCACTTGCTTTGGGCCCAGTCAAATATTTTGCATTCCCTAAAATCCCTCAGTAATCAATTGGAGTTATAGGTGAGCAAAGAAAGCCTGATTAGGCCCCCTTAATTTGCAAGCCAAATTCTTCACACAGATCAAAACCACCTATCACTGTAAGGAAGGAAAAAGAAAATAGAGGAAGAAGGGAGCAGGGAATAGACAACAGTAAGTGCCAAAGGGAAAATTAAATTAAGCAGGATGTTGCTCTGGTTTCTAAAATAAGTTAATATTTGCAATTAAATAAAGGGGGAGCAAAAAAATTACACACAAGGCTGGAAAAAATGGAAACTGGCAGAAAAACAAATGGATAAAAGGTTTTTTCCTCTAATTTAAGTGCAGTGTACAATCTTTTACATATACATTTATTTTCTTGAATCTCTCTAAACTATGTTCAACAGGTCTTATTTCAGAGGGAATGAAAAATGAGACTGGCAGAATACTAGAGCTGATGAGAAGACAAATTAATGCTGTTAAAATTCTGAGGGGCATATAGCTAGGTTTATGGGCAGCTATTTTTCTAAAATTTACATGCCACATTTGTGGGTAAGTTTTAGCTTATTTCAATCCCAGCCAATGTTATGCACTGGGTTTATATTCTGACTTCTCCAAGTGCTGGCTTGTTTTCACCAGAACAAACTGATCAGAAGCCATAAAGTTATTACTTGCCCATATAGAGAGAGAGAGAGAGAGAAAATGGTTTGTATACAGAATCAGGCTCCAGTCCTGCATTGTGATTTGTATACTGTACCTCCGTGGAGTGCTACTGAAGTCAACAGGACTGCATCTGTGTGGATCATAATGAAGGATCATGGCCTAAGCATTAAAAAGCTAAGCCAGTTGGTTTCTCACATAGTACTCATATGAGAGCTACAGTATTACAGTTATTCCATGAAGTTTATATAGTATACTTCATAGCATAGCCACTATACTTACATAATACACTGCTTTGCAAGTTAAAAAGAGTTAGGGGTGATAGAATACATCGCCTGTTGTGCTTAATGGACTTCTGCTCCAAAGCCGTGTGAGGATCAATAAAAACACTTGCACTGTCTCACACTTAATTTTTAAGTCAGAGATCTTAAATAGCCATTACAATGCACACCCGTTACATTAATGAATGATAAAGAAGGAATACTAAAATAAAATGAAAATGCATACCTCCTCTATTTCCATTTTCTTCATCCTGCCAAACAAAAACAAAATACAATTAAAATGTAAAATTTACCAAATGGAAGAAAACACGTGTGGACAAGGTTTTAAAAAAATGAATGCCTTGTTAGGCTCACAAACCCATACTTAGGCACCTAAATAAGTGGTCTGATGTTCATGGTGGCTGGATGTTTAGCACTTTTTAAAATTAGACATTAATTACTGAAAACCTTGGTAAGGTGTATATTTAAACAAACAAATCTCATCTTACTTCCTTGATAGGTCACACAGCAGCAGTCACATGGCATTATTTGATTCAAGAAAATATACCAAAAAGCAAAGCTGTATAGCAAAAGTGCAATTCATCTAAAATTAGAGAGGTTCCACATTTTTTGTCTATCAATGACTCATCCTAAAATTAGTTCACTTTAAGGCTTAAGTATTTCCTAACCGCATATCCTGCGAACTCCACCTGAAATCTAAATCAAGCTTTGTCGATCTGTAATATGATCGATAAGCTATTCTAAGTGTAGAAACTTAGGTAACAAATTGGATGATGATGATGCTCCTTCTCTCATACTTGCATTGACTTTTCAATATTAACTAAAAATAGAGTTGCGTCAGTGAAGTACGCAGCTATAACTTGAAAATATGAAGGAGAAGTTGAATAAGTAGTTCCCTTTTTTACATAGTCAATTTTCTGTCTAGAATCACGTTATAAAGTCAATATGGAGATTCAGTAGCAACTCCACAGTTAAGGTCAACCTCCTATTCTATATTAAGGCTGATTTTATCTACTCCATGACTTCACCAAACTTCTACCAATTTGGAAACTGACATGGGCTTACATGTCATGAAGTAGAACTTTTCTGGAAAATTTAAGGCAAAAAGACATTAAGAAATACGAGGAGTCTCTTCCCAGCCTGCCAAAGAAAATTAAAGAAAAAAAAAACAAACAAACCCCATTCCAACCCCTTCAAAAGTCTATTAACTTTCTCTCTCTCTCTCTCTTTTTTTTTTTTTTTTTAAAAGCAGCTTGGCTTAGGAATTTACTTTGCTTGGCTGACATGGCCTCATTCAGAATGAGGTGAACTAGTGAAGGCAAAGCTAAAAGTTATTTGGTAATCTTACCTGTGTAATATGTTTTTTAAGTGGAGCCTTAGTTCCAAATTTCCAGGCTGCTTCCATTAAAAACAAAAAAACTACATCTTTCTTCTATTAATTTTGTTTTCCTGGAATGACAGCTTTTCATCCCAAACTTTACTCCAAATTAATGATTTTTTTTGCCTGAAAGTTTATAATATGCAGTAGTACAATATAGACCAGGGAAAGGTCCCTCTAGCTACAACACACCTCATTGTGGTGCAGATTATACTGAATTGCTGTATCACAATACATTGTCATTACAGCACAGAAGTTACCAATGAGTCTGTGGAAGCTTTAAAAACCTCAACACAAAAATTTAACTTTAAAAAGGATTGAGCTAGTAAGGATCACATGTCTATCTCTAAAAAGCAGATATACTATAACAATTGTATCAATTAGGCAAATTTTGAGAATAGCCAAGTGTATACCTTTGCATTTTTGTACAATACAGACTGTTCAGTATTTCAGTAAAAACACTGTCCCAGAGAACAACTAGTGTTAAAAGTCATTATTACAGCACTCGCTTCCTGTAACAGTTCAACATGTTTTGAACTATGATCACCCAAAAGGACTGCAGCATAAAATTGCGTAATGGCAATCTGTATTTATCTAGTTTCTACCCAATTCACTGAACAAAAAACCAAAAAACAAAAAAATATTTGAGACTTTAAATATTTGGATTCTCGTTTTCCAAGGCTATAAAAGTATGGGTCCAAACTATGAGAGGGACCAGTTTAATATAGGATATAGTAAACACAATACGGATAGATTACCAATTGTAAAATTGGTATCAATTTGTGAAGAACTGGAAATCCCTCATGTGGCATGTACAGCTGAGTCATAAAACAGCTGGAAAAGATTAATATTAAATGGATTTTGTATGATATCAAGGCAATGATCTCAATCCTTAAAAAAAAAATGTACAAGAAGTGCTTCTCAATTTTTAAAAGCATTTTTACGTTCACCTCACATACATGCTGCAAAATTTTTTAGCGTGTACTGTTTCAGTTGTATTACACCATTCATAAAAATACAGACATGCAGAAAGTACTACACTACTAAAAGTAAGTTTCTGTTGCTACTTAGCACTATTAAAATGAAACAGATTAGAATGTTCATTATACTGTTCTCTGCTTCATCATGTTGCCCCTTGGCAGCTTTACAATGATACCAGCCTTGCCTGCCCATTTGTCAGCTTCTTACATCTCCTCTCACACTGCCCCTTAACACATGGAATGCCCTTGCTGAACTGATCCATAAGGCTACCACACACTTCCTCAAGACCAGCCATTGCCATGATGCAAATAAGAAATCAGCCAATAAATAAAGGCGAGTTGGGAAGCAGATGAGGACAGCTGATGCCCAATCTCTCCAACAATATATTATGGAGAGAGAAGTATATAAAATTTTGTGTTGGATTTATCTGCCTCCCACTTGTTTTACATGTCACCTGCCTTCTCAGATAAAAAGCTCTTTTGGGAAAGGACCATGTCTTTATGTGTATTTGTACAGCACTAGCACAACGGGACCCTGATCCTGACTGGGGCCTCTGGTACAACTTTAATATATATGTAAAATGACAATAATACTTCATAAATACTACTGATCCATTACTGTTCACATTCAGGAATTACAACATTATATTCAATAAAATGGAACAAAAATGGAGACAGTGTAGTGAATTGTAGTTACTAAATGATGGCTCTCCCCACATCCTCCCCAACCATCACCACAACATTTTCAGCTGACTAGAAAGCTGTAACAGATCTTTGTGGATGCAGACCTTTGCCAAAGTGACCCATGCGTCTTTCCCTTTTTCACTAAATTACCACTCTGTGTTCTAGTTTTACTTGGGGCTACACTTCTCATTTACTGAAACCCAAACTAATACAGTTGCCAGCTTATTTCATGTCTTCCACAGAGCATTATACCTGTGCTCCACTCTGCAAAGGTTCACATTTGGTTTTCAGAGCAATTCAGACTGTTTGTTCTGAGCTATGCCAGTTTTGGTTAGGGTCTTGGTTACCTCAGAAACTGCCTTAATTGCTTTCTTTATCTGATAAGGGAGGTCAATGGAGGCACTTGAACTGGCTGACCCTAGAGTTGTACGACTAAGACCTGAAAGAATGAATAATATTTTTAGTGGGGAACCCTCAACTCTGGAGCTCACTTCCATCACTGATCCAACTCAAATCTCTTGGCTTTTATGGTACATTGCAAATCTCATCCATTTTCTCAGGCTATTCCAGATTGGGGTACATTAGAAAGTTTTGCTTGCTTTTAGGAAAGTTTAGTAGGAACAAATAAATAAATAATGGAAAGTCACATTTTGGTTCTATCGTATCTTTCTCCATTTATTGGCTATGTGCTAGGACAAAAGAGCCTTTGTCACAGTTATTACTAAGCAGTGCTGGTTTTTTATACTGTAACTAAGAGACACTCTACTTGGTTGGCGTTGACTATCAGCTTAATGCAGTGTTTCTCAACCTTGGAGCCGTGATGCCCAGAGGGGGCGCCTCGGTCAGCTTCAGCCCCCTACCTTTTGAAGCTTTGGGGGAGGGGTCACGATTTTTTCTTCTTAAGACCAAAGGAGGTCCCCAGCATAAAAAGTTTGAGAAACACTGCCTTAATCTAACCAAGGCCCTCTGTGCTCTCCGGCAATCCCAACCCATATACTATGCCTAGTTTCCCCATTTCTGTTAAGACTTCAGACATCTGAATGCTGAAGAAACTGAAGTGAATTTGGTGCCCTGAAACTGCTGGATCTCAGCAGCATGGGTCTAAACAGAATGAGCTTATCTGACTTGATGATAAACACCCAGCACACGTTAGTAGGTACACTATTTAGGACGTGCCTAGCTCCTCAAATCTATTACAATAGAAAGTGTCACAATATCAGCCTGCCTTTCAGTTCTCCTTACTGCACAACTTGGCTAGTATGGACACCCTGGAAAATATTCAAGTAAAACTGACTCCTTACATTGGCAAGGGTAAGCAAGAGAATTATCTGCCTTTAGATCACTCAACCCTTGCACATGTGATGGTGTTTCCAAGGTACATTGCCAACTTCATTTCCAACATCCTGTCTGGATTCCTGTTGCTACTACATTTAAACCAACAATTTTTTGAAAAAACAACCACACTCTTAGCATCATTTGTAATCTGGGATATGGTGAAGCCATCGCAGACCCAGACTGTTCCTCGCTCCCAGCCTCCTTTCACGGCTTTCTAGATTTTATTTTGTAGAGATCAGGATGGAAGAGGCAAGGACTCACTGCCCAAAAAAGCTGACCACAAACAAGTCCTAAGCTAGGATACCAGAGTCCACGTCTGCTGCAATATTAGAGGTAGGGAGTGTGGTGGTTCAACAATTAAGGTTGGATGTGACTAGACCAGAAATGTCAAACAGTGCAACTCTTGACTAGAAAGCTTCTTTGTGGAGAGTTCATTCACTGGAGTGGACCAGCATGTGGCTGAACCAGGCAGAATTGTTGTTGAAAGAACTAAGGAGATGAAAGGAATCCTTAAGGATCTTTATTTCCTCTCTGCTCAGTAATGGAAGATCATCTCCCTTAGGAAGTTTTGGGTTTTCCCCAACGGTTTATGAAAGCAGCTTCTATAGAGTAGTCCAATCTGATCAGGACATGCTGACTTGCTGGAAGGTTCAGGGATATCAGGACATGTCTAACTGCTTTGAGTTCTAGCAAGTCAATGTGAAATCTCTCCTCTTCCCAGGGAATAACTCCTCCTTCACTAATCTAGAAGGGAAGTGGGTGCTCACCAGTTCAGGTTGCCACTGGTGATAATGGAAAGATTGAGGGGCACCTACAGAAGGGAATACTTTAGGGAACTGGATCAATGTAGCTATCAGGTCAGTGACGCCTTTATTGCCAAGGGAACCTGTAGCTTGCTTTCAGCACTCCCCCAAGGGTCTGAAGAAGGAATAAGGAACTGACACGATTTAACAGAGCATGGAACCGGATCATGACAAGATCGGCAGCCTCTAGTAACTCTCTATTTGCAGGTCAGGTAGCTTCCAGCTTTTCTATCCTTTCTGTGGATGTTCATGTTTTTGCCTCCTTCCTGTCTATGACTGTACTCAAAAGGATCAGCCTCTGGTATTGGGATTGTGAGCTTTTATGCAGGTTTAACACAAATCCCAGGGTTTTGAACATGACCTGAGGAGATCTGGATACTGCTTGTTATTACTATTTATTTGTATTATGATGGCAGCTAGGAGCTGCACTCAAGGACCAGAACCTCATTGTGACAGACATTGTACAAACAGAACAAAGACATGGTCCTGACCCCAAGGGGCCTGGATGGTCTTTTGGAGGGACTGGGCTTGAATGACTCAGTTATCCAGGTATAGGATCATAAAGAAGCCTTCCAGTGTGAGAGCAGCTGAAATTACCACCATGATCTCCGTGAGGGTTTAGGCAGGGGATGTTGATAAGATGGACTGGCAGGGGGATATTTTGGAAGTGAAAGTGACCCACTAAGAACCTTATAAATCTCTAGTGGGATAGGGCGACACAGAGGTCTATGAGAAGTCTTGGGTCTCCAGAAAAGACAAGATGTATGAGATTTTAAAGACTTATTCCTCTTCCTTCTGCCACTTCACCAAAACCAGAATGGAAGAGGAAACCATGATACTGGCTCCTACTCGGAGTCCTGAGCCAGGTCATTTAGGCTGTTGACTGCCAAAAGCCAGCATGAGAGATTCTTGTAGATCAATGTGTGAGTCTGTCTGACTGAACTTCAGTCAACAACTGAATGGCCACTATGAATGAAGAGGATAAGCAGGCAGCCATAAATATGTAAGTGCTCCCTAATCCCATCATTTCCTATTTGAAGCAAGAGTCATAACGGAATGGAGAAACCATTTCCAACATTTCAGAGACAGAAAAGGATTAAGGAAGATGAGCGCCTAACAACCCTGCTGCAGGAACATGGGGATCCTAGCATCTCAACTCAGGCCTCAAACTCCACTGAAATAATATTTAAAGCCTTAGATGTGAGGCACCAGAATGGCTCATTCCAGTGGGGACACACTCCTTTGGCTCTCCGGAAAGCTGTCAGAAGCTAAGGCAGAAGGAGATGAAGACATACAACTAGAGTGGGATAAAAGCAGATCTGTCCACTTCCCCTTCCTCTGGGATTTCCCTGGAAGCATATGTTTAATAACCCAAGAGAACCCAAAAGAGCCTCTGGAGAAGACTGGAGAGCTGGATAAGTGAAGAGAAGTGACCTGCTGAGGTTTCTTGCTGGAGACGACAAAAATGGTCTCTGTCAGGAGGAAGCAAAAAGGCTGCATAAACCTTGTTCAGCACGGCCAAAACTTCCTCACTCCCTTCTACCTCTGCTTCAAACTGGAATCCATCCAGACAAATCTCTTGGCTGACCCCCTGCTGATCATTCTGTACTGCAGAACAGGGAAACATGTTATGATCACCTGATTCCGACTAGCTAGCAATTTCTGCTGCTGGCTGGCTTCAACAAGTCTGTCAGTGGAAGGGCTCAGGCACAGAATGCAAACCACAACAGACTGCTATAGTGATTTGGAGCAAGAGTGGCAAAGCTTTCCTGCCCAGTTTCTTCTACTCCATAAGGAGTCTGGTAGCCACCCAAGGCACGCAGATACAAAAGAAAGCTTTAGCCAGGAAACTCCAGCTACCTTTGTGCAGGGAGGCAGGAAACAACTGGGGAGCAGAGTCTAGGAAGAGCCAAACAGAGAACTGGGAGCCAAAACTTTTTTTGTTCTTGCCTGGCTCCTTGCCTGGCAGACAGGGCCAGGAGGAACACCCAATGGTTGCATGCACTATGTGAAACCATATCCTTGGAAGAGTAACAAAAATGTTATTTTATGAATAAAGTAATGCTAACTAGATCACCAAAATTGTCTCACTGTTTTCTATCAGTAAAATACACACTTGTTTTTTACCCATTGAATACAACTGAATACTTAGAATGTTACAGCAATAGACAGTAATTCATGTCATTTGAGACAAACCAACGTACTATATAGAGATTTTCTTACTTCATACTTGTTTTAAAGAAAGGAGGAAACTTATGGTGAGCTTTTGTTTCTGTATACTGTAAAACAGACTTTTTCTAGAATATGCAAATACATATCTTGTGTCTCTCCTGGCTAATTGGGAACTGAAAGGCTGTAGCCCTTTTCAGTAGATAACACGTAAATAAAAGAATCATGAAAACTGTCTTTACAGCACACATTAACTTCAGATGTAAATGAATGAAAAGTGAAGCAGATTTCCTACCTTGTATTGTTTACTACTTTTTCCAGGTTGTTCTCTAAATGTGAGATCGTGATACAGACACTTTTGATTAAACTATTTTTTTTTTTTAAATCTGGACAGATGTGTCAATAATTTTATGTCAAAAATTTGCCAAGTTTGGCAGCTATACATTCAAGTTTTACAGTAACAAAGTATTACTGCACTTATTGTTAGTAACCAAACAAAATGTTTTGAAAACAGAAGATCTTTAAATTATCCTTTTCATATAATTATTTTCCGTTTCTGTCAAGTAAAGTCAAAAATAAAGTCTCAGGCTCACACTGATGGGCTGTAGTAGTTTGAAAAGGAAAGAATTAAAAACAGGAGGAAGACCTTGGTCTGTGATCTAAGTGAGAAGAGTAGTGCAATAGTGCAACAGTAATCTATCTAAAGAAGCGTACACTTTGTGAGAATAAAGCAGATCAAGGAGTTTGTACTGAAGGAGAGAGCAAATAAGCCTGACATTTATTAGCGCACATGAAGGTATTTCACATCAGTGTAAGATTTACACTCACGGAAACAGGAAAGCTTTTATTATCTTAAAAGAGATTATTATTTTGACATGGATCATTTTTCCTAATTGCCACACATTCCTAAGGAGTAAAAAATTAAAAGAAAAAAAGAAAACAAAAACCCAACAAAGCATCATAATGCTCTGTGTCTGAAATATGGAGGTGTTTTGAAAAATATCACTCATTCATTTCACTTACTTTAAAAGAAAAGTGAACAGCAGACTCAGGAGGGTAGACAATGAAGTGTCTTAAGGTAAAACCAAAACCCTGAGACGTCCTCCTTAACACAACTGTTTTTGGACCAGGCCAAGAGAATGTTTCTTCTTCCTCCAATGGCGATACAACTTCACTCTGCTCTTTTCCATCTTTATGTTTTGACACCTAAAATAGATTAGAAAAAAGTGCTATATTAAAAAATACAGAATTTGCAATTTTGTTTTTCTTCTTAAGAGACAATCCATCTACAAGAAACAAACTTTACAAGACAAAATACACAAACAGGATCATCATATCATCAAGCTGTAAATTTGCCTAATACACTAAGACTTGTTCCAGCAAAGATTAAATCTCAGGTTATATCGTGAATATAGCTATTTTTAAATTGTAAGTGAAGCTGTATGTATGTCAGAAAGTCACCGTACAAAAAAAAAAAAAAATAACAATCAAGTGCTAGAGTTTAATACTGTGTACTGAACTAATCTAGGGAGATCCATACAGATTGCAAATCTTGTCTGACTCAATTTACTCATGTACAAATACTGAGCTGCTTCCTGGGTGTCTGCTGGGATTCCATTTCAGATATTTACACAGCACAAACCCATACATATACTGTACATATAGACCATTCTGTCCTGGCCTGTAATTCGCATAAGAATGGCCTAATTGGGTCAGACCAATGGTATCCTATCATCTGAGAGTGGCCGGTGCCAGATACTTCAGAGGCAATGAACTGAATAGGGCAACTTATTGAGTGATCCATCCCATCGACCAGTCCCAGCTTCTAGCAATCAGAGGCTTAGGGAAACCCAAAGCATGCAGTTGTCCCCCTGACCATCTTGGCTAATAGCCATTGATGGGCCTAACCTCCATGAACTTATCTAATTTTTTTTTTTTTTTTTTTTTAGCAGACCTATATTTTTGGCCTTCACAATGTCCTGTGCATTGTGTGAAGAAGTATTTCTTTATATTTGTTTTAAACCGATGCCTATTAATTTCATTGGGTGACCCAATGGTTCTTGGGTTATGCAAAGGAGTAAATAATACTTCCCTATTCACTTTCTTCATATCATTCGTGATTTTATAGACCTCTAATATCTCCCTCCCCCCAGTCGTCTCTTTTCTAAGCTGAATAGTTCAAGTCTTCTTAATCTCTCCTTGCATGGAAGTTGTTCCATACCCCTAGTCATTTTTGGTGCCCTTCTCTGTACCTTTCCCAATTCTAATATATCTTGTTTGAGATGGGGTGGCTAGAACTGCATGCAGTATTCAAGGTGTGGCATACCAACGATTTATATAGCAACGGCATATTTTCTATCTTATTAACTAGCCCTTTCCTAATGGTTCCTAACATTGTTAGCTTTGTGCACTTCCACTGCACATTGGGCATATGTTTTCAGAGAACCATCTGCAATAACTACAAGATCTTTCTTGAATGGTAACAGCTAATTTAGACACCACCATTTTCTATGTATATTTGGGATTCTGCTTGCCAGCATGCATTATTCTGAATTTATCAACAATGAATTTCATGTGCCATTTTGTTCCTCAGTCACCCAGTTTTGTAAGATTCCCTTTGTCAGTTTTCACAGTCAGCTTTGGATTTAACTATAATTTTATAAAAAGAAAAGGAGTACTTATATTGTCTGCAAATTTTGCCACCTCACTGATGCATTTTTTCCAGATCATTTATGAATATGTTGAACAGCACTGGCCCCAGTACAGATCCTTGGGGGATGCCGCTACTTACCCCTCTACACTGTGAAAACTGACCATTATTCCTACCTTTTATTTCCCATCTTTTAACCAGGTACTGATTCATGAGAGGACCTACCCTCTTATCTCACGACTGCTTGCTTTGCTTAAAAATCTTTGATGAGGGACCTTGTCAAAGGCTTTCTGAAAGTCCAAGTACAGTATATCCCCTGGATCACCCTTGTCCACATGCTTGCTGATCCCCTCAAAGATTTCTAAATGATTGAGGAGCCATTATTTCCATTTACGAAAGCCATACTAACTCTTCCCCAACATATTGTGTGCATTTTTCTGTCTGATAATTCTACTCTTTACTATATAGTGCGCTCAGAACTGGTATTCTGAGAACAGCAGCTGCTGAACCAGATCAGTTTTTACTTTTTAACCTCTTCACTTCGCTCCATCAATCACCTTCCATCTGACAAAACCGACACATATAGTAAAGGCTCAGCCACAATTGGTTCACAAGTTAAATGTTCTGTCCCTGAAAAGGAACTACACAAGGTATAGACAAAAAGTAAATCCAATTTCTACTTTACAACAACAACAACATTTAGAGCAATGTGACAATGGAAATGAGAAAGGCATTTCATTTGTTAGGCTTCTTGATAGAGGTTTAATCCTTTGCTATTCAAGAAAATACTGACTCAACCTCTTTGTTTTTGAGTTCATTCCTAGAGAGTGATTCACCCCCAAGATTTTTCAGTATGCCAATGTCACCCAAAATTATACAAGTAGCAAAGTCAAAATTCCATCTTGTTACACCCCATTCTCCCAAGCATAAACAAAAGCATGTATTTAAGAAGAACCCCAAATATTTATGTAGATTTCGTATAATTATAGCTCAAATTATAAAGTTTTAATAAATTGTATATCTTAACCCTTTATCCAGCTGCATATTCAGGCATTGTGATTTTCCAAGCCAATGCCACTGCATGCTTATTTACCTCAAAGCTAAAGTCAAAATAGATTAAAAAAAAATACCGGGTGAAAACCTGTGAGGCCCTCCAAATCGGATCCAGCGTTCTGTGTCTACTTTGGGTATTTGACCTAGTAATCACTCCGATGTTTTTTCAGTTAGCATGAACAGCCCCACAACTTTAGTGGAAAAAATGGTTACCTACCTTTCGTAACTGTTCAAGATATGTTGCTCATGTCCATTCCATTCTAGGTGTGCACGCATGCGCATGCACATGCACGGAGATTTTTGCCTTAGCGGTATCCGTATAGTTGGCAATGGCGTCCTCTCGAGTTGATGATTACCTGTTAGGTTCACTCCCTCTGGGGCACCTGGCATTGGCCACTGTTGGCAGACAGGATATTGGGCTGGATGGACCTTTGGTCTGACCCAGTATGGCCGTTCTTATGCCGCACTCATACACCAGTATATCAGGCACGGCCGACCCTATGGCCTCTCAGTTCGTGCTTGCCGGCAACTCTGACAAAGGGGCACGAGGGCAGGTAATGGAATGGACAGGAGCAACATCTCAAAGAACAACAGTTACGAAAGGTAGGTAACCGGTTTTAATTCTTTGAGTGCTTGCTCATGTGAGTCACCTAGAATGGAATCGACAAGCAGTTTTCATGGAGGTGGGCTCAGAGTTCACGGTCATGCAGCTTGCAATACTGCTCTACCAAAGCCAGCATTGTCTCGGGCCTGCTGAGTAAGTGCGTAATGCAATGTAAATGTGTGGAGAGATGACTAGGTGGCCGCTCTTCAGATCTCTTGGATTGGCATCTGAGCCAAGAAGGTTGCTGATGATGCTTGCGCTCTAGTCAAGCATGCTTTGACTATCGCCAGTGGAGTCACACTCACCTGCTCATAACAGTATTGGATCGACGCTGAGAGCCAGGACGAGATCCTCTGAGCAGACACTCGGCAACCTTTTATCCTGTCTGCCTCCGCAAGAAACAGCTGCGTTGACTTACGGAAAAGCCATGTCCTGTCAATACAGAAGGCCACCGCGCTCCGGACATCCAGGGCACGCAACCTGCACTCCTTTTCGGAATCATGGGGCTTTGGAAAGACGACCGGTAAGAAAATATCTTGGCAGGTATGAAACTGGGAGACTACCGTGGGCTGGGTGCGGCCACATCCAGACCTCGTCCTTGCAGAATACCATATAAGGTGGTTCTAACGCAAGTTACCTGATCTCAGACACACTGTGGGTGGATGCAATCGCCACCAGGAACGCAACCTTCCAGGAGAGAAGGAGAAGAGAGCAGGAAGCCAGAGGCTTGAAGGGAGGCCCCACGAGCCTCAATAGCACAAAATTTAAATCCCAGGGAGGGTCAGGATCCCAGACGTGAGGGTAAACACGATCCAGACCTTTCAAGAACCGGGCCGTCAGTTTGTGAGCAAAAACTGACCTGCCTTAGAATGGAAAGCCGAAATAGCAGCCAGGTAGACCCTGACTGACGACAGGGACAAGCCCGGAAGTTTGAGGTGCAGAAGATAGTCCAGGGTCACTTGCAAGAGGCCTGCTCAGCCCTGACGCACCGATCTGAGGCCCAGCACATGAATCTTTTCCACTTTGCCTGGTAGGTCACTCTGGTGGAGGGTTTTCTGCTACCCAGCAAGACCTGTTGCACCCAGGTCGAACATTCTTGCTCTTCTGCATTTAGCCAATCAGCAGCCACACTGTCAAGTTAAACGCTTCCAGGCTCGGGTGCAGGAGACTGCTGTGGGTCGGGGAAAACAGGTCCTGCCAGAGAGGGAGTTGCAGCGGCACCGCTACTGAAAGATACAGAAGCGTGCCGAACCAGTGCAAGCGAGGCCACTCGGGGGCTATAAGGCTAACCCTCGCCCTGTCCTGTTTGATCTTCTCAAGGATTCTGTGGATCAATGGCACAGACAGAAAAGGCGTACATCAGGGCTCCCGACCACAGAAGAAGGAAAGCATCTGACAGGGAACCCCTGTCCATCCCCCGGAGCGAACAGAACACGTGGCATTTCCTGTTCTGGCAGGAGACGAACAAGTCCATCTGGGGAGTTCCCCTCTTTCGGAAGATCATACTGGCCACCTCCAGATGGAGGATGAGAAGGTCCTGCTGAGGCGATCTGCTAGCACATTCTTGGGCCTGGACAGGTGCACGACTACCACATGAATGGCATGCCACACACAGAAGTCCCAAAGGTGGAGAGCTGAGGTATTGTCCATGAGGACCTGCACCACCGTGCCCCTCAGGTGGGGTAAGAAAGCCTGGCAGGCCAGATGACCCACTCTGAGCTCCCTGACAATGTGGTGGGCCAGACTGTCCCGCAATGGGTCAGCCCTAGGCGCTTACCTCGCCCAGGTTCAGTGCCTCCTCCACCGCTCCCTAGCCCAGGTCCAAAGTGTTGTAGACCAGGGTCACCGATAGGGATGAGATCACAAAGGGGACTCTTGCCAACACCGACCCAGCGTCCAACCGAGGGGTGACAGGATGTTATCTGGCACCCTGACCACCCAGTCTAGATCGCATCTGTTGGGGGTGTAAACCAATGCCAGCCATGCTTGCAGAGGCCAGAAGTATAGCCTGACATGACTGACCACGTATATACAGGCGGCCATGTGGCCCAGCAACTCCAGGCAGGTGAGCCGTAGCGAGCAGGTGGTTCTTCACAAGGGAGATCAGGTCCGACATGGCCGGAAAAAACTCAGCTCTGGGAGGAAGGCTCTGGCTAGCGTGGAGTCGAGAACCACCCCTATGAACTCTATGCATTGAACTGGCCTTAAGGTGGATTTTTTTCTCATCTATCAATAGACCTAGGTCATGGCAGGTGGAACGAACCAGATGGAGGCTCCTCTGCACTTGGTCCCAAGACCTGTCCTTGATGAGCCAGTCATCGAGACACAGGAAGACCTGGACCCCTTGACATCCGAGGTAAGCAGCCACTGGCGCCATACATTTTGTGAAGACCCTTGGAGGCAATGAGAGGCCAAAGGGGAATGCCATAAACTGGAAATGGCATTCGCCCACTATAAAACAGAGGAAATGTCTATGACCTTGGAATATGGAGATATGGAAATAGACATTCTTCAAGTTGACGGTGGCATACCAGCCTCCCAGATCCAGGGAGGGGATGATGGAGACCAGGGACACCATGCGAAACTTCAACTTTTTGAGAGACTTGTTGAGATGTCGCAGGTCTAGAATGGGTCTGAGGCCCCCTTTTGCTTTTGGGATTAGGAAGTAGTGGGAGCAGAATCCCTTTCCCTTCATGTCCCAAGGGACCTCCTCCACCACTCCCAGGCGCAGGAGGTTCTCAGCCTCTTCACATAGGAGTTGCTCGTGAGAAGGACAGGAAGGAGGGGGAGTGGGAGGGAGGGGCAGCCAAAAACTGCATGGTGTGACTTTGAGACATTATGTACAGCACCCAACAGTCCGAGGTGACTTGGGACCAGGTCGAACAGAAGGGATGAAGACGGGTGAGGAAAGACCGGGGTGGATCCTGGGAGGTGACTGGGAAAGTGTCACTCTCGACCGCACCCTCAAAACGAGCACTTCTGGCCCCCAGGATGTTTTGCCAGGGCAGGCTGCGGGGGTAAGCAGGAGGAGGAAGGGTGAGGCCAGCTGAAATTAGCGTTTGTTTCTTCTTGCAGATCCCGGAAGAGACTGCCAAGGCCTAGGCAGCGTGGGTGGCTGGAACTGCTTTCTCACAGGCTGTATGCATGCCCAGCGAATGAAGAGTGGCCCTGGTATCCTTTAGCTCATGCACCCTCGCAGCCGTCTGGTCAGAAAGAGACCACTCCCATCGAATGGGAGATCCTGGATCGAGGTCTGCATTTCTTGGGAGAGACCTGAAGTCTGAAGCCAGGAACTGCACCTCATTACAACCGCTGACACAACCACCCGGCTGCCAAGTCCACTGCAACCCACCCACTGCAACCCACGTCATCTGGAGGGATCACCTGGCAGCCGCAGAGCCCTCCACCAGGGTGCCAAATTCCTGGACCAAACCCTGTGGAAGAGACCCCTTGAACTTATGGAGGGAGTCCCATAAGTTAAAGTTGTGGTTTGCCACCTGGAACTGCAAACTGGCCGATGAATACATTTTTCTTCCAAACAGATCCAATCATTTGGCCTCTTTAGTTTTGGGGGTTGCGTTGGTATGCCCGTTTGTCTCTTTCATTAGCCACAGAGACCACTACCAAGTCCGGGGGAGGGTGGGTGTAGAGGTATTCAAATCCCTTGGCTGGGACAAAGTATTTCTTTTCAGCCCTTTTTGAGGAGGGAGGAATGGAGGAAAGTTTGCCAGAGGCTCTTGGCAATCTTAAGGACACTGTCATGCACCGGTAGTGCAACACAGGTTGGGGTAGAGGCTAACAGGACATTAAACAAGGTGTCTGCCTGCTCAGCCATTTCCTCCACCTCCAGGCCTAAGTTCTCAGCCACCTGACTCAGCAGGGCCCGGTGTTTTTTTAAATTGCCCGGCCGGCTGACCCTCAAGTGTCCCGCAACCACCTCGTCCAGGGATGAAGAAGATGATTGAACATCTGGGGGAGGCTCTGGGCATCTTTCCACACAGGAGAGGGAGGCTCAGAGGTGGGCGCAATTCCCTCTGACTCTACCACTGAGCATGCCTCGTGCACTGAGCCTGGTTCCATCGGCGCTACCAGCTGTCACTACGAGGCAGCAGCCAATGAGCGATGTGAAGGGGGCATTGCCATAACCAATGTTCCCTACACGCACCAATAAGACCACTGTGCTGGTCGTGCTACCAAATCAGCACCATAGACGTCGATGCAGCCTCGGGTGCCCATTCGTGCCAGTGCAGTCTAAGCGAGGGACTGAACTGGGCTTCTGTACTGGAGGAATCACTTTCCGGTGACCACAGTGGGGCCATGAACGGCTGGGTTTCTTTGCTGACCATTGCTGTCGGAGACCAGTGCCCAGACGTCATCGGTGCCAGTATCGAGGGGACCAGAGACGCGACGGGGAGCACTTCCACGAGGCAGGCAGCTGGGACCTGCTCTGAAATGACAACCAGCAGGAAGGCGAGTGGCGTCAGTAATACGGAGACCTGCGTCTTGCTCTGGGCGATCTGTGTCGAGACTGCAGCAATTGAGGGCAAGCCCCAGAGGGTGACTCCAGCAATCAGCGGCAGAGATGGAGAGCGCTGCTTCATCTTGTGGGAACGGCGGCACTCCACTGCCCCGAGGGGTTTTAGTGGCTGGCTTGCCCTCATGGGGGGCCTTTGTCAGTTCCTGAGGCACATGCTGCATCGGTGGTGAGGGCAGAGACCCTGTGCTCTCTCAGCACCAGAGAGTCTGTGATGGCGTCAGTACCATCAGGTTTTTTGGTCACATGCCACTCCTGGAAGTCGGTGGTGGACCTTTCACAAGGCTAAAGACCTGACTGGGGAGGCATGAGTGCATGGCCCAGTGACCATGGCCTGTTTTGCCCAGTGCTCGGGATCCACTATTTTTGGTCTTTTTGGGCACTGGGGAACGGTGCCAGGCGGAGCCCAAGGCCTGAGGCACACTACGCAGTGAGGCCGAGGTACTTGGTAAGTCCTGATGGGGCTGCACAGAGGCCGGATGCAGGGGGGACTCCATGAGGAAAACCCTGTCAAGGTTCCTTCCCCACTCTGAACTCTAGGGTACAGATGTGGGGACCTGCACGAAAAACCCCCTTAGCTTATTTTTACCAGCTTCGGTTAAAACTTCCCCAAGGTACAAACTATTTTAGCTTTTGCCCCTGGACTTTATTGCTGTCACCACCAAGCGTCTAATAAATATATAACAGGGAAAGAGCCCGCTTGGAAATGTCTTTCCCCCCAAAAAATCCTCCCAAACTCTATACCCCATTTCTTGGGGAAGGCTTGATAAAAATCCTCACCAATTTGCATAGGTGAACACAGACCCAAACCCTTGGATCTTAAGAACAATGAAAAAGCAATCAGGTTCTTAAAAGAAGAATTTTAATCAAAGAAAAAGTAAAAGAATCACCTCTGTAAAATCAGGATGGTAAATACCTTACAAGGTAATCAGATTCAAAACATAGAGAATCCCTCTAGGCAAAACCTTAAGACACAAAAACCGGAATATACATTCCATTCAGCACAACTTATTTTATCAGCCATTTAAACAAAACAGAATCTAACGCATATTTAACTAGATTGCTTATTACCCCTTTACAGGAGTTCTAACCTGCATTCCTGCTCTGGTCCGGACAAAAACAACACAGAGAGAGAACCCTTTGTTCCCCCCCACACACTCCAGCTTTGAAAGTATCTTGTCTCCTCATTGGTCATTTTGGTCAGGTGCCAGCGAGGTTATCTCTAGCTTCTTAACCCTTTACAGGTGAAAGGTTTTTTCCTCTGGCCAGGAGGGATTTAAAAGTGGTTAGCCTTCCCTCTATATTTATGAGAGACCCGTAGCCAAATATCCCATTCCTTTTGCCTGCGGGGCCAGAAGATTTTACAAATTCGGCACTTGTCCCTAACTTGTGACTCCCCTAAGCACTTGAGGCAGCTGCTATGGGGGTCACTTATAGGCATAGGCCTGTTGCACTCTGCGCAGGGCTTAAACCTGGGAGACCGGGGCATGTCCCGCCTGGAACGAAGTCCCCACTGGGATCCTAGCTGCTAACTACTAACTACACTTAACACTAAATACTATACACAAGCTATTTACAAGAGTCTAAATCAGTAGGTGAAAAATCACTAGCCCTTGCAATGCAAGGGAAGGCACTCTAACCACCACGGGCGGTAAGAAGGAACCGAGAGGGTGTAGGGTCGGTGTCGCCTCATATATCGGCGCATGAGAACGGCACTGAAGGGGGCACCACTGCCAACCCTACAAATACCATTAAGGCAAAATCTCCGACGACCGCGCATATAAGCGCGCGCACACCTGGAATGGAATCAACATGAGCAAGCACACAAAGAAGAAAATTAAAGCTTTACCTTTTAGATTAAAAGTGGGCTAGGTCTCCAATAGAATACTTTTCTCTACAATTTTTTTAATCTATAAGAATGAGAGAGATTAGAATTAATTTGAATCAGAGAAGAAAGGCAACTATCCAGGGAAAGAAGGCTTCTGCATGGGCTATTTCCCCAAGAGACGTGAATGATAGCAGTATTCATCACTCTTCATCTGTGGGTAAATCGATTGTGGGAAATTAAACACGAAAATCCTGCATATTGTGGGCCTAATCCAATGCCCACTGAAGCCAGTAGAATTGGACTGAAGCCAAAGGGAGAATCCCATAAAAGCCCCAAGCACATATTGAAGTTATTTGTATATTATTTGTACAGTATTTATTATTCTAACAGTAGCAGTACCTACAGACATCACAGAAAACATAGGTTTTAAGGAGAATTTAAGAGACTCAGGTGGTCATTTGTGAACTTTAGTGAGAAGCTCTCTTCCCAAACAAAGGGAGTCATGGCAGAATGCGAGAGATGCTTGTTGGAAAAGTGGTTGATCAAGGCCAATGTCACCAGCAGAGTGAAAGAGGGTGATAAATGTCGTAAGAAGAAGTTATCCTGGCAACTTGAAGCCTAAATGATGGAGGGCATTGAAAGCAAGGATATGAAACCCGTGCTTGGTGTGGTGGAAATGGGCAATCTACGAGTGGGGATGAGGTGATGAGACAGGCCAAGAAACTTATAGACTTAACTAAACTTTAACTTGATAGCTGTGCTTAAAGGTTGAATTATCTATTTAAGCACTTCACACCACTACCTTACTATGCAGTTTCTGTGCAATTTTTTCCCTCAGTTCAATAAACTGAATCTTGTAAACAATGTTGATAAATGCTTTAAATTGCAACCCTCAGACTGCCTTGTATTTAAGGGTGTATCCTCTCAAAAAGTCTCTTACATGCTCATGAGAAAACAGAGAACCAATCCATGAAGGACAGAGCTGGTCTGATCCCATTAACTGGGCTAACAGGACTGTACTTGAACCACTGGCCTCAGAACTCTTCATTGCTAAATTTTTCAAGCCAAAGTGCAGGGATTCAGTTTAACTCCCACGTAGTAGTGTAGAGATAAATGTCAAGTTTGTACAGAATAGGTGGTACATTTGAAAAGTTTTGCCCAAGACAAATGATAGAAATAAGATAAAAAAAATCACATTAGATGTGAATGTTACACATTGAAGTGTAAGATAAATATTTAGATAGGTCATGCATATTCCAATGTTTTTCAAAAGTTTAAATTAATACCTTTTATTACAAGAGTGTCACACACACAGTTAATTTATGTAGACAGCAATGGCCTAGTTAATCAAATAGAAATTTCAGAATGAATTTACTAGGGATCACTGAAGTTAATTCTTCTGAAACTGAAATCTGATAGATAAAAAAAACCCTATAAGACCTGAAGTAGCGTCATAACATAGCAATTTGAGTGACCTAAGATTAGACTGTCCCTGGAGTTAAGAGACAAGGTGGGGGAGGTAGTATCTTTTATTGGACCAACTTCTGTTGGTGAGAGAGACAAGCTTTTGATCCACACTGAGTTAAAAGTTAAAATTGTAAAGGAATTAACTTACATTTATGTCAAAATTTAGCACTGATGAGTTGCCTATAATGGCATGTGGCCCATTGGCAACTGCCAGTAACAAAAATCCCCAACTGCTGGAGATGAAACATTAGATGGGGAGGACTCTCAATTACTACAGAGAATTCTCTCCCAGGTATCTGCCTGGTAGGTCTTGCCCACATGCTCAGGGTCTGATTGGCATATTTGGGGTCAGGAAGGAATTTTCCCCCAGGTCAAATTGGCAGAGACCCTGGCGGGTTTCATCTTCCTCTGCACCATGAGGCATGGATCACTTGCAGGTTTAAACTAGTGTAAATGGTGAATTCTGTGTAACTTTAAATCATGATCTGAGAACTTCAGTAACTCAGCCAGAGTTTAGGGGTCTATTTCAGGAGTGGGTGAGGTTCTGTGGCCTGCAATGTGCAAGAGGTCACACTAGATGATCACGATGGTCCCTTCTGACTTTAAAGTCTATGAAAGATGTTAGATTGACATTTTATTCACAGAGCATGTACAGGGAAGTTAATTCTCCATCTTCAATCTTTAGCTCTCTGAGACTGCCAACAAGGGGTCTGAAAGTATTAATTATAATGACAGCAGCACTCATGTCACAAAATACAATTTGTTTAATGTCACCCAATGAATAGCCATCAGATGGCAGCAATTTTCAGCCACTGCTGTGACCAGAGAAGGATCTGAATTAGTTACAAGTTAAAAACTCCGTGTCACGTTACTAGTCCCATGAACCATCCAGACAAACACCCAAAATTACACCCTATGCACCAAAACCTCCCTCTTTAAAAAAAAATTTTTTGGAAGAAAAAGAAGAAGTTTTCCAATATAAAATAAAGCTGTATGATGTACAAGAAAAAAAATATGCACAGGAAAAATGTTGATTTCTATAGACAAGAATGACTTACTGAGGGCAGAGCTCCTACACACTTTTACTTGTGAACTGAATATGATAGTCATGTAAAAGAATACACATTTCCTAAATTTACCTCTCTCTAAAGAGGCTTCACTTGCATTTCATCAGCATGAAAAATGTAAAAAGAAAAGGAGTACTAGTGGTACCTTAGAGACTAACCAATTTATGAGCTGTAGGTCACGAAAGCTTATGCTCAAATAAATTGGTTAGTCTCTAAGGTGCCACCAGTACTCCTTTTCTTTTTGCAAATACAGACTAACATGGCTGCTACTCTGAAACATGAAAAATGTAGTTAGTTACATAATGAATGATTTATCTTCATTAAACTAAGTTCTGACAAACTAGACTATTTTGTAACATACATCTTAGTAAAGATGTGTGTCTCCGCTTCATTTTAAACAGAAGATAAATCCCTGAATCTCTGTGGATTATCAGATCACACAGTCAGAAACTGAACCATCAAAATTAGACAGGAGCTGAACAATCCAAGTTTAAGTACACTTTACCTAAAAAGAGTTCAAGAAACAGTTCTAGAAGTCCTGAGGGAAAGGAGGTTTTTATCAAATCTCAAAACACCATTTCCTGTTCTGTGTAGTTACCATAATACAGTAACTCCTCACTTAACGTCGTAGCTATGTTCCTGAAAAATGCGACTTTAAGTGAAACGATGTTAAGCGAATCCAGTTTCCCCATAAGAATTAATGTAAATGGGGGGAAATTCCAGGGAAAGGTTCCAGAGAACTTTTCTTTTTTGCCAAACAAATGGTGGTATATACATTTCAAACAATTTTAAACAAGCAATATACTACAATCATCATTTCTGAGTACGAAGCTTAGTTGAGGTGATGGAGTCAGAGAGTCCTTCCCCATTACTTCGCATGCTGCATCCTCACTCCCCCCCCCCCTCTAAATGCCGCAAGCCAGCTGACTGCCACAGGCAGGAGGCAGGGGAGGGAGGGGGGAGGTGCGCCGAGTCCTCCCTCCTGCCCGGGGCAATCAGCTGGCTTGCCAGGTTAGGGAGGGAGGGGGCGCCTGCGCACCAACTCCTCGCTCTTCCCCCCTCCCTCCAAAACACCGCAAGCCAGCTGATTGCCCCGGGCAGGAGGGAGGGGCAAGGACTCAGCGCACCTCCCCCCTCCTTCCCCTGCCTCCGGCAATCAGCTGGCTTGCGGCGTTTTGGAGGCAGGAGGGAGAGGGGAGAAGCGAGGACTTGGCGCACAGGCTCCCCCTCCCTCTGCCTCCTGACTGGGGCAATCAGCTGGCTTGCGGTGTTTCGGAGGCAGGGGACAGAGGGGGAGCCTGCGCACCAAGTCCTCGCTCCTTCCGCCTCCCTCCAAAAAGCCACAAGCCAGCTGATTGCTGCGGGCAGGCGGTGGGGGGAGAAGACGGAAGGCGCTGAGCTGCGGGGTCTGCCAGCGGGCAGAAGGTGCTGTGGGGGGGAGGAGGGTGGCGTGTAGGGAGGCTGCCAGCTGTGGAGAAAGCAGGCAGCCTAACAATGTAAGAGTGGAGCATTGCACAACTTTACATTGCTGCTCAATTAGGGAGCATGTTCGTTTAACAACGAAACAACGTTAACCAGGACGACTTTAAGTGACGAGTTACTGTACATGTGAGATGCTGAAATTTACAGTAAATACTTTGCCTTGAATATTGCATTTAGTAATAAACACTGTTTTCTGAACTGTGAAGTAATCCACAGACAGCAGGGTAGACTCTTGAACTGAATTTAACAATAAGTTAGCATCCTGAGAGCCTTCCAACAAGCTGCCCAACTAAACTAAATAAGATTAGTAGGCATTCTTGATGTTTTTAAATCAAATATTTTTCACATAAAAAGATAAAATATACAACTTTCAGACCATCTTCATACAACATAAAGTGGACCAAATAAAGTTCACAAATCCAAACCAATATTTTACAAATCATTAGCAGGTTATCTTTAAGCTTCTGTGTGCTTCGTATGGGTAGCCCCGTGCAACAAAATAGTCCGGCCTGGAGGTGACAAAGGCATGGATAACTGCAACAAAAAATCCTAAATTCTGAGAAATCTTCCAGTTGGCTTCCTTCCCATACTCACAATACACCTCTCTCTCTCTCTCTCTATGTAGAACTCTAACACTGTCTGGTCAGCTGACCACCACTAAACAAACAAATATATTAACAGTTGCCTTAAAAATATCCAACATATTTTACATTCAAGAATGAACATTAAGCAATTAATCCTCAAAACAACCCTGCAAGTCAAGTATACAGCTGCTAGTATAAAAGTTTAAATACCATGGAGAAATCGTCAGTCATTTGTGGTAAATTTTGTGACTCCCATTGAGGTTTGAGGGAGTCACTTAGGTTGTGAGTCTACCAAGTCAACAAACTCAAGTCAACAAATTGTAGCATACTGTGTGATGGGCAGGTCACAACCCTGACTGCATTTTGGTTTATGTAATAAACAGTAAAATGTTAAGGGGACTACTTACAGTGTAAATTAATTCTCTGAATGAAGGTACAAGCAAATACAGTACCAGAAAATCCAAAAAGTTATATTCCCTATTCTTTATGTGCATGTCTGATCTATTACATACATACACAGGAGAAGATTTTTAAAAGGCACAAACAGGAGGTAGGTGCCCAATTTCCATTTACTTTCTATGGAGGCTGAGCTCCAAGTGTCCTTTGTGCCTTTCAAAATCGCCCCCAAAATTAAGTTGAAACATTTAATAGAGTTTATTACTGACAGCAATAGCCTTAACTATGTCTTCAATGCAGTTCATCTGGGTGATTGACACCCAGGTCTGAGCATCTGGGTTAGCCTAGCTTGGGGAAAAGCAGCAAAGCTATTCTTGAGTTAGTCTCCTCACTGGCACTTCACTCAACCATGTGTGTTGCTAGGATTTCTAGAAGCACATCACATGGCTCTTAGCCCTGCAGAAAGTTGAGCTACTCTGATTCTTTCCCAGTAAATTGTGGGAGAACTTGTCTGTCCTCCTGGGCACAGGGGGGAAGTGAGCAAGCATTGAAGAACTAAGCATTTAAATTGTTTATCTTATGCCCCCACTGCAAAGTGGGTGGGTTACCAGCACAAGTGAAAGCAGCATTCAGGTTTGGCTAATCCCAAAACAGCTAGCTAGATTGGGTTGAAATCACCACCAAAACTTAAATGAGATGTTTTGGGCGTGGACAGAAGCCAAATTAGGGGTAACATCCAAATAATCTTGGTTAACTCTGCAATAAAGACATACTTTAAGTTAACTACATTAGGTGTTTTCCTAAATGTCTCCCCTCTAAGCCCTTTGTTACTGCTCATTTGTATTAAGATAAAGATTATAAATAGGCTTGGAAAGATTAGATTTTTAATCAGCAAATGTCAAGTTCACTACGTACCCACAAGCCAATGAAAATATTTCTATCGATAATAATCAAAATGTACAGATGGCAAAGAAAAACTATGCTTGAGAACTTACAGTCTGATTTAATGATATTTACTCTGTATATTTTAATATGTGATGTTGACAATTTAACTGTTATAAAGCTTTACCTTTTTGAATTTCAGCGTCTGTCATTAAATAATTACAGTCTCACCCCTGTTGTCTGATCTTTTCATAATTTCCCACAACCGAAAATTTTTTAAAAAGATAGAATGCTAAAGAATGCTTACAATTGCTTACAATGCTTACAATCTAAAGAATGCTTACAAACAAACAGATCTATCAAAATTATAAAAAAATAAAAATCGAATTCTGGTAAGCCTAATTATAAACGTTTAAAGAGCACGTGGGAGCCGGGTGTGTGTACAGAGAAGGCAGTATTTTTTATCAGCTGTAGGATCATGCTCCCCCGTCTGTCTCCACTCAGGCATCTGGAAACATCTAGCTCACACTGAGCGTGCTCAAAAGCATAAAATCTGCAGATTAACATCACATCATCTTATTTACACTGTTGTTCCAGCACAAGCAACTCGATACCTAACTTCATTAGCAAGGTATTTTAAATGACAGAAGAATTGGAAAGATTTGCCCTCTTCCTTGTTCTGGACCCAAAATCAGATGTGTAACTAAGACCAGAGGTGGCAACTAGCTACTTCTACCTGTGCTATACTGCTCGACTCTAATATATCCAGAGCATAGAAACTTGTTACAGTGCAACAGGGAATAAGCAGCCACCCAGAAATGATGTTGGAATAGCCAAATGAGTCAGACAGTCTCCCACTATTACAAAGGTTCGGTCATTAATTGCCAACTCACTGACTGCAGTGTACAAAAAAAATTAACAAGTCACGAAAAAAAAACAATGCAATAAGATCCAACCCCCTTTTCAGTTTCTTCCATGAAATTTCAGAAGGAGAGAACTGTGGCTGTGCGGGGGAGGAGGGGAGGGAAGTAAGTAACTTACTTGCATGCTAGTAAGTTTTCCACTGTGAATGGGGATGATTTAATTAGTATATTATTCCTGCCTTCACCATCTTCACTAAACTCTTAGGCCATGTCTACGCTAGAACTTATGGTCAACTTTTGTCACTCAGGGGTGTGAAAAACAATGCTGAAACTTGCAGCTGAAAAACAGCACTGAAATCTACAGCGCTGAAACTTGCAGCGCATAGGCGTTTATTTTTTTACACCCCTGAGCAAGAAAGTAGCTGCGGTGTAACGTGGCAGTGTAGACAAGTCCTTACAGTGACTTCTGACAACCTGTAGGATTTTGTCCAATGACCGTAGAGGTGTTAAAAGGGCACTCCACCTTGCACGGTCCCTTAGAATATGTGCTAACTACCTATGCTAAATAATCTGTTCCACCTTGTATTTAGCTTTCAGGTTCAGAGTACCTTTCCCAGATCTGAAGAAGAGCTCTGTGCAGCTCGAAAGCTTATGTCTCCCACCAACAGAAGGTTGTCCAATAAAAGTTATTACCTCACCGATCTTGTCTTTCTAATCTGTAGGGGGGTAATCTCAGGAAATGTCAGGAGTTTTGTTTCATCTCTAAACTGAATATTTCTTAATACCAGAAAAGGATATTGACATATCCCTTTTCATTTGTGGACCTCCTTCTCCACAGGAGATAAAAGAAAAAAGTTGTTTTTTTATTATTTTTTCAGTAGCAGATTAGGCCTGGTTGACACATACAAGTTGAATCAATTTAACTAAAATCAGTTTAAACAATTATTTATACTAACTTTATTTAAATCAGTGCAACTTTGCTCAGGCCCTATACTTCACATAACAGAAGATTTCAGGGGACACTGCTTTAAAAAAAAAAAAAAAAAAAAAAAAATCACACACAGGGGGAAGCATGGGAGAACAGGATATCCCAACACATGAGAACGCCCATACTGAATCAGGCCAATGATCCATCTATCCCAGTATACTGCCATCAGACAGTGGCCAGTGCCAGATGCTTCAGAAGGAATTAACAGGACAGGGCAATTTATCAAGTGATCCATCCCCTGGAGTCCAGTCCCAGCTTCTGGCAGCTAGAGAGTTAGAGACACCCACCGCATGGAGTTGCACCCCTGACCATCTTGGCAATTGCCATTGATGGACCTATCCTCCATAACAAAATATCTTTTGCAGTTTTTCTGTTTATGTCTTGTCATTAATGTGTCCCTTTACAGACCAATGCCAGATCACAATACTAAAAATATAAAAATTCCATCTAATTCTGGTCAGAAAAAATTCAAAACAAAAAGAAATTAAGGGCTTCCTTGTTTTATTATAGCTTAATTAACAGAGGCCTCCATTCTTTAACAGCTACATCCTCTTCAAATTGGAAAGAAAGGAAACATCTGTAGGGCTGGTAGCATATCAACAGCAAAATTTGTCAGATGTGAGCTTAAGTTGGTTAAATACCTTCTTCATTAGTGAAGGCTGAGCTGTTACAAACAGGTAACATCACTGCATGATAGCGATTCTTAGTGCCAAAAAAGAGGTTTCCAGCAACAAGATTTGGAAGGGGAGAAGGAAAAGGAATAAAACCCTCAGAAGAGGAGCTAAAAAAAAGCTTTCCCAGTGGCTCGACAGAAATAACAACGAATGATTTGCCTAGAGGGCTGCCAATCACTGCCTTGCCAGCTCTTTCTTCCAGTGCCAGAGGGACAGCTAGAGGATCCACACTCTCCCACATAGCTCTTCCGTGCACAACTCCACTTCCTAAGTGCTGAAAAAGACTTATTAATTCTCCTAGGTGAGATGGCTGCTGAGAAGGTATGAAGGAGATAGACAGGCTCCCTTCTTGAAATGACCAGGTCTTTGAGAATGGGGCCAAGCCATCCATTACGTTCCGTCTCTCACTATACTCTCAAAGCCCATTAAAGTACACTGTTACACACCTGAGATGGGTTTGCACAACCACAAGCTACAAATCAGAAGTAATGTACAGCATAACGTCTGGCCTTCAGGAAAGTAACTCCGCTTCATTAACCACAGGCTGAACCACCTTCAGACTAAATAGCAAGTGATGTCAGCAGTACAAGCACTGTTTCTGTGCATGCCAGTCTCATCATCATAGCTTGAGGCTATGTCTTGCCACAATGATTTACACTAAGCCAGCAGTAGAGCCCAGATGTCTCCCAACTGGCTGCATTGCCAGAAGTAGACTATGCCTCACCACAACTCCTTACCCAAAAAGAGGTAGCATCCTTAACCTAGGACTTTATTTCTAATGTAATTCATTGCACAGTTAGAACACTGAGCAGAAGTTCTACTCTGCTTTCAGCAACAGCACAGATGGACTCTGCATCTGGTTTCCTCTACAAAACTATAAATAGTTATGGACATTTTTCTACCTACCTACAGTAGGTACTCGTGTTGGCCCCCATTTCTGTAGCACTGAGCGTCTCACAATCTTTAATGTATTTACCCACACACAAACTGTGAGGTAAGGAAGTATTTTTATTCCCATTTTACAAATAGGAAATTGACATACCACACACACATTAAGGGTTTGTATACACAAATAAATTGCACTTGTTAAATTAAACATGCAAAGTTGCAACAATTTAGTTAAACCAGCATATAGACCAGTCCTTAGTGACTTGTATGAGGTCACAAAGTCTATGATGGAGCAGGGAACAGAGTCTCAAGTCCAAGTCCCTGTCTCAAGTCCAAGTTAATACCCTAACCATGAGACCATCTTGGATTGCTACTTTGAGCCATTCTTTCAGCTTTTTAGATTCCACGGTCAAAAGATTTACCTGGCCCCTAAAGAGAGAGCTTTCAGAACAAACTACATAACAGATTTTATAGAAAGGTTTTCCATTTCAAACCTAAACATTCCAGGAAAAGGTAATTCATTTGCCAAATGTTGAGAACATAATGTTCGAGACCACAAGAAAGCTAAGGGAATAAGACTAACACCTAACACCCCCGCCCCCCCGCCAAAAAAAGCCAGCCTATTAAAGCTTGTTTTTAATCAACAACACTGTAAACCTAATTACTTTAAATCATGACTGGATGTTTTCCTAAAAGATATGCTCTAGGAATTATTTTGGGTCCTAGATGATCACAGTGGTCCCTTCTGGCCTTGGAATCTATGAATTGTACTGTACTCAAACACAGAGGTGTAAGAAACTGTAGATATAAAACACTCTTTAAGGGCTACATTTTTAAAACAAATTTTTCTGTCATCAATGTACAATGCAATAGGAAAGTTTCCAGATTACACATTAAAAGGTTAAAGAACTCCACACATACAAAACACAAAATTAGGGTATATCCCACAAAAACAGGCATTTTGTGCTCGCCAAGTAGGCTCTCCGTTACAAGCTGATGTGGTATACAAAAGACTAAGTTAAAACCAGCACACACAATGCTAAAACACAGCCATCCTAACTTCTCTACATAGAGGATGGAGAAACAAACAACTTTTGCCAGTTTTTTGTCCTTACAGAATATTGCAAACAAAATCGGAGGCCACAAAAACAAAAGTACATTACCTAAGGCAGTGGTTCCCAAACTGGGGAATTAATAGCAGCCAACGCAGAGACGGCTAAACCTACACTTGGGACGCCGGCCAGGAAAGACTGTCTATTTTAACAGAAAACTGTATTAATAAAATATATTTAATATATATAAATTAAGTCTACTCGTATTTGCATGGCTATCACTTTTTTTAACTGCTTACTGCTGCCAAGTTATTTTCCAGTATTTACAAACATCAAATACTTTTTGTAACAGGTACATCCATCAAAAGGGAATTCAATCATCAACTGTTTCCTTTAATGAATAATTTTATGCCTTTTTAAAAAAATTCTAAAACAACAAAAATCCCTCACAACTAATGAAAGAGGAAAATGTATTATGCATAGTTTTCCTGGGGAAGAGAAGAGAGGTAGAATGCAAAAATATGAATATTGTATGAAAATATTCAATGCAAAATGTAAAAATTGCAAAATAGCCATCAACCTGCAGTCATTCCCAAAAGGAATTTAACCATCCTTGTTATTTTGTTATCCTTTAGATTAACTGAGAAATGATTAATTTGGTAAAGCTTTTTTAATGTTAACAGACTCTCCTAAAGAGTATCCCTGCAGTGCAGCAATCTCTGCAGCATTTCTACATTCTGAAGCTTGTATGCAATGTGATAGCTAGGCTACTGCACTGTTTATTCTCTTTCCCCAAAATTACTTTACAAGTTTTGGAAGCAGAGGGAACTGCAGTACTTTATATGAAAAGAAAGCCCATGACAATGAACAGAACTATTATATTGTTAATCTGTTTTACACTAAAAAGCCACAACAGTCTATGCATTAGTCCAACCTATAACATGAGCATAACACGCCTCCTTTATTTACCTACTTCTGCATATACTGTACTAGAAAGACCCCTACTCCACCCATTCAAATAGTCAGGCCTATTCTTTACAATGAAGCCATGTGATTAGCTACAGTGAAGAATTCCAAACGGATGGAAACAACATTCAGAAGCTCTGCTCCTCAATAAATTATTTAAAGCTATTATATAGGGAGACTCATGGCCTAGTGGGGGCTGTGTTCTTCACTGCTGTGGGATTCAATTCCTGGTCTCTTGAATGTTTGTGAAGGGAGCGAGGAAAAACAACAGAGCCTTACTTTACTCAAAACAACCCCTGTGATCAACTATAGAAAAGGTATTGATCAACTCACAAATACTTGGTCTATGCAGTTCACCTTTACCAGAAAGTGGATAGAATCACCTTCTAGGGTATGTATGCATGTCTTAAAGGCTGCAGAAATTATGTATCCTCAGAGCTCCATAAAAAGCCATGGAGGAAGAATTCCTCCACCTCCATGTTAAAGAAAGAACCAAGTCAGGTTGCTGAGTAAAGGTACAGTTTGTACTGTTATTTTCCATACATTTGGCAAAAGAGCGAGCTTCTTTAGGTCACACTTCACTCTACTGATTTTTGTTTCTGAGACTTCAAGTTTATGTACACCAACTCCTTACAACATTCTCAGTTCATTGTGAATTTTAAAATAATTTTCAAAAGATAAAGCTAAATCCTCAAAAAACAGACTGAGAATTATTAGTCCTGTCAGAAAGACTCGAAGCTGTTAACATTGGGATTAATAATCTATTATACTGATGGAACAATTTGGAGATGCATACAACACAAACAGGCGTGCATGGAAATCTGTTTCTAGAAGACAATTCTCCCACATGATATGAGCTTGCCATCTGCTACCCCCCCTTAACTAATCCTTAAATTTTGCAATCATGTGGAAGTTTTAAGCAGTCTGTGCATCTCCCACTGTTGAAACTACCCATCTCCCTGGAGATGGATGCAGTCAGACATGATGCAAGAAAGGAGCAGCAGGAGATCTCAGCACATAGTGAGAAATGAGGTGATTTTAAGAAAGGATGGGGGAGAAGCCAAAAAGTGGCCCAATAAAGAAGAAAAAAAGTGAAACAAAAAATGCTTGTTTTGGCCTAATCTTACATTAAATTAAAAATGAGATGTGACAGCTTTCAAGTGAAGATACAGGTGGCACCCTGTGAAACACACTGTTGTCGTCATCCCACAGGGCTTGCAGTGAAAACCCTAACCCACTGAAGTCAGAGGCACAACACGGATTTATATCAGTGAAGGATTTGTCCCTATAGGTTTACATTAGTGTCAAACATTACATAAATTTAAAATGTAACTTTTTAACACATACATTATGTAGTCAGAATACACAACCTAACAAAAGTAAAAACAATTACAGATCCACATAAGACCCAGTAGTTCCCAGTTACACTAACTTTCATTTTTGATAAGACCATAAGGCTTGTTCTTAAAATCTTAGACACCCACCAAAGCAGAAAATATCCCTTGCCTTTCTCATATTAGCGTACTTTCCTGTCTTGGGGGACGGGGACGGGGGGGGACATGACAACACACACACTCTGGGTTTTGTAATAGAAAAAAGGGCCCTCCAGGGGTCAGATGTCTCTTCCATCACATTAATGAGTAATTGCATATAACTTACTACTAACCTAGCAACTTCTTTTTCTATCGAAGATATATTAAGTGGCTATTCAGAACAAAAATATTATTTATTTTTCCCTAGAAGGTGCAAACCTACAGCCAACACACAGCTTATGTCATTAGGAACTGCTCTGGAGTTCTACTGGGGTCAGGGGCAATGGAATCACACTAGGCTGCAGAACTGTTCATGGAGGCTACAGTAGCCCAAACTAGTGCTGTGCTCCCCAGTCACAGGGTGTGGGAGGAATAGCTGGTAGATACATGCAGCCACAGTCCAGAAGATTAATCCTGCCCCCATCCTTCTCCTTTCCCATCTGCATCCTCCTTAAACACTATGAAGTAGGGAGCTTGAACAGAGCTTGGCTCCACAATGTACAGGGGGTGTAGGTACCTGTCTGAGGGCGTCCAAGCATCCACCACACATACTGTTTAGCATTAGCTGTAGTTGGGACCATCCAAATCCATAGGAAAAAAGACTATTTACCCATAAACAAACACAAAGGCCCAGAGAAAAGCTGTTAAACAAGTGCTCACTAGAATGCGCCATCGACAAAGGGATTTTAATTTTACTTATGGGAAAAGCTATGCAGCATTCTTCCATATTTTTTTTAAAATAAAGTTAGCAAGATAAGGCATTTCAGCAGTATTTCTCAATACATTAGTTATGCTTAATTAATAAAAGCATCTTACTTCAAATTTCAAAATAAAGGCCTAATTTGCTTTAGAAAAATATTGTAAAATAGGGCTATAAATTAAAGTTAATCTGATTCTAGCTTTGTGTCAGCTATGTGAATCCCTGCTTACTTTATTCTGTTTACTTTTCTCTACTGTCAGTCATAAAAACTAATCCCCACACAGTTTGTACATATTAAGATCAACCTATGGTTTAGTCAGAATGTTTAAATAAACCATGAGACACAATCCCACCCCTTTTCTTTACTCTTCTTGGTTTCTGGAATACAAGTAGCAGTTGTCAGCTTTGATTTTGTGTTTCATACTGAACTCTAAGCAGGTGATTTCTTGCCACCTCTAAGCAAACTAGATTAGAAATCAAAACAGATTCAGAAATGTAATGAGACACTGTAGGGAATATAATGAGAACCAAAGAGAAGAGAGGTCCATTTATGTGTATATTTTAACTTACTAGAAACATTTGTCATTTCTTGTCACTTTGAGCACCTAGAATCCATTACTACCATAACGTAAACAGTTTTTTTGCTCGAGAGTCTTTGAAACCATAAGGCTTGAAGTTTCCCCACAATATGAAGGACAATCTCCTGAGAAAACTCAGTGTCCTGGCAAAAAGCCCAGCTATGATGCAGCTTCTTTAAATAAATAAATAAAATAAATAAATAAAACTAGTAAAAAAGGTACTATTGGAGAGGTAGAAGAGCAAGCAACAAAGTTACATTTTCGACTGCAAATTACTAGACAATCAGATGTGCAACTAATCAAGCTAACTGCAAATATTAAAAGTTTTCAAAAATTGGACTTTAAAAATACGTTAGCACAGAGACGGAGATGTTGACAGCTATTGCACAAATCTGTATCAGTTAAAAAAAGTAAGTGATTTAATTAACATGCAACAATATATTTGCTTAATTAAACAGTATATCTATATAAATAAGGTGTTCAAGACAGTTTATAGTTTTAAAAGAGGAGCTGAAAGGGGCTAGTGAAGCCTGAGAGTTATTTTTGAACCAAAAAGGTAACTAGAAAGTTAAGTAAAAGGTTTATACAAATGAATAGCAACTACTTTCCCCACATTATACAGGAATGATCGTGAAATATGTGCATTACCTAAAGTCCTATTTTCAGTGGCTTGCATGAAGTCTGCCGGGCATAATCAAAGTAAAATATAGACTGCTCTGAAAATATTATGACAGCTGGCTAGCAGTATTTTAAATAATGAAAAATTGCACTCGATATATAAACAAACATATCTTCTAAAACTCAATCTATGGCTTCTCCTCAGTTCTGCCATAAAGAATACTATTAGGCTCCATGCTGCCCCTATTAAAAACCAGACAGTCTCCTGGTAACGTTCATTTATTTTAGCTTATGTGCTTTTAAAACATAGTTATGTGTATCTGAACTTCATCTTGCAATGACAGGCACTTCTATCCCAAACAAACAAACAGAAGAGAGCAGCGTTTCCCTTTATCAAAATAGTCAAGGAAGTTGAGAGTCATGTTAGACTAGTAAATTAAAGAGAGCGAGTGCTTTTAAAAATGTTTTTTGGTGGGGGGTGCGTTTGTTTTTGTTTTGTATTTCCCCTCTTTCTTGAGCTATCCTTTACATGCTGTATTCTTTCCTGCAATTTACAAAGTTAACCTTCAAAACTGAAGCCTCTGCAGGGACAGTTTACAGTCAGTACTTTAAGAATTTAAAAAAAAAAAAAAAAATCAAGCAATTATAGTGAAAGCATATGCAATACACAACAATTTACCATTTACAAAGGATTACTCTATGGTAAGATGTTTCTAACAGGATTCTTGGGGGATGAGGAGGGGAAGGTTGTTTGAAGCTTTTTCTTTTTGACAAAATTATAATAAAATCCTCTCTTCATAAATAGTTAAATATAGTGAATAGACAAACCTGACCGCTCCAAGCACAATACAGGTTACATATCAAACTCCAGTTGTGGTTGATCATGCAGTCTAAAATCCTGAACTGGGCCATGCCTGCCTATAGCGCAGATTGCTTCTCTGCTCTGACTCAGCTTTTGTCCGTATGGTACTGAACAGCATCAGAGCTATGCAGTGATGAGATTCAGGAACAAGGACTTTCCCCTCCCTCCCCCATCTGTCAAGTCAGCAAGATAGCAAATTGGCAGAACTGTTTAGTATACTTAAAATATATACTGGTACATCTAAATTATACATTCTTAGAAAAAAGAAATGGGGTGGCAGAAACAAGATAATTTTAAGAAATCTCACTAGAATAAATCCTGAGAGGTTCTCTCATTTGTTCTTTTTGTCTACTAAAAAAAATCTGAATGTATCAGCCTTCTGGCTATGACAAACCATATCTAATTTAAACAACATGTATGTATTCAAACACTTTTTAAAATTCAAACAATAGTGACAAGCTTTTTGTGAGCTCAGGGAACCTTAAATTCCAATACTGTTGTTTTAAACCTAGCAGAATAGTCACCAACCTTAGAAACTCAAAATATACTCAGTTTTAAAAAAATCCTTTTACTTATCCCAAATTTCTCCTTCATACAGTTGAACAGCAGCCTCCCTAGTAAATCATCAAGTGGTACTCACTGGCTCCAAAGGGTACCCAGTTCTCCATAGCCAGAAGGATGGTGGCTGCCATGTTGCCAGAGAATGAGAAAATCTCAGAGTTTTGATAAATTGAAAGATATGGAAAAAGGAAATTGTTAAATGCAGCTGTAGCAGCCAAGCAGACTGATAACTACAGTTGTTGGGCAACTACCACAGGCAGCCATGCATCTTACTGTTCCTTTTATGCTTTTAAAGAAAGTCGACCCTGCATCTACCCTTCTCCCTTCAAGTTTGAAAATGGAAAAAAAGAGAACCCATCCAATTAGTTCTCTACAGAAACTTTAGCTTTTGAAAGATGATTATCTGAATAGGCTGAAAGGGTTTTGAAACAACCAAAATATTTTCGCAGAGATTTAAACAGCACCGGTAAAGACCAACAGGTTTTAAGTAAAGAACTAGGAGGAAATGAAAGATTATTAAACTCAGTCAACAGTGGCTCAAGAAACCCTAAAACCAAAATGCTGAATGTGCATTTCAGTTTCCCAATATGCCTACGAAGAGGGCATCTAAAAAACCTATTTGAAGCTGGTAAGCCAAGAAAACATGAAGAGTCAGTCTTGTAGAAATGGCGTCGTCCTCTGTTCAGGCCACATTTAGTTGTCTCCAACCCCAGTTCTTCCCTCATTAGGAAAGGATATGAAGAGATTGGGGTCAACATTCTCGTATATCTCCATTGCATTGTCTTAAGGAAGAATCCCTGTGCCTGGCCAAGGACTGCTCTATCTAAATATTAAACATGAAGAGCTGCAGGGACAGATTCACCCTGTGGTTTAGCAGAAGCCATAGCTATGAGAAAGAGAACCAGTGGGATCAAAGCAGGGTCCATGAAAATATATGTCAAGAAGAGATTTATGCTTCAGAGCCAAGGAAAAAAAAAAGCTTAGCTGAATGGTAGCTGGAGCTTTGTACACAAGATTATAGATGTGGCCTTACTTAGTACACTAAAATACCCCATTCTGATTTCTAAACTTGAGAGCATTGGTAGGCAACACCTGAGTTCAGGCAAGCACCCGTTCATCACTTTTTCAGAAGCACCAAGATTACCATGGCTGAGGTCTTTCTGACAGAAGTCTGTCCAGATCTATGACAGGAAGCATATGGGGCATAGATTATATAGCACCCTGAAAATTGCTGGGTATGAAATGTTTTTAGCACTAAAAAACCCAGCCATGTGTACTAGACTGCAGGATGGCATGGCACTACAAGAATTACAGCCCCTTACTGCTATCTTTTTAGGTTTTGGTGCACATTGGTGTTTTTTGTCAAAGCCATCATAAGTGCTTCTGGGAAAAGTATAGAGGAAGAGGAGGAAAAAGCTAAAGGTTTGGGTGCATAAGTTCTTTAGAAACCTTCTGTATCTATTTAACAGCCTATGCAGACAGGAGGCTAGAAACAATGTCCCACTTAGCAACTATTGCTAGGTGGGACAAGTTTACATTTCCAGATGACAGACATAATAACCAGTCCAAGTTCTGAGAAAACCTGGAGGAAGATTTTGGGAAGGTCCTTCTAGAAGTGAAGTTACTGCAAAAAGAAGCCAAGAGCGAAGGAGGCAGGACAGTTAGGGAATAAATGCTGAAGTGAGAAAGAAATCAGAATTTTAAAATAGTGACAAAGAGGGATGCTAGCAGGGGGAAAACTTACTGCAGCTGCTAAAAATCTTTGCTGAAATATGGCCTATTGCGCATAATGAACACTGGAGGGAAAATGCTATCAGTTTAGATTTTCTGGGGGCCTGGGGGACTTGATGTTTTCTTTTTTCCTCCCCCCAGATTACTTTGTACAATAATTTTCTTTTGTTTTTTGCTGTCATTAGTCTCATCATTATCGCTTTATGCTTTCCTCTTTTAAATTGCACCTTTTATTTTAAATTTCATAGGCTACTTATCTAGGCCCTTGGGTTTTCCCCCAGTCCTCCACATTCCTCCCCACTTTCCCCTTGTATGGATCTGCCCTCCTACTTTCATATCAAATCTTGTTGAATACTCAAGCACTGTATAACATGAAAAAGTTTAGTTCAAGGGTTAGACTTGTCCCAACTGCATTGGTGAACTCCGAAAACTAGATAAATAACTCTCCTTAACTTATCACTCTTTGGCAACTCTTTTGAAATCTGTTTTCAACTCAATTGAAAATTGAACTATCAGATTCCTATGCAGCATTGATACCTAGACACTTCAGTTATTTGTCCAAGAGGTTCTTAAATACAGTGAATTTAACTCAATGTCAATATATAGCTGTAGGGTGAAATTTTCAAAAGAAATCAGAATTGGCCTATTTAAGCTCCCATTGAAGTCAATGCTAAAGCTCCAGTTTACTTCAACAGGAGAGGAGTTAGGACAGGGGTGGCCAACCTGTGGCTCCGGAGCCACATGCAGCTCTTCAGAAGTTAATATGCAGCTCCTTGTATAGGCACCGACTCCAGGGCTGGAGCTACAGGCACCAACTTTCCAATGTGCAGGGGGGTGCTCACTGCTCAACCCCTGGCTCTGCCCCCACTCCACTCCTTCCCGCCCCCTCCCCTGAGCGTGCCATGCCCTCGCTCCTCCCACTCTGAGCCTCCTGCACGCCACGAAACAGCTGATTGGGAGGTGTGGGGAGGGAGGGGGAAGCGCTGATTAGCAGGGCTGCCAGTGGGTGGGAGATGCTGGGAGCGGGATTGGAGAGCTGATGGGGGGCTGCTGACTTATTACTGTGGCTCTTTGGCAAGGTACATTGGTAAATTCTGGCTCCTTCTCAGGCTCAGGTTGGCCACCCCTGAGTTAGGACAACACGGAGCTTTTGTGAGTCCCACCCATAACATGCTGAAGTCCAGGTGGGAGGTAAGGAACTACAGTGATCGATAGATCTAAACAGACAGTAAGTTATATTAACTGCTTCAAACTCAAAACAACTTTCCCCCACTGCCATGTCCTAAAAAATAAATTAAAAAATACATCAGTTAAATGTGTGGAAAAAAAATAAGCCTGCGTTTCGTAAGCCCTCGCTGGCCACCTCTAACTCGCCAATACTTGTTTTCTTCACCTTGTCTCCAACAGATTGAGAGTCATTCACAAGATACAGATGAACTGAAATTAACCAGTATGTAGTTCTCTGATTCTTATGGTCTTTTTTCAAATACCCATGTAACGTCCCACCAAACCTTGTACCTCTGGAAAGATGATTTTAATTTTTTCTATCTGTAGTTCCTATTGGCATGGCAACTACTCACACAGAATAAATTAACAAAGCCACCTTTAAATGATCGCTCATATACTGGAGTGTCACTCTCTCACTTTAACAGATCAAGAGTTAATCCTGCCCTGAAAAAGTTATCAATACAAAAACAAATCAAACCTGAGTGATCTGCATTGTGAAGTAATTTTAATTTTTAAAATGTGCAGAATTTTTGATTGGGTGGATATAGAAACATGCTGCCACCTAGAGAGTGAATTTTGGGTATAAAGTCCTGGGTCAACATGATCTAGGAAGAATTCACATTGCAATAGACTGACCCCTTCAGATGACACAAGGATCAACATTGTTATGCTCCAGAGAGCGGAATATCTAACACTCCTTGCCCAAAGAGAGGGAAGATGATATTCAAGTGCCCAGACCTCCAGCCGGAGCTTTAAAGATGATTTCTCTGCTGAGTAGACGGGTGTGAACTTAAAAGAAAGTTGGGTAATAGAAGGTCACTTATGACACACAGGAGAAACCACTGTTTGATTATGTTCTTAGGTCCAAATCCTGCATTTTACAAAAAGTGTGGGTAAACACTTGCACAAGCGCAGAGCCCCACTCACTTCTAGGGGCTCTCCATGCAGATTCAGAGATCTGTCCATGTGTTATAAATTGCAGGCTTGCGGCCTAATTGTTCTGAGGGGAGTAAATGTAAATACAGAAATAAATAAAATCGATCAAGGTAAATTCTGTTTCCTGAAACTTAGGATTCAAGGACTTCAGCAATGGTGGTCTATTCTAGATCAAAAGCACAAGCTATCAATAATATCTAAAAACTGACAAAGAATAGTATCAGCCTTAGGTCTAGACTCCAGGAGGTTAAAAAGGACAGCAAAGATTAGGCAGGATTTTCCTAAGAGAACCTTTCACAGTATGCCTATCACTTATCTAACCTTTCATCGGAACTTCTATAAATTGTAATACTAGTCTTATATTTACAGAAAGAGGGTCTTGTGACACTTCTTGGGGCACCCAAGGCTGAAAGTTATCTTGTTACCATCTGTCTCCCCCATGAGGCAGTCTTTGCTGTGCTAGCTGGATGTTAGCTCCCCACCACAACAACCTTGTTACCCACTCCAATAACCTCTTCTGGTTTACACCAGTCCGGTCTTTGGCCTGATCTACACTGCTGCTTAAGTCAATGTAAGTTATGTCACTTAGAGGTGTGAAAAAAATCACCCCCTGAACAACGTAGCTTACATCAACCTAACACAGTGTCTACACCGTGCTATGCTGGCTGGAGAGGGAGGTGGAATACTGAAGTCAACAGAAGAGTGCTCTCCCATCGACTCATCGTATCTTCACCAGACCCACTAAATTAACACGGCTGCATCGAGCGCAGCAGCGCCAACTTAGCGTGCAGTATAGACAAGCCCTGTGTCTCCCAGGTCGACAACAGATGCACTCCCGCCCCAAGTCCCTTCAAAGTGTCCCCCGTGGTATCCAGCCCCATCATCACTGACTGTCCACAGAAATCCCAGATCCTCTGTTCCCAAAGGAACAGTGTACAAACACTTTACCAAATTTTACCTTTTACCACCATTCCTGTATTACGAACTGCACCCAAGTTAAATTTTCTTTTGTTTTATAACGGAAGAAAGAACAGAGATGCAAATAAAAACCAGTGGGAGATGGGAACAAATGGTTGCATATAAAACAAAACAAAAATATGCTTTCTTGAGAATAAACTTATCTATGGTAGAACCTAAAAGATACAAACACCAGAGTTACAGACTTACCGGTCAACCAGAGACCATCAGGCAGCAGCAGAGACCAACCCCTCCCACCCCCCCCACCCCCCCATACACACACAGAGCAAGGACTGTACTGCTTCAGGGCTTCAGTCACAGGGGGTTGGAGCTGCAGCCATGGGGGAGGTCAGGGTTCCGGGCCAGAGTGGGGGTTGTATGGGGCTTCTGACCGTCAGGAGCATCAGGACTCAGGGTTTTAGACCCAGTGGGAGTGCTGGGGCTTGGGGCTTCAGCCCCGCGACTCTGCTGGAATGCCGGAGCTCAGGGCTTCAGCTATGAGGGGAGTGCTTGTTTCAGCCCAAGCGTTCCCCCCGTAGCTAAAGCCTCGAGCCCCAGTGAGCCCCTACCCCTGCTGAAACCAGGAGCAGAGCCATGGGGAGCCGCAAGCCCCCCACAGGGCAGAACCCAGGAACAGAGCTGCAGGGCTGAAGCCGCAGCGCTCCCCCCGGGTCTAAAGTCCAGTGCTCCTGCAGGGCAGAAGCCCTGTGCCCCAAGAGTCAGAACCCACGCACACACCCCTATGGCCGAAGTCTAACATCTTGTTCAGAATTACAGAACATTTCAGAGTTATGAACAACCTCCATTCCTGAAGTGTCCATAACTCAGAGGTTCTACTGTAACAAATTATATCCTTCTTTAGATAGGAGGATCTCTCAAACGTTCTTCCCAGCATTTTCAACCAAGTCTGGCTGAGATCCCTTTTTCATGAAGCAAACCCACTAGTTATACCCCCTAAAGTTCATTATCCTTACTTGTAAGCAAAGTTCTCACCTGCTTGTTAACTTCTTCCTGTAAATTTCCTCTGAAGATTTCACAATCCTTCATTAGCATTCGGCTCAGACTGTAAAGGGATGCCCATTGTGAACTATAAATACTTAGCTGATATATAAACAGACAGACATTTCTTGCCTGAAGAAAACCAGCTTTTTATCTTTCTAGTGACCAGTCCCAAGTCTCAGACATTAAGAACAGTTTTCAGTCACACACACACACTCCTTACACAACATCCGTACCTGGCGTGCAACATTTGGATGACACATGTGACACAGGCTTTCATTAGAGACCTTATACAACATCCACTGGGCTCACCCAAAGGATCCCTGTAGCCCCATCTACCCCTGTGCCCTCTGCCAGTTGGCATCCAGAGGTCTGTGTGTCACAAATGTTCATCCTAAAGGATTCCAAACAGATGTACATATTCTACACAGGGATCAATTCAGCCAGCCACATGGAGTGAAATGTGGCAACTGGAGTGAATAATACAGTTTCCAAATGGAAACTGCTGGGGAAGGTTAGGTAGGAAAAATGTAATTCAAGTTAGAACTACCCAGAACATCAGTGTCAACCATCCCTACTTCTAAAAAACATGTCACTGGATCACTAATTGACCAAACCATCAGGACCAGCAGTAACTCAGAGACAAGTAGCACCTATTAAATAATACGTAGCCTTCATAGAATGCTTCCACTCAGAGACCTCTGCTACAGCTAAACCTGGCAGCACACACCTACCACCTTAGATTATCTTATTTATGGAGTAATTCGTTAACTGGCAACAACTGAATGGTCAGATCTGGGCAACCAATTATCTCCTCTACGCCTTTTAGCTCATAAATGGGAGGGTTTGAGAAATATTCAACTAATACTGCTGATGTAAACCAGACTCTGTACTACTGTCCTGTTTTGCTGAATCTGTTTGGAGATGCACTCTTGTTCTGGTTTGAAGACCTGCTAGTCAAAGTTGCAGTGTATATGCAATTTTGAAGTGAGGCTGAATGAGCCATTCTGGTAGCACACTGGGAAAAGGGAAGGCCTACTTGTCACTTTTCATGGTAAAGCATGCCAGGGAAGGGGAAAAATATGATGCCTTTATAATACAGGCTCCTCTTTCTCAGGCAATTGCAGGGAAGACAGCCCCAAGTGAGGAAGTGGTGTCTGCTTGTGTGTGCGCGTGCCCTAAAAGGCAAAATCCCTGGACAGGCTCATCTATTTTTACAGCTTTGGGACTCTGACTTTACTTCTATATTGGGAATGTTCTTGGGATATCACTTTGAGGAACTGGCCTCTATGTTAGTCACGGTTGAGTCTTATGGTGTAATCAACATATTGATTTTAAGAAAAACATCTGCATGGTTCTGTGGTTGGCAGGGGCATCCACAAACTCTGAGCTGCCACAAAATGGAACTTTTGCCATTGAAGTGGAATTGCAGAATATTGATGAGTTTGGTCCCGTAACTGGGTTTTCTATGTCATCATCTTAATACATAGTAAACAAAAAATAGCCACAATAATACAGTACTTTAGTCCCATTCTAGACCTTCAACATTAGTTTCCATCAGGAGCAGTCTGTTAAACCCACACCTAACAACTAAGGGGGGGGAACAGGGCGGAAATCTGATTATACCATAAAAACAGCTGAAAGAAGACAACTTGAAAAGGAAGTTGAAACCTTCTTCTACATTAATTTTATGATAAATTAAAACTAATGTTAACAATTTAAAGAAATAAATGAAGCACTTCCCCCGGGTGTACTCCCCCAGCCAGATTTTAAAACTTACAGGTCTACTACTGTATACTGCATGTAAAAAAAGAGACAGAACTAAAGGAAGAGTAAAAAAAAATTGACACGGTCACCAACATTAATGAAAGATGATTGGTCAAAATGAGAACCAACCAGATAATGGCTACAAGTGCCCATACTGGGAAAAGAACATTCATACTTTAATGTTATTCATTCCACACTTAAAATGAAAACTTAAGAATTGTGTGTCAGTTTCCCAAGATGCCATTCAACAGTGCCAAGTGTAATATGACAAAGATGGCCTCTTGTCATTTGCTCATACAATGAAAATAAAATGATAAGACCGGTCCTTTCCCAAGATACACTCATTATAAGCTTCTGACTTAAGTGTTCAGGACACTCAACTTTAGTTCTCTCTCAATAACTTTTAGAACCATCATAAAGCACACTGTGAAAGTTCAAAAAAATTTCTGCACTAGCCATCAGCCTCATGGTTGCCTGGCTTAAAGAGGTCTGATGCCTGAACTTCCCTAATGACACTCAGTACTCTCAGGTTCATTCTCCAATTGCATCTAACTACCATTAGTATATTGAAATATGAACCAAGCACAAGGACAACTTTAATTTAGAAGCAAAAACCTCACACAAACAAGGACTTTAGAGAGGAATTAAACCTACAAAAGCAACTAAAGAAGATTTTGGAGGTACTTGACAAGACAGAGGCTGATAATGCTACTATCATAGTCTCCGTGGAAATCTGTCTTAATTAAAGAGAAAGCTAGACTCGCATAAGAACAAAACAGAAAAATGATCCAGAGAAACTATGAAATCCAATCCCCCCCAAAAAGTTCATATAAGTTGAATATAGTACAGGAAGAAGAGGCTGAAATATGGACTGATGGAATGTAATTCTGACTTTCTTCCCTCTAGCATAGAAATTTTGATCTACAAGCTTCGGCCACAAATCAATGTATCTGAAGGAAATTAAGTGACAGTTTGTTATATAAAATGGTGGAAAACTGTGGAGTCAAGTCACATATGGCAGGCAAGTTAAATTCATAATTTAACCTATTTTTTAAGACACACACACACACACACAACCCTGCATTCTTGACCATCCAGCTCAGCAACATTTGAGCCTGTTTGTAGCTTGATCCAAACTTTGTAAGTGGCGGAGTACTGAAAAAAAGGAAATAAGGTAATAAAGATTGCTCAGTTTCTAACATCTGATGGAAGAGTGGTACTGCTCACTAGTTAGAGTGGGGTCTCCATTCTTGTGTGTTGCAGTTCTGTAAGTAAGGTTCTCATTTTACACAATGTGTGTACCTTTTTATGTTTGAGAAATAAATATGCTTATGCAGTGAATCACTTCATATGCATTTTGTGTTGAACTTCATAAAAGCTTACACTTTTTTTTAAACCACAATTTTTGCATTATCCTATAAACAGAGCTATCATCAATAGCTATTTGAAAGGTAAAATTTGTGCAAAATGAGGCTACCCATCTGCTTGCCACTATTAGCCCTCAGCGATTATGTTACACCCATTCTCAGACTGCTTCAATGGCTTATTATTTGCTTAGAGGAAGAATTCAGGATATTGAAATTGATCTGTAAAGGCTTACGGCTTGGATCCTGGCTAAGGAAATACCTCTCCCAATGTACTGTCAAAACATGAGGTCAGCTGAAGTATTGCTAACCATCTCTAGATTTTAACCTCAGAGGGCTGGTTGGTTGCAGTCTGTTCACAGTGAAAGGTTCTTGAGTTTCCTTCTCCATTCGTCAGACATTTCTGAGCCTACTGACTTCAGGTATTATGTAAAACACTCCTCTTTTCTCAGACTACTGTCTGAAGTGTGGCTGGGTGATGGGTTCGTTTAGTTTATGTCATGGAAGAAAAGGGACAGGCAAAGAGAAGAGTCAGTTTTTTGCTGACTATCATGGAAAAGCATGATATGGATGCATTTTATAAAATAAAAAAATTAACAATACATGTTAGTGCAAGGAGGTCTCATAAAAACATAGGATTCTGCAATGTGTAAACCCTTGCAAGTGAGGTTTCGAAATAGCATTATGGTTGCTATGAAAACCCCACCTAGATTTCCTAACCAACTTGTGCTTAAATACATTAAAAAGCAAGGAAATTGGGGGGGAAATGCAATCATTGATATTTTAAAGCAAAACAATAGGAATAAGCAAAACTCAAAATGATTATTGCCAGCATACATAAGTCTAACCGTACTACAGTATTTCAATTTAAAATAAATCATATTAAAACTGGTAAGTGGGTTACCCTGTGTGTTTATTAGATCTCACACTCAGATAAGATTTCATACACTCTGGGGGGTTTTGTGACCTGCCATACTACAACACTGAAAATTTTGAATGGGGACCACCCTTGAGAAGCAGCTAAACCGATTGGGCCCCTCCTGATGCCAGCTGGAGGGAAGAAAAGTTGAGTTTTTAAAAATAAATCAAGGTATCGGGCCACAAAAAGTAATTCAGGTTTTTTAAACTAGTGAAAAGTACCCTTTCCTTTCTCCCCACCCCCCAAATGTTGGACAGCCTACTGAGTGGCAGGAAGATGACACAATGAATGAAGAGCACATTGTCAAGCCGTACAGGTTTATAAAAACAAAAAGGTGGTAGTCTAGTCTTAAACTACAAGAAACATTTTTCTCTTTTTTACTTGAATGCCTGGCAAGACCCTACTTACCTCCCCTCCCCATGTCACTCTTTGCATCACCACTAACATCTATTGAAGTATATCAAGCACAACTCCCTACTCTGCTTTAGGCATGAACAATAACACAAGAAAAGCAAAGACCTAAACTTGGGTCCTGGCAGTATTAAAAAAGCTATTCAGTCAATTTTTTAATCTTACAATTTCAGAAAAGCAGGTTTTTTCCCCAATGTGTGTGGGGGTGTTTTTAAAGAAAAAACACAGATCATTATAAAAACACATGTTAAAATGAAATTGACCATCTGGAGGGTAAATTCGTGTCTGTAATTTTATGAAATCTAAAATGGAGCCATCTGCACTATAGTTTTAACTATATATTTTAATATATATAGTAACTATGTTTCAAAATGTGTAAATGTCAAAAGTAACCTCAAGAGTGCCAAAGACATCAGTCACAAATTCAGAGCACAATTATATAAGAATATGGGATGCTTAAAGAAATGTACATGTACAAAACAGCAAAAACTAGACCAGATTTGGAGATGTGACTATTATTCATTCAATATGCTGAAAAACAGAATACACTGTAAAGCCAGTTAATTCCCCTCTCTCTCGCTCACTCAGCTTCAGTCACTGTTTTCTGTCTGTGCCAAAATCTGCCCTGCAGCTTATATACCTATGTACCGGGACTGAACCATGTTCTAAACTGCAGTCACTTTCATCTATAAACAATTTTTTAAAAAAACACTTGTAATTTTATTCTCTTTTAAAATAGCATTTAAATATAATAAGAAAACCAGAATAAAAAACTGTTTAAGTTGAAAAATTTAATCAGCTATTGCTCATCAGTAAAAGGGTTACAACAAGGTCATTTTCCAATTTTAACGTAACTGAAGAGGATAACGTCTAGAAGTAAGGCAATTTGGATGTCAGGCTTTTTTAAATGATTTTTACTTTTCTGCTCATAAACCAATGACAGTAGTGCTATTTTCCTTTTTGGACTCCTATAAATGACCCCTACAAAATATTACTTTAACACAGAGCTCATTTTGACTCCTGCAGCTCCTCCAACATCCGCAGCAAAAAAGAATTAAAGAAACAGCCTGAACAACTGCATTCCACTGCTGTAATCCTGACTCCAATTTTCATTTCAAGGAAAACAAAAAGGTATTCATAATTTTCCCCACTATGTTCCCATTCCTATACTGATGCGCACATGCACACCCACCAACCCACCCCAGGGCCAGGAATTAAAATAAGCGGTACACAAAATACTACACTATAGCTCTTCAAAATTTTTCTAATAAGATTTAAGAATCAAAGTGTGAATTTCCTTTAAGTTTACTTCTTGAAATGCAGAATACCAAAGTCAGAGTGTGGGTGTGGGTGTGGGTCATAGAAGTTCTTGCATAAAGAAATGAAATGGTACATTATATAGAGCCCATAAGCATACTACCTGAACATGCACACTGCTGTAAGCTTCTTTTTTAGCAATAGCTATGAGCTATCTCACAGCTAACTGTGTTTTTGAATGCAGTCACATTCAATCATGAGACTCCCAGGAATGCTAAACATTCTCTTTGAACCATCTGACCAATGCTGCAAGAGATCTCAAAGCACTGCTTCATTTAAGTCTTTGGAACTGCATTCTACATTCCCTACCTGTAATCTCATAAATTAAAGCATGAACAGCACTTCAGCATTTTTGATGTTATTTAACTCCTACAGAGAGCACTATTAGCATTGCATTACTCATTACAGTTTGAACACTTCACTTAAAAAAATAATTTGCACCAAGGTTCATGTTTCAAGCAAAATAAAATAGTTTTAAAAGTCACATTTGGAAATCACTATGAACAAATCAAAAGAGGTCATTGTTTAAGAACCTTGTGCATTTTTAAAGTTACCCAATAGGGAACCCAAATGCCAGAGCATCATTTTTCTCACATTTTTTGTTCTGTACAGAATTCCTTGTTCACAAGAAAACATACAAAACAGACCTTAAGCTACTCCTTAACAATGACATCCTGTGATACAGTTCACTTCCACATTGTAATTTCTACTTTGTTGGGGAGGTGGGGGGGGGGCCCGTGGGGGGTGGTGTTTGATAGTTAAAAACACTGTACCTTCCACATCCCTATCCCCAAAGTTAGAATGGGTTAAAACTCCACAATTTATCAAACATCTAACTATCCAGAGACTAGACAAAACACAGTGCCCCCAAAGAGGACACAGCCACAGCACCCAGCAGAAACATCATCCCGCCTGAGTGCGACATGTGGGCTGGGTTTCTCAACAGGGTGCAGAAGAGGTAAGTAAAATACAAGAACAGTCTGGTAACTAGTTAGGCCTACCATTGCTTTGTACTGGTCATTTTTGACAAAATTTACCAACTCGCTTGTTTTCTTGACAACTAGCCTAGTGGAGTTTTGATCAAACCAATCAAAATGTACTAACCCCCTGCTTTTAAAAAACAAAAAAAACCCCAAAACAATACACTGCCCTCTTCACAAGTACAGATTTAGGACTGAAATCTGGATCTTTAATCTTCACTGGTAGAAAAGGAGAAATTGAAGATTACATTCTACCAGCTTCTCCCTTCTGTTCTGGGATCTGATGCCCTTTCTATCTGGATGTAGTCAGCTGATTAAGCAACGGAAAGATTCTACAATTTCCCTCAATCGCTTTTTCTATTTTTGTCCTTCTGTGATTTCAGTTCTTTGTTCTAAATTAGCTCAAGCCAGATTTCCAATGAGATTGCACAGTACCGTCATCCTGTAGTCCTTTCCCTCCACAACTTTCCTCATTCAGTTGTTACTGTAAATGTAGTGCTACTCTGTTGCACAGAATGTGCGCTGTTTTAGTCAAAGCCTTCTTCCTCTGAGCAAGTTTCTGCTCTTCCACTAAATATTCATTCAGAGGCATTTTAAAAAGGTTTTTTAAAAAAAAAAAACCACAAAGAAAGCAGTTTTCTGCACTTTTGAGAGAAGCATGAATCCTTGTATAAGGTAAATTCATAGATGTTTGATAATCACTGAAAACTAATTAGCGGTTTACTTGTTGATCAGCAACTTTATATTTCCTCCAGTTAGCACAAGACCGCCTAGTATATTCAATACTGTGAAGGTATAAGGAAAGCTAGCAAACTTTATATAGAACCACACAAGATGTGGTTCCCCCTTGCAGAAACCACTAGATTCCAACAATCCAACCCCTCCCCCTCAATGGTCACGCCAACTGCCCTTTCTCCAATACTCAATAACAGTTATTCCAGCTAGACACACCCTTCTTTCCAAGCACTAACTCCACCCACTCCCCTTCCTCTCTAGGCTTCTACATAATTCTGTAATTATTGTTTCCAGATATACATAAGAACCTTGATGCTTTCCTTTAACTTTTCAAAAGAGTTTAAACTGAAATTAGTGCCTAGTGTTTCTAGTAGTAATAATAATAAAAAAAAAATCTTTCGAGCATGATACGGTCATGTAAATCTGCCAAAGAGAAACAGAATTTCAAGCAGGGGGAATTCCCATGGCAATTTTGGAAAGAGGAGAGACTAAGACCCTAATCTTGAAAATAAAATTATTGGGGAAGGTGTCTACCCATACAGTTCTCTTTGAAGAGCTCCAGGTTTTCTGACCAACACTTTCACAGCACAGTAAATTCTAATATTTAAGTGTTGCTGTTTATTCTATTGTCTGCAGAGAGGAGATTTTCAAAGTCACAAATGGCAGTTAGGTGCTTAACTTTCAAATGGGAGCTGAGCATAAAACTGCTACTGGGGCCTTTGAAAGTGCACCCCAAAGCTACTGCATTGCTACCAGCATTTCCTTCATTAATTTAATTTGTTATAGAGCATTTTGAAAGCGTGTATGAAAGACACTCTGTAAAACAAAATTCTACTCTAATCTGGCTCTGAATGATCAAAAACCTAGAAACTGCTATACATATAGTTCCAGGTGGCTAAATTTATCATTATATAATAGGCAATTATCTGAAGCATGAAAGAGACTCCACATGATACTGAATGCTTGTATTGTACCAGAATTTTAAAAAGTCTCTTGTATTTTCTCACCATGGGATGACAGACAAGCATTTTGTGAGAGCAAAAAAACCCATGCAAGATACAAACAAAGCTATGGGTAAACTAAAGACCGGCCTTTTCATCTACTAAAAGCACTGCCACATTACAGTTCCAGGCGTCGTCATCTGGCTTAAGAAAAAAGATATCTTCCTCAAGATTTCTATTACACTCTGAAGCCAAGATAATGTTCAGTGGTTTGTGCTAAGAAGAAATATCGTCTTGGCTCCAATTGCAAAAAGCCCACAGAAGTCAACAGACTCGGTACCTCAGGGGCAGTGTGTACCCGATAGCTCATCATAATATTTTTTATGAAGCTGAGAATTATATTTTTTAATTCTCAATTTAACTGTTAAAGTAATATTCAACAGCTTCTATTTAACACTTCTGGATTTAAACAAAAAATATCAGCAACTCTTCAGAAGTAATCAAAATAGAATCATGTCTACATTTCCAATTCAACAATATAAGGCTACATTTTGAGACACTATACTAGAGCTTGTGCTACCAATAAGGTATTTACAAACAGACTGCTTTACATGCACTTTTGAAAAACAGTTTTCAGCAGAAGCCTAAATAACCCATAATTGACATAAAACAATGTAAAAGAACAGGCTTTTTCTTTTTGTCAGATGACTACCTAAGTCTACAATAAAAACCCAGACTAAAGGGCATATGACAACATCAGTGGCTCTCAACCTTTCCAGACTACTGTAATCCCTTTCCAGGAGTCTGATTTGTGTAGCATACCCCAAGTTTCCCCTCTTACAAATTACTTGCTTACAAAAATCAGACATAAAAATACAAAAGTGTCACAACACATTATTGAATAATTGCTTATTTCATAATTATATGGTAAAAATGAGAAAGTAAATCAATTGGAATATAAATATTATACTTACATTTAATGTATAGTACATAGAGCAGCATAAACAAGTATGAAGTTTTAATTTGCACTGACTTTGCTAGTGCTTTTTATATAGTCTGTTGTAAAACTAGGCAAATATCTAGATGAGTTGACATACCCCCAGAAGTCCTCTGCGTACCTCCAGGGGTACACGTTCCCCTGGCCGAGAACTACTGTCTTACATCATAGATGGAACTCATTCATAAATCTTAGGAGTACTCCCACCACACCACCGTACATAAAAGTGCTATTTAAGGCCTTGATCTCGCAAATACTTATGCAGGTGTGTAACTTTACTACCCCAAATAGTGCCACAGATTTCAGCAGAACTACTCAGGCTCCAGTCCCACAAACACTTCCGCACATGCTTAACTTTACCACCCTACGTCAAAGTCAGATACTACAGACGACAGATCTTTTCATAATTATTAAAAAGATGAATCTGAGAACAGTCTATATTTTCATCTTACCTTCCCTCTCTTCATATTTTTCGTTCTCTTGAGAGAAACAAAAGAATGACGACTGGCCTCCAAGTTTATGTACAATAAAATGTTACAATGTAGGATTGGGGTATTCACTATCTGGAGCCTCCCAAAAGCTGATCTGAAGTACAACTCCCACAAAACTCGCAACACTAATGGAGAAGCCACGTCAAGAGAACATGTTATACTTTTGTTTTTTTAAATCTACAGCCATACCTGATTAGACTTTCTACAGTTAGCACTAATGAGCACAACCAGCATTGCTCCATTTTGGCAAAAATCATGATGGAGAAGCTCCATGACAAAGCTTCAGAACAATTTCCTACCAATGCGTCTCATCATATTTCAATGGTAGTCCTTTAAAGTTAACGGGGGGGCGGGGGAAGAACAATATGACCTAATCTTTTCCCAGAATACCCAAACTAAAAAACTCAGACTGGACCAGGACCACCCCCATGAAAATGCACCTCCCTTCTCTGCAACCCTTGCACTGGACTAAGATATTAAAATGGGGGTCAGAGTACCCATCCCACACAGATGTTTTCTCGACAGGAACTATAATTTAAATATACTTTATCCGTGAAGGACCCTCAGCTTTTATCAGGCTTTCCCCACTCTAGACCAAAATAGCCCAAGGCTACCAACCTTCAGCGCACACTGCACAACTTCTATTTACACAGGCCACTGTGGAGATGGGCCTTTGAGAAAAATCAAATGTTTGAGGGAGGGGACAGTCTGGTGTTCTGCCGATATAATTTTGTTTTCATAATTTATGGAAAGGGCTCCCGGAGCTTGCATAGGTGCCCTTTTTGGTATAAACCTAACAAAATACATACATACTTCTTGGTGTAATACGTACACCAATAAAATGAAAAACTATGCCTTAAAAGATTACGGAGAGAAAAACAGTAACAGCACAGATTGTAATAGTAGTCAACTGCTGCATCTTGCATAATTAGCTACACATAATATTACAGCAAAACAACCCTGATATGGCAAGGGAGAGGAAAAACAAAGTGGCACTATGAACTAGGAATCTAGTCAACAGCAAAAGAGAAGTAGAATTAGTTTCAGGTACTACACCTACCCCTGAAAACCCAACCAACTGTTGTGTTTTACAATTGTATGTTCCTATGTTTAGGAATGTTGCTATCCCTTGTTGACAGTGAAAGACCCACAGTGTATCTGACTGACTGGCTTACTACATTACACGGGGTAACAATGAAAATAACTAAAGAATTATCCAATACACATAGTACACAACATGCAAAAATATTTTTTCTGTAACATTTTGTTCCAGTACAATAATGATAGGTGTACTTGTAACTGTAGGGATTCAGAAGAATTCAGAAAGCAGCAATATTTTTAACGTGTTGCTTTAAAAATGAAGATTTCCTACTTAGGGTTAGGATACAGACACAATGACCCTTGATTTACTAAAAGTAGTGTGTACTCTGCCTCAAGTCTTATTCAGTCAAGACAAGTAAAACCATCATAGGCTTCTAATCCAAGCATCAATTTTTGATGTAGGACTATGGATTTGTTTGGGATTTTTCTTTGGGGGGTGGGGGGAGGAAGAAGAGAAGGGGAGGAAGGGAAAGAAAGCACACACACAGGAAGGAGGAGTTATGAGGAGGCAACAAAACAGAAAAGCAGCTAAATACAGGCACACACTGACCCACTAACCGTAGCTAAGGCATCTGTTAGGGTGGAACAACTGATAGCAAATTTAGAAAAAGTGCACAACAGCCATAGGTTATATGATCTTCTTGCAAACCCCCCCAGTTTTAGCCATATTGGGTGCACTGTTTGTCTCAATTAGAGAGAGAGAGAAAGTATATATATATTTTAATTATACACACACACACAAAATAGTCAAATGTGGACATCCAAGAGGCATCTTGCTTGTCACACAAGTCATCAGGCTCCACCCTGCAGAACATATAATAGGTTTGTTGTGAACATCATGTCACCCTTCTATACTTGCACACAAAAGACAGTTTCTAAAAGAACATTTAGTCTTTTTTTAATCCACTTAATCGGGGAGAGGTCCAGCCACTGTAAACCCCAATAGAGTAGGGTAATCTGTCAAAGAATTTCAGCTTTCTTGACTTGCAAAAGTTCAGCATATCAGAAGGCAGAGTCAGTTGTAAATACAGCATGAGCTATTTACTTAGGAACCTTTGTGTTTCTGACTTTGTTGTTCTCACAACAGGACACTGGACATCCTGGGACTTGTCTTTTTTGGTGTCAAACATTAAGTGTAGGACTTTGTAGAAAAAAAAATACATAAAATTTGAAGTTCTTCTAACAAGGAGAAAACTAAATTATAAAACATCCTTGTTAACAACATGGCTAGAAGGCTACAAAATGAGAAGCATCTAAACTAGCAACTAAAACAAAAAAAACTAGTTAAAAAAATTAAAATCACAAAAAATTTATCCACCCTACTAGATAGTAATAAAGACCCAACGTGTGGTGCTGCGGCAAACGTGCAACTACGTAGTACCAATGCTGAGAGTTGAATGAGTCACCAGAACCAACTGCAAGCAAACCATGCTTTGCGGGTGCATTTGTCTACTATGCAAAAGGTACTACTTTTTAAACTCACCCCATAACAACAAACATGCTGTTTCAATGAAGAAATCTGCAGAGCAAGTGGACTTGAATTACCAGATGGCCAAACAAAGAACAAGACAGGACTTCATATTTGTGAATTGCAGATGGAAATTGAGTGCATTGTCGTGCAGATCATTTGTCACTGATGCCAGCACTGACTTCTATGAAGTTGGGATGAGAGCAACCAAAGACGGCCAAGAACTAAGATCTAGGACATGGACAAACTGAATGAGCCAGACGCTAGGAAATAATGCAAAGAAGTTGGGGAGAGGGAGAGGGGAAAAAAAACATGTCTAGTGAAAGATGCGAACACTGAAGAGACATGGAACAGTGTGGGGGGAAAAATGGTATTATGAGAGAGAGTTGCTGAACAAGCGCTGGGCTACAAGGCCAAAAAGAAGAAACCAAGGTGGATAACAGATGAAGTGCTGCAGGTGAGTGACAGAGGAAACTTAAGGAAAATAAAATGGAAAAATCAAGTCTAAGAGCTGAGTATAATAGGTTAACCAGAGAGATAAAACAGAAAGCGAACAGAGAAACTATGTAAGTGGACAATGTAAAGAAACAGAAAAATACCCACGGAGAAAGATGACAGGGGTTGTACTGCAAAATAAGATAAATGAGAGGGACACATGAGTTGATATTAGCGATGAGACAAGCAAGGGCAAATAAGGGCATACAAGTAAATAATAAGTAATGGAAAAAATATTTTGAAGAGAACACAACAGATGAAATGATTCTGAAGAAGTTCCCCCATACATACGAAAGAACAGGTACCAGAATTCTTAGAAATACTAGTAAAGATCTTGATAGAAAGTTTGGGAGAGAGAAAGACAGTGAGAAATTACAACATCCTCACTTGTTTGCAGCATCTCAGTGGGTAACACACAGTAAAGGGTATGCACAAGCTATTTGACAAGAGATTCACCAACCAACAAGAGCAAGCACCAAGTGAACAGAAGAAAACCAATAATAGTGCCAATCTGTATATTTAAAAAAAAAAAAAAAAAAAAAAGCAAGTACTACAGAAAAATCAGCTTAGTGAGCGTGCCAGGAAGAATATTCACCAGGACACTGAAGAGGAGAATTAAGAGGTAGGCAGAAGCTGTGCTTGCAAAGGAACAAGCCAGGTTTACACCCAAAGTACAACCGATCAGCTATTTGTAGTAAGAGATATCAAAGTAGTACACAGAACACAACCAGACCCATTACAAACAACTTTATAGACTTCAAACAGACATTTGATAGTAGTTGGCAAAAAGGGTTATGGCAAGTCTTGAGAATCTATGGCATCCTCAAGAAATTGATCAAACTGATAGAAAACATCTATAGCAAGTCAATGAACGCAGTGAGAGTAGACAAGAAGCCAAAAGAATGGTTTAGAACCACCATAGGAGTGAGACAAGTATGTATATATTTATTTTATTGCCAGATTTGTTCCACTTGTTACTGGAAGCAGTAATGGCTGTAACAGAGATTAAATGAGAGGAGTCATGTTATGTGAGAAGACAGACAATATTGACCTCACAGCACTGACCAAGGAGGACTTGGAGAATAAACTGACATGGTATACCTAGAAAGCAGGAAATTCGAACTGAAAAATCAGCATGGAAAAGACAAAAGTTATGGCAATTGGAAGACAAGCAGAATAATAACTTCAGAGACAAAGAACTAGAAGAAGTGGGAAAAAAATGTGTACCTTAGAGGCCTACTGAACAATTTGAATTGTGAAGAGGACAAAAAGAAGCATCAGACTAGCAGCTATTACAATTTTCCAAATCAAAGATCTGGAAGGCTAAAGTCATTGATAAAAATGAAAAATCAGCATATATGAAAACTGTTATGACAATACTGCTGTACCAGTCGGAATCTTGAAGTATGAGGAAAGCCGACAAATGAAAGATATTGATTGCAGAAATGAACTGAGGGGAATACTGACCGTTTCAAAAACTAAAGAAAATAAAAAATGAAGTAACAAGAAAACAAAGAACAGTGACTGCATTAGTTTGGACATGTGCCAAGAATGGACCAGGAAAGAATACCACACTTGGCAATACATACCAGAGTGCAAGGAAATAGAAATAGAGGAAGACTGAGGCAGCATTGGACAGACAAGTGAAGAGTGACATAGAACAAAAAGGTTTAAAGATGAACAAAGCCACAAACCTTGTACAAAACAGGAAATGTTGGAAAGAATTCATTCAACTTTATTATCACTGCTGAGCTGACAGACGGGAATCAAAAGATAACAACTAGACAGTGAGATCAGCCAGCAAGAAAAAAAAATGCCTAGATACTACCATGATTGACAAGCTATAAATATGAGCCAAAGCAGAACCCAAGGTGCATGAGCATAATACATATATATATATATATATATATATATATATATATACACACACACACACACACACACATACACACACTGTTCCAGATAACGTTTTGTTTGGAGGAGGAAAATTATGCCCCACACCCCAGCTGATTTCCTGAATTTGTAAGTAGCTCAAACCAAACTATTCCAAAAAGAAACCGTTTCAAATAGGCTCTATATGCCTGAAGATTCAAATTAATGCTTCTGTGAAGGTTTGATGAGATTTACCATTCTAACACATCTCCGTTTTAACCACCAACTCCAAAAGCAAACATGTCAAATTCATGACATAAGCCATGGATTCAGTCAACATGTAATGACAGAGAAGGAATCTTTGCTCATCTGTTTTAACCAGATTTTAAAATGTGTACATATTGCATCATATATTTAAAACACAAAGTAAACCAGAAACACACTCTTACTAAAAATGGTCTGTGCAGAGTCTTATAATCGTTTTCCAAAGCTTCTCTCTAATATTCTGAAAAATGTTATTTTATGCATTCATTTTCAAATGAAGCTGGACAGCCTATTCTGGATTACATTTCCTGTGGAGAATTCCATCTCTTTACTCAATTATGTTTTTCCATATTTCTTCATTTTCCCATACCCTCAGGTGCACAGGGAATCCACCAGTTCCTGCCATTTATTTCTGTCTCATGCTGGTTTGTTTGGGCTTCTGAAAGTCATGTTCATGGAGTGGCTTCTTTCTCTCTTGTTCTGCATAATGTTTCTCTAGGTCACCCTTTCTCTTCCAAAGTGGGTCCATGTTCTCACTGGACATGGAAGTCGTGTTGGTGACATTCTTGAAGCACGTCCTAAATATGTTCATCAGCATCGTCTTACCATGTTTGAGATTGGTTTGCTCCCCTCAGAATCTCTCATATTGCAAGGAACGCTTTCCAATGAGCTATGAAGATCTTTCACACAGGCATTTACTTTGGAACGAGTTGATCATCTTACCAATTTCTGTTGTAGATTTCCATGACTCTGCTCCATAGAGGTGAACAGACGTGACACCAGTATTAAAAATTCATATTTGAATCAGTGCCAAACATGTTACTTCACCAAATCTTTTCCAGTTTATGAAAGTTATTTTTGCCGCTTTTGATATTTGTTGCCTGATATCTAGCATGGTGTCAGCATTTTCCCTCCTATTATACAGGATATCTAACCTCGCCCCCCAATCAAACTCCTTCTCTCTGAAGTTCAGTTATTTACTCTGTCTCAAATCACTTATTCAATAGGAGGAATAGCCATAACAGACCAGATCTTAGTCTGGTATGCAGTCTCTGAAAGTAGGCAAGATGGTTCAAAGTACAAGAATTGCCACAATAGACGATTATGGAACAGACTATGGTGGACATTTCTTTCTAATCCTAGTCCTTTTCTATAATAGGAACATAGCTAACTGTTTTCACAGCACTACTTCAGCTACACCCATGTCACCAATAGTAGAAACCCTCGGTAGGCCAGGTCCAGACATTTTTACCACTGTATTATAACCTTGATTAAGACCCTGACTTGAGCAATCAGATGTCTTATTTGATTTGGCAGTTCTCATGTTCCTATTGGATAAATTATTTAAGGAACAGGAAATGTTATTCAGACAAGATTCAGAGTAGCAGCCGTGTTAGTTTGTATTCACAAAAAGAAAAGGAATACTTGTGGCATCTTAGAGACTAACAAATTTATTTGAGCTGTAGCTCACGAAAGCTTATGCTCGAATAAATTTGTTAGTCTCTAAGGTGCCACAAGTACTCCTTTTCTTCATTCAGACAAGAGAGTACTTTGGCTTTATAGTGGCATGACAACCAAGTCTCATGGGATTCATGTGTGCTTTGTGGATACTTTATGACCTACAATACCAGGGCCCATACCCTTTCTTCTACCACCCCCATCTAATTCAACTGTGAAATGTTTTTTCATATAAGCATTGTACCCTTTTCTTAAGCTTCTGACTTAAATAACCACCCAAGGGACCCACTGAGAAGGCATAACTTGTGTAAATTGTATCTTCTAATCAGCTTTACAATTGTTGCCTTTAATTGGATGTTCTCACCCCATCCAACAAGTCTTTTTGTAGAACTAACATGTCACTTGCTGCCATCACATTAAGTGGGGATATAACACAAGCAGATCGAACACTTTCCACCACCCGGTATCTGTCTTGCCTATTTAATTGTAAGCTCTCTGGGGCAGGGACTGTTTGCTACCATGCATTTGCACCTTATAGCACAGTGAGATTCCATTCTTTGTTGGCCCCAACCCCTTATCCAACCCCCATTTTAATGAAGTGTTTTGATGTCCCCAAAATGTCTGGGCTAAATAGGTCTGCACTATAAACAATCAGAAGGAGAAACAAGCTCTCACTGCTGGCAGATACACAAACTCTTGTCAATGGCAAGTAGGAAATTGTCGAGACAGCTTGGGGAATGGAGGGTTAAATCATCAGTTTCTGCATAAATTAAGCTGTCCTTTTAACAACAAAAAGCTTTAATTTTTAAGTGAAGAAAACTTTCAACATCTAATCCTAACATAATGCTGTACCTCCCAAGTCTATCAGACATACAATGCTGTAATGCCTACAGATGTCCATGTTTTGCTGAGGATCTTTTTATGAATAGCCTCACTACCTGCTCTCTGATAATGTGGACAGCTTTGTCAAAAAGCAGCAATTGAGTGAAGTTAACACCAGTCTGATCAGTTTCATCACTGCTATTCCTGGCCTGCCGATGTGAAACCAACAAGAATCATATCCATTTCAGACAGCAGCTACTTCAGAAAAGAAGAAGACAGCAGAGGCAGTTGCTAGGGTTATTCAGCAAGAAGGCTCCCCACACACATAAAAACGGAAACTGGGGAAGAGTAGTGTAACAGACCACCTCCCCCTCAACGGCTGGGTGAAATCAATCCCCCTCCCATCCAAAAGGTAACGGGGTAAGTAAAGAAGAAACTACACCTGCCTTACAGCAACTAAAAGCACTGAAGTGCGAGCTTTCAATTTATCAGCCCAAAGCCAGTATGAAAATGGAGTTCTTTCAGCAGACACACAAGATCCTAGGAGGAATCCTTGTACTCTCACTTCTCAGCAACAGGGAGGAGCAGGCTAGGTTTCTCAACAAACCATTAGCCTCATTTTACTACCTTCCCACTCACTACTATGTTTTCCATTGGCCTCAGGGTAATACATTTAGCATTCTGCCTAGCAGGTATCAAGTAAATTTCCCAAGTCATTCATATACTAAGGCACATCTACACTACATGAGACAGTGGTGCAGCAGCTATGCCACTGTAGCACAGACATTTGCTACAGCGAAGGAAGGGGTTTTTCCTGTCTCTGTAGTAAATCTGCCCCCTTGATCAATGGAATAATTCTTCTGTCGATCTAGCACTGTCTATACCAGGTCTTAGGTTGGCTTAGCTACATCTCTCAGGAGTGTGAATTTTTTATACCCCTAAGCAACATAGCTAGATCAATCTATGTTTTAGGTGTAGCCCAGGTCATAGTTTTTAACTTCCTTTTCAGAACATTCCAGAAATGCAGGAATCTGTCAAGATAGCTATTCAAAATGTTAAACTTCAATTATTTAAAAAAAAAAAAAAATTCAAGACACTAGATGAATATTGGTGGGCCTCCTTTTATCTGTGACTCTCAAGGCTTTATTTAATATCCTTAAGATACAAGAATTACAGTTGCCAGTTAAGTTAGTGACTGTATATTGGAAACCTAGCTGTTAATTAAGGTGTGTGTATATTTCCAAAGCATCAAGCAAATCAAGAACTGCCTGCTACTCTTTCTGCTCTTTTGTACATAGCTTTCACCTTTGATTTTATAAAGAAAGTGATGTTCTACAGAGGATCAGATATTCGGTGAATGGGGGAGGGGAGAAAAGGAGGAAAAGAGGATGCTTTCCCAAAAAAAGTTTCAAACTCTGCTTCAGATATATATAGTTCAAGAAAATTAGCGTTTAAAGTACCCCCATTTTACAATGCTTTGCTGTTGTGTTGTTGAGGCATTGTAAAAAACAAAACAAAACTATTAGTTATAAAGAAACCTTTTAGGTACTACACATGGCATAATTAGAGATATTAATAATCAGTGTTCATACCTATGAAAAAGAACATTTTACAATAAAAAGGCTGGAAATATAGAGAAGAGACATTTTACAAAGTGGCTACACTTCGGAGGGGTTTTTGGAACAAACTGACAAATTAAACAGTCATAAGTCACCAGGACCAGATACTGTTCACCCAAGAGCTGTCAAGGAACTCAAATAAGAAACTGCAGAACTACTAACTGCAGTATGTAAACTATCACTTAAATCAGCTTCTGTACCATATGACTGGAGGATAGCTAATGTGATGCCAATTTTTTTAAAAAGCTCCAGAGGTGATCTTGGCAATTACAGGGCGATAAGCCTAAACTTCAGTACCAGGCCAATGGGTTGAAATGATAGTAAAGAACAGAATTATCAGAGACACAGATGAAAACGATTTGTTGGGGAGAGTCAATATGGCTTTTGTTAAGGAAAATCATACCTCACCAACCTATAAGAATTCTCTGAGGGCGTCAACAAAAATGTGGACAAGAGCGATCCAGTTAATATATAGTGTACATGGACTTTCCAAAAACCTTTGACAAGGTCCCTCATCAAAGTCTCTTACGCAAACTAAGCAACCATGTGATAAGAGGGAAGGTCCTCTTATGTATCAGTAACTGGTTAAAAGATAGGAAACAAAGGGTTAGTTTTCAGAACGGAGAGGGGTAAATAGTGGTGTCCCCCAGGGGTCTGTACTGTGACCAGTACTGTTCAACATCGTCAAATTATCTGGAAAAGGGGATAAACTGAAAGGCGGCAAAGTTGGCAGATAATACAAAACTACTCAAGACAGTTAAATCCAAAGCAGACTGGGAAGAGGTACAAAAGGAACTCACAAAACTGGGTGACTGGGCAACAAAACAGCAGATGAAATTCAATGTTGATAAATAGAGAGTAATGCACACTGGAAAACATAATCCCAATCCCAACTATACATACACAATGATGGATCTAAATTAGCCATTACCACTCAAGAAAGAGATCTTGGAGTCATTGTGGATAGTTTTCTGAAAATATCCATTCTATGTGCAGCGGCAGTCAAAAGAGATAACTGAACATTAGGAACCATTGGGGAAGGGATCAATAATAAAACAGTAAATATCCTAATGCCACTATATACATCCACGGGATTTCCACACCTTGAATACTGCATGCAGAGCTGGTCACCCAATCTCAAAAAAATGTATTAAAATTGGAAGAGGTACACGAGAATGACAACAAAAACAATGAAGGGTATGGAACAGCTTCCATCTGAGGAAAGATTTAAGAGACTGGGACTATTCATCTTGAAAAACAGATGACTAAGGGGGGATATGATAGAGGTATATAAAATTATGACTTCTGTAGAGAAAAAGTGTTATTTACCCCTAACACAAGAACCAGGGGTCACTTGATGAAGTTAACAGGCAGCAGGTTCAAAAACAAACAAAAGGAAGTACTTCTTCATTCAACACAGTCAACCTGTGGAACTCATTGCCAGTGGATGTTATGGAGGCCAAAAGTATAACTGGATTCAAAAAAGAATTAGATAAGTTCATGAAGGATAGGTCCACCAGTGGCCATTAGCCAAGATGGTCAGGGATGCAACCCCATGCTTTGGGTGTCGTTAGCCTCTGACTGGCCAGATGTTTGAACTCAGGATACTGGAATAGAAGGCCAACTGGTCTGACCAAGTATGACCAGTCTTATGCTCATTGGGCACAAAACTGGCTTTATATCAACAAAAGCAGAGCGTGCGTAAGGTCATTATTGTGAGTTACGTACATTTTATTCTAGTAGCAAATGTAATGCTGACAAACTGTCTTGGGGCAGTTTCCCCTAAGGAATAAAGTCCAGATCCAAGAGCCCATTTAAGACAACAGAAAACCTGTTGAAGTCAATCCCTTTGGGTCAAGGGACCTAGTTTCGGTATATTAATTTACAAAAAAGAGCCTAGATTTTATACAATTTTTAAAAGGACTTTAGAAAGCAATTCAAAATATTCATCCAATATTGAGAGTCATGTAATGTTAAAGATGGTCCCTCCCTGGTCGCAATTAAAAGATATACACTTATTCACATAGGCAATCTTGGAATAGAATATTTCTACATATTTATGTTCTCAGCAATGTCTGAAAGCTTCCATACTAAAGTCATTCCACTACAACAGGAGCCAAGAATTTTGAGCATCATAGACTGCAGCTGTTTTAATACATAAAGAGATTTAATGTAGCTGAATGTCAAAGTACAAATAATGCAACAGTACCATACAGTCCCTCCAACAATATGATAGTGGTATGGAAAAAATACACAGTAACTAAAAATCAAGGTTAAATTAAAGACAAAAGTATAATCTAGACTTTAAAAGAATACTAATTCCAGTTAAGATCTTTTAAAAAAATAGTGCAGTATACAAGGATGCAGACATCTCTTTCAATTAATTCTAAAATGGAAAGAATTTTCTCTGTTTAAGCAGAGCATTTGCGGCATTAAATGTAAGAGGGCAGGGCCTAGGTTGCTGCTCAGTGACACTGCAGTCTTCTCAAGTAGAGATCTGTGATAGCAGGGGGAAAGAAATAAGGTATAAATGGATATACAGCACTTACTCAAGCATGGCAACACTACTGACGGTGCATGGCAATGTAACTTTCTGCCACATCACAAAAGGAAATCCAAGCTTTCAGGTGTCCTACGTTTCTCAGTACATTCCGCATTGCAGTGGATTCATGCTCCGATGTTCCACTACCCTACCAACTAAAGTGACGTTCTGAAGACAAGGAGCAACTACCTGGCCACCGTGAAAGAAAGAATAGACCGTCCTCCAGGAGCTCTAGGGAGCCTCTGCTCCTCTCTCCCCTGCAATCAGCATTGAGAACCCCTCTGAGGGAAGGAGCCATGCTGTTCAGGAGCCGATGGCTGTTTCTAGGCCCTGAGATGCTGTGCTCTAACACAGGTTGTAGGGTATTCTCACCCTTCTCCCCTCCCCGCACACACAAACCACCACCACCACCAGAAGGAAGTGGAAAAGAGGAGTAGGAGGCCTACTCCTAAGAAGCAGAAACCGAAGGACTTCTGGGCCTCAAGTGGGTAAAATGGGTAGAGGGCAGCAGCAGTAAGGGAGCCCTGGTAAAGTAGGGACAAGCTAAATTAGTTAAAGAGGGAGAAGGCAGCAGCGTTAATGAAAAGGAGGTCAACCTTGGGCTGGGATAGACCTCACTCCTCCCAAGCCCCCATTCTTAGTCCCCACACAAGATACTCAGGCCGGGCACCTTACCCCCACTCCCAGGCAATCTGATCTCTCCCTCTGTCTGTAACAGACTGCAAAAATGGCTGTGGGACAGAGTGACCCAATTTTTTTTTAAGTTAAAAAACCATCAATTATTGCACCACACACAAAAAGAACACAAATGTTCCACATTTCTGAGATTTTTACACCGACAGCTCATACCACCCACTGGCAGGTTTTAAGGCTGACAGATATGGACAGAGTTCAGTTTCCAACATTCAGGTTCCCAGTTGAGAGGTGCCAAGAAGGCTGCAGATACAACACTGTCCACCATGGGAACATTTTATATTGGTCAAGGAGCCCTCTGACAGACAATCCAACTGGTATTTGATAGCTCCCAAAGGGAGCTATGATCACACTCTCCTAGTCCAGGAGATGGAGTAAAAGACTGATATGCCTAGAGGGGTCCTGGAGGACGGGAGTGTTTTTTTTTGTTTGTTTGTTTGTTTTTTTAAACAACACACACACACACACACACACACACACACCAATAAACCCACATCAGATAACAAAGGGTCTGAAAATACTGGCAGCTAGATCACGAGAGGCTTTAAAATATCAAATTATTGTGGGCTCACTTTAACATTTATCAGGAGTTATCTTAAAATTTGTAATAGAGGAAATGTACAAATACGCTACTCTATCAGTAGCAGAGGAATGAGAAATGTATTCTAAGCAATACATCTGCCTAGCGGGAATTATTTGTTTCTATTGTATACACCTTGTGTCATCTTACTCTGCCTCTCCTACACTGCCCTACAAAACTTAGTATTATTGTCCTCATCAAGTCATGTGTCATTCAGAGCAGTGACTGTGTCTTTATGTTCCTGTGTGGCACCTAATATTTTTGCATACTGGTTTTTAAAAAACGGCCAACCAAGAGTAGTGTAAAGTATCAGTTCTTAACATTTTTGACATAAGACAGCAAAAAATCACTTTGCAACCCCCACAGTTATTTGAGTAATGGGATTATTTACGGGCATTTTGAGAGTTGCAGACCCAAGTAGTAGCAGGGGCAGGTTTCCCTCCCACCTTGGGGTCCCAGAACTCAGGCTCCAGCCCAAGCCCAAATGTCTGAGACAGCTGACACAGGCCAGTCACAAGGGTATATGTATACTGCAGTTAAACTCCTAAAGTGCTGCTTCCCTTTGTGATGAACCGGAGGTTCTGTCTGTACCACTTCTGAACTTTGCAGGATTTTATGAAATTGTATCATGAAATTACATTGTCACAGAAAGCCTATGTGTACATGGATCCCCCATGAGGAAGAAAGGTGGTGTCATGTGTCTGCCAGGCCAGAGACAATGGTGAATGATCAGCACTCAAAGATAGTCTGTTCAAAATAACACCCCCTTGGACAATTAGTTCGCTCTACCTGGGAGAAGACACTTACTCTTGGCTGAAGAGACGTAGGCTTGGGAGTAACGAAAGATGACCAAAAGACAGAACAAGAGAAGCAGGTGACCTCAGCAGCAGCCGAAAAAGGATGGGGGGGGGGGCAGTGTCACTGAGGGAACTGTGGAAAAGAGACATTTTGAACCAGATTAAGATGGGGGATGGCTGCTGCAAGGACAGGGTAGGTAAGCGGGCAGAGGACGATGCCTGCCTGCCTGACAGGACCGACCCAGCGCAAAAGAACTCCCAAGGGAGGGTGAGGTAGTGAGGGACATTGTGTTTAGGATTCAGAGTAACAGCCGTGTTAGTCTGTATTCGCAAAAAGAAAAGGAGTACTTGTGGCACCTTAGAGACTAACCAATTTATTTGAGCATAAGCTTTCGTGAGCTACTGTAGCTCACGAAAGCTTATGCTCAAATAAATTGGTTAGTCTCTAAGGTGCCACAAGTACTCCTTTTCTTTTTGTGTTTAGGATGTTTTATTGTTTTTGAGGGATCTGTACTTTATCTGTTAAGTAAAGAGCATAACATTAGATTGAACAAGGTGTGTGTGGGTGTTGACTTCTTCACAACTGCTGCGTGTTCCTGAGGGAGTTAAACTACATCCAGAAGTTTCACACTTTTTAGGGAGAGGTGTGTGTTTTAGTACAGGGGAGTCTGAAGGGTCAGCATTGCGGCCAGAGGGGCTAGGTGGCTGGACAGCAAGTTCCAACACTCAGAAAGGGGGGAGGGAGTGCCAGAGAGAAGGTCTGTGCCATGAGTGTGCCTAGGGACCCCCCAAAATTGGGATAGTGGCAGAACTCCAGTCAGGCTCCAAAAGCTTAACACATCCCAGGAGATCCAGAGCAAAGAGGCTTGGATTCCTCTCACAAATGGGTGGCCAAGACAGGATGCTCATTAGGATCTGTGACGCTCTTCCCCTGGAGTTCAGTCCTCTGGTACGGTAGTGTGGGCTGGGCTGGAGTAGAGGTACTAGAATAGAAGCGGAGGAGCTGCTCCAGAACAACCGTGAGAAGGACTCAGAAGCAGCAGCAGGATGAGCTGCTCTCACTAGGTCCTGATGTCTAGTGATTGTGTTGCCCTTATCAAGTGTGCTACCCAACAGCTGCAACCTTTGTAAAACTTGAAAATGAGGATAAGAGCATTAAGCAGTGGAGGGATATATAGTTTTTGATAAGCATGCATCTCCCCAGAGGGGCCAGGAAATTTAAAAGTTAGAATTCCCACAGTGTAACTACGCCTTAACTCCGAAAAAAAATACATTGCCAGTATTCTGCAGCTATCAGTGATTATACATATTTAACACACATTTATGAGGCTCTCACCGCAACAGTATCAGTGCACACTTTACATGACTTAAGTTGGGTCATTAATATTTCCAAATACAAGGAGCAGAACACTGTGGCTTACAACTTTAAGACAGAAGAAAGGATTAGGATAATCAGCTAAGCATCCAGAATTCTGTAATCCACAGTCAACAATCTGGATGAAAATGGCTCTTGTAACTCTACATGTGGCTAAATTCATGATTAAACATAATTCCAGAAGAATGCTCTGCCTACAGCTCCTGCAAACTTCACCTTTAGGAAGCGTTAGTGCCAATGTTTTAGATGAGCCACAGCTCTCAGAGAAGGTCAAAAGCGACAGAACAAATTGTCGATGATTTGGCACCAATGCTTTTTGGCCTTTGAAGAAAGTGAACAGCACCATAGTTTTCACCCAAAAGATTATGAGCAGCCAGCGTAGAGATAACAAAACAGATCTGACATGCTCTGGACAGCGCTCATTTCACTCTGAAGGAGAGTGTATGTGGAGCTTTTGAAGGGATTTCATAGAGTTTCCCCTACATCCGTTGTTCTCAACCTATTTACCATTGTGGGCCGCATATGCTGCTCTCTCTGTGTTAACATGGGACGTAGCCACACAATATATACACTACCTGTATGGCCCCAAGGATGTCACATGGGCCACAGATGTGTGCTGATTGGGCCACGAGTGGCCCATGGGCCACGAATTGAGAACCACTGTCCTAGGCAGAGCTTACAATAGTCAAACTCAGATGTAATGAAGGCACTGATGGCCGAAAGGAGGTCTCCATCTGAAAACAATAGGTACTGCACATTGAAGAAAATGCACTATGCATGTAATGATTAATAAATGCCAGTGTATTTCTTGCACCATACTGAGATTTAGATATACAAGCTATGTAACTAGCGAATTCAAGACTTAAAATCCACCTTTGTGGTCAGAGCGATAATTCAAAAGCAGTCAAGCAGACTTTCAGAATCTATGAACGCATTTAGGATGAGAATAAGCTTAAGATGTAGCCTAAAGGGTTATTTTTCTAGAGAAATCACAAGTGCCAGAAAAGAGGATCTGAGAATTAGAGTGCCTCTCCACAACTAAACATGAACATTGCTCCTGGGATAGTATCACACTTAGCAATTCAGTAGCATATGCAGGGTGGATAAAAATCAATGATTTTAAAAAATAACCCAACCCCCAGCCCCCCCCAAAAATGGATTTTTTTTAAAAAGATTTTTTGAGGGAAACAAACACCTATCTAAAGATAGTTTCAATTAAGATACATTATAGCTCAAAGATCTCTCATCATGGAATAGGAATTATAAATTCTAATTCTATAGTATGAGACAATATATTCATGTAATGTTTACAAAAACTTTTGTAAATGAGTTCCAATAGTTCATAGATTAGGGACCCGATATTATGGGGTTCCAGGGACTTCTGTATAGATTAGTTAAGTTAATCTTTCTATCTATCCAATGGGACTCAGTATCTTCCAGACTGAGCACTATCTGAGATGCTTAGTTTTTCAGTCCTCAAACCGTGGATTTGTGTCTTCAGAGATAACAAAAATGTTTTTAAATAAAATAATAGAAGTGAGAAATAACAGACCTCAAACCTATTCTCCCTCTGCAAATTTGTATACACAGAGTCAACCCCTTACCTCTCTATCAAAATGCAAAGTTTCAAAAAGTTCAATGAATAGAAGATTGTTGGGGGTGGAATAGATCTGGACAAGGAGAAGTCTGGAGATAAATGTGAGACGGGAGGGACAGGCAGTAGAAACAAAAGTGAAAATTGTTTGAGTAGCATATTCCAGAAGTCTTCAGGCCTTTCTGAGCATAGCCTTCATTGATTCGAGATCTACCATACCATTCTCTCACTAGAAGGGAAAACCATAAAAGAGACCCAGTTTGGGAATATTTTAATGAAGTTCCTCTACCTGTGGGTAAGACACGCATGCATGCAAAATGCAAACAGTGCAACAAAGAAATGCAAGGCCTGATTGCCCAAATGAAACACCATCATGAGAAGTGTTCCTTCTCAGGAGGAAGCCGCGTTGAAGAGGATGAAAGGAACATGTCTGAACATGCAGGATCTTCAGGTTGGTAAACTTTTTTATTTCATACTTCTTGCAAAAGGACTACCTGTCTTCCATCTGGCCTATTCTTGAATTCTCATGTTTGAACAAAAAAAATATAGTTGTTACTCTAGGGTACTGTCATTTGAGATGCAGTTGTGATAAAAAATAGCTGAAATAAGCAGATTTTCCTTTTACACAGTTTCACCTTTAAAATAGTACTGTCAGTGAATTCAAGGAGTAATACTAAATGAGCAGTATGGTAATAATAATTAAACAACTGCATTGACTTATTTTGTTTAGGAGAATCCATCCTCAACATACAGGATTCTGAAGACTATCCACCTTCAAAGATCACCATCATTTTCTATAGTTTCAGAGATATCTGCCAGTGATAGTGTTTCAGTCACATCATGTATGTCACATAGCCACAGTATATCACCTGTAGCAAAATAAATAAATAAATAAATAAAATTTTTTAAAAAGCAATTCTCCATCATCCAGAAACAAAGCATAGATAAGTTTGTGATAAGAACCAGCAGATTACAAAAAGCGGTAATTGATGAAAAAACTGCCAGGTTTCTTTATGCAAATTCTCTTCTCCGTATGATTGAGAATCCACACTTCATTAACATGGTTCAGTCATTAATACCAGGATACAGTACACCCAACAGAGCAGATGTTGCAGGCAAATTGCTGGATAAAGTGTATGAAAGAGAAATTGAGCAGTGCGTAAAGGTCTAGAGGGTGAAATTGTTAACATGAGTCTTGATGAGTGGATCAATGTCCACAACAATCCTGTTGTATGTGCTTGTGTGACAACAGAAGGGGGGTGGGGGGGGAATGTCTTCCTTACAGAAACAATTGATACATCAGGAAATGCACACACAGCAGAATACTTACAAGAAGTAGCAGTAAATGCTAACAAACTGAAAAAAAAATAAAATGTCTAGTACGCAGCTTGGTCACAGACAATGTGGCAAATGTATCCAAGATGAGAAGAAATTTAGAAGAGTCCCAAGCTAATAGCATACGACTGCAGTGCTCATTTGATGCACCTCCTAGCCAAAGACTTCAGTGTTCCAGAAATAAAGGCTAATGCTGTTGAAACTGCAAAATACTTCCGTAACAACCACTTTGCAGCAGCTGCTCTGAAAAAAGTGGGAGGAACTAAGCTAACTCTCCCACAAGACATGCGCTGGAACTCAGTAGTGGACTGTTTTGAGCACTATATCAAGAACTGGCCTAATCTGATGTCAGTTTGTGAACAAAATTGTGAAAAAATAGATGGCACTGTCACAGCCAAAGTTCTCAACATTGGGCATAAGAGAAATGCTGAACACACGCTGAGTACTCTGAAGCCTATTTTTGTAGCCTTGAACAAAATGCAGGGAAACAGCTGTTTTATTGCTAACGCTGTTGAAATTTGGAAGGAACTGAGTGAGATCTTAAAAAGAGAAACATGCAATGACAGAGTTAAATTACAAGCATTAAAACAAAAAATGAATGGGACAAGCACTATCTGTAGCTCATTTTCTTGCAAAATATACGCAATACTTGGTACTGGAGTCAAACCTTAACGGCTGAAGAGGAAGAGTTGTCTATGACATGGACATCCAGCAATCATCCCTCCATAATGCCAACTATAATAAACTTCAGAGCTAAGGGTGAACCATTCAAGAAATATATGTTTGCTGATGAGGTTTTAAAGAAAGTCACACCAGTGAACTGGTGGAAGTCACTTAAGCACTTGGATTCAGAGACTGCTGAAGTGATGATCTCACTTTTAACAACAGTAGCTTCTTCTGCCGGTGTAGAAAGAATATTTTCTTCCTTTGGACTAATTCATTCCAAATTGAGAAATCACTTGGGACCTGAAAAAGCAGGAAAACTTGTTTTCCTTTTCCATATTATGAACAGGAAAATGAAGGTGAAGATGACTGAGTTAGCTGCAGAAGCCAGTATTTTAAGTTTCTCATGTTGACCTGGCTGACAGTCGATTTAATTTTTTTTGTTGTTTTTAAAATTTCATTTCAAAATAATTTTAAACAAAAACAAACCTTTAAAAACCTTCAACCTTTTGACTTTAAAAAACTTGAATGTTTAAATTCAAAAAGTCATATGCTTGTTTTGTTAAAATATTATATGTTTGCTGTTGAAGAAAAAAAATCCAGAATACATAATGTTGTTTTAATTAAATAAAACAATTGAAATGTCTGTCTGGTGATGTTTTCCTCCTAATATAGCATGGCAAGAAAATCCTCCAAATATTAATGATTAACCTGTTGAATTGGAGATAGTTCACCTCCCAATGACTTCATAAATATCTACTTCAATTACCTTTGGTAAATGAAATAACCAGTCATTTCCTATATAGCTGTAAAACTAATCTGAAAAGTTTTCAAAATAAATCCCTTTAAAAATGTATAGTGTGTAACTTCTAAAAATGAAACCTACATCTATCTCTGAGTTGTGAAGAATACGTATTAAGGTCATAACCAACAAGAATGGACTTTTATGTAGAAATCCATGATTAAATCAAGTCTTCTGACTAGTGATTTAAATCATGATTTAAATCAAATCCTCCCTGAGCATGTGTCTCGCTTTCAATTAAAAACACTGCCACTGAAGGTTTAACAGGCCTCCATTTTAATAAAATAAATTACATCAATTTGGTAGGAGAAAGAAGTGTTTACAATTAATGTAGAGTTGTCCTGGAATTAAATCAGCTATATTCAATGATAACATCTATGCATTTTCTTATCAGCATTTGTTCTGCTCATCGTTTGCTCTGCATATTGCTCAGTAAATATTTTGAACAAAGGTTCTCTGAAGCAAGGAACGACTTACGAGACATGGAGAATATAGTTTACCCAATCCTAACAATTAAATATAGCTGAGTTTAAGCACACTACAAACCCTAATTAAAATAAAGTGTTGTAGCAAACGCAGGAGTTTAACTAAGGAATTATTGAAGCACACTTTAACAAAAAAAGTTTTCATTCACCAGGTGTATTCTAAGAGCCAGCCACGTAAAAGGCCACTGGCCTCAGCTACTGAATAGTTAAAACAATGAAAGTATACATTACTCTGGGAAAGTTTAAAAATCAAGAAGAATTAGGGGGAAAAAATACAAAATGCCAGGAGTATCAGACCTTCTGGAATCCAGAAACCAAAGCATTCAGCATTGCACCCGATTCCCCAGTTACTATTTCTATTCCTGTAACAGTGACTACATAATGCTTGTTCAGACATCACATTGGAAAAAGGACAGTGATAGACAATGGTAACGTATGTTACTCTGCCCAGACTAATCATAGTATATTACAAACAATCTCATGGGAATGTTTTGTGAGGAAAATCTTAATGGCCACTAAAGTCCTTACCTGCTCTCCCAAACAGAAGGTTCTTTTCCATTTGACTGTCCATTAATCAAATATCCATCATTCAACTGAAATTGAAGTTCATTCACACAACAACATTTTCAAAAAGGCAAAATGACTACATATTATGAATCATGACAACTGCAGAAAATGGAGTTGCTTGTTGACTAAGGCCATGTCAACACTACAAAGTTAAGTCAACTTAGTTACATTGATGATCATCCTCTGCTGTAATTAAACCTCTTTTGCACATCCACACAACGCTCCTTGTGATGGCGAAGCACATCCACAGTTGGCAATCTTGCATTGACAGAATTGTGATTGGTGGTGAACCCCTGGAAAAGGAGCATTTCCCACCTGTCCCAGACAGCCAATCTTGATGTGGAGATTGAACATAGGACCAATTGTGCCAGCATATCCTTTGGAAAGTTGCTCCATCATGTCTTTATCAACAGAGATCTGCAGATGGAAATTAAGAACCTGGTCTACAATGCAGTCGTTACCCCCACTCTTCTTTATGGTGTGAGACTTGGAGGACATACTAAAGCCATCTTAAGCATCTGAAGTGGTACCAACAGCGCTGCCTTCGGAAGATTCTCCATATCAGATAGGAAGACCATCGCACCAGAACCAATGTTTTCTCTGCAGCTAACATCACCAGTTTTGAGGCAAAGATTATGAAACATCAACTTTGTTGGGTGGTCATTGTGCGCAGGTGGCAGATATTCGTCTTCCGAAGCAAGTCACCATAAGTTGAGAAAAGAGAAGGGGATCTGCAAGGGACAGAGGAAATACTACAAGGACACGGTGAAAGTAACTCTTAAGAAGGGAGACATTGACCCCATGAACTGGAAGAGCTGGCTGGCAATAGACTGTAATGGCATCCCATCATACATCAAGACTCAGCCAATTTTGAAGAGAATCGCCTTGTTCAAGAGACTGAGAAGCGGTAGAAGAAGGAAGAAAAGGGTACAGCATCCTGTTCTTTCCAAGCAAGCACCTGTCACATGTAGAAAAACCTGTAGAGCACAAATTGGACTCCTCAGCCATCTTAAGTCTCAGCAAGGACCTTTCCCCCAGCAGACAGCCTCATATCAAGGGACAGCCAATGACAGCATCGACAGAGAAAGCAGTGCACCATGGGTACCTATCCCATTGTGCAACTCACCACCATCTGCCAGTGGGTGTTCTGGGAAGGGTTCCCAGTGTCTCATGGGGGCAGGCTCATTGCCCCATAATGCAGTTCTGTGTCCCATCATTCCATGGGGTTCCAATTACGTTTCATGCTGCTTTTCAACAGCCCCTGTAAACTGCACACCCACCACCTCTATCTCAAAGCATGCATCCTGCACTGCTCTCTAGGCTTGTGACAAGCGTTATGAATATAACATGGCTGATCCTGTAGTATTTCATGAGCTACAAATTAAATGACACTGTGGTGTCTGCCCTGCTGTGCACCATGGAAAGAAACAATTCAAGATTGTTTTTGGCATTCACAGAGCAGCTGCTTTGTCGGTTCTGGGCACAAGAAACAAGCACTGAGTGGTGCGATTGCATCGTTATGCAGGTATGGGAAGACAAGGAGTGACTGCAAACCTTTGGATGTGTAAAAGCCATCTTCTTAGAACGGTGGGCGGAGCTCGCCCCAGTACTGTGGCACAAAAACCCTAGAATGAGAACTTCCCTAACAGTGGAGAAGAAAGTGGCGATCGCTCGTGGAAGCTGGCAACTCCAGACTGTTCCCGTTCAGTGGCAAATCAGTTTGGAGTCGGGAAGTCCACTGTTGGGGTTGTAGTGAGGCAAGTGTACAGGGCCATTAATCACCTCCTGCTACGAAGGACTGGTACTTTGGGAAATGTGTGAGAAATAGTAGATGGCTTTGCAGCAATGGGATTCCCAAACTGCAGCGGAGCAATAAATGGCGCACACATCCCCATTTTGGCCCCAGAGTACCTTGCAAAGGAGTACATCAACAGACAGGGCTACTTGTTTATAGCATTGCAAGCTCTGGTAGATCACTGGGGTCATTTCACTGACATCAATGTGCAGTGGTCACGGAAGGTGCAGGACGCATGAATCTTCAAGAACATGGACCTGGAAAGCTGCAAGCAGGGACTCATTCCAGACTGAAGATTCCAGTCAGGGATGCGGAGAGGCCAATAGTGATCCTTGGAGGCCCTGTTTACCCTTTGCCCCTGTGGCTCATGAAGCCTTACACCAGAAACCTTGACAGCAGCAAGGAGTGCTTCAACAACAGGCTCAGCAGGTGCAGAATGACTTTGGCCAATTAAAGGGTTATGGACCCTGCCTTTTTGGCAGGTTAGAACTCAACGAGGAAAATATCCCGATAGTCATAGCATCCTGCTGTGCTCTGCATAACATTTGTGAAGCTGGGGGATTTTTTCAAGGGTGGATCAGCTGGCTGCTGATTTTGAGCAGCCAGATACCAGAGCTGGCATGGAGCTCAATGGGGGGCTATTTGAATCAGTGAGGCTTTGAAGGAGCAGTTTGACAATGAGCCCCAGTAACACGTCTGTCGGTAATGCATTTACCTAGGCACTGTTTTCTTGCAGCGTAGTATGAACCTTGTAATGATTGGGGGGTGGGGGAGGGTGTTTGTTTTACAATGAAAATGCTCTGATTGCCCCTGTATATGAATTTCAGCAGCAATCACCATTTGTAGGAGACCCATAAAGATTCCTTAGCTTTAAATAAGTATATTTTTATTCAAACAGTGATACAAACATAACTACATTCTGAAAGGGACATGAAAATGAAGAACACATTTCCAAATGAGGCTCTCACAGTTGGGTATATGTCCAGCTTTCACTGTGATACATGTCCCTCAGAGTGAAGTGCATGGGGTACTGAGACGGCCCAGGAACATGCAAGGAATGTGGAGTGGATGGGAAATGTGGGGAGGGCATGGAAGGCAGTTCCGCATGAGCTGCAGGGGGAGGCAAGCAAAGATGTGTTCCATCTGCAGTTCAATCAGGAACCTCAAGATGTCTGTCTGGTCCTGAAGCAGCTGTAACCTGCCCATTTCCTCTCCTGGCTATCCATATGCAGTTTCTCCTTGATAGCCTCTCTGCTTACAATTAGAAGATTGCAGCACCTCCTGGAATAGGTCTTCCTTTAATCCTCCTGTTTCTTCTCCTTATCTGACAGAGGCGCTCAGTCTGTGTGCAGGAGGAGACCATTAAGGGCACATCTGCAGGAGCTAAACAAACAATAGACACAGACACTATTGAGCGTGCACTCACAGTCTTGATTCAAACAAGTTATAAAAACACCACTTTCTCACTTCCCCTTGGCAGGCACACAGCATGGTGCAAGCCCCAGCCACGGTGAGTTCAGCCCAGGGAGAGAGGGGGAAGGGGGAAGATAAAACTAAGGGTGGAGGGGTTTCAGAGAGGTACCACTGCAAGTGCCTAGGGCCATTATTCTGAATAATGGCACCGTTTTCCACAAGTAAGGGTGATAGCAGCTGATCTCTTGCTCCTGTGGATAACCAAGGATGCAAGGGTGCAGTTCCTGCTTGTGCACAGCTGCAGACCAGGTCCATATGCTGCTCACTGTGTGCTGCTTTGGTACCTGCAGAAATAACTGCCAACTGGGGTGAAAAGTTTCCTACAGCAGGGGAAGACACAAGGCTGCTCTCCCGAGAAATTTTCCTAGAGATTTCTATGGAGAACTCCCAGGGTATCCACAAACTTTTCCACAGAGCCTCCTCTGCCCAGCTGCTTAGGGGAATGAGAAGCAGATGCAAACAGTGCCTGTGTTGGTTATTTAAATCCTTCTTCTACCCATAGATTTACCTCATGTTTCCCTGCAGCATCAAAGGTCAATGAGTACTTACCGGAGCTCCCCTCTTCTGCATCAGGCGTGCCACAGCATAAAACTGGCTGGACCTTTCAGGACTTAAGTAGAGCTCCTGGCTTGCCATGCCACCGCACATCCCTGTCACCTGTCCCCCATCCTTCAACTCCACTTCCACATCCACCACGGTGTCCTCAGAATTCACTCCACCAGCCACTGTCTCCAGCCCTACTGAGATAGCCACGGGCTCTTGGTGGTGAAGATGAGGTCACTGCCGAGGATGGCGTGCAGCTCCGTGTAGAAGCAACATGTCTTTGGCAACACACCAGACTGATGATTGGCCTCCCTTGCCTTCTGGTACAACTGCCTCAACTCCTTGATCTTGGCATGGCACTGCCCTTTCTCCTCCATGTCACGAGCAATCAGTTCTTGCAGCTGGAGCAGAGTTGAGACTGCACAGCCTCCTCTCCCCACAGACCCATCAGATCCAACAATTCCGGTGTACTCCAGGCAAGAGTGCATATGCCAGGGGAGCCAGCATAATTAGCTAGACAGATGCAACCTGAGCTCTCCACAATGAGCAAACTGGAAGAGGAATTTCAAAAATTCCCAGGGCTTTAAACGGGGAGGGGCGCATGCCTGTGTATCTGGCTGTAGGGCAGTAGAGCTCAAACTGGTGACCAGAGTGGTCATGATGGACACCTCCTAGAGGCCACTTAGGGAGACATAAGCTACTCAGTGACAATGCCGACACTGCATCACTAACTACATTGCCATAAACACCACGCCTCTTGTTGGAGGTGGTTTTACTATGTCAGAATAGCAGGTGAGTTAAATTGGTGGGAGGGGCAGTGTGTATACCTCCACAGTTAAGTTGACATAAGGCAGTTTATGTCAGCCTAATATGTAGTGTAGACAAGGCCTAATTCATTTAACTATGCTGTATAGTGGGATACAAGTTCATATTCTGTATAGTATGTACTTTGAGCTTTTAATCACAATACAACCGACAAAAAAAACTGAGTGCTATGGATTTAAAAAAAAAAAAAAAAAAAATCATGAACGACACCACCTACAAGTCAGTTACTATGGCTCACTACTTCACCAGTTGACCTGTATCATACATCCTCTCCCTTCAGCAGCCTCTGAAAGACCACCGGAACAAGTGAAAACACCCAGTAAATGCCCGACCCTATTCAGAGGAGATCAGTAAGGGAAAGTCTTGAATACGTGGAACGGAGTGAAAGGCTAGTAAATTTGGCATAAAAATTTACCAATCCAGGCACAAAGTTTACTTATCTGCCCTCTACCATGGTGAATGATGATGAAACAAAAACAAACAGCTGCAAGAGTAAGCAAGCAGAATTTTGCAAGACTCAGTTGAGTGATGAAAGGCTTGTGTGGCTGCACAATGGAAATACTTGTCACTGGAATCATAATAGGTCCCTATTTATCAGGAAAGGGATTAAAGGGAGATGGAATGAACAGTAACCACAGGTAAAGAGAAAGGAAGTAATGTGACAAGACTGCTTTTCACCAGGAGATCCCTATCAAAAGGTGAACTCCTCCAAATGAGCCTTAACCAGTGCTAAAAGATAAGGGTAAAAGCAAGTGGAGCTACTGACTGAGTGGTGAACATCTCCAAATCTGATCTTCCCTTCCTCACCCAAAATTCTGAAAAGATTTTACACCTTTTTTTGTTTGTGTGCAAAGGAGAAATCCCTGGTGGCCACAGTGTTGCACCCCCTTTAGATATATAATGAACTCTAGCCCTTTAAATCATAAAAAGATGAAGACACAGCCAGGTTCAAATCAGGTCAATCTACATTGGACTACAAGTTGAATTAAGGAACAGTGTTTAAACATTGTTTCAGACAAACTTATTTAAGGTGCTAATTAAATTACCAACACAGCCATGTCTTAGTGTCCCAAGACAAAGTTAAAACACAGTGCCCCCATAAGGTAAATGGTGCTTAACTACATGAAAGCCTTGAACACCAGCAGCATTGCTACAGATGGGTCTAAGCTATGCTTAGACCCATCTACCATGCAAGAGAACCACATTTCAACAAGGTGTAGGTTTCCATGTACTAATGCAAATGAATTATTGTAGATGGACTCTAACAGTTTGGCCGAACAGCATGGGTGTGTAAAAGCCTCATTAGAAATAATTTCAAAATATTTAGCCTAAGCCTTTATCTAAGCTATCACATTATTTTTAAAACCATGTTCTAAGAAGGTTTGAACCCATCCATGCTGATCATGCTGACCCATCCAAACCAAATCAGAAGCCAGTTTAGCTGCAACAATGTATTACTGTGAATTTAAACATTATTCTTCAACTCAGTTCCCAGATCTGCGTAGGTGGCACCAAAAAGGCCTGCTCCAATAGGAAGAAAGGTTCTGCCACGTTGCCAAATGTTGATCCTCATAAGAGGAAATAAGTTCTCTACATGTATTTGACTATGTTCCTTTAAACAGGGAAAATTTCAAAGTTAATTTTTTTTAATATACACACACCCACTATTTACTCTTTCTTCAGTAAGTCTCATGGACCGTTTAAGCTATTTGGATATACACAACTTCTATGCCCCAACTATTCCCAAGCAGCCCTCCCAAGGGGACTACCTATTTTTATTTTTATTTTTTAAAAAGACTGCCCATTCTCTCACATTCTTCCCGGATTCTTAATATAAAAAAAATCAGCACCCACTTTTTATTTCATCTGAATAAGGTTTCACGGAAATATTAAAGATTTAAATACAACCAGCAGTCAAGAAACAGGAAAGTGTGCACCCCTCAAAAAAAAAAAAAAAAAAACACAACGCCAACCAAAATTTTGATGGTTTGATTTGAGAAACCCAGCAACCAGAGAAAGGGCAACATGAAAGACACATGACTACAAACCAAAATGAACTAAGAGATACACTTAGGGCTGTTCTTTATTCCCATAGATGGACATACTTTAAGAAAAATAGGTTTCTCTTGTATTCACCATGTACATTTATTATATAATAAACTAGCCCAGATCCTCCGCTGTGGCCAAGAAGCAATCTGCACAACGCTGGGTGTGTTAAGAGACCACAAGGGTGGCTTAAATTACTTTTGCACTCCTCCCAGTCATACGGTTCTCTTCAGGGTTCTCTTCAGGGTTAGCCCCCAAGATAAAAGTTACTAATTACTCGGCTCTCATTTACACTGGCTGCCAATGGCCCTTCTGACAAGCCAGGATTACGGAACCCCAAACACTCTCACTTATCCCCACAACCCGACTAAACCAACATCTCCTCCATCCAAGGAAATCCTTGCACTACAGGAGTGGTACAAGCTGCCCAAAAAAGCACCACACCATTGTCTTTAGAGGACTTCGCTAGATTTTTTTAAAAAAAGACAATTGTTAAAAAAAAAAAACCCCTCACAATTCAACAAAATAAGAATATTTATGTTTAGTCTATTAAAGTGTGAATGAATATATGCAAGTTTTTCTTCCAGTATCACTGGGTTATATTACCATTTCAGTCAATGACTACAAAGTGAGGAAAGTACAAATGCAAGATTAATTTAGAAGCAGGGTCAAGGCTCTCCTTTCATTTCATTTCATTTGAGCAGATTGCAACTGTTTAACAGAAACCAATTAAGAGTTTCCCTCTGATAGGATTTAATGAGTTCTACTTGGTTTTTAAGAGTAAGATCTCACAGATATCAAAAAAATGAGAAAGATTAGAACATATACTCCACCCCCAGATGCTAGTGCAGGATTATTCCCTACAGTACATTTTCTAGTGCTTTGTGCAAACCATACAGTATCCCCCCCAACACATTATGCAAATGATGTATATATAAAAGCAAATAGACTATCCATAATTAGTACCGGCCTCAGAGGAGACACCTCATTCACCCTCAGTGAAGCAGTAGCAGCTGGCAAAAGGGAATAAAGAAATTGGAAACAAAAATAGGTCCACTACCTATCCTCCCAAGGGTGTAAACTCATGACTGCAAGCAAGATTCAAAACCTAAACAGCTGTTCGTATTTTTCAGAATTAAAGAAGGGCGCTGACATTGAACTGCATGTCTAGCACAAAGTATTTACTAACAGCGTGATCCATAACCGAGCTCCCCAAACTACAATGCCTATTCAGTCTAGTGACAGCCCACAATGCTTTGGGTAATGTAGTTTGTATAAGAGAGCTCACAGTACACAAGCTGTTATAACTAAAGACAATGTAAGGCAAAAACAGAGTTTGCTTTCAGCTGAAAGCAATTCATTTATATCCCACTGACTAACCCAGAAAGAAGCAGTGGCACTATTTGTACAGTTCCTCTACCAAAAATTAAGGAACTGAAGAAGGAAGCTTTGAGAGAGGGGACATGGATCTAGAAGGAAAAAAGGAAAGCTTAGCAATATCCTCAAAACATAGATGCAGCACTGCTACTAAGAAAATATAGAAGCAACTTTCTAAACATCTTACTTTTGGAGAGAGCATTAATGTTGCATCTTACAATGCAAAAATAAAACTAATAGTTTTCTGACCTTAAGAACAAAGATGAAGTCACAATGCAGAGCATATTTCATTGACATAAGGGCTAATGTAACCAAAATGCACCCCCTCTCTGGGAAAAAGAGTGTATTTTGATGTGGTTTTATGGGCTTTGTACACATTTATTAAATATTTATATCAGCATGGAATTGGGAGCGAAGAAGGGATTCTCTGTTTAGACATATTCATGTACAAATGATACAGTGGCTATGTTCATATTAAAAGCCAAGTCTTGTTTAATGCTTACTTTGCTGTAACACCCATTGGCCCCAAACAAGATCACGGCCCATTGTACTGTGCTGAACAACCTCACACAAAGACATAGGTCCATTTCCAAAGAGCATAAGTTTTAAGAAGTGACCTGTGAAAAGGGCATGGAGGACAGAAGTAGGTAAATATATATTATTTTGGTTTTTATAAACAGACAAACTAAGACAATTATCCCCATGGACCCTTCAATCTAGCCAAATAAATGAGGGCCACTACCTGTACAAGGTGAATAGCACACTGCCACCAAAGCAAGAACTAAGCTCAAAATATGGACTTTAAACCCCTGCATGGAAGTATATTGCATAGCTAGTAGCTCATATTAATAAGTCCTGCTATTGCTCTATTCAAAACAATGACAAGTTATTAACAGCTTAAATCCATTCTTATTCAACAGTTTCCTAAAAAAAAAAAATTACCGGTAATTCTATTTCTAGCCTATATAAAATAGACATAAAAACTGTACGGAAAAAAAGTCATTGAACGGTATCTATTAAACAAGCTTATATCTTTTCTGCCCCCTTCCAGCTCTTATCATTGGGGAAAAGAACCAGCAGCAGAGAACTGGGCTGTGGTGTCCAAATGGTTAGAAAATACGTGGGACAGCTTTTACTTTTTCAAAGCCATTTCTGTTACCATTAAACTACAAGAAGTGTCTAACCACTGAGGATGTTTTACACATTTTAAAGAGTATGCCAAGTTCAAAAAAGCATAATCCTGAAATATATAAACCATTTCAGCAGAACAAGTTTTCCCTGTAATCACCTCAATCATCTGTCAGAAAGAAAGGTAACTGGAATAAACAAAAAAGTTATGGGGCAGAGATGGCAGTGAAATGTCATTTTAACATTAATTGGTAAATTTCAGATTAAAATAATAGATTTACAAAAGTGAACACAAACCCTATCCAGGCTGGGCCGCAAACTTTGTTTGCACCAAACCAATTAATAAACAAAACACAGTAACTATTTAGACATCTCCTGCTGCAGTGTGTACAGGTGTATTATCTGTGCTCAGCACACATTAGAAAAAACACACTAAGTTATTTTGCATTCAGAGAGGTTAGTGATCTTGCAGAATGGATCCTAAGTGCCTCCTACAAAAGTGCTAAGTACTCTGCTTGGCCCCTTGCATGGCACAGGGTCCAAAATCCTTAAGGATAGCTATCAACTAGGCTTGGTGGAGGTGGGGATTGCCTAACCTCTTATCCATAGCTGTATTAGAAGGCTCTGCCTATACCTCATCTATATTAGCCCAAGATAGTACCAAAATAGAAATTCTTTATATTTCCAAACAGGTAATGTTTTCTGCCATACAAAGAGAGTTCCAACTTCTACTCTATTTTCCCCCCGTGTAGGTCAAAAATAACTCCTTTGAAATCAGCGTCATTCTAGCATGACAGAGCAAAACTTGACCCAGCCATTTTGAAAGCTGGCCACCACCCTTTTTGGTAACTTTGGAATTTATATTATACATATTTATTCTCTGATTGAAACATGTGCATAACTTCATATCACCACAAATTACACACACTTACTGAAAGGAGTACTAATCCTAAGAGACAAAGTTCTGTCCATGCATTCATAAACTTGTTATGAATCTATTTAATGTTTTTTTACACACCGGCTAACCTTTACAGTCCCAGATTCAACGATGTTCTGAAGAGGTGGTGCTTTCAAAGTAACAAGTTCAAAGAAAGTTTAAAGGGTTGACCACAAATACGTCCATAAAGTTTTAAATATTATGCAAACACTCAGTCCTTAGCTTACTAAATATATATACAGTATTTTGTGACTTGACACTTTGATTGGCTGTCAATTTTACCACTGTACTTCAGACTTCACAGACAGAAACCCTCCAGATACCTAGCCCTATTCGAGCATTTATTTCCCACTTAGAAAACTTTCAAAGGTTTCCAAGATAGCTGGTAGTTAAACTGAACAGAAACTTATCTTTTTGAGACCTCTTATCTTTAGATTTTAGTGCAAACATTTCTAAGAAACATAACTAAGTAATGCATTACTTGCTCTATATCTCCAGCATATCAAATCTTTAGCTAGCATAAGGGGAAAGGTAGTGGATAGATATTTTTAAAAAGGCCTGTGATAATATCCTTTGGAGTTCAGAGCTGTGCTTAATAGCTTTTACTTAAGCAAGAATACTAATAGAATACAAGTTTGTTCTCCAATACGGAGCTTGTGGTGCATCAAAGAGCGTCTTTGCCTTTTATTTTCTATGCAGTAAACAAATTATAATCAGCACACACCCGTATTACCTTTGATATAGAAGCAGTAAGGTTATTTAAAATAAACATGAAGCTTTTTAAGCTATGAAAGTGGTGGTGTGGATGCTTTCTTCTCAGAGGAAATCCAAGATGGTAACCCCAGTGTGGATTATAATACACTAGAACCTCAGTATTACGAACATACTAGTCAAACACACTCCTCATTTGGAGCCAGAATTACACAATGAGGCAGTAGAGAGAAAAAAAGCCACATACTGTATACTGTGTTAAATGTAAACTACTAAAAAGTAAAGGGAAAGTTTAAAAGAAAAGATTTGACAAGGTAAGGAAACTGTTTCTGTGTGTGTTTCACTTAAAAGAAGACAGTTTAAAGCAGCATTTTTCTTCTGCCTAGTAAAATTAAGTGAGCTGTAGCTCACGAAAGCTCATGCTCAAATAAATTGGTTAGTCTCTAAAGTGCCACAAGTACTCCTTTTCTTTTTGCGAATACAGACTAACACGGCTGTTACTCTGAAATGGTCAACTGTAAACTTTTGAAAGAACCATAACATTTTGTTCAGACTTACGAACATTTCAGAGTTACGAACAACCTCCATTCCGAAGGTGTTCATAACTCTGAAGTTTCTAGTGTACCATACCAGTTCCATTTTTTAAACATGCTGTGTTCTCTTACATGCTGGGGATGGAGGGGTGGAGAGGGCCTTAAAGTGAAGGATCAGTGGTGACAGAGAAAGCTCAGTGATCACTGCCCCAGTTTGAAATTCTGTTTCTACAATTTCAAGAAGAGTGGCAGGCTGCCCTTTCACTGAAATCGCTTCCCTTTTCTGCCAGCTCCCAGTACTGCTCTCCATAGGAGCAGCTTTCTTAAATTCTGGCAGAAGTCTAAAAGCCCAAGTTTCCGATCTCTGCTCTCACAACAATCATTTCAGCAAGGGGAAGCAAAAGCAAAGAGGAAAAAGCCACCACACAATTAAAAACCAAGACAAGAAGAAAAACTGTTAAAGAACAGGAGAAAAATATGGATAATTAAAAAATTAAGAAATAATAGGAATTGTGCAGGGACATAGCAGAGTTGGGTAGTGGAGCACCCAACTACCAACAAACCAGGAGACTACTGATACAGTATGGACCTGCTGAAACAGCCAAGATGCGTGTCCTCATTCTCCCACTTGTGTGTGCATGTATACAGACACAACCCTTCTCATGGGATATTTCTTCTCTTGCCATAACAATCAAATCGTATTACCTTGCTTACAGAGGGCGAGGCCAAAGACTTGAAAGCAAGACTTGACAGTCACACAGGGTTTGGAAGTGTATTATTAACTAGCTAGGAATTATATCCTTGTAATTTTTATTGCAACTCAAACTCAACTCCTCTCCCTATAGTGAGCACAGGCTATGCTTCAGGACTTCACATCATGCCAACATCATCTGCATGTAAATCAATTTGCAGCCAACTATTAAATGTACACGTGTAATACTGAACTGTGAAGAGAAATTGCACATGGGTAATGGGGTCCCAAACTGACACAGTGTTTGTCACCATCTAGTCCACATAACTGTCATGTTGTCTTGTGTCAAGATGGCCACACTGTGAAAGAGACCCACTGTTAGCTGCAATCTATAATATTTCTGCAAACTTAAAATGCCTTAATGTCTGTAATAAAAGGTATTTCATTAATTTGTTTTCTTAATATCCCAATGCAAATTATCAGCCTTGCAAATCAAACGGTAATTCACACTTTAAAGAGCTTAATTCCATTTATACCTAATAAATTCTGTACACAACCCTAATTCGACCAACCACATAAGGGAGGAGGTCCCAAACTAGAAACACTAATCGCTTTTGTGGAAGCCTTAGGTCAAAATTATATTTTGTAAAGTTAGAGCCTAGCAAAAAACTCCTACTTCTAGAATATCCAGCAGCACGTAAATGGCATTAACTTTTCAAGCTTTGACGGATCTGTTCAGCCATCACATATGCTATCCACAGTTGTACCACTGTTGATTCGACTGCTGTAGTGGAGAATCTCAACTATACATGCTTATTTTCAACAGATAATTTGCCTGTAAAATGTAGCTACTACAGACTATCATGTCTATAATCGAAGGATTAAAAATATTTTCACATATAATTTAACCACAAACAATTAGTTCATTTGGTAATAGTGTACATATTAAACAATTACCAAGCGTCCTTAACATGATGGACTAACAACTCCAAAGGACTCGTTATGGTTTTCCATGCTAATGATGGGTGGATTATATGTAAACCTCAGCGCCAAAGATCCAATAGAGTCAGTATGAGCTGAATTACTAAGTAGTTTCATTTGTGCATTAAAAAGCGTAGTTTCTTCTCTTCCCATGAAGAGAAGTGATGCATTTTCCAAGAATTCTCAAGCTTTCAGTTATGCAGATAACTTTTTTTTTTAAATCATCAATGGAATTAACACTGTCACCACCCAGCACAAGCATCACAGTTTATCCACTAAGGTTATAACTAACAAAACTAAAGTAAACATATTCTGAATTAAGACTAACACTTTGTCCCAACCTCTCAACCTGTTGTACTAAGATATCACAGGGGTCTCAACACTGGGATGATCTTACAATACCATGGGTGCTCCTGTTATATCAAGGCACTTGAGTGAGTCAAGGCCAGCAGCAGACTAGAAACAGTTGTATTAAAAATAAATAAATAAATACATAAAACCCCACATCTTTACATTGCAACACTTCAGGTGACCTCAATGAAACAAAGCATTCTTGTTATTGCTGAAATTCAAATGTAAGGGTGGTTCTTCCTTAATATCAAGGACAGCCAGGGAAAAGAGGCTAGAATTTGTGCAGGCTGCAGTATAATAGATATACAGTATGTTGATTTTCTTATTGAACTCTGAATTAAGACAGTTCAACTGAAGCCATATACAAGAAGATCTGAATAAAGTCACTCTTGATGCTCAGTACTGATTAATTATGATGCACTGGGGGGCACTGAATGCTATAATACAGAGTTTCAGAGTAGCAGCCGTGTTAGTCTGTATCCACAAAAAGAAAAGGAGGACCTGTGGCACCTTAGAGACTTAGTCTTAGAGACTTAGTCTCTAAGGTGCCACAAGTCCTCCTTTTCTTTTTGCATAATACAGAGTGTAGAATGAAGGGTTTGAGGTGGGGGCCCTTCAAGCCAGGACTACCACTCTGAACAGGCAGTGCTACCATAAAGCATTTAATACACAGTTTTTAAACTAAATACACACAGGAACTCTCCACCAACAACCCTGGACATATAAATACGCCCACACAGACATTTAAACCAGAGCCGAGGGCAGCAGGTTCGTGGGGCTTCAGGGACCAAGCTACCAGCATATCCAGGAGTTAAAGGCTATGCCTACAGACCTTTCTCACTGGAAGGTGCTGGAGCTTGCCTGCAAAAGGAGAGGGGGGGTCCGCACACCAAGAGCACTCCAAAGAAGCCGGCAGGCCAGGCTGTCCCAGCCACTGATAGCCCGGGGGAGGGTGGGAGTAATGGGGGGGGGGGTCAGGCAGGCTAGGCTGCCCCTCACCCCGACAACACCCGAAACCTGGGGGAGAGGCCCGGCTGCCCCCACCCCAAGAGCGTGTGTTTGGGGCGGAAGGAGCCGCTTAAACTTTGCGGCGATCCCCCCTAGAGGGGCGGCGGCGCCTCCCGCTGCCGGGGACCGCAGATCCTGGCTCCCAGCGTCCCACGCTGAGGCGGGCGGGCAGGAAGGAGAGAGGCAAGGAGGGGGCGGCCATTAAACCAGCTCCAGCTAAGCCATTCCCGGGGCTCAGCGCCAGCCGGCCTAGCGCGGCGCACCCAGCCCCCCCCCCCGCCCCCGCCTGACGGGACCGCCCCCCTCCCCGCGCACCCCGCTTCTCCTACCGGGCGGCTGCTGCCTGCGGGCGGCTCGGTGCCTCCATCTGCCCCGGGCGGCCCCGCTGCCCATCGGGTCGCCATTATTTCATTCCCGGTTACAAAGGAGGAGCAAATCCTCTGGAGCCCTCATTGGAAAACACACGCTCGCCCGCCCAACGCCCCGCAGCAACCCGAGCCGGCCCCGCGCCGGGAACGGGGGGAGGCTTCAGGGAGCTGCCATGGGGCAGGGCAGGGCGATCCCCCTGGACTTCAGCTGAACTCCCCGGCTTCCACCTTCATGGCTGGCGAGGGAGAGAGGGGAGATGTGTCAGTGCGGGGGTAAAGCCGCCGCTGCCGCCACCCGTCCCTTGTTAGGCTAATTGCACTGGCTCGTCATCTTCCTCTTCCTCCTCCGCCTCCTCTCCGGAGCCCCAGACACGGGGGGAGCGGGAAGCATCCACCGCCTCCGCTACACACAATCGGCCGTGCCACTGGAGGGGGTGGGTACGTGACCCAGGGGTGTGGAAAGAAATCCCGCCGGCCACCGAGCCCCCCTCCCAGGCACGGCGGGGCAGGAGCCCGCCCGGGGCAGCGCTCTTGGCCGAGCCGAGGCAGGAAAGTCACCAACTTTGAGCAACTTCGGAGAGAAGGAAAAACGTCTCGGCAAAGGCTGCTGCAGGGAGCTTCCCGTTCCTCCAGCCAGGGTGGGGTCGGGGGCCGCCAGGCCAGCTGCTGGCTGGCTGCAGAGTTGCAGGGTCCCCGTCACAACCCCTCTGCTGCCCCAAAGGGTGGGGGGGGGGACCTCGCGTATTACAACGGGAGACGCCTAGCAAAGTCGGGGTTGTGATGGGGTGGGAGTTTGTATCAAACGCCCCCACGTTTCTCTGCATTAGCTGGAGCTATTCCTGATCAAAGCCACGCGCACAGACGCCTCCCACCCGGCCGCTCCTGCCCCGAGCTGCCCGCGCACGCGGTTAGGTTGAACGCACACGCACAGTCCCTAGCAGGAGCCGGAGCCGCCTGAGCGACTCCCTCGGGGGAGACGGGTCTGTGCCGCCTGGCAAATGAAAGCCAAGCTCGCACTCAATTCCCCCATCGTGGTGCCTGGGGCCATCGCGCCGCTGGTGCCAGCTGCGCCCAGATCGGCGCCAGCTGGGCGCTGCGTTCCCGGGCTGCCCGGGGGTGGGGGGAGGGTGCAGGAGGGTATTTTTCCAAGTTGGTTTATATTTTTAATAAGCGGTTTCTTGAAATTTACAACCGCTGCCTCGGGAACTGAGGGCTCCCCTGAGACCACCGACACATCCCCCTCCAGAGCGGCACGGCGTGACCCCCACCCCCAACACACCCGCGCTTGCCCGGTGCGGACAAGTCACAGAACACGGTGTGACCCCCCCACCCCACAACCCCAGCTCCTCATTGGGTGACGAGAGCGGGACCTGCCCCCAAACCCGACACCCGCTGCTCGCAGCAGGGTTCCCGCACCCAGGCTGAAGCGGAAGGGGCCAGGCTCCTGCTCCCGCGCAAAATCGCCACTCCCCGGCTCGGGGAGGGGACCCTGAGCTCAGCCCAGAACAACACACGGGCCCTTGTAGCGTCAGAAAGTGCCTCCCTGACCCGTCCCACCCTCAGATCCTCTCCTGGCTTGGCCGAGCCAACAGAGGGAGCCGTGGAGAACTCTTCACGCCCAGGGCTGGCCACAGAAACCACCGTAGCCCCATGCTCCGGTCCCCTTCCTCCCGCACCAACTCGCTGTTATCCGCGGCCCAGTCCTACTGCTTGGGCTAGCAAAACACAGACACCCTTCCCCCGCAAATTTCCAGGCTCTTTCTCAGATCTGCCTGCCCTGCACAGACATTAAAAACACAGCGACTGACCTACCCCAAGTTCCCCTCCGGAGCCCTCGGCCGCCTAACGTGGGCTCACAACCCAGGGAACCAGCTCCCCTAAAACACACAAGTTCCCTCTAAAGCCACCATCTGCCTACTGAGCTGACACAGCAGTGGGGCCAGGGCCCTCTTTCACAGCTTGCTATCTACAAATTTCCATCACAGGTAACAATAAACCTCGTACTCCCCTCCCCGCGGTCCTGGAGAGATTCCAAAACCTCCTGCCCAGCATTCAAGAGCAGGTGAATTAAGCCGAAAACAGTAACTACCCCAACTCCCTTTCCCTACTAATCACTCATCGCTCCTGGAAACAGACCTTCTGCCTCCCAGCTGCACTATATTTGTGTAATAATCTCTGGCGGGGAGGTGCTTCTCAAGTCCCATGCTTTGGGGTTCTTTGTGATAGTGGGTCAATAGAACTCATAATTCTCCTAATAAAAGACGTGAGGCCTTTGGTTTTACTTTTGTTTAAAGGTGAGAACACAGAAACTTTCTCCACTTCCAAATTCATTCAGCCTTGATTTCTTCTCTCTCTAGATCCACCTTTTCCTCACCTTCCTAAGCAAAGAAGGGTCTCCTTAGTTGAGTGTTTGTGCCCTACATAATGTTCTTCCCACTCTGATCTAGGGGGCCCCAGAGAAGAGACAATTGTTCCTCTCCACCACACAATATCTGCTCCTCCTGATAATATATCCAGAATGCCAAGAAAGGTGTCTATACTATTCAGTTCAAACCCAGAGGAAAAGATTTCTAACTATCCAAATATTGACTCCTTTTGCATCTATGCAAATCTCCCCAAGAGGATTTTTCCCACTAATTAAACAGAAGCCCCTTTCATATGGGTTGGTGGTGAGAACCACCACTGAAATACAGCCATCACCACCAACTAAACATGTTACACAACTGTAAGGAAATGGGAAATTCTGAAAAAGAGAACATGGATCAAACCTCCTCTCCTACAAAAAGTGGGATAGGATCTTTCATGTCCAGGTAGACCAGGCTTTGTTTAATTCAAAACTCAAATATTATAAGGGATGGTTGCACTCCTTGCAATTAGGGTTAGATTGCAACATTGGGCTCTGATTATGCAACAACTCATACAGGTGCTCAACTTTATGCACTTCCCTTGACTTCAGCTGGACTACTTATGTGCATAAAGTTAAGCATTTGACTTTTTGCAAGGGTGAAAAAAAATACTTTTCCTGTTAAGATGCTGTTATCCTAAAACAAAATAAACAAAAAAAAACCTCTTTTATTTTAAGGTTACAAACTAATCACTTTGCTAATTTTCAAAACAATCTATTGTGTTTAAAAACCTCTCAGATTTGTGCATATGCACTATAGTAACTTCTGCTACAGCAGCTACAATACTAACTGCAAATCTAAATTATCATAGTATCTACACTGGAAGTTTTCAAACTATTTTAATAGGAAGATTTCAACACAAATGAACTCTAGGCCTGATTGCTAGTGCCTTGAAGTATCTTTTACATCAGTGAGCAACATCCACCAGTGGAGCAATATCAGTGTAGCTACATGGGTGCAGAAAAACACAGCATAGAAAAGACCTCAGTTTTTATTTTCTTTGTATAGGTAAGTGTGATTGTAAATGCATGCACTCCAGCCTTAAGTTCTTTGTCCACAGAACATGTGTGGAATGGGCAATGGTATTGCAAGTTTCCACACACTACCCCTGGCCCAAATTCTGTAGGAATCACTTCTAGAAGTGAGAGGATAGTTCATTCTCCACACCATTTCTATTTTTGTCACTTTACCAAAACTACTAACTGTGGTGCCAGTTACAGACCTGATTCTGCCACCATTATTCACAGGGAGAACTACTCAATTCTACTGAGGTTCTTATACCACACCCATCTCCATGGTATCTGAATAATCTCTTACTCACACAACTAGTCCTATGAATTACTCATAAGAGTGGCAGGATCATGCACTATGACAATGATTTTTGTGTGTTGTATTGATTTTGAATTGGACTGAGACAACCAACTGATTTAACGTAAGCCACTGGGGTGGATGCAGACAGGCAGCTTGGAGCCAAAAGGCTCTGTGTCTCTTTAGCAATTCCCTGAACAATCCATCTAGTCCCCACCAGCTTAAAATATTTAACAATGTGTATGTGTGAACCTGTACCAATACAAACTTCCTAAGGTGTACTCACATTTGTTCCATTTTGAGCAATAGAATGGAACTTTCCTCATGCCTAAAGACTTTCTAATTAAAAATATCATCAGATACATTAGACTAACCCAAGAAATCAAAAACAGATTACTTTTAAATTAGTTATTCAAACATGAGAAATATATATTGAGTCACCATCTCTAGAGTTAGTCAACTGATTTCAATGAAGTCATTCCCTGGATGAATTTGGCCTATCATATTTGGTTGTATAATGAGATATATTTGCATTTAAAATGTTTCCAGAACCTTTTTCCTGTTGAGTACATAAGGTTTGCTTCTATATAGTTACAATAACTACATAACAGTTCAAGGAGTTGTATTTTGGCAATCTGTTTGTTACAAGAAACCCTCTTTAAACCAGGGCTGTTAAGGTTTTATACTAAAATCAATCAGAACTCTTTTTTTAAACTACAAACTACAGCAGGTAATTTGGATAAATGTTTAAATCACTAGTGAAGCTGGTATAACTTTGAACCTTCAAAATAACCCTCAGCAAAAATTACTCTAGTTTTACATAAAACAAACAGGTGTGGTTAGGCAGTAATTACAGTTTTATCAAAAGTAGGGTTGGTTTTATGATAACTATAAAAAGGAGTTTGTCCACACCAGCCTTTTTTCCCCACATGGTCTAGCCAGAACAAACCCTCTACAGCTGGTATTTTATTTATTTTAATTGCAACAATTATTTGTTTGAGTGTTGCAGGGAACACAATGGAGTGCACTACTGCAAGACTTCAAACCTCATTATGTGAACATGTAGTTTGGCTTTCTAATCTTTCCCCAAGATGCACAATGTATATGCGCAGTTAATGTGCACTTTTTCTGAAGTGTATGAAGCATGTTGAACTGTTAACAGGACTTACTCAGCCTGGGTTGGTTGCACAGCGTCAGTTAACTTCCTGAAGCAGCACGAGATGGGGATCACATATGTGCTACCCAACCGGGCACTGCTACCAAAAGTCTCTGAGTACAAGCAGAGGGGCACATGAACACCTAAAATGGAGCACCACAGAGACAGCACTCAAAGAAGAACTAACTGTTCTACACATAAAGTTATACTGCTATACTTCAGGGGTTTTTGCTACTTCATTATCTAGCCCCAAATGACGTCCTTTTGACACAGAGAGACAGCTTTCTCTCAAATGAATGAAAAGCATTCTGGTGCCTCCAATGGCAGTTTGAGAGGGATCCTCAGGGCCCAATTTGTCTCCGTCACTCACGCTGAGTGGTACCTTATTCTTCACATAGTCCCACCGAAATCCACCCCAGAAGTGTCCGTGTGAGACTACCCATCTGAGAAAATTACATCAATACATACCTTTTACAAGAATGAGCCCCTACTGTTCATCCTAACTAGGACCATCCCTTCCATTCATGTTCTGGGCTTTTGTACAGAAGAGACTGCTGGGTGTGCGAGATTACATGGGTTTTACGATATCAGTATTTGAGCCCCAACAGCAAGCCTGGTGCTCTGCAAACAAATATGACATGATCTGTATCCAAAGGAGTTCACCACATAGACCAGCCACAGACAAAAATTCATATTACATGGTGTACTGGGATGAGCTGGTTGCAGGATAACGTTCTAGCTAGCAATAGTATGCACAAACTGGGACTAGAAAGTGCCCATCAGAACTGATTTTAATTTTGACTTGCATTTCTAGACAGGAAAAGGAAAATTTACTGCTCCACTCTGTCACCATAAACAAAACTCTTACTTTTCATATTTTGTTGAAAGAAAACACAGTAAGATAAACAGGACATCATCAACATGAAAATAATACTTGTTTCTGACAGTGTCATAGTATTGTTAAAATAACTTCTTCAATTGCTGAAGCTGAAAGAAATTAGCAAGCAAAATTCAATTTCTCTGGTTTTTTTTTTTTTGAGTCTGTTGTTTACTCTGTGCTTTTGACAGAATTTTATAGGGAAACAATGAAACTGAGTGTGTACAAAGACATCCATCAAGGAAGAAACTGATAAAAGGCCCCAATCATACATGTTGAAGCATGTCGGCAGATCTCCACCTGTGCACACTGCCCCATTCAATCAGTGAGGCTCCATATGCAAGGTGGGGTCTGTCCATGCTTTGTGACTTGCAGGCCTGGGGACCCACAGGACAATCTTTAAAATAGGGGAACAAAAATACTCTTCTTAGAGAGTTGTTTAAGGATTTTTTAAAAAAATCTTCAGAATATTCTATTTAAAGGATACTGACAAAAGAAAAAAAACTAGGTAGACAGTGTACATTTAGATAAAACATTTTTCCATGGATCTAGATGTTTGTACAAACTAGGGAATGCACATTATTTTATTTTTATAGCTTTTATATCCATCTCTTTGTAGTAATTATATTTCACTGTAATTCTCTTGGTTTCTAGTGCATTCACGTAACAGTAAGGAGCCCTCCACTGGCCAGTATAATATCTGTAAATTCCCTCCATTGTTTAATTAAAGAGGCTGTAGCCTAACAAATAAGTGAACAGCTTCAGTCCTGCTGAGGGTCTATTAACTTTTTTCAGTTAAATGATATGATATTCAATTAAATGAGGATGAGTTTGCTTTAGAAAACTAGTGAGACTTATCTGATGTAAAGCATTTTACATTTATTTACTCTTCAGAACTGTTTTTTTTTTAATTCTCTTTAAAATCAGTCATGTTAGAAAAGGTTTAGGTGCTCAGATAGTGAAACAGGACAAACTGGGTTACCTTACTTCTCCCTCTTGAAGTAATAGCTCCCATGTGTGGATCTGTGACCTCTAGTGGGAATGAGCCTTGATGGTGAATTGTTTAATTTGATTATTTAAACAGCTAGCCCACCACTAGCATAACTTATCAAGGTCCTATCTACATAAATGGCAGCACTCTTCTTTTCTTATCTCAGATTTATTTTACATGCTTAAGTATCTATGTCCGTGACCCTACAATCAGATCCCTGAGAGAACACGCATGCGACCAAATGCAGACCTAATTACTTCAGTAGGGCTTTGGATTGGCACATGGGGCTACCCTTCTCAATCAGTCTGTAGAATCGGGGGTCTAAGTTTTATAATGTACTCATCATCATAGCATAAGTAGTGTATCTACCTAACTCACTACAGCCTCAGCCAGAATTTCCAGGACAAGTAGATGTAGGGTCCCCCAAATGTGGCAAGCCTATATGAGCTCTGTTCCCCTAAGTCCCTGCCTCAAAATCATGTTTAGCTCCAGTCCCCTCCTTGTCTCACTCATTTAGGTATTTTAATTTCTTTTTTGTTCTCTCCAGACCAATTTTTCTTTCATCCAGATATAAGGTGCCAGGCAGAGCAGAATCAGGACCATTATTTTTAGTGATGCTATTTGGGATAATCCTCTTTTTCAAATACTTTTGAAGACTAATTTTGGGGAGCTCATATAATTAATAACCTAACAGGAATAGAATGTCTGGCATCAGGGGTTGACAGAGGCAACAGCAGGAATTAGGAGTACCAATATTTGGCAAGTTCGAAGTGGCTCATCTGCCTGTACGAAAAAAGCATGTGTGGAAGCCCAGCTGTGCAGATCAGTGCATTTAATGAACAGAAATGTGGTTTTATTTTCATCTCTGAAAACTAGCTATACTGATTGCCAATGCAGATTGCAGTATATAAAGATGAAATGTGCTTTTGAACTGACAGAGATTAAAGCATGGGCATAATGTGCTTATAATGTGACTAAATTAATTATTACCACTCTGCACCAGTTTATGTCAATATGCTATAGACTTTGAAATGCATGTTGATTAAAAAAAAACAGACCAACCCAGAAGTATGATCAGCAATCACATAACACTGACTGAGAAGAGGAAATGAGGATAGCAAACTGAGAAACAAAGCCACATTAACAAAATGTTTTCAGCAGTCTTCTGCTAAATGAGACAACCTTGGATGTTCTTTTGAACACTGCTTGTTCTTTGAAGAAAGCAGCAGCCAAAATGTTTTAACTCATTAAATAAATTGAATTATTTTGAGTACAATATCATAACATCTCAACTCCTAACTTAGATCCGTTTGGAGGAGCAGGACCTATGTGAGTGCAGGGGTCTGTCCACCCCAAGAGTTTATTGCAGGATCAAGGCCTTATTAAAGTATTAAAAGGGATGCAGGAGAAACGACTGAAGTTAACACTCAAGGCAGCCACTGATCATCAGCCTAAAAACTGTACAAAACTCTAAGCATGGATGGGCCCAAAGCATTTTTCTTCAACAGTCAAAAATAAGAATAAAATGTCAGTTCCTTGATATAGAAAGAGTGGTCTTTGCTTTTAATGAGGTGTAGACAGACTGTTAGACTCCAGGAGCAAAGAACTGTCGGGATGGAGGCCAGAAATACTGTACACACTGTATAAAATTAAATTAATCCACATAATTAATATAAAACAGAAATCTGGAGGGAGTACCATACTCCTCACTGCATTCTCATCTGTACTCCTGTTCCGCTTGTTAAGGCACCAACCTCCTCATATTGCTCTCTGCCATCTGCAGGAATTTATTCCCCTTCCCACACCCCCAGTGTTCTCTAAAGTCAAGACTCCTCTTTTGCAGAAGATCACTAACTTTTAAAAATATCTTGATAAAAGCCAGAGAACACGTGACTCAAGATTTGTGTTAATTGTCATTTGTCAACCTGTTTTATTCACCAAGACTGTTTTACTGTGTTGACAGCCTCTACGTTTATTTAATCTTCTTTCCTTTATTTATGGCCTTTCTTTTAAGAGGAAGCAGTGGCTAAAACATTGCCAACACCACAATAAGAAACAGTTTGTTAATATTTAATGATGTTGCCTTTTGAACTGTCACATGCCTCAGGAAAGCAAAAAGAATGAAAGAAAAGAAACAGAGATTACAGCAATATCTTCACAGTCTAAATACATTTGAAAACAGAGGTAAAAACAGATGTATGAGATTCAAGTGTTTTCAGCTCTTTTAGTGCCGGAGGGCCATTTCAGCTGCTAGCTTTTGGGGGGGAACCTGTATTGAACTGAGTGAAGCTCCACAGCATGCAACTATTCACTAGAAGGTCCAGTGCTGCAAGATGTTCTGTGACTTCAGCTCCAAGCACCTCGCAGGATCATACCCTTCTTGTCCATGGGTGATGCTACTTCACAGGATAGAACATGTAAAATAATTAATCCATTTGAGAAGTTCACAAAACAAAAAAGAAACAAACACACACCTTTTATAGAAAATGAGTGCCCAAAAACCAGTGACAAAACTAGACCATAAAGGACCAGGTTCTCCAGACCCTTTGTGTTGCTCTGGTGGCAAAAGGGGCTACAAAGACAGCTTACCCAGCCTCCTACGGATTCTGCCAGTATAAGGGAATCTCCCTGTGGCAATAGTGCTGGTTATGCTGGCTCTCTGGTTAGCCTACCCACCCCTTGCAGTACCTGCCGTAGGAGGTATGTAGGGTGCATGGCTAGGCAAACAGGGCATGGCTGGAGCACCACTCTTTGGGCTATAGGATGCTGGGTGCAATTTAGAGCATCACTAAAAATCGCTCCAAACTGTGTCAGGACCTTACCAGCCCATGGACTGGGGCAATGCATAGATGGGGTTTCCACTCCCCCCCTGACTCCACACAGACTCACATTAAGTTGGCCAGAGCCTGCTTTCTCTTCTTTCTGCAGTTCATGTGTAAAAAATGTCGTATGCACATTTTTTTATTACTTAGGATTAGCTACTGCAGCATGTATGCACCACTGTACTAGACTATGTAGGAAAAGATACTTACACAATTGTCCTGTATAAACCATCACAGTGGTCTGTGGACAAGTAAATCTAAAAGGAATCCAGCAGTGGCTTTGCTGGGGGGGTCTGTGTTGTCTAGCAGTTAGAGCACAACACAGAGTCAGGATTTTGGGGTTTTCCTCTTGCCTCTGAAATTGACTCCTCTGTGGCCTCAAGCTGGGCACTTAGGCCCAAATTTTTAGAAGTGGCCTCTCATTTTTGGCATCTCAATTTTGAATTCAAAATTAAGGAAATCAATAGTAGAAGCCACTTTTGAAAATTTGAGACTCAATTTTCCCTTATGTAAAATGTAGGCCAGGATAGTTATCCACCACCCAGGTGCATAATGAGGCTAAATTCATTAACATCTGTTAAGTGTTTTGCGATCATCAGTTAAAAGGGGCAATCTATTAGAAGCATTGTCGCTGTCCTCGCACAGTCAAGGAACTATGATGTGATTGGAATAACAGAGACTTGGTGGAGTAACTCACATGACTGGAGCGCTGTCATGGATGGGTATAAACTGTTCAGGAAGGACAGGCGGGGAAGAAAAGGTGGAGGAGTTGCACTGTATGTAAGAGAGCAGTATGACTGCTCAGCGCTCCAGTATGAAACTGGAGAAAAGCCTGTTGAGAGTCTTTGGGTTAAGTTTAGAGGTGAGAGCAACAAGGGTGATGTCGTGGTGAGTGTCTGCTATAGACCATCAGACCATTGGCAGGGGAAGTAGAAGTGGGTGGCAACCTGGGCAGCAGTGACCATGAGATGGTCGAGTTCAGGATCCTGACAAAAGAAAGAAAGGAGAGCAGCAGAATATGGACCCAGAACTTCAGAAAAGCAGACTTTGACTCCCTCAGGGAACTGATGGGCAGAATCCCCTGGGAGGCTAATATGAGGGGGGGGAAGTAATCCTGGAGAGCTGGCTGTATTTTAAAGAAGCCTTATTGAAGGCTCAGGAACAAACCATCCCGATGTGCAGAAAGATTAGCAATACGGAAGGTGACCAGCTTGGCTCAACAGAGAAATCTTTGGTGAGTTTAAACACAAAAAGGAAGCTTACAAGAAGTGGAAACTTGGACAGATGACTGGGGAGGAGTATAAAAATATTGCTCGAGCATCCAGGGGTGTAATCAGGAAGGCCAAAGCACAATTGGAGTTGCAGCTAGCAAGAGATGTGAAGGGTAACAAGAAGGGTTCCTACAGGTATATTAGCAACAAGAAGAAGGTCAGGGAAAGTGTGGGGCCCTTACTGAATGGTGGAGGCAACCTAGTGACCGATGATGTGGAAAAAGCTGAAGTACTCAATGCTTTTTTTGCCTCAGTCTTCACAGACAAGGTTAGCTTCCAGATTGCTGCACAGGGCAGCACAGTATGGGGAGGAGGTGAGCAGCCTGCAATGGTGAAAGAACAGGTTAAGGACTATTTAGAAAAGCTAGACATGCACAAGTCCATGGGGCCAGATCTAATGCATCCGAGGGTGTTGAGGGAGTTGGCTGAGGTGATTGCAGAGCCATTAGCCATTTTCTTTGAAAACTCGTGGTGATTGGCAGAGGTTCCGAATGATTGGAAAAAGGCAAATATAGTGCCCATCTTTTAAAAAGGGAAGAAGGAGAATCCGGGGAACTACAGACCGGTCAGCATCACCTCAGTTCCTGGAAAAATCATGGAGCAGGTCCTCAAGGAATCCATCTTGAAGCACTTGAAGGAGAGGAAGGTGATCAGGAACAGTCAACATGGCTTCACCAAGGACAAGTCATGCCTGACCAACCTGATTGCCTTCTATGATGAGATAACTGGCTCTGTGGATATGAGGAAAGTGGTGGACGTGATATATCTTGACACTAGCAAAGCTTTTGATACCATCTCCCAGAGTATTCTTGCCAGCAAGTTAAAAATATATGGATTGGATGAATGGACTATAAGGTGGATAGAAAGCTGGCTAGCTCATCAGCCTTAACGGGTAGTGATCAATGGCTCAAGGTCTAGTTGGCAGCTGGTATCAAGCAGAGTGCCCCAGGGGTCGGTCCTGGGGCCGGTTTTGTTCAACATCTTCATTAACGATCTGGATGATAGGATGGATTGCACCCTCAGCAAGTTCACGGATGACACTAAACTGGGGGGAGAGGTAGATATGCTGGAGGGTAGGGAGAGGGTCCAGAGTGACCTTGACAAATTGGAGGATTGGGCCAAAAGAAATCTGATGAGGTTCAACAAGGTCAAGTGCAGAGTCCTGCACTTAGGACGGAAGAATCTTTTGCACTGCTACAGGCTGGGGACCGACTGGCTAAGCAGCAGTTCTGCAGAAAAGCACCTGGGGATTACAGTGGACAAGAAGCTGGATATGAGTCAACAGTGTGCCCTTGTCACCAAGAAGGCTAACGGCATATTGGGCTGCATTAGTAGGAATATTGCCAGGAGATCGAGGGAAGTGATTATTCCCCTCTATTCGGCACTGGTGAGGCCACATATGGAGTATTGCATCCAGTTTTGTGCCCCCCATTATAGAAAGGATGTGGACAAATTGGAGAGAGTCCAGCGGAGGGCAACGAAAATAATTAGGGGGCTGGGGCACATAACTTATGAGGAGAGACTGAGGGAACTGGGCTTATTTAGTCTACAGAAGAGAGGAGTGAAGGGGGATTTGATAACAGCCTTCAACTACCTGAAAGGGGGTTCCAAAGAGGATGGAGCTAGACTGTTCTCAGTGGTGGCAGATGACAGAACAAGGAGCAATGGTCTCAAGTTGCAGTGGGGGAGGTCTAGGTTGGATATTAGAAAAAACTATTTCACTAGAAGGGTGGTGAAGCACTGAAATGGGTTACCTAGGGAGGTGATGGAATCTCCATCCTTAGAAGTTTTTAAGGCCCGGCTTGACAAACTCCTGGCTGGGATGATTTAGTTGGGGTTGGTCCTGCTTTAAGCAGGGGGTTGGATTAGATGACCTCCTGAAGTCTCTTCCAACCCTAATCTTCTATTCTATGATTCTAAGTAAACCAAGTGTGCTCATCCAACTAAATACTTCAAATTTTCCACATATAAAACCCACAGCACTTAACTCTGTGACCTGTAAACCAACTTTACTTCTACAACAGTAAGGATCAGATTCTGTGCTACACCTCTTAAGAGGCACAGGTCAAGATGGCTGCTCTAACTTTCATCTGGGGCTGCTCTAGTTTACAGCAGCCTTGCATGGCTGCCTTTGGGCTATAAAATGCAATGTAGATGTTCGGGCTTGGCTAGGGCTGGAGCCCAAACATCTACACTGCAATTTTATAGTCCTGCAGACTGATCCCTGTGACCCCGAGTCAGATGACATAGGCCAGCTGTGGGTGTTTTATTGCAATGTAGACATTCCCAACATGGCTTAACATTCACTGAGTGCTTCAGCACTTAAAGTTATGCACAGAAGTCTAAGCACTTCAGCACTAATCTGTCTGAGTTTTAAATTAATTTACCTCTACAAGCTGCTACAAACATTAGAAGTTTGGCTGCAATAAGAATCTCCTCCTGCAGGTGTGACGGAGGGGAGCTCAGCAACACAAACTCCTGGAAGTCTGGGGACACACAAAATATTCGGATGTAGAAAGCTGTGTTTGCCTGGTGCTTAATATATTTTTTTTTACAAAACACCTAGTGTAGGACCCTGATGACATAGAAAGCCATGTGTGCTCAGCACAGAACTTTACTTTACACCAGGTCATATCCATTTTAGATACATTCATTTTTAATATAAGTCCCATACAGACAACTTCCTTTTCTTAGATTTCAGGTTGCTAGAGTAAATATAAACCTTATATAAAACACTGAATGTGCCAAGAAAGTTATAATTCAGAAATGTAAGCCTTAAAGGGTATGGAAATAGCCGGGGTAGTTTAAAGAAATATGCCTTATAATTCACAAATGTGAAAATTCATTTTACACATCCAACTATCAACCTTATCTCTAACCCACAAGACAAACTTACAACTCTTTCAATATATATGCCATTATGGCCCTAATCCTGCAAAGATTTATGCACGTGCTTAAGCTTACACACAGGGAGTAGTCCTATTGACTTCAGGGGATCACTCACAGTGAGTAAAGTTAAGCACATCGGAGCCTTTGCAGGATGGAAACCTATACAGTTTACATCAGCTTTGCAAAACTGAAATGAAAATGTACTGGCCTGCTTACAAAATCTATTTGTCTGATGAAGACTACAATTAAAGTAATACTTTAGCCCCCGCCAAGATATTACATACCGTAGGCGAGTGGAGGAGTACAATTTAGCAATGCTGCTTTATTTGAGCATAAGCTTTCGTGAGCTACAGCTCACTTTTTCCGATGAAGTAAGCTGTAGCTCAAGAAAGCTTATGCTCAAATAAATTTGTTAGTCTCTAAGGTGCCACAAGTACTCCTTTTCTTTTTGCGGATACAGACTAACACGGCTGCTACTCTGAAACCTGTCGCAATGCTGCTTGACATAACTGAACATCTATATATACATACTAAAACAGAAGCCATATATGCATCTGTGCCAAGAGCCCTAGACCATTGTGATATTAGAGGTATAATTCAACCAATCACCACTGTTACTCTACAGCTAATTTGCATGTAAGAATTTCATTGCTTGTAAAGAGTCAGTGATATGAGGGACACAGCACAGATAGTGGATTATTTGGTCCAACTGCAACGGTTCTTCAAAGGCTGATTCTGCCACCTGTACAAATCAACATAAACTCCCCAATGCAACCCACACACAAACCAACACAGAAAACCCCAGCACAATCCCCCAGACACATCAACACAACCAGCGCACACAATAACCTCACACACACACATAGCCCATCACAGTAGCACCCCCCCTCATTAGCCACCTACACAAGTCAATACAAATCTCCCAGCACAAACTAAACACTCACCCAAATCATCAGTTCATAGTTTCTTAGAGCCCCCTGCCTAGGGAGTGCAGCAGTCCCCTGCTGGTGGAGTCAGGTAGGCTGGTGAGTTGCCTGGGCACGGTGTCTAGAACCTTTTACTGCCACCATAAAACCATAAACATGAGCAGCAAGCCATGGATCATCACTCAGATACATATATTAATGATGTCCATATAGAAAAATAACTGTTTTATGGGTTAGAGATAAGGCTGCCAGAATGTATACAATACATTTTCTCTTGTTCTTATTGCCATTAACCAAATGTGTGAACTGTATTGGCTATTTAAATTACTGTAATGAGTTATTTCCATGCTTTAAGGCTTCAGAATTTTAAAAACTGTAATGTTCTTTTTGAGTGTTTTATATAAGGGTTCTATTTGCTGCAGCATTTGTAACTGTCTGTTAAGTTTTTTGCTGGGGGTAGTACTTGTAATGATCAAGATCCTCATAATGAATACTTCTCCAGTGCTTTAGAAAAAGAAAATATTGATTTTCAATACAGTCCCATTCATTACAGTACAGAACTGTTTATGTGTTGCAGCTTTTGATTGCTACCAATCTGCCTGGTACATATGATTTTTATTGATTTCAGTGTACTGTCTATTCAATAGTAGTACAGAATTGGGCAGAGTTGTCCATCAGCTCTAAAGGTAATTAGAAAAACTTTTGTAGAGGACATATTAGTTGTCTGTGCACAAACCGAGATAAAATGAAATTATTGGAACATGTATATAAACTGACCTCCACTGAGGTGAACAGTAAGTGGTTATATCCAGTATATCATATATGCCAAATGTATTGAAACCAAATTTTTGTCTAATTATACTGTCTAATCTATGGGTCATATGATAAGTTGTTTTGTGCATATTTCACTGGGCAATGGTAATCTGTTCTATACCTTTTAAATTGTAGATGGGTTCCTAATACTCCTTATTGAAGGTTACTTTTGCCCCATAGGCAGATAATTACCGGTAAGCAATACAGCTGCTCTCCAAACTACTCTACATTAAATTAGCAGGGCAGTTGTTTTCCATGATTCTTTAGATGGAGAATCTATCCCTGTCATAGGATTGTGCTCTGGAATCTATGTCTTCATTAAAAAGATAACTCTCTAGCCCTTAAGTTTGCAAAGGAAACCTAGTTCAGAATGTGACTTGAATTTAAATCAGTGTAGTTGTTTTCCTGAGACTGCAAATAATGAGCATGAAACAATAGCTCTGTGATGTGTGAACCACCCCATTCAGCTCAGCTGGGGTGTTAACTCTGAAGCCTAATGTTAATTGTTGATCATTTTAACAGAACATCTATCAAATAAATGTATCCACCACTGTTGAATTCAATCGTGGGTCACACATGAGGGCCAAAGGGGCTTCTGGTTGCTGTCATAGGTGAAGGGGTCATTAACAGATTTTTAAATCTCAAGTTCACTCTCCTTTTGTGGGCAGGGGTGGAGGTAAGATACATCCTCCTTTCCATTCACAAAAGCTTCAAATTAGCCTGGGTTCCAGGAAGCCAAACAGCCTCGACCCATTATTGAGTGCCCACTATGTCGTTATTAAAGCTCCAGACTTGTTCAGGACTACCTTGACAATTATGCATTCTCAATACAAAATCCTGCTGCACACTAGAAATTGAAAATTTATGGAAAGCGTTAACTGAAAGACATTCTAAAATGGAGATTTAGCATAAAAATTAATCAATTATATTTAATTCTACAAAAATCCTTCTGTTTAACTTATCTAAAGCTGCCACGGAAATTCCACTCTGCCACATGATTCAGCAATGCCATGCTGAAGATAACAGGGGGTCTTCCTATAGAATTTACGTCCAATGTGCTGCAGAGTTTAGAGGCCCTAAGTATGACTTTCCTTCAAAACAAGTCCGTGGGAGGCACACCTTTCAACACCAAGTATATATATTGCTTGGAGCCTATCTACACACAAAGGTGATACCGCTTTCACTGCACCATTATTGTTAAAGCTGTACAATTCCCCTAGTGTGGATGCACGTATACTGATATAAAGGTGCTTTATGACAGCATAGCTATTTTTGTACAGGGAGGGCAATAAGCTATACTAGTATAAGGCACCTTTATACCAGTATAACTGCATTCAGACTAGGAATCCAGACTAGGAATCCAAACTGTTCCTAACAATTTTATTTCTGTCTCTGTAGAAAATCCACACAATGGGAAGTAGGAGCTGAGTTATTCCTGTTCCACTTGTTCTGATCATATACACAACCCTTAAAGTCACATCATTTGGTTTTAGTGACCATTCTTTGCAATTATATGGATCCAAATTTACTTTACACACTTGTAAGGAGAAGGGAGCATATGCCTCAGATATTTCAAACTAAAGACTTATAGTTGTTTAGCACTGAACCAGAAGAATATATTTTCCTGATATCTCCAAAGTAGTTCAATTACAAAGAGCTATTCCTAAAACTAGCTCATAGATATCACTTACAGACAGTTTGTAATGGGAAACATATGCCTTCTAGTTAGATTAATACATTTAAATAGATTAGTGATGAGATGCAGCTGTGGGGTGGAGATCTTTTAAAAGCTGCCCTTCTTATTGCCAAATATAATGATATAAGGACGATTTTCAGCTCACTTATTGTTGATCTTTATGTGAGGGAAATTTTTCAAAGTGAATATTTCATACTCAAACTGTACTGTGGAAAATCAAGAGGAACACAGAAGTTATGAAAACAAGATATGAGAAAACAGAAGACAAAATGATGAAGCAAAATGCAATTAACAAAATGTAGATTGAAGAAAAATTAAAAAGAAAGACCACCTGTGGAAATTAGAAAACTAAGGCAAATGTTAAAACTATTAAAAGGGATAGAAGAGAGAAGATGGAAGTAACAGGTAAAACAAGTGATGCCAGAAGTTCATGTGGCCATTCTTTGTTGGGGGAAAAAAATAAACGAGGCTCTTGATATAACAGAATTAATTCTTCAACAAATAAACTGTGTAAAATTATACAAGTCAGAGGAAAGAAAGTTCATGGGACAGTTTTCTACCTGAAATGGAGACCAGTAGAGGTAACATGGGTAAAATAATTGACTTTCTGGCCACTCTCTACACCCTGCTGGTGTTTTGGATAGTAACACTCACTCATCTACACTTACATCCACAGGTGTGTAAGAGGAGCAGACTCTCTGAATCACGCAAAGCAGTTCTCTTGCTTCCGAAGCCATTTGCTTTCCTCCTTTATGACAATCACAGCAGTTTATTTATTATGCCTCTGGCTGCAAGACAGGCAACATTCAGTCCATGTGTCTGGCCAGTAAAATAATACCTCGTGAAAACTGCATGGTATCAGTGCTGCTTGTCACCACACAAAGAGCCACTGTCCCTTCTTCCTCTTCTACAAACTGTGAAAGACCAAGAACTGTTCTAGAGATAACAAAGGTCAAATAACTTGTAGCAGTCACTAAGGGTTGCAGGAAATTTACCTGTATAATTTCAGAGAAAACAGATCCACAAAATGTGCTGCATAAGATTAGTATTCTATTTAATTTTCTGGCACTGCACAAATTTCCTCAGGATCTCAGCCTGGAAGAAGGAAATGTATTACTGTTAATTTCAGTTAATAGGGAATATGTCTGTGTACAGGAAATAAAACTCTATGGGCCAAAGATTCCTAATAAGAAGAGTTGAGTTTTTCACATAGCAAAAGCCTCAGAAAGTACAAACAGGCAAGAAAATCACATGGAATTGTTCACAGATTTCTAAACATTTGTCTCTATGTGCTCTTATTGTTATTGCCCTTTCATTTCGTGTATTTGCACATACCAAATAACAGAGCTGAAAAAATCCCATGCATAGCTGAACCATGGTGATTGCTAGAGAATGACACTGCGGGCAGGCATGCCCTGCTTCCTCAGCAGGCCCACTCTGACAGCTTTCAGCTTCAATCAGAGTCATTTTTGTGAAACAACAACCTTTGAGTCCCAACCCTGGCTGCATTGACTGCACTGAGAGTAGGCTTAGGGTATGTCTACACTATGAAATTAGGTCGAATTTATAGAAGTCGGTTTTGTAGAAAGCGTTTTTATACAGTCAATTGTGTGTGTCCCCACATAAATGCTCAAAGTGCATGTAGTCAGCGGAGTGTGTCCACAGTACCGAGGCAACCGTCGACTTCCGGAGCATTGCACTGTGGGTAGCTATCCCACAGTTCCCACAGTCTCCGCCGCCCATCTGAATTCTGGGTAGAAATCCCAGTGCCTGATGGGGCTAAAACATTGTCGCGGGTGGTTCTGGGTACATATCATCAGGCCCCCCTTCCCTCCCTCCTTCCGTGAAAGCAAGGGCAGACAATCGTTTCGCGCCTTTTTTCTTGAGTTACCTGTGCAGACGCCATACCACAGCAAGCATGGAGCCCGCTCAGCTCACTGTCACCATATGTCTCCTGGGTGCTGGCAGACGTGGTACTGCATTGCTACACAGCAGCAAATTGCCTTTTGGCAGCAGACAGTGCAGTATGACTGGTAGCCGTCGTCGATGTAGTCCTGGATGCTCTTTTAACCAACCTCGATGAGGTCGGGGCGCCTGGGCGAACATGGGAGTGACTCAGCCAGGTTATTTCCCTTTTAAGTTTCGTCTCATGGTGATTGAGTCCTACTGGCAGTGCACTGTCTTTTAATCTGCTGCCAGCAGAAGACAATGGCCAGTAGTCCTACTGCACCGTCTTCTGCCGAGCACCCAGGAGACGACGATGGCTAGCGGTCGTACTGCACAGTCTGCTGCCAGCAAGATGTATAAAGATAGATGAAGTGGCTCAAAACAAGAAATAGACCAGATTTGTTTTGAATTCATTTTCTCCTCCCTCCCTCCGTGAAATCAACGGCCTGCTAAACCCAGTTTTGAGTTCTATCCTTGAGGTTTTGAGTTCTATCCTTGAAGGGGCCATTCAGTTTCTCGCAAAGCCACCCCCTTTGTTGATTTTAATTCCCTGTAAGCCAACCCTGTAAGCCATGTCGTCAGTCGCCCCTCCCTCCGTCAGGGCAATGGCAGCCAATCATTCTGTGCCTTTTATCTGTGCAGATGCCATACCACGGCAAGCATGGAGCCCGCTCAGATCACTTTGGCAATTAGGAGCACATTAAACACCACACGCATTATCCAGCAGTATATGCAGCACCAGAACTTGGCAAAGTGAAACCGGGCGAGTAGGTGACGTCAGTGCGGTGACGAGAGTGATGAGGACATGGACACAGACTTCTCTCAAAGCATGGGCCCTGGCAATGTGGACATTATGGTGCTAATGGGGCAGGTTCATGCGGTGGAATACCGATTCTGGGCTCGGGAAACAAGCACAGACTGGTGGGACCGCATAGTGTTGCAGGTCTGGGACGATTCCCAGTGGCTGCAAAACTTTCGCATGCGTAAGGGCACTTTCATGGAACTTTGTGACTTGCTTTTCCCTGCCCTGAAGCGCATCAATACCAAGAGGAGAGCAGCCCTCACAGTTGAGAAGCGAGTGGCAATAGCCCTGTGGAAGCTTGCAACGCCAGACAGCTACCGGTCAGTCGGGAATCAATTTGGAGTGGGCAAATCTACTGTGGGGGCTGCTGTGATGCAAGTAGCCCATGCAATCAAAGATCTGCTGATATCTAGGGTAGTGACCCTGGGAAATGTGCAGGTCATAGTGGATGGCTTTGCTGCAATGGGATTCCCTAACTGTGGTGGGGCCATAGACGGAACCCATATCCCTATCTTGGCACCGGAGCACCAAGCCGGCGAGTACATAAACCGCAAGGGGTACTTTTCAATAGTGCTGCAAGAACTGGTGGATCACAAGGGACGTTTCACCAACATCAACGTGGGATGGCCAGGAAAGGTACATGACGGTCACGTCTTCAGGAACTCTGGTCTGTTTCAAAAGCTGCAGGAAGGGACTTTATTCCCAGACCAGAAAATAACCATTGCGGATGTTGAAATGCCTATAGTTATCCTTGGGGACCCAGCCTACCCCTTAATGCCATGGCTCATGAAGCTGTACACAGGCAGCCTGGACAGTAGTCAGGAGCTGTTCAACTACAGGCTGAGCAAGTGCAGAATGGTGGTAGAATGTGCATTTGGACATTTAAAAGCGCGCTGGTGCAGTTTACTGACTCGCTTAGACCTCAGCGAAACCAATATTCCCATTGTTATTACTGCTTGCTGTGCGCTCCACAATATCTGTGAGAGTAAGGGGGAGACGTTTATGGCGGGGTGGGAGGTTGAGGCAAATCGCCTGGCCGCTGGTTACGCACAGCCAGACACTAGGTCAGTTAGAAGAGCACAGGAGGGTGCGGTGCGCATTAGAGAAGCTTTGAAAACCAGTTTCATGACTGGCCAGGCTGCGGTGTGAAAGTTCTGTTTGTTTCTCCTTGATGAAACCCCCCGCCCCTTGGTTCACTCTGCTTCCCTGTAAGCTAACCACCCTCCCCTTCTCCCTTCGATCACTGCTTGCAGAGGCAATAAAGTCATTGTTGCTTCACATTCATGCATTCTTTATTCATTCATCACACAAATAGGGGAATAACTACCAAGGTAGCCCAGGAGGGGTGGTGGAGGAGAGAAGCACCAGGAGGGGTGGTGGAGGAGGGAAGGACAAGGCTACACAGCACTTTAAAAGTTTAAAACTTTAAAACTTATTGAATGCCAGCCTTCTGTTGCTTGGGCAATCCTCTGGGGTGGAGTGGCTGGGTGGCTGGAGGCCCCCCCACCGCGTTCTTGGCGTCTGGGTGAGGAAGCTATGGAACTTGGGGAGGAGGGCGGTTGGTTACACAGGGGCTGTAGCGGCGGTCTGTGCTCCTGCTGCCTTTCCTGCAGCTCAACCATATGCTGGAGCATATTACTTTGATCCTCCAGCAGCCTCAGCATTGAGTCCTGCCTCCTCTCATCACACTGCTGTCACCTTTCAGCTTCAGCCCTCTCTTCAGCCCACCACTTACTCTCTTCAGCTCGCCACCCTCTCCTCCCAGTCATTTTGTGCTTTCCTGCACTCTGACATTGTCTGCCTCCACGCATTCATCTGCGCTCTGTCAATGTGGGAGGACAGCATGCGCTCAGAGAACATTTCATCGCGAGTGCGTTTTTTTTGCCTTCTAATCTTTGCTAGCCTCTGGGAAGGAGAAGAACCTGTGATCCTTGAAACACATGCAGCTGGTGGAGAAAAAAAAAAGGGACAGTGGTATTTAAAAAGACACATTTTATAGAACAGTGGGTACACTCTTTCACGGTAAACCTTGTGTTAATATTACATACACAGCACATGTGCTTTCATTCCAAGGTTGCATTTTGCTTCCCCCCACCGCGTGGCTAGCCCCTCCCCCCTCCCTGTGGCTAACAGTGGGGAACATTTCTGTTCAGCCACAGGCAAACAGCCAGCAGGAACGGGCACCTCTGAATGTCCCCTTAAGAAAAGCACCCTATTTCAACCAGGTGACCATGAATGATATCACTCTCCTGAGGATAACACAGAGAGCTAAAGAACGGATGTTGTTTGAACGACAGCAAACATACACTGCAATGCTTTGTTCTACAATGATTCCCGAGTACGTGCTACTGGCCTGGAGCGGTAAAGTGTCCTACCATGGTGGATGGAATAAGGCTGCCCTCCCCAGAAACCTTTTGAAAAAGGCTTTGGGAGTACATCCAGGAGAGCCGCGAATGCCAGGGCAAATGAATCATTAAACATGCTTGCTTTTAAACCATGTATAGTATTTTAAATGGTACACTCACCAGAGGTCCCTTCTCTGCCTGGCGGGTCCGGGAGGCAGCCTTGGATGGGTTCGGGGGGGTACTGGCTCCAGGTCCAGGGTGAGAAACAGTTCCTGGCTGTTGGGAAAACCGGTTTCTCCACTTGCTTGCTGTGAGCTATCTACAACCTCATCATCATCATCTTCCTCGTCCCCAAAACCTGCTTCCGTGTTGCCTACATCTCCATTGAAGGAGTCAAACAACACGGCTGGGGTAGTGGTGGCTGAACCCCCTAAAATGGCATGCAGCTGAACATAGAAGCACATGTTTTACACTCTGACCCAGAGCGGCCGTTCGCCTCTCTGGTTTTCTGGTAGGCTTGCCTCAGCTCCTTAAGTTTCACGCGGCACTGCTTCGGGTCCCTGTTATGGCCTCTGTCCTTCATGCCCTGGGAGATTTTGACAAATGTTTTGGCATTTCGAAAACTGGAACGTAGTCTGATAGCACGGATTCCTCTCCCCATATAGCAATCAGATTCCGTACCTCCCATTCGGTCCATACTGGAGCTCTTTTGCGATTCTGGGACTCCATCATGGTCACCTCTGCTGATGAGCTGTGCATGGTCACCTGCAACTTGCCACGCTGGCCAAACAGGAAATTGAAATTCAAAAGTTCGTGGGCCTTTTCCTGTCAACCTGGCCAGTGCATCTGAATTGAGAGTGCTGGACAGAGCAGTCACAATGGAGCATTCTGGGATAGCTCACGGAGCCCAATACCATCTAATTGTGTCCACAGTACCCCAAATTCGACCCAGCAAGGCCGATTTCAGCGCTAATCCCCTTGTTGGGGGTGGAGTAAGGAAATCGATTTTAAGAGCCCTTTAAGTTGAAAAAAAGGGCTTCATCGTGTGGACGGGTACAGGGTTAAATCGATTTAACGCTGCTAAATTCAACCTCAACTCCTAGTGTAGACCAGGGCTTAGTCCCCAAATGACTAAAAGGCAGATACTGTTTGGAGTAAATTATCACAGTCAAGGCTGGTTCCAGCAAATGCAAGGCCTTCAGTGAAACCATTCAACTGCCCACCCCAGTCCCTACCACTCTGTGAGGTCTAAGACTCAGCGCATCTCACACCTTCCCCAGATTTCTCAACTATGCCATGTGTGGGGCTCAGGCCAACGGGGTCAATGGAGCGGGGAAAACAATAGGGAATGTGTCCGGAATTGGTGAACTTGTTGGTGAAAGGAAGGAACATGTGCTCTATCCCAACCAGGGCTGCAATAAAGGGGGAGCTTTCCTGATTCCCTAACAGGCTCAAGTTATCACCACAGAGCTCTAAATCAGCACGAAAGAGCTCATACTCCATAGCACTGGAGAATGATCAGTGAACATTATATTAGCATTTCAACCTGTCCCTAAGTAGGCAGAATCCTCTGCAGCTGCCAATTTGCCAGTCTTGTCTGAACTGGCCCTGAATAAGGCATAATATTTTATTGTGGAATAAAATAAATTGAGATTGAAAAGTTCTTTTAAGCCATTTAGTTTATCCCACTCCAACTGCAGCAAGGCTGTTCCCTCCATGATATTCTTCAGTGCTTTGTCTTGTGTTTTAAATGACTCAAGAGATAGAGCTTCCACCACTTCCCTCGGGAAATTAGTCCACAGTCTAATAGACTTCACTGTCAGGATATATTTCCTGATGTTCAGCCTCCTGTAGTTTTCCTTTGTTCTGTTCCATCTCATTGCTCCCAGTTATTTCCTGTTGGACAATCCTAAGCAATCCCTCTCTCTCTTCTGTGTTTACACCTTCACAGACAAAACTGTCTTAATAGAAGCTGATAGATTTTGCTGTATATTACAGTATTCACCTTTTTATATGCAGCAGTGAAATGAGAATGTGATCATGCCTTAAACAGGGATTTTCTAGTGTAATTCACTGCTGCTCTTCTCCCCTAGTACTCTTGGGAGCCAATCAATAGTGACTCCATACAAATCACTACCTTTCTCCTACCCAGGGTCATCTAAAACAGGAGGTAGGGGACAGCAAGGAAGGGGAACAGCAGAGATCCAAAATGGGACAATACAGAAGCTGGGGAACTGCAAATGGATGTGGTTGAAGGAACTAGCATTAAAGCCAGTGACAACAGTCATAGGGGAGCATCAAGACAAGGAGAAGCTGTAAGGCATGGCACTATAGCATCTAGTGGGTTCCTATTAAGGATTCACCCTCAAGTCTAATATAAGTCTTTACTAGGGATGGCACGAAGGAAATACCATATATACACAAGATGTTGGTTGCAATAAAATATCCTAAATAAATTCACAGGCGAACAAGTAGGTATAAGGGCAATTTTAAGCCCTATGGTTTCCCAGGCCTAGTACCTGGGTTGCCCTTTGAAAGCTTTCCTCTCTGGGAGGAATTGATCCTTCCCAGCAATTGAATCCACTAGATGGCTACTTGTATTTAACATCAACCTGTGCTGGAGGCTCTTCAGAGCTGACCTGGGCCTAATTCAAAGGCCTGAGCTCTAGATAATTTAAAGTTCCTACACAGCTTGCCTCACTAGTGCACTTCTAAGCATCTGGAAGGGCTTGCAAATCAGAACACTCATGGTGACTTCATTGCTGGCACCATTCTCCCCACTTCAAGTATTTTCTAAAATACTTAAAGTAACTTTCGTATCCACGTAAGATGTGAAACTTGCTAATATTACTTGTAGAGTAAAAGCCGAGTTTGTTTCTTACTTTTCAATTAGTCGATAACTAGAGATTTCATTTTCCATTTCCCAGACCCTGCCTTCTCCTGTAAAGACAGGAGCAGAGGCTGAATCATACTTCCTAATTTTTTCCTGTTTTCTCATGCATACATACCCCTGGAAGAACAGCTGGTAAGGGCAGCTTGCTGCTGTTGTCAAAGCCAAGGACAAGAGACAGGGCAAGGAGCTAGCTCAGGGATCAGTCTCCCTCCTTGGTGCACCACATAAGACTGTCAAATAGCAGCCAGTAAGTAGCCTAACCGGTACTGTACATCTATCCATCTGCTCACGGCTGCTGTTCTATATGCCTCCAAACTACACCCTTCTCCTCCAACCTTCCCTCACAGCCTCTACACTCAGCAAAGAGATTTTGGATTCTCCATGGCCCCACATCAGTACCTGGGGTTTGCTGCTTTGTCTCGCACAGCTGAATCACTGATGAGGCAAAAGGGGAACATTGCTTTTATCTGGGAGATGGCCCTGGTGGCCTGTGATATACAGGAAATCAGACTAGATGATGTGATGGTCCTATCTAGCATTAAACTCTATGACTCTTGTCATCAGAGACAGGCCTCAGCCAGGGCCAGATTGCCTGTGACTCTTGCACCTACTAATATCTTTTGAGCAAACTCCAAAATCTTAAAAAACTTTCAGGTAATGATCAGGAGATAAGGCATGAGTAGAAATGTCTAAGTATATCTGCCCCAGGGAAACTATTGAAATTTGGGCCATCTGATGCAATTAAAGGCAAAAAAGAACACCTCTGAGGCAGGGAAATCTTCTCTCACCTTCCTTAATTTTGAATACTGCGAAGTGCTGGAGTTGGGCTCAAGTCTCAGAAGTTCAGATCCAGATGTACATTTTAAAATTCAAAGGTGTTGAGTTATGGGGTTTTTGTTTAAGTCCATCTCTACTAACATCAGAGAGACATTGAGCCAAGAGTCTGGCTTTGTCAGGAAAAAGTTTTGCTTCTGAAAAGATGGAGAGACAGAAAAACATTCTTAAAAAAATTGGTGAAGAACACTAAAAACAACTTTGTTTCTTCTAGATCCTGGGCCCAAGACAACCAAGTCCTGATCCTCAGTTACAATGTTCCTGTGCTTAGGACAGTGTGGGGGATGGAACTGAAGTTCACATTATGCCAACTTTGTCCCTGGAGTTGTGCATGGCCCTGGCCGGCCCCTACTCGGAGAGCAATCTCCAGGCTTCTCTAACTGATGCTTTGCTTTCCATGGCACCCTTACAGCCCTGAGAAACAGAGAATAGCTGTGGTTTAGTGCACTTTGGAGCTGCCACCAAATCCGCAGGCGCTGGGGACCCAAACCAATGTAGATCTTATACTAGCTCTACCCTAGTTGGGGATACTTGCCATGCAAGGTGTATGATCCCAGTTCTACCACTTTAAGGCTATTTTATGCTGCTAGAGTGGCATGAAGGGGCTTCAATGTAACTGAGAATCAGTCTTGGATGCTTAAGTCATAACTGAATCAGAAATATTATAACTCAATATCTGAAACATTTACTAAGGTACAATACATTATTTTCTGCATACAGAAAATCACCCCTGGTGGGGTGATACAGGAGCCAATGAGAAAGGGGAAAATGTATATGAACAAAAGAAACTAAATTTAAGATTGACAAGCCTGTTAACCAGGACCTTCCAGTAGGTCTTAATTTAATATTTAACCTACTAGTAAGGAACAAAACTCAGTCTCATGAAGTAAAAACAAACTTCAGAACCCATATCTAAGGAAATCTTCCCAAGTCAAAAAAAAAAAAAAAAGGCAGCAAATGTGTGAAATAGATATTACCAGAAACCCAGGAGGGGCAGAGTGCAGAATTCAGGAACTTGGTAACCCATGCCTGTTTAAAACCTTTTCTTTTTTGAGGGGGAGGGGGAGCGGAAGGACATGGAGAATTAACGGATTTTAATTCATCAGCATTAAAGAAACCACACCCCTGCACACATTTTTATGGAAATATGCGCAAAAATACAATTTATTTTGAAATGTCATACATGTATATTTGTGTTGATAATTATCTATTATTCTTATTATGGAAATAGGCAATCTCCATAAATATATGTAGCATTTTATAAATGTTTTACACAAGACAATTAGTACCGGTAAATAACTTAGTGAGAAATGAATGATTAAATCCATGTTTTACTTAATGTACCATTTAAGGGCAAGTCTGGTATGATTATTATTCTGATTTGAATTGAACTGGACTCGAAGTAGTACTGGAAATTTCATAGGACTTGTCGAGACATCTGTCTGAGGGGAAAACTAGAGATCAAAACCATAATTTATTTGTGTTTATTGGCAGAGTTTGCTAAAAGACTTTCGAGAAGAATATTTTTGAGAATCTTTGTTGATATAAAGTATGTTAGAACAGAGCAGAAGACAAAAGGGAAATCTGGAAAGAAAACATAAAAGGAAAAATTAATAATTTGGGATTTCCCCCCTGCTTTGTTACATGATAAGACAATTTGGCTAGCCCCCTCCATATGATACAAACAGCTACCCGAAGGAAAAACATGTGCCAGCTGGCCAACCTCAGACTGTGGAAGGAAGATACATGGCACTTGGCCAGCTCTAGCTTCCCAGTAGTAAGGTGCCCTGACACTGCAGTTTTGATTGGTGGTTAAGCTTAAGTATGCAAGTCACATGGGGCACGATTTTCAGAGTGCTGAACACCTACAGTTCCCATTGACTTCCATTGGAGTGATGGGTGAATATCCAAGTCATGATGCTTTAAAGTGTTATAATGCCAGTCAGGAATGCCTTTATAAAGGGTAAGCTGCAAAGGTGAAGTGCAAAGTTGAGTAAGTCGGAGTCAAGGACGTACACAGCATGTATGTAGAATATCCAGCAAAGAAGCAATAAAGGGCATCACAAGAAAAGACATAGACAGTATGATCCCACAAGAGGTAGTGAAGGATTAAAAAGACTGATTCCAAATAAGGGTAGAAAAGATGTAACTCTTGATGACTACTTGCAGTATAACACACAGGCAGCTAGGCAGCAGTGTTAAAAGAAGTTAACTCAGAAGTATTGATTATGGTGATGGTTTTCTGTTTGTAATCAGTTTTCAATGGAAAGTTCCACTCTACATCCATATAGTTTTAAACTGATGCATGGCTGGGCCTGGACAATACTTAGAAGAGAGAACCCAGGAAACTGCAGGAAGTGACCCTGCTTGTCTAGTGGATGGCAATCTTCTCTCTTAGCTCATGAACTATGGTAGTTTAAGTGCTAAATGAGTGAGCATTGTGCTGCTGGGTGGCTCTGCTTTAGCTCATAGGGAGAACTGAGACAATGGTCATTAAATAGACCATGTCATTCTCCCCCCCCACCAATGACAGGGCGATGATGCAGTATCCTGATCCCATTTTTAATTGAATTACATTAGTCCTGTATGCTTGTATAGTACCTAGCACATTTTTGCAATGTATAATTTGCACCAATAAATGACAGCTTAACATTCTTTAGTATTTCAGCTGAAGAAGTTAATCCCTTCTCCTATTACATCTAGTGTGGCTGGTGCAGAATGGCTGCCATGTTCTATCATAGAAGTGGCTGCTTTTAGTGATTGGTGAAATCCTGGACCCACTGAAGTTTGCCACTGGTTTCAGCAAGACCATGGTTTGGTACCCAGTCTGTGAAGCTCTGTGGAACCTTGTGTGAATGAAAGGTGCTGTATTAATTACGGGTGAACTAAAAGACATATTATGTCCGCTACTGTTCTTTTATGCTTTATTATATAAATTCTGCTATTTTTTAAAATTAACAATAAGTTGGTTTTCAAAAGGAGGCTGGATACTCATCTGTCTTAGATGTTTAGAGACAACAAATCCTGCATCTTGGCAGGGGGTTAGACTAGATGACCCTTGCAGTCCCTTCTAACCCTGTGATTCTAAGTCCTGACTTCCTTTTTTTTTGTTAGCAGATTCTGGAAAGCCTAGAAGAATTGTACTCTGCCTGGATCAAGTCCTAGGCTACATAAATTCCCAAGAACGGTTATAACACCTTGTATTTTTCTGTCCAAACAGGCAAGCCATTTTATAAACAAGGAAGCCCCTAAAAGTAGCGGAGACACATGCTGGTGCATGGCAATTCTTTTACTGATTCTTACCCACAAACGTTGTGGCATGGTCATATGTACTACAGAAAACAGAGTCTTAGCAATTCAGTAAATGCCATACAAAGATTTAATCTCACAGGCGTAACATAAAACAGTATAAGCTTTTTCTTTGTTTATGTGGGTGCTGCAGTGTCAAGAGGCTAAAAGATTGTTTGGTACCATAATAGCCACATTGAAAAGTACAATTATTGCTATAAATACTACTTTAGTTACTAATAACTACGGGCCTAATCCTGAAAAGACTCAAGCATGTGCTTAACTTTAAACATATAAATAGTCCCATTGACAAATAGTGTGTGCTTTTTTGAAGGATCAGCACTGATGTTGCTATGATGTTATTTCCACGTTCACACAGAGAATGCACATTCCTCATTTTCCTTTGTTTTTACATTTTCAGATATTTTTAATGTTCAAAATATTATTGTCTTCGTGCCTGCATACTTTTAAATAACAAAACAGGTCATCATGTTCCCCTAAATGGTGCCAAAACCTAAATATTATAAACACAGTTTGATGTATAACAACATCAGTTACTGTCCTCTATGCCTGTGTGAATATAGTCAGTAAAAACAATCCTGAGATCCTGAAGCATTACCATGACGTACCTAGACTTCCTTCTTCCTTTCTGTTCAGGAAATGTATTCTTATATTTGACTTCTTTTCCATAAATAAATGTAACACAGTCAGGAAAATACTTACTAGTTTTGGACTTTGGTTTGTGACCTTTGGGAGAAAATATAAAAATATCTGATATATATTTTGGCTAGACTGCTGCATGTTGACGACTCCTAATGGAATGCCAGGCATCTCTAGTTTCATACCTGACATGCATAAACTCCACTCCATTTTAAAAGCTACTTGTCAGAATAGTCAAGCTAGGAATGTTGCAGCAAGGAGGGATATTTGGTGTGCTCATTTGCGTGTCAATAGCCAGAATACTCTTCCAGCTCACAGCTATTTCATAGCAGGGCTGTTGTCTCTGCTGTGGGAACAAACCAAGATGTTTGGGCATGTTAGTGGGTACACAGAGTTCCTTTCTGTATGCCTTGCTAGCCAGTTAGCCTCTCTATTGTGATATTTTTGGAAACAAACCAGAGGGTTTTTCAAATTAAATTAAGTATTCACTTTCTATTTTTAAAATCCGCGAGCAACAATGTCAATGTCTGCTGCTCTTGGGGTTTCGCCTATTCCAGGGCTGCCAACTAACCCACAAAATCATAAAAACATAGAATTACAGAAATGTAGGGTAGGAAGGGACTTCACGAGGTCATATAGTCCAGCCCTCTGCACTCAAGCAGGCCCAAATATACCTCCTAGACTATCTCTGACATGTTTGTCTAACCTGTTCTTAAAATCCTCCAGTGACAGGGATACTGCAACTTCCTTTGGAAGCCTATTCTAGTATTTAACTATCCTTTTAGTTAGCAAGCTTTTCCTAATATTAAACCTAAATCTCCCTTGTAGCAGATTAAGCCAATTACTTCTTGCCCTACCTTCGGTGGACACGGAGAACAATCTGTCACCATCCTGTTAATTATAGCTGTTAACAGTCTTCAAAATATATTATCAGGTAACCCCTCAGTCTTTTCTTCAAGACTAAAACATGCCCAGTTTTTTCAACCTTTCCTCATGGATCTGTTTTGCTAAACCTTTTATCTTTTTTGTTGCTCTCTTCTGGACTCACTCCAATTTGTCCACATCTTTCGGGACAAATCTTTCCTGGGTCCAGACAGATTAGCTCCACTCAAGCCGGATGGCCCCTTCCTCGCACCACGGCCCCTCTCTCTCCAGAGCTCATGGTGCTCCTTCTTTGTGACTCAGCCCTCCAGCCAGGTCACTATAGTCCTCTTCTGGGGCCACAAAGTCTCTCTGGGCAAAGTCTCACTGGACCATTTTATGTTTTGTCATATTATTTTTCCAGCAGTTATCTGGGTAATTAAATCCCCCATTATTACTAGGTCTTGTGTTTTGGATATTTCTGGTATTTGTTCTAGAAATGTCTCATCTACCACCTTATTCCGATTTGGTAGTTAAGAGGAGACCACTACCATGACATCACCCTTGTTTGTTTCCCCCTTTTACCTTCACCTAGAGACTTTCAACTCGTCTGCCTTTCACCTCCTTCTGGACCTCAGAACAAATGTATATATTCGTCATGTATAATGCAACACCTCTTCTCTTTCATCCCTCCAGGTCCTTCCTGAATGAACTATACTTCTCTATACCAATATTCCAGTCATGAGACTTATCCCACCACGTCTCTGTCATGCCAATTAAGTGATAATTTGGCTTCTGTACAAATACTTCCAATGCTTCCTGTTTATTCTCTATACTCCTTGCACCTAATTCAGTCCCCAAAATGCACTTAGTATCTGCATTTCTAGGGTGACTAGAACCCCTGATCTGACCTCCATCCAAAGCAGACCAAGAGAGAGTAGAGAGAAATGGAAGTAAAAGAGGATCTAAGGAACAGGATGAAAAATCAAGGGGGAGGGAGCAAAAGGTACAGAAAAGAAGCGGGAGAGTGGATCATTTCCTTTCTGCTAGCAGCATCTCCCACAATTATTTTACATCTGGGCTTCTCTCCTCCACTCTGCAGTTTCCAGAGACAGTTGAAGGTGTGGCACCATGTGTGCTGGCCACGCTTCTTCTCCTGCTTATGGCCAAAATGAGTCATTCCAAAGCTGTGTAAAACTTGTAGAAAAATATTAACAACAAATGCTAACTCATTAACTATGTATAGCAGGCAACTGTCTGCATAGTAATTGTCCAAATAAAAAGCTGACCCCTTGGCTAATGAGTCATTCAGGATGAATAGAATTGTGGGACATGCTGCTAGCAGATTGGAAATTATAAGGTAAGAATTTTTCCATTCTGTAGCCCAGTTCTCCCAGATTCTGTTACATCTGGGAAGTAGTGAACAGTGAAACAGTAGTAGAGAGGAATACAGAGAAAACCAAATGAGATAGAAAAGGAATCCCCCACCAATGAAGCTTGCTCAAAAGGCAATACTATTACTGGGCCACCAGCTGCAGTTCCTTCGTGCCAAAGGAGGCCTCTGTGGAAGACAGAAAGTCCACTTTAGAGTGTCTGATAAAGGTATTAGTTGATGTCCATGTAGCCACACTGCATATCTCAGCAGTGGAAGTACTTGCTTGTTCAGCCCATAAGGTTTCTATAAATCTTGTGCAGTGGGCCTTGATTCATTCTGGAATAGGGATGCCGGATACCTTGTAAGTCTCCACAATGGACATCTTGGAAGCTGTGAGTCCTTCACTCTTTGGATGGAAGGAGACAAACAGTGTGCCTGACCTTCTAGAGGAGTTTGTACACTTAGAATACATCTTTAGTGCTCTTCTGAAGTTTAAGGTGTGCCACAGCTTCTAGGTCAGATGTTGTGGACAGATGAGGGAAGAATTCTCTCCTGAGGGGCATAGAAAGAAGAGTTCACTGTGCAAAGAAACAATTGTGGAGTTCTCAGCACCATTTTGTCATTTTGGAAGAGGCAGTAAGGCTCCCGCATGGATAAGGCTGCCAGCTCTGACACTCACCTAGCAGATGTAATGGGGACCAGAAAACAGGGAGCAAAACTGATGACACTGCCTGTCGTGACTGATCGTAAATAGGTCTATCTGGGGAGTCCCCCACTGATGGAAAACATCCTCATGCTGTCCGGGTAAAGTTTGTTCAGTGCTCCCTGAAGGTGAGAAACCTTGAGGTGAATTGAGTGGGCTATGCAGAACTCCCATAAGAGGACTGTCTCCTCACATGAGGGAGAGGGGGAAGAGCAAACCCCTCCCTGCCTGGTGAGGTAAAACATGGGTGCAGTGTTGTCCATAAGCACCAGCACACTCCTGCCGAAAACGTGAGGCAGGAATGTTTGACAGGTCAGGCAGACTGCCCTGAGCTCTCTGATGCTGATGTGTAGTGAGAGCTCTTCCAGAGACTACAGATCTTGAGTTATGAGGGGCCCTAGGTGAGCTCCCCAGCCTAGCACTGATGCATCCGAGATCAGGTAAATTTATGCATGGGGCTGTGAGAATGGAATGCCCGTGCAAACCGCTAGCAGGTCCAGCCACATATTGAGGAAGGCAAGGACTGGGGAGAGTGAGGACTGAGTCCAGATGGTGGTGATTTGGTGCATATACTTAGGTCAGCCACAACTGAAGAACTGGCTTTTGTAACGGGATGGTCCCTTAGATGTATTATCAGGGACGTGATTGTCTCAAACTGACCTTCTGGCCTGGGTGGAGTCAAGCACTGCTCCAATAAATTCTATCCTCTGTACCAAAGTGATGGTAGACTTCTGTGTGTTTATTAGCAGGCTGGACTCTACCTGAGCCCCGGACCGGCCTCTAACTAGCCAGTCATCCAGATATGGGTAGACTTGTACCCCATCTCCTCAGGACAGCCCTCACTACCGCCATGCATTTTGTAAACATCTGTGGGGCTGCTGACAGGCCAAACAGAAGTACTGTGAATTGGTAGTGTGCCTGGTTCACCACAAACCTGAGGAAACTTCTGTGGCCTTGGAAGATGGAGATGCAAAAATCAGCATCCTTTAAATCAAGGGCAGCGTACAGTCCTCAGGATCCAGGGAGGGGATAATGCAAGCCAGGGAGACCAAGTGAAACTTTAGTTTCCTGAGGTTTCCAATGAGTAGGTGCAGGTCTAGAATAGATCTGAGACCACCCTGAGCCTTTGGAATTAGGAAATAGTGAGAGTAGAACCCCTTCCCTCTTAAATCCTGTGGAACATGAGTCCTTCACTCTTTGGATGGAAGGAGACAAACAGTGTGCCTGACCTTCTAGAGGCGTTTGTACACTTAGAATAAATCTTTAATGCTCTTCTGAAGTCTAAGGTGTACCACAGCTTGTAGGTCAGATGTTGTGGACAGATGAGGGAAGAATTATCTCCTGAGAGGCATAGAAAGAAGAGTTTACTGTGCAAAGAAACAACTGTGGAGTTCTCAACACCACTTTGTCTATGTTCCATAGAATCTCTATGGATAGTAATTCCATGCTCTAATAAGAATATAACAGTAGGGATCTATTATCGACCACCTGACCAGGACAGTGATAGTGACGATGAAATGTTAAGGGAGATTAGAGAGGCTATCAAAATAAAGAACTCAGTAATAGTGGGGGATTTCAATTATCCGAATATTGACTGGGTACATGTCACCTTAGGACGAAATGCAGACACAAAAATTCTTGATACTTTAAATGACTGCTTTGTGGAGCAGCTGGTACAGGAACCCACAAGGGGAGAGGCAACTCTCGATCTAGTCCTGAGTGGAGCGCAGGATCTGGTCCAAGAGGTAACTATAACAGGACCACTTGGAAATAGTGACCATAACATAATAACATTTAACATTCCTGTGGTGGGAAGAACACCTCAACAGCCCAACACTGTGGCATTTAATTTCAGAAGGGGGAACTATGCAAAAATGAGGAGGTTAGTTAAACAGAAATGTAAAGGTACAGTGACTAGAGTGAAATCCCTGCAAGCTGCATGGAAACTTTTCAACGACACAGTAATAGAGGCTCAACTTAAATGTATACCCCAAATTTAAAAACACAGTAAAAGAACTAAACAAGAGCCACTGTGGCTTAACAACCATGTAAAAGAAGCAGCGAGAGATAAAAAGGCATCTTTTAAAAAGTGGAAGTCAAATCCTAGTGAGGTAAGTAGAAAGGAGCATAAACACTGCCAAATTAAATGTAAAAATATAATAAGAAAAGCCAAAAAGGAGTTTGAAGAATAGCTAGCCAAAAACTCAAAAGGTAATAACAAAATGTTTAAGTACATGAGAAGCAGGAAGCCCGCTAAAGAACCAGTGGGGCTCCTGGTCTATCGAGATACAAAAGGAGCACTTAAGGACGATAAAGTCATCGCAGAGAAACTAAATGAATTCTTTTCTTCAATCTTCACGGCTGAGGGTGTTAGGGAGAGTCCCAAACCTGAGCTGTCTTTTGTAGGTGACAAATCTGAGGAATTGTCGCAGATTGAAGTATCACTAGAGGAGGTTTTGGAATTAATTGAGAAACTTAACAGTAACAAGTCACCGGGACCAGATGGCATTCACCCAAGAGTTCTGAAAGAACTCAAATGTGAAATTGCGGAACTATTAACTATGGTTTGTAACCTATCCTTTAAATCAGCTACTGTATCCAGTGACTGGAAGATAGCTAATGTAACACCAATATTTAAGAAGGGCTCTAGAGGTGAACCTGGCAATTACAGACCGGTAAGTCTAATGTCAGTACTGGGCAAATTAGTTGAAACAATAGTAAAGAATAAAATTGTCAGACATATAGAAGAGCATAAAGTGTTGCGCAAAAGTCAACGTGGTTTCTGTAAAGGGAGATCATGTCTTAGTAACCTATTAGAGTTCTTTGAGGGGGTCAAACATGTTGACAAGGGGGATCCAGTGGACATAGTGTACTTAGATTTTCAGAAAGCCTTTGACAAGGTCCCTCAGCAAAGGCTCTTATATAAATTAAGTTGTCACGGGATAAGAGGGAAGATTCTTTCATGGATTGAGAACTGGGTAAAAGACAGGGAACAAAGGGTAAGAATAAATGGTAAATTTTCAGAATGGAGAGGGGTAACTAGTGGTGTTCCCCAAGGCTCAGTCCTAGGGCCAATCCTATTCAACTTATTCATAAATGATCTGGAGAAAGGGGTAAACAGTGAGGTGGCAAAGTTTGCAGACAATACTAAACTACTCAAGATAGTTCAGACCAAAGCAGACTGTGAGGAACTTCAAAATGATCTCACAAAACTAAGTGATTGGGCAACGAAATGGCAAATGAAATTTAATGTGGATAAATGTAAAGTAATGCACATTGGAAAAAATAACCCCAACTATACATACAATATGATGGGGGCTAATTTAGCTACAACTGATCAGGAGAAAGATCTTGGATTCATCATGGATAGTTCTCTGAAGGCGTCCACGCTGTGTGCAGTGGCAGTCAAAAAAGCAAACGGGATGTTAGAAATCATTAAAAAAGGGATAGAGAATAAGACGGAGAATATCTTATTGCCCTTATATAAATCCATGGTACGCCCACATCTTGAATACTGCGTACAGATGTGATCCCCCCATCTCAAAAAAGATATACTGGCATTAGAAAACGTTCAGAAAAGGGCAACTAAAATGATTAGGGGTTTGGAATGGGTCCCATATATGGAGAGATTAAAGAGGCTAGACTTTTCAGCTTGGAAAAGAGGAGACTAAGGGGATATGATAGAGGTATATAGAATCATGAGTGGTGTGGAGAAAATGAATAAGGAAAAGTTATTTACTTGTTCCCATAATATAAGAACTAGGGGGCCACCAAATGAAATTAATGGGTAGCAGGTTTAAAACAAATAAAAGGAAGTTCTTCACTCAGCGCACAGTCAACTTGTGCAACTCCTTGCCTGAGGAGGTTGTGAAGGCTAGGATGATAACAGGGTTTAAAAGAGAACTGGATAAATTCATGGAGGTTAAGTCCATTAATGGCTATTAGCCAGGATGGGTAAGGAATGGTGTCCCTAGCCTCTGTTTGTCAGAGAGTGGAGATGGATGGCAGGAGAGAGATCAGTAGATCATTACCTGTTAAGTTCACTCCCTCTGGGGCACCTGGCATTGGCCACTGTCGGTAGACAGGATACTAGGCTGGATGGACCTTTGGTCTGACCCAGTATGGCCATTCCTACGTTCTTATGTTCTAATGTCTTCCACGGCTCCCACTCGGAGGAGAGTTTCCACCTGCTGGACTAGAAGTTGCTCGTGAGAGGAGTCCCTGAAGAGAAATGGAGAGGGAGGTGGGGGGCAGAAATAAATAGGAGGGTATATATTGTGGAAGCACTACTTCCACAGTGCTCAGCACCCAACTGTCTATGGTGATACGGGACCACGCTGTGATGAAGTAGGACAGGTAGTCCAAAAATGAAGGGGAAACTGGATCCGGAAACATGGGAACAACAACCTTGAGCATCCCTGCTTAGATCAAAAGGCCTGCTTAGAGCCTCCTGAGTGTCTGGACAGGGCACGTGCATTGATGACGAGGCAGGAGGGGGTGGCGGTCTGCGCTTAAAACCCCTACTCCATCTTCTCTGTGGATCTTGATAGGACAGCAGGGCCAAGTATTGGGAGGACCTCTGAGGCCTGAAGTGCTTCCTCGAAGTCACTGGGGTATACAAACACAGGGACTTGAGGGTTGCTCTGGAGTCCTTCAGCCCATGGAGCTTCGCATCAGTCTGCTCCAAAAAAAGCTCCCTCGAAGAGGAGGTCCTGAAGGGTTTGTTGGACCTCATGCGGGAGACTGGAGGACTGAAGCCATGAACTCCTATGCAAGGCTACCATGGAGGCCCTGGACCTGGCTGCCGAATCCAGGGCAGCTTCCAATGAAGCCCTGGCTATTGACTTATTCTCCTCCACCTGCCTGGACTCTTGGGAAAGCGAGTTCTTAAATTTCAACATGGAGTCCCACATGTTGAAGTTGATCTGCCCAGAAGCACCTACTGGTTTGTGATCCTAAGCTGCAGTTCCCCACAGAGTAAACCTTTCTAAAGAAAAGGTCCCTTAGAAGTTGTACCCTGCAGATCTTGCCTCTCCCTTTCATTGGGAGACAGACACCACCAGGGATCTGGGGGATGGTTGGGTGGAATGAGTATAAAGGAACTCATAACCCTGGACAAAAAGTATTTCCTCTTACCTCTTTTTGAGGTGGGGGGAAGGGAAGCAGGGGTTTGCCACAGGGCTTTCACTGGATCCATACTGACTTAATTGAGGGGCAGGGCTACTTTTGATGGCTCTGTTGTGGCCAGAATGTCAACCAGGCTATGGGAGGATTCTTTCACTACCTCGGCCTGCAAGCCCAAGTTCAAGGCTACCCTCTTCAGTAGCTCTTGGTGCGCCTGATGGTTGTCTTGGGGAGGCAACATGCCTGCCCCAGACACAGCCTTATCCGAGGAGGAGGCAGCCTGCACCAGCTGAGGTACTCCTCTGCCCCTTCTGCACCAACAGAATCATGCAGAGCTGGCTCCTGAAGGTCGGCACAGGGCTTGGTACCAGAGTCAGGATTGGGTACTGCCCAAAGGGATGGATGCACACTTCTCTTGGAGGCCACTGAGTATGAGCGACTCAAATGGGGCTCCAGGACTGGGGGAAACTTCCGGGTTCCCAAAGGACCACTGCATTGGCATAGGCCAGTGACCACTAGGCTAAACACTCGATTGCACTCCTGTGCCAGGGTCCATGGCAGAATAGGGATCACTGGAGGGGCAACGGAAGCGACTCCTCGGCTGAGAGGAGTACAACCCAACCGCCGAGTCAGACGACGAGCCTTCCTCTGGTGACCACAGAGGTGTAGTTCCCACTGGTGCTGGAGAACAGTACTGAAGTGAGGAGGTCTGCATCAGGGCCAACATGTTTGGTTTCCCTCTGAACAGTATCGTAGAGCCGAGAGCCAAATGGCAACTGGGGACTACGTGCTCCCTCCTGCTCGCCGGCACTTACACTGATGACTCTGTACTGCTAGCGACGGCAGTGCTAAGAGTGCTTGCAGGTCTCTGGTGGCAGCAAACACCTGTAGCGTAGACAGTACTGCAATGATGTTGGTGCCGTGCAGCCCCTCCAGTGCTGACGGTTCGTCCTGTACCCGGCTCAATGGTACCCATGTAAGGGCTGGAGTTAAACAAAAGAAACAAATTCACAGCACAAAACAAAGGGGAATACCTTTTCCTACCCCCTCTCTGGGGGGTGTCTGGCCTTTTTATTGGATCTGTGGTGCCAGTCCTTCCCCTAAATAGGCCGGCAGTCAGGTAGCTTTCCCTGTAGGGAAGAGAGCAGCCTCCCACCCTGGAGAAGCCTTTCTCCCTGCTGCCACTAGCCGTGCAGCAGCTGCTCTCCTCCACTCTGACCAGCGGAGGGGTTTATTAAAGGTTTCAGGCAGTCCTTAACTGGACTCCAGTGTCCTTAGTTGACCTGGGGTAACCCCTTTTCAACTTACAGGGGAAAGGGCCTTTATCATTCTAGGGCTCATATAAACTTGCCTTCCACCACTCTCCTACAGCTGTCCATCTTGACTTTGTCATACTTCTCTCTGCTGGGAGTCCCTTATGGTTCTGTTCTTGGCCCCATTATCCTCTTCTTCTGCTATTCCCTCTTCTTGGGTGATTTCATCTACTCCCAGAGGTGTGCTCACAACACCCAGTTACACTTTTTTACTCCAAATCTATGTATCATAATGTCAGACATTTCTTCTTGGATGTCTCATGGTCATCCGAATATCAACATGGCAAAAAGTGAGCTTACAATCTTTTCTCCCCAACTCTTTCCGCTTCCTTTATTCTGTATTGGGGTTAAAAAACATCACTATCTTCTCTGTTACTCAAGCTCATAACCAGGAGTTCACTTTCAGCTACTGCTTCTCATGCTCCATTCACATCCAGCCTGCAAGTCAGTCATAGAGCTGCTGCTTCTACATTTCAGGACTTCAACCCCTTCCTTACTATTCTAACAGATAGACAAGCAATTTATCTCCCATCATTTTTCCACTTCTGTTACTTCACTCTCCTCTTGGGTCTTGTGATACTAACCTGACCCTTTCTTATCTGTCCAAAATGCTGATGTCTTGCTGTCTCTTCAGCCATATGTCCTCCTCTCCTCCAAACATACACTTCTCCACCCTCTGAGTCATTTCACTAGTTCTTATTCTGCTGTTTTCAAACTTCTTGTCATCATTTTCAAGACTTTGTATCATGGGCTCCTTTTAGATCTTCTTCTGATTACTCTACCAGTGACACCAACCGTTGATACCATTTTTGTCTTCTTTCCTCTCAAACATCTCTGTGCAAAGAGCTTAATGCTTTCTCTTCCAAAATCTGTTATCACCACACTCATCTTATTCAAAGCATTTCTGCAACACTTTAGAAAATCCCAAAGCAACCAAAAACACATGTATGCATTTGAGTATCCACGACACATGTATGCCTCAACTGAGTAATGATACAAGCATATCTGTAAATACTGTTTATCCTTGCACCTCCTCTTCCTGCTCTAAATTATATCCTCACTTGTCCATCCAGTTCGTTATTTAGATGGTAAAGGCCAGTTTTTCAGAGGTATTTTAGCATCTAAGGGTGCAGATGAGGACCTAGTGGAATTTTCAAAGTGCTTACCTGTCAGGAATCAGGGCCTGCAGCAGAGCCAGGCTCTGGGCAGCCTTACAAGGGCAGCTGGCCTGTAATAGGCTGCCTGACTGGCTACACCACCTGATTGGTGGGAACTGGGAAAAATCAGCAGACCAGCTCTTAAGCCCAGCAGCAGCAATTTGGCAGCTACTCAAAGCATTTACCTCTGCTCACATCTTGTTCCAGTCCTGCCTCTGCCTTTCCTTGCTCCAGGTAACTCAGTTCTAACTGTCAGCTCTGATTCCTGACTTCAGCTTTGACCTTTAGCTTTGGCATCTAGCCTCTGACTTCAGCTCTGACCCTTGGTTTTGGCATCTGGCCTCGACTCCTATTCCTAGCATTAGACTCTAGCTCCAATCACTACTCTCTGGAGCAGCCACATTTTTCCAAGACAAATCAAGCCCTTTCTCCAATTTATCAGGGTTTCTTCAAAATTGCAGCTTGGAGGTTGAAAGATGCAAGATAGGAGGCTGACATGTGGACTGTTTCTTTCTGGGGAATGTCTGTCTCTTCTGATGTGGTTCATATGGCCTCTGAGAGGTGAGGAATTGAGCAGGATGGGATCTCTGAACTGTCTGGGTCTTGCTGAGTTTTCTCTTGTAGGTGGGTGTATAAATAATAAGAGAACGTAAGGTAGCGCTGGAGTCCTTTAACGTTCACAGAGATTCGTCCGTGCTGTCCTCAAACAACTCGGACCCATCAAAAGGAACGGTCCTCTACCATATTCTGGACCTGTTTTGGAAATCTGGAGAGTTGAAGCCAGGAAGCCCGTCTCATAACTACCGCTGTAGCGACTGAATGGGCAGCACTGTCAGTGGCATTGGGAGAGTCTTGTAGAGATGTTCTGCTGTTTTCCACATTCACTAACTACCAAGGAGTTAGGTGGGGAATGAGAAAATAAAAATTCAAAGTCCTTTGCTGGGACGTAATATTTCTTATCCGCTCTCTTGCACTTAGGTGGAATAGTAACTGGACTGTATCAGACGATCTTCACTGGGTCCAGAAGGGCTTAATTGACAGACAAAGCTATGCGGGCAGAGGAGGGTGAATGGAGGAGAACAAGCAGCTTATGATGAGGTTCTTTATCATCCTTGAGAGGGATCTGCAAGGAGTGAGCAATTCTCTTGACCAGATCCTGGAACTGCTTAAAATCATCCACCAAGGATGGAGGAGGAGACATGGCAGCTTCATTTGGAAATGAAGATGAGATGTTGGCCATAGGAGAGACCTTTTCATCGGCTCGAGCTTCCCGCTCCTTGAAGGATTCCTCTTGATGGACAGGTCTCCTGGAGGGAGCAGGTGATGCAGGTTGCCTCTCTCTGCAACGAGAGGTGCTTGACACCCTGGAGAACTGTTGATGACAGGCTGCCCAAAGGTCCAAATATGGCCAAGGAGAGGGTGCATAAGGCATAGGAGGAGGCACCTATGGGTGCTCATATACTGAGATGTTGTTTGCAATCTTGTGCCATTAGTAGTTATAGTCTCATCAGAGACTTCTGGAAAGGGGCCACTATATGAGTGAGGGGGAGATCCCTGAACTGATATTTGAAACACTGAGGCAAGGTCTTCATCAGAATCCTCTTCCTCAATCTCACTCTGGAATGGTGGAGCACTTGGAGAGATCTGAAGTGAAGCTGTTAGTACTGTCAGCTTGTTGGAGCCAAGCAGCAGAGAATCAGGTGTCTCAGATACAGCCAGGTCCCAGGGAAAACAGAACTCCTGCAGTACTGAGTGAATGATCAGTACTGAGTCCACGGTCTGCACCGAGGTGATGGTACTGTGGGTCTCAGGTGCTTCGAGGCAAGTGCGTTCGGAGCCCAAGCAGGCTTCTTTGGAACTGAGAAAGGAGAGGAAGAGTTCTTGCCGCCTCGGTCTGCTAACAGTATTGATGAGCTCTCTGGGACCAAGGCATTGCCATCTTTTGGTCTAACGGTGGCCTGGGTACCTGACAAACCAGTAGCCTCTTGGATATCTCACTGAAGAGCACATGGTGCTGGAGTTGCTGAAGACATGGATGACCTCAGCTTCTTAGAGGTAGATTCCCTACCTTGTGAGCCAGGGACATGGTCCTTTGAGGACTTATGAGAGTAGTCTTTTGTCTTTCTTTTAGATGCCTTGGAGGGGTGGGGCTCAAATATCATGGAGGTAGCAGATTTGCTTGGAGACCAGCATACAGGGGGTGTCCCTTAGCCTGGGTCAGAAGCCGGGTATAGAGAGATCTCCATCATGGAGATGAAGATTTATCTGTCTGTTTTTTCTGACTCTTAATTTCAGTGCCAGACAGAAGTTACACTGCTGGGCAACATGTGATTCCTTGGGGCAAATTGATGCAGCAGAAGTGTCCATCGCTTACTGCGATTGCCTCCCGGCACGACAGACAACATTTGAAGCCTGGAGAACGGACATAACCATCCAGGGAACAAGACCTACTAAGTAGTATCTATCTAAATATTATATGAGAGAATTTTTTTTTAAACTTTTAAAAATAGGAAGCTAAAACTACTACTGCTTACTAACTAATTAGACAAATGCTAAGAGCTACTAAAAGTAACTACTAGAATAAGAAAAGAGGACAAAGTTGAGGAAATCTTAATGGGGACAACTGCCAGAGCCCTGTCGCAGGCCGAGGGGGGAACTGAGGACTGTTCGCCCATGCAGAGCTATATAACAGCAGCAGCATGGTCCAGAAGACTGACAAGCACACATGCACGAGCCAAACAGACACTACTATGAGAAATCTCCTATCAAAGGCACACAGGGAACTAGCACACACAGAGTGAAGTACCCGTAGGGGACACTACTCAAAGAAGGAGCTTTATTCTCACATGTTCAGGCTCATTAATCAAGAACCAATGGCTTATATATACTTCAGTCATAGGCCTGAGAGGGATCAGTGACCAGAGCCTCACTCATTCACTGACTGAAGTACCTTCTGTCTGAGTAGGAGACATTGTATACATAAAATTATCTAATCCCACTAATAAGGAAAAGAGAGTAGGAGATGCCTTTCCTAACATGCTTTGATGCAGCTAGTCCCAGACCTTGCACTCATCTGAAGTTTTGTATATAAAGAATTGGAAAGTTCCATTCCTTGGGGAATCTTTTTCTATTGATTAATGGAAAGAATAGAAAAAAAGCCTCCCCCCATTTCAAAATACTTAGATTTCTGGACCTTAGAAAATGGAAAGGGTACTCTCCCTTTCTACCACTGGAACCTAGACCTTTCAGGCTTAGGTCTTTTTCTGTACTGAGGAAAGAAAGGTTCTTGAGAAGAACTTTATGAGGTGCTATCTAATCTTTCTTCTTAGGCCAAGATTAAGAGGTTGGATAATTTTGCTTCTATAGACAACTCTTGAGAAGCATATTCCCAAAGTAGGGATTTCTTCATAGGTTCATTTTTCATGGGTGTGAAATAGCTAGTATAGTAATCTCTTCTATTCCGAATTGTTACATCTTGTTTCTCTATTTTAGCACCAAAAAAAATCAGGACATCCTGCACCAAAGCTTTTCAAAATTATGTTTCGTTTAGACTGGTTCTTATTAGCACAGTTCTAATATTAATTTGACTTTGCTAAACATCATTGCACATGCACACAATCACTTGAAATCCTGGCTCAATCCCCACTCTTAAAGTCAGTAGCTTGCAAGTATTCCAAGGCATACCAAAGCTATGTAATTCTCAAGGCGGCTGTATGTGGATTTCCTGCTGTTAATAATTTACTGTAGTTTGACATTGAACTGTCCAAACCTAGTCAAAAGCATTAGTCTTCCAAGTATAAGTGAATAAAACAAATTTGTAGTTTCTAGGCCAAACCACTTTTGAGATATGACAAGCCCCCTTCCCCTAAAAAAAGTTAAGAAACCTTCTAAACACAAATTGCACCTCATTTTTTAAATTCTCATGTCCCTGATACAACTTGTCTGTATTATTTCAAACCTTCCATAAAAAATATTACTTATAATATAGAAACTAGCATCTCTCCCTAGTCTATAGAAAGACCATAAACTATGTATTTTCTGTCCTGCTGTATTTTTATGTTCTTATCCAAGAGCACTGCAAGACCCTTGCTACTCTTGCTTCAGCAAAAAGATCTGAAATCCTAATCACCCACTTTCCTGGGTCCTTTCCATTTCTGTGCTCTACTACACTACTGCTCAGCCATCTTTGTATTTTTACAGAAGGCTGAAAATCACTTAACTTCCCAGTCCATAAAGCTTTCTGTATAGGCACTCCCAACACTGGGATTTCAGATGCTTTTACTCTGCAGCAAACATGAACAGACCAGAATGCAGTAACTGAGGAGTTTGTACTGATTTCATACCCTTTTCACGTCCTTCATTCATGCCCATCTTTCTTTCAAAATACTTATACGGGCCCTCAACACTGCAGTACTCTCCTCCGCCTTTCTCAATTACCTGTCTCTGCACTACAATCACCTCTCCCCATGACACAATGGCTTTGGGCATGCAAGAGTTAAAAATCCCCCACATTTCCTGTGGGTGTAAATGGTCACTGCCCATTAACATAGCATCTTCTTGTGACTCATTTCAAAAGGTACTTTTCTTTTCTTTATACACCCTTGGCCCCGGCTGACAAGTTTTATCTGGAACTCTCAGGAACCAGTCAGTTTTTCACATCATTTAGCCAAATCAACTGCAAGTTTTCCCACTTTTCCCATCTGAAAACTTTTCCCTGATATAACTATGACACCCTTTAAATCAAATGCTGCAAAGAGAATAGGACGGTTCCATTGAAAAAGCTACTAGGTCCCAAAAGTTGCTTGCCAATTTCAATATCATATTACATTATTCAACTGTTCAAAAAAAAAAAAAAAGTTCTTGATACAATAAACCTCACATTTCTATACAGTATTTGCAAAACTTTGATAAAGAGAACTGCCAGTACAGTTTTTAAATTTTGTTTTAAAATAGTAATAATTAAAAAATTGCTTCAGGATTAAGAAATTTTATGCCAACACCCAGTCCAGACTGAATTATTAGCACCAAGTAACAAACCACTGACAGCAAAGTTTGATAACAGAAGCACTGGCAGAACCTTAAACAAAGTGACTAAGAGGGTGGGCACTACAACAATAATAAAAAAAAAATCTAATTAGCTAACTACTTTGGCATAAAAATGACAAGTTAAAGTCTGCTGGACAACAGCCTTACTATATTTTTGATTTCAGTATTCTCTCCTTATTTTTAACTAAAACTGAATTAAGTCCTCTAGGTATCTGGAGTGAATTAGAGTCTTCATGCCTGCCAAATTTGATTACAATACAGTTTTTCACTCCCATAGTATCTTATCTGGAGAAAATGAAAAGGCAAACAGATGCAGAGTAAGTGACTTGGCTTCACTTTATCCTTCTTAGTCAAAAGAAATTATAGCAAAAATTACAAGTGCAGTGTCTGGAGTTAAATTAATGTAATTCCAGTTGTAGAACAATGGCCCGTATCATGAATAAATCCCCAGTTAAGCCTTACATTGTGCATAAATAAAACAAACTTGGCTCTGAGAGAGATCAGAAACTACCTGGCAAAATGTTTGAATTTTCAAATTACTTTAAGAATTTCATGTTAAAATTCTCCGAGAATTGAAATTTAAATAATCTTGATAAAGCTACTAGCAAGCAGTGGAAAAAAACCCAGACATTTTATACTCACTTTGCACAATTATGAATCAGAAAGGGATGCAGCAGCAAATTGTATAGAAACAAAAATTACTTTAGATACAGACACATTTTGCATTATTTAAATATCCTCCCTTAAGCAGAAATTGTTAGATATTTGGAATATTTTTGCATTTTATACTGTGAAATCACAAATTAAAAATATCATTCTAAAGCTAGTCACAGGATGTGGGTTTTTCCTGTTGTTACTTTATCATCAGAAGATTACTTTCAGATTTTCTGGGACTGGACCAACTCTTAAGCATGAATGAACTGAATGAAGTCTAAAAACTGACCATTGATAAAGTTTATGTAACTTTAAACATAATTACTGCATATGTTAATATGTTTTGGGGGGGCAGCAAGGGAAAGGGTGCCAATGTTGGTGTGTACAAGAAAAATTCAGACAAAAATGGATGTCTGCCAAATATTGAAACATATTGTCCAGAAAAATAACCGATTGTAAAGAACATCCTCTCTTCTTATATAACTTACCAGATGTTGTTGAACTGATTTAAAAAAAAAAATACAACACGCTTATGAGTCATAGGGTGCAACCACAGTTGAAAAAAATGTTTATTGGCTCTTTAATTAAAGCACATTGTGAGAACTGGAATAAACATTATTATTAAACTAGGAGATATCTATAGAAATATAAGAATGCTCTTTTAAAAGTCTCTGCACATTTAACGCAATCCTTCTGTACAGAAACTGAAATCAGCATTAATCAAAAAAATATACTTTACTGAACAGTTCAGTCAGTGGTGTACGTCCACAGGCAGTATTGTGGAATCAGATTATTAAAGAAAGTCATTGGAAATGAATTCTTCATATGAAATTGCTTTATGCAGACAAAAAGAACAATGCATTGGTTAGGTATGGAGCGGCAAGTGAGATGTCTGGACATGTTCATTGGAATAAAATTCAAGTATGAAATTAGGAAGGACAATACCTTTTAGCTCACAGTGATTACATGTTCTATTGAAATTTACCTAGTGATTTATAACAATTTTAAATGCAGCAATGGTGCAGGATTTCTCTAATGAGAAGATATAAAATATAGTTTATATAAACACACAACCTCTGACCAGCAAGTAAATTCTGTGATAGAGTCCTAACTCTGAAAACAATGCTTAGACAGAATGTAGTCTTGTTAAAGGAAAAAGCACACTTCTTTCCTGCTAACTTTGTTTGCATTTTTTTCAAATTCATTGTTAGAACAATAACTGAGCAAGAAAAGTGAACTGCACTTGTTTATTCTGCAAGTTTACCAGAATATATTCTCCACAAAACCAACATGCATCTCTCAAATTCCAGTGAATCAATCTCTTCTGTTACAGTGACAATTCCTACGTGTTACTAATTTTGATCTTTCCAACAATCTGGATTATTTCCATTTTAAATACTTGCGCTCAGTATTTAGCAAATCATGTTTTAGTGTGTTTTTAATTAAGATAACACGTTTTACATAATATTTACGGTAACTCTAGAACTGAGCCTAACCATGCTTAGCTATCAAATATCCCAATACTAGTAAATGTATAGAATAAAATGAGATGCAACTCCCTTTACCACTTTCTCCCTTGGAATAGCTGGGTATAGTTTGTTTTCTTTTGCAAACTGAAAAAGGATATTAAATGCAGGTGTCATAAATATAAACGGAAGGGTAAAACCCTTTAAAATCCCTCCTGGCCAGAGGAAAACTCCTCTCACCTGTAAAGGGTTAAGAAGCTAAAGGTAACCTCGCTGGCACCTGACCAAAATGACCAATGAGGAGCCAAGATACTTTCAAAAGCTGGGAGGAGGGAGAGAAACAAAGGGTCTGTGTCTGTCTATATGCTGCTTTTGTCGGGGATAGACCAGGAATGGAGTCTTAAAACTTTTAGTAAGTAATCTAGCTAGGTATGCGTTAGATTATGATTTCTTTAAATGGCTGAGAAAAGAATTGTGCTGAATAGAATAACTATTTCTGTGTGTCTTTTTTGTAACTTAAGGTTTTGCCTAGAGGGATTCTCTATGTTTTGAATCTAATTACCCTGTAAGGTATCTACCATCCTGATTTTACAGAGGGGATTTCTTTACTTCTATTTACTCCTATTTCTATTAAAAGTCTTCTTGTAAGAAAATGGAATGCTTTTTCATTGTTCTCAGATCCAAGGGTTTGGGTCTGTGGTCACCTATGCAAATTGGTGAGGCTTTTTATCCAACATTTCCCAGGAAAGGGGGGGGTGCAAGTGTTGGGAGGATTGTTCATTGTTCTTAAGATCCAAGGGTCTGGGTCTGTAGTCACCTAGGCAAATTGGTGAGGCTTTTTACCAAACCTTGTCCAGGAAGTGGGGTGCAAGGTTTTGGGAAGTATTTGGGGGGAAAGATGTTTCCAAACAGCTCTTCCCCAGTAACCAGTATTTGTTTGGTGGTGGTAGCGGCCAATCCAAGGACAAAGGGTGGAATATTTTGTACCTTGGGGAAGTTTTGACCTAAGCTGGTAAAGATAAGCTTAGGAGGTTTTCATGCAGGTCCCCACATCTGTACCCTAGCGTTCAGAGTGGGGGAGGAACCTTGACAGCAGGAAAGCCTTTTTCAACAAGAATCCATATGAACATAAAGACAGGTTTCAGAGTAGCAGCCGTGTTAGTCTGTATCCGCAAAAAGAAAAGGAGTACTAGTGGCACCTTAGAGACTAACCAATTTATTTGAGCATAAGCTTTCATGAGCTACATGCATCCGATGAAGTGAGCTGTAGTACTCCTTTTCTTTTTATGAACATAAAGAAATTGTTGAGGCAGGGAGGGGGAAGTGCTAAAACATTTTCCTTCCACCCCCCAATAATTCCTATGATTATACTATTTTGTATCATTAACATACTGGATTTTATCCAGTTAAGACAAGTTTATGCCACAGGTTATGTACATAGGGTATGTTTAGATTACTAATTCAAATACAAATTTTTAAAGGGCTGTTAACGGGTGTGCAAAAATACTGAAGCAGTAAAAAAATCAAACAACTGTGTAATCTAATAAGTGTTCTTACTGTTTCTTTATTAGTTTAAAGGAAACTAGAGCCTAGTAACAATATACCTCATACAATTCAAAACAAAGCAGTTGTTGTTATAGTTATTTACTTGGCATTTGCTTCCTTCAGGAAGTTATTGAGAACAGTTGTATGCAGCACATAATTACATTTTCCAAAGTAATACAACAGGTAAATTAACAAACTTCTTTCAAAAATGCTGTTTAAGGAAAACAGAAAGTCTCTAGAGTCTGCAATATTTATGATGCTGACTTGTTTTTTTAGGATAATGAGTTGTTGTTATAAATGTTTACTGTTTTTATAGTAGGACTCTTCTAAACAGTTATTTCTGCATTCCTAAATAGGACAATTCACTATAGAAATGTCTTAACTTTGTAAAAATTTTATGAAAACCAAACTTATATTGGAATAACTGCCAGGCAAACATTAAACTTTTGTACTTTATTATTTTTAATTATGGAAATATGCCCTTGAAAACATTGTTAATTCTGTGACTTATGTCCCATACAAATAAAAGGACGCAGTTGAGAAACTGAAGCCTCACCACCATTGTTTTCTTTCAATTAAAATTCAGTATATTAAACACAGTTGAGTACATCCATACATATATGACACATCATTATCATCACATCTTGAAAGTTCAAATCAAGAGAGTGTCCTCTAAAGGTTTATTTCATAACATCATTAAGATTCAGTGTACACTGTAGTTCAAAATATTCTAATGGAGCAGATAATAGTGGTCTGTCAGAAATACACAAACACACAAATTCATTTGAAACCTAACAGTGTATGAATTAAAACTGAACATTAGAGTTGGATTTTATTTGAACTAAAGTGATGCTGAACTTTCTGGTTAATACATTTTTGCAGCATTACAAAATCAAATTTAAAACACAATGTAAAGTTATGGCTGAGCAACTGTATATGACATTCCAAGGTATACAAACTGTAAAAATGACAAATGATTTAGTGTGACTGACTAAACGTAGAAAAGGTGCATTCACAAATTTGTAGGAAGATAAGTTATTAGTCACAAGACACAGTATGTTGTAATTTAAAAGCCCAATGCTTCATATTTAGAGAAGAGCACTCACTTTTGAATACCAAAGTCAATATCCTTAGAGGAAACCACTTTTTATACTGAGATGAAAGAAACATAAGTCTACTAAATTAGTTTTCAGGGAGATGTTTCAAGGATTGTAGTCCAATTTCTAGTTCACTGAATTTACAGATCTTCAGGCTAGGATGCTACTACTTCAGACTTTGTATTTTCCTTTGCTGTTGTCATTGATAACACATATGTGCTGAAACAACACAACACAGATTGCAACAGTATAATTAATTACATTATTGAATTGTCTTTAATCAGAAATATATTTGATTTTGACCAGCTAAATGGTCTAGTGATTAGTACTCTGCACTTTAGAGACCTAGATTTGAGTCATGATCCCAATTTCTCAGGATTTACACTAGGAATTTTTGGACTAATTCCCAACTGGTGAAGCTCCACACTGGTAGACCAGTAGAGGTGCTAGACAAGTCTCAGGCCTCTTATCACTGATTCACTGAGAACAGGGATAGAAGACACAGTAGTAAAACACCTCAGCTATCTGAGCCGTATCTACATTACATCTTCCACTGTTTGAGCTTCACTTATTGGGAATTACAGATCTGAAAAATCCTAGTATAGTCAAGACGTCACTCTTCAGGCTCACGGAAGATGGTAGTGTGCCAGAAGTGACTCATTCAGCTCTTGGGAGGTGGGGGGAAGAGATCTCAAGAGAAGGGGTAGGAAAGAATTGCTCACAGTGATAAACAATGACTCCTCTAGGAATGGTGTCTGAGGTTCTAAAGGGAGTTCTATTTAGTGCTCTTCTGCTGGAAGGACCATGGTCATAACATAAAGCCTCAAGGGAGAGGAAAATAACAGGCTCTTCAAGGCTCCAACAAACTGAAAAATATATCTTGTTTATAGCTGAAAACACTTACATTTAGATCTCTGAAGTGCTCGTTGTAGTCTAAGGCATAACCTACCACAAATAAATTTGGAATTTCAAATCCATAATCTATATGGGGAAAAATAAATAGTATAAAAGTAAATATCCATTAAACAAACAATAAAGCTACTTAATGTACTAGTTCTCTTAATAAGAAAATATATACATACAGAGCCAAATTCTGGCTATGTTAACTTTTGGCCCTTAGAGAGGTACAAATCATTATCACTTATGTGAGATTTAATTCTGGTCAGTTGTGGCCCCATGCCACAGATTATTTGGGTCTGGAGCACGAATGATCTGTGCCAACGGGCGGGAGGAGATGATACACAGGGGCAGTTGTCAAATCAGTGGCATAATACACTGCAATTTTGTAGCCCTATTATCTTGCCCTAAGATATATCTCTGTGGTTCCAGGTGTGGAAGGAGCCAGAATCAAGGCAGAAAAGTTCTGCCCAAGTTGGGTTGCAGCTTCTTAAGCATGAATGTGTAAAGCCAATCTATACTTCATTACAGAGGAAACAAAGAAAGATTCTTTTTAGTGAATAATTCATAGGTAATAATTTATAGCCCTATATATGGGTCTATGTATTCTCTTTTGGGAACAGCAAATATTATTATATTACAATAGCATCAAAAATGTGCCAGGTGCTGTATAAACTAAGACCCCCGTCCTGCAACGAGTAAAGCACATGCCTAAACTTAAGTATGTGAACAGACACATTAAGTGAATGAGACTATTCACATGCTGAAAGCTAAGCGCAAGTGTAAGTCTTTGTAAGTGTGGCGTTTAGTACAGGATCAGCCCCATACAGGAAGATCTAGACCCTGCTCCAAATTGCTCACAATATAAAAAATAAAGCCAGAATCTTCAAGACACACAAACAGGTGGGCATATAAATGTTACATACACACAAACAAGAGGGTTTGCACCTGTTAATGTCTGTGGATAAACTACCTCTGGAAGAGCAAATACAGCTAACTGGAAGAGCTGACACAAGCAGTAGGGATGATTTAAGGAGACAGTGACCCCAAATATTTTGTACTCTTGGGGTTAGTACTCCAGCAGTACAAATTAATAAGAGAACAAATCATATCTGCTTCTTGTTACTTTTTACTTGAAGTTTGTCATATGCTCATACCTTTTTTTAACAATATGTTAAAATACGTGTTTAAGTTGTTCCCTAGGGAAGTGTCTTATTGAAGATTATATTTTACTTACATATTTAACCATAGTGAGTCCCATGAAATATATACTTAATATAACGGCCCAAATTCCATACATCAAAAGAGAGTCAAGAAACCAAAATGATGTATAGAAAGTGCCTCAGGGTGGAATGACTTGGTCATAGATCAGGATACTATGCTAGAAACACAGGTCACAGCAGACATGCATTCTCCCTAGTGCAGTCCATGCCAGACCTCCAAGCCTATTTCACCCCACAATAGCCTCCCTCTCCCCCAAATTCCAAACAAATATCCTCCCATGGACAGTGTCACACTTCCTCAAGACACTCACCTACCCTCTTTCCAAGATCTCTTCATTTCACCATCTACCTAGTGCAGGCAGACCCCCTTTCTTCTCCTTTTCCCGAATAAACAGACACCTACTCTCCTCCTCAGTAGCAAGTGCTGGTGGGTCTTCCCCATGCAGATCCAGCTCCCTCAAATTTTAGCTCACATGCCTATCATTCATTGTGTCCTTTACTCTAACGAACCTACTATCATGGTAGTAGCTTGGTTCCTCCCCTATCATCTTCCTCCTGATCGACCTTATTATTCATAGTGTGGTATCAGCATTTCAAAGAAGTGCATGCTGACTGACAGCAGAGCAACAAACGGCAGACAAATGATCAGAGAAAGAAAAAAAGGAAATCATGTGCTTTTTTGGTAGGTTACTTATAATTATCACTGTCTATCAAATAAACAAACTAAGCTTTAAATAAGGATACTTGTTTTAACAAAATTGTTTTGTTATTGTCATCAAACTCAACAGCTTGCAAATAACGATGCTACAAAAGACATAACTTTCCGTTTAGAAGGAAACTGGTGGCTCTTTTAAGGACATAATGAGGGGTGGGAAGAAAAGGACTTGCTAACCCACACTGTTACCAAAGATAGAAGGGAAAGCACTTGCTTGTCATAGGTAAATTAATGATTTTCTTGTAAAGTTTTCAGCAGGGAACACAAGACTAAAAAAAACTGTTTAGGGTGTTAGTAGCCAGGGTATACTAATGAGGTCAGACCTTCCAAACTGCAGCAGTCTCTATCATGACTATGCAGTCGCTAGTCTCACTGGCCAGGAGATTACTTACTGCAGAAGCTAAAACCCTGCACAGTGGTGGTAGAATAGTATACAGTGCTACTGTTAGAGTTATGTTAGATTATTGGATCATGATGTAAAGAAAATTCTCACAAGAGCACTTACAGTCAGGTCTGTACCCATCAGGTTGGGATGTTCTTTTCACCAACAAACTATCATTAAAAAAAAAAAAAGATTTTTTAATATAAAAAGTTGGATTTGTCTGGAGAACTTACATCAAAAAATATATTCATTTTCTCCAAATATCTCAGAACGGTAAGGATTCCCACTCCATTTCTGCTTCTCCTCTCTAGAATATCAACGTCCTCCTAGCAGAGAAGAGATGGGCATGCTTCCCTACAAAGCCCATCAGTGCCACCATCCTTTAAATAGCTAATGGGTTAACTGCAAAACAGTACAAAAGGATTTCTTCTCCTCTTCTCCACTCCCATCTTAGTGACTCAGACAGCTGTCTCTGTAGAGCTCCCAGAAAGATAGTGTAGTGCAACATGATTAAATCAGACTTGATCCTCCACAGGAAATCATGTTGTGCCACCATTAGAGTAACCATTTATTTTCTTTTAATAGTTAAACATGACTTTTGTGAATATTTTACTCACCTTGCCACCTTAATCATCTTTGGCTTGTATTTTTCTATGTTATTAAGCAGAGCCTTCATAGTCCTCCCAGTTCCAATAATATCCTTTGCAAAACATGAAAAATATATTAAGGAAAAAATAGTCATGGAACAGGAAACTTGAGTAAAATTAGAACTATTTCATATTTTTATTTCTGGGGAAATTATGGTTTTGTTTTCTTCCCTTAATGTACCGGAAGGAATATCCGGAAAAAGTTGGAGAAGCGGTTCAATTCTTTGAACGAGGCACCCTCCCCACTGGGATACAATTCAAGAGAAATACAAACCGGTCGGAGGATTGCCTGCTTTCTACTGTAAAGGGCTAAATTCTGCCCTTGGATGCACTAGTGGGGATTCTGCTGACTTCAGTGGGCACTGCATACACATAACCATCAGATTTCTTATATCAAGCCCATGATCATAGTATCTCAGCACTTGTGCATCCAAGGACAGAATTTAGCCCTAAGAAGCATTTTGTCATGTAATCATAGAAACATAGGGTTTGAAGGGACATCAAGAGGTTATCTAGTCCAGCTCTAAGACAGGACCAAAAATACCTAGACCTTCTCTGAAAGTTGTTGGTCTAATCCGTTCTTAAAAACTTGCAATGATGGAGATTCCACAGCCTTCCTTGGAAGCCTATTCCAGAGTTTTACTACCTTTATAGTTAGAAAGTTTTTCCTAATATCTAACCTAAAACTCCCTTGCTAGAGATTAAGCCCTTTATGCCTTGTCCTACCTTCAGTGGATATGGATAACAATGAATCACCATCCTCTTTATATCAATCCTTAATATATTTGAAGACTATTTCAAGTTCCCCATTAGTCTTTTTTCATAAGACTAAACATGCCTTTTTTTTTTTTAACCTTTCCTCATAGCTCAGCTTTTCTACACCTTTAATCTTTTTTTTGTAGCTCTCCTCTGGACTCTCTCCAATTTGTTCACATCTTTTTTAAACTGTGGTGCCCAGAATTGGACATAGTACTCCAGCTGAGGCATCACCAGTGTCAAGTACAGCGGGACAGCTACCTTCCATGTTTTACATAGGACACTCTTGATAAGACATCCTAGAATAAGAACCCCTTTTCACAACTGCATCACATTATTGGTTCATAGGCAATTTGTGATCCACTATAACACCCAGATCCTTTTCTGCAGTGCTACCAGATAACCAATTATTCCCCATTTCGTATCTATGTATTTTATTTTTCATTCCTAAGTTAAATACTTTGTACTTTATTGAATTTCATCATGTTAATTTCAGACCAATTCTCCAATTTGTCAAAGTTGTTTTAAATTCTAATCCCATCCCCCAAAGTGCTTGCAACTCCTCCCAGCTTGGTGTCATACACAAATTTTATATGCATACTCTCCACTCCAAGTCATTAAAGTTAATATTCAATACTACCAGACCAAGGGCAGACTCCTGTCGGATCCCACTTAATACATCCTCCCAGTCTGACAATGAACCAGTAATAACTGCTCTTTGAGTATAGTTTTTCAACCAGTTATCTACTCTCCTTATAGTAAATTCATCTAGACCATATTTCCCTAGTTTGCTTATGAGATGGTCATGTGGGACTGAGTCGAAAGCCATTCCAAAATCATGATAAACAATATCTACCCATTTTAATATAATTTGCTGCAGATTTTTTTTATCCTTTAGGAGAGTGTGGGGCTAAACCAACCCGATTACAGAACGGGCCTCACCTGAGAGGAATCAGGTAATTCTTGTGTAAAAAGGACCCATGGTTAGGTAGCGATAAAGCCCAGATGGGGAAAGAGCTGGGGAGGGAGGTTCCTATAAAGGCAGGAAGCTCAGAGCAGGAAGTGGCCCAAAGTCAGCAGAGGAAAGTGCTCCAGGCAGGAAGGCCTAGGAGAGACCCTGATAGAACTTTCTGCCCCAGAGAAAACGGAAGTCTCTGTTGTGTTAAGACATTTTTGGACTTTTATTTTTGGACAGCTGAGACCCCGGATGGGGAGGACCAAAGACTGAGACCTGGCTGAAGGGCTGACTGGATGGGTTATTAAGAAAGATACCACCACAGCACTGGATGACTGTTGGCAGGGGGTGTTGACACAGTGAGATAGCCGCAATGCCAAGCCTGGCCATGTGGGGTTCCCTAGTATTGGGGGGACTGTTAAATCACTGTTGAAGAAACAAGTGCTACACAATACCAAGGGTCCTGCTTTATTATTCATACAATCAATGGATCTCTTTACTTTTTGATTTTTCCTTCCACACTGACAAATTCAAAATCCTGCCCACTATTAAATTCCCTCATGTCACCTTCCATGCTGCTTACCCTCACAACTCTTCCCCTCATGGGCAGACTTAGCTGGTATGCTAATCACATACGGATGTGTTTACAAATATGGCCTATGTGGCTTTCCTCCCTGTAACATATATGCTACATTTAAAGATAACTACAGATACAGACAGAGCTTTTGAAGTTCCTTCCAGCTGATATCTGCTTTCCACCACCTCTCTCTCTCAAGATCACTGCTTCAAGCTAGCCACTTTCCTTTGAAGTGCTGGCATGACGGAACACTCCAGAATGAACAGTGCTGATAATCAGTCATGGGCACTTCAAAGAAAGACAGTCTGAACCAGTCTGTGAACAAGACATACACAGCATTGAAGCTGTGAGGGATATCCAGGACCATATCATTTTACCAGTTCCATCCCAAAGCCATGCAATCAGGGAGCTTAGGACAGCCTCTACTGTCCCCCAAACTACTGAACCACTAGCAGAAGAAAGCAGCAAGTTGTGATGACATCAATAAAAAAAGAGCAGGTGGTGCAGCCAGGAAGTTTCCTGGGCACACGAGACTGGATCCTGCACTAACCCATGAGAGCAGCACAAATATGGTGTCATCAGTAAGCCTATCCGAGGTGGTGGAGGGGTCAACACCCAAATAAAATGCTTCCTTTCTTTACTGCCCTCCCACATCGTGAAGGGTGAACATTATCACTGACAGTATTTTAGGACTTTATTATCTATGTATAATATTATATGACTAGCCACTTTACCTCCACGATTAACACACTCTGAAACAAAACAAAAGAAACTCAGTTATACAGGATTGTATACAAGAAGTAATGCAAAATGAATCATAATACATGCTAATTAAAATAAATAAGCATTTATAAAAAATAAACGTTAAAGCTAAATTAGGGCCCTTATGCAGCTGTGCAACAGGCTGGGGCAGAAACAGCCTCCGTATTATTTTATGGCCTGAATAAGAGACAGCCCCAATTGCAGGCACAGCATTCACAGGCTATTGCCCTCCCCAACTGTGTGACAGGCAGCAGAGCTTGTCATCTACGCACGAAGGGGTATAGCAGCAGGTAGTGCAATTAGATGGGAGAGATTCAACTGGGAGTATTGTGCTCAAAAGCTGTAGTAGGCTGTTCATAATATAGCCAAAGATAAATATTCTGAATACTATGTACTAGTGAGAAATTAGTCGTTGAAAGCTTCCAGTCTCCTAAACATAACAAAAATTTGCTTTAATCTTCTTTTTTTTTTTTTTTTTTAAAAAGGCACGTAACATTTGTCCTCAGAAATGTCAACCTTTATATAATCATGTCACTTGAGGTCACTCAGGTTTATAAGTGTCTTGTAACTGAGGTGACAGAAATATGGATTACGAAAGCTTGTTCTTTAAGAAATATCAAAGATGCTATATTTTTATATCTAAATTGATACATCATATATACATAATACACATAAAAACTATGTTAAAAGAACATTGTTAAGGTTGAAAAGTCAAGCACCCAAGAGTTAGGAAATGCACAGGTAACCTTAATGCTAGCAACTTTAATTCTGCCCCCTTTCAGATATGCATTATTGTTATGCTGGGGGTTGGCATGAGGCTGTTGGGCATGATGGTCATCTTGCATTTAAGCTAAATGAGGGAATACTTAAATGCCCATTTCTTTAGTGATAGCTGAAACAATGGAAAACCATTGCCTAAGGAATAAATTGCATGCAAGCTTGGGTGGCTGGACCATGTGGATTAAGGGTTTTCCTGGGAGTCTGATAATGTGTATGGGGGGGAACTGATTTGATTGCATCGGTGTGTCTGCCAGCAGAAGCCGACAGAGAAGGCAGCAGAAAAGCTAAAGGGGCAAGAAAAGCACTTGATAATATTGCTCTGAAAGAGTGAAGAGGGAATTTTTTTTGGCAGAGTACTGGCTAGTAAGAGGCTTCTAACTGTGAGCAGAGAAACTAACTCCTATTGTTAGATTTCTTACTGCTTTCAGGGAAACAGGATTTAGTGTATATACTCTGTAAATAAACAACACTGTATAAAAAAATACACAATTTTATTATCAATTTCTACACCTAATGGAAACAACCTGTAAGACCCTGAGTATTGGCTAAGCCAGTGGTTTTCAAATGGTGGATCTCTACCCACTACTGGGTCATGGACCGTAAGGCACTGGGTTGCAGTGGCTCTGGTCAGCACCGCCGACCGGGCCGTTAAAAGTCCCGTCAGCGGTGCTGCCTGGGTAAGGCAGGCTAGTCCCTACCTGTTCCGACACTGCGCTGTGCCCCGGAAGTGGCCAGCAGCAGGTCTGGCTCCTAGGTGGGGGGCCACGGGGCTCCGTGTGCTGCCTCCGAGCCAGGAACCAAGTGGGGGTGTGGTGCTCTGGAAGTGAGTGTGCTCTAGTAGACACAGATTCGTCTGCTCATTTCTCCAAAACATGATCCCTTCTGCCTCATCCTTGTCCCAGTCTTGTCTCTTCTCCATTCTTAGCTCCTTGTCCTAGTCCCATTCTCATTGCCTTACCCAGTCCCAGTCTCCACTCCTCAGGCCTCTCATCCCAATTCCTATCTCCTGGCACAGCCAATCATTTTCTCCCACTTTGGGCTCACTGAGTTTTAATTTCACCTCCACACTCCAAGTTTCTCTCAGCATGAACAATTTCAGCCTGAATGGTTAAAATTTGTACAAAGTTATAAGTAATTGAAAATAGGGTCTTAAAATGGGAGGGGTCAGGCAACCTACCAGCCTCACCTATAACGGGGAGGGTGGGAGAGGGGGAGAGACACACACACACATGCTCACTCAAAACCGTCACTCAGAAAAACTGCATCTCTAATGCTGGATTAACTAGAAAGTGCTAAATTAAATAATGTTTGGCACGAACATGACTAACACTTAGGGCTTGATTTGGAGAACAATTCCCACCAGTTGGAATTGTGAGTGCAAACTGAGGACATATCTGCTATTAAAATATCTTAGAATATAGTACTTTGTCATTCAAGTTCTAGTTGCACCAAAATCTACTTAATATTAATGTATTATTTTAATGGTTTTCTATTCCCTTTTCTCAGTATGAGACAGTACAGCAACAAAATGAATGATCGTATTAATGCCACATTTTAATCTGTTTTGCAGAGGAAACTGATGTTATACAACGCCAATTAATATAAGAATAACTGCCTTTTTAGTGTAAATAACAAAATGGGTATTATATTGTGTTAATTCACAGTTAAGCTTACTTTTCTGCCTATTTTCCACATAGACCATCTGCGTAATGAAATCATTCTTCCTTCCTCTTTAAGTACTGCTTTGAATAGCTATGCTTGGATCAAAACAGTCTTTTCAATGAATCAGATCTCTATTTCTCTTTCATCATCAGTATGTTCAGCCATAGTGGAAAAGGAAACTCAGTCATACAGAATGCTCTTCAGATTGCCAAATACTGGAAATAAAATATCCTATCTGATTCAGTTAAGCAACTTACAGTTCCCACAATTAAATTTTTTACAATTCAACAAAATATTAGAATCTTCAATATGGGCTACATTCTGCCCCAGTTATACCCCTGCAATCCCATTACACGTAATGGAGTTACAGAGACCTTACAGGACAGAACTTTGTTCCTTGTTTACAAAAAGAAATGAAATAAAACTACATTCATTTAAATGAACTGGTTAAACTATAAAAGTGTTACATTTCCAAATGTACAGCTAATACAGATTGTGTTCTTCTTCCATATAGAATCAGACCCCTTTTTCCAACAGCTTCTTAGTTGATGTACTACTTAGTTTTCTATTTAAAATTTAAAATTAACAAACCTTTCCAGTCAGCTTTGAAAGATCATCTCCTCCTATTATCTGCATATCTTGTGTAGACTGATCATTCTGAAAGAAGAAAGATAATACATTATTAAATACAATTTAAAAGTAAGTGTTAGAACAGAAAAAAATAAACAGTTTTGGATTCTTTGGCTCCTGTAATTCCAATTACCATTATTTTTATGTCAAGTCTTAGTACTAGTATATGGCAGAATCATTCTATAAGCTTGTCTCTTTTGGCCTGACAATCTTCTCCTTAATAGATTTCTTTCTCAACTTGTCTCTATCTGCATGTGAGATTATTTATATTTCTGCTCTCACCAATATATACAAATACTAAGGGTATTTAATTTTTTTTTCCAGAGAAGTGATGTTCCCCTGTTCATTCTTTCTTATTCTGACTGGTGTGGAACAGTATCTTTGCCCTTAACGTGCCACATACACCTCTTACAATAAGAAAAGGGAAAAAACCAAGAGAACATCATCACTTGATAAACACCTGTAGTGCATTTTCTTATTAGCAGAATCACTATGGATATAGATAGAACGCACCTACAGGTGTTACTCGTGATGAGTTCTAGCCTATTTAAGAACCAATGCACTTAATTTATTTTGAAAAATAAAAGGATGTATTGATTTTACAGACATCCCTGTCTACATGTGTCTTAATCTCACATATAAGGAAATACAATTTAATCTTTTTTTAACGGATTCAAATGAAATGTGTCAGGTCAATTCAATAAAATGAATATTCTGATTCGGGTCAAACTGACCCGAAACAAAATATTTCATTTTGATTATACCATGGTAAATTTTGATTTTTGCGGAAATTGCATTTTTTATCAGAAAATCATTCAGATTGAAATTTTCCAAGAAGCTGTAGTCAAAACCCTTTAATATCAGTAGTAAAGGACTGGACCACACAATCAGGACAGAAAATTAATTTTTGATGGAAGTGCACGGATGTCTTAAATGAGTAACACAGATTAAAGTAAAAAAACAAACCAAAAACAAAAAAGTAATTCTAGGCCTGCTGAGGAAGTACACTCTTCCCAATTAAAGAAAGAGAATAGGTAAGAAATAAAAATAATTGATAGAGTTTTTGCCAAGTCAGTACAGGCACTAAGCTAATACTGTATAATTTTAGGGAGAGTGTTAATCTAACTTTAAGAAACAGCTGCAGAACCAGTATTTTCTTAACGTGACCTAATTTATTAGTAACATCAGAAAACTGTACAGCTATGAAAAAATTACAAAATGTGCAACTTTTGAACATTTTTCTTATATTTTATCAACTTTTAAAAAGAAAACTATTTCCTTTAAAAAAAATTTAACTTGTTAAAATCACATGACCATGATTTTAAAAATTGGTGCCTCCAATTCGGTTTCTAAGTCCATAATTAAACACCTGTATAGGTGTCCTGTTTTTCAAAAGTACTGGGTACAAAGATTGCAGGATACTCATCTGCAGCTGGAGTTTACTAGAGAGACTTTATGTTATAAATTAGTGCAACACATCCCCTATCTGCAGTTCTTCACCATCAACAATATGGATATATTCCACTTGACCTTATATCCATTATATGCCTTGTGTGAGATTCTGTGGTGCACCTCAAAGAGAGATATTTCTTGCAGTGCAGGTGGAGAGGAGCTATGTTAGCTTCAACCCACTTTTGCACCCTCCTGACCTTAGGCTAGCATAATTCAGACTAAGTGCCTATCTAAATAACAGCAGCCTTCCTAGACTACCTTATGGGTCACAATGTTTTCTAAACACTCCATAGTTCTACATGCTGCAGTCCCACCCACAAGACAGCCTTCTCACCCCCAGCCTCACCCCTACATCAGGACATGTAAAAGAGGGCCCTCAGAAGACAGTCTTACAGCTGTCTTTGCAGTTCCTATGCTGGGAAAATTCTCCCCAGCTGGATTGGGGGCTTTTAAGATCCCCTTTATGCTGCTCCAGCCCCTTTACCCAGAGAAACAGGGACCAAGTGGGGAGAGGATTGCACCCCTTACATTTTTAAATAAAAAAGTTCAGTGCTTTTTTCTTAAAAAACAAAGTAAAAAAAAACATGCGTCCTAAGGAATTTTTTTTAATACTAAACACAAAATGGAAAAGATATAGAATGTATATTTCTATAAGTTCTTCATATGAAAAAATCATCAAAAACAAATAATAAACTATTTGGCCTAGAGCAAAATAGATTAGCCCTTAAAAATCAAGTGAACTGGTTGAAACAGCTATATAAGGCAAAGACACTGAAAATATCTGAAATGAACTAGAATTGTAATTGGAAATTTAATCACTCTTCTGGTTGCAAAAGCTGAGAAAGCCTTGTGATACACTATACAACTTTTCTGGAAAACTTAACGTAAACAAACTGCTCATCTGAAAATTAAATGAAAACACGGAAGCTATTCTGGAGTCCTATCTGCACACTACTAAGGACTTGATTACTGAAAAAGATGGTTACCTTTTGTAACTGTTGTTCTTTGAGATGTGTTGCTCATGTCCATTCCATTGTAGGTGTATGTGCTTGCTTCAAGCACTGGTGCTGGAAGTTTTTCCCTCAGTGGGATCCGTAGGGGACCGGCTCTGGTGCCTCTGGAGTGGTGTGCATATGCACCAGTATAAGGCATACTGCTGGCTCCCCGCCCTCAGTTCCTTCTTGCTGGAACTCTGACAGAGCAGAAGGAGGGCAGATCATAGAATGGACATGAGCAACATATCTCGAACAACAACAGTTATGAAAGGTAATCCTCTTTTCTTCTTTGACTGCTTGCTTATGTCCATTCCATTGTAGATGATACACAAGCAGTACCACCAGAGGCAGGTAGGAGTTCATCAACATGTTGATTGCAATATAGCTCTGCCGAAGCCAGCATCTTCTCTGGCATGCTGAGTGATGGCATAATGCATCGTGAACGTGTGTACTGAAGACCATGTTGTGGCCCTGCAGATGTCCTGGACAGGGACATGCTCCAGGAAGGCAGCCAAAGACGCCTGCGCCCTTGTCGAGTGAGCCTTCGCTATCGGTGGTGGCACAGCCTGCGCCAACTCGTAACAAGTACAGATGCAGGTGGTGATCCAATTCGAAATCCTCTGAGAGGACACTGGAAGACCCTTTGTCCTGTCAGCTATCGCGATAAAGAGCTGGGTCAATCTGTGGAAGGGCTTGGTGCGCTCCAGGTAGAAAGCAATGGCACGCCTGACATCTAGAGTGTGCAGCCACCACTCCTCATTGGTTGTGTGCAGCATTGGACAAAACGCTGGGAAGAAGATATCCTGGTTGACATGGAAGTGTAATACCACCTTTGGCAGGAAGGCCGGATGGGGCTGCAGCTGGACCTTGTCCTTGTAGTATACCATGTATGGGGGCTCCGAAGTGAGGGCTTTAATCTCGGAGACACGTCTCGCCAAGGTAATAGCTATGAGGAATGCAACCTTCCACAACAACAAGTGGGAAGGGAACAAAAAGCCATAGGCTCAACGGGTGGACCCGTGAGCCTGGAGAGGACCAGGTTGAGGTCCCACTGGGGAACCGAGTCCCGGATCAGAGGAACGAAAGAGTCTTTTAAGGCCTTTCAGGAACCTGATCGACATCTCATGCGAGAATACCGATCTACCCTGGATGCGAGAATGGAAGGCCAATATGGCTGCCAGGTGCACCTTGATCAAAGAGAAGGCGAGGCCCTGGTGCTTTAAGTGAAACAGATAATCCAGAATGGACTGCAAAGATGACTGGGTCGGGGGGATATTGCGCTCCAATGCCCAGAAGAAGAAATGCTTTTGTTTTGCCAGGTAAGTTGCTCTGGTGGAGGGCTTTCTGCTCTCCAAGAAAACTTGCTGTACCTGACTAGAGCAGGTTTGTTCCTCTTGATTCAGCCATGCAGCATCCAAGCTGTGAGGTGGAGAGGGGCAAGGTTCGGGTGCAGGAACCAATCGTGATCCTGCGAGAGTAGGTCTGGGTGGCTGGGAAAATGGCCACAAGATTGTTATGGGCAGGTCCATGAGCATGCCAAACCAATGCTGGCGAGACCAGGCTGGGGCGATCATAATGACCTGTTCCTCATCCCTCTTGATTTCTGAGAGGGCTTTGCTGATGAGCAGAATTGGTAGGAAGGTATTCATCAGGTCTCCTGACCATGGACAGGAGAAAGGCAACGAAAGGGAGCCTCAGCTGAGGCACTGGAGAGAGCAGAACTGATGACACTTTCTGTTCTGTCTGGTGGCAAAGAGGATAGCCATTGAGCATTCCTTTCTGAGCCTCTGGCATTGAGTCCACAAAGTTGGCCATGATATTAAAGTTAAAACGGCCAAGTAAGGCCTGATGGTTGGCCACTCTCAGCTAAAGGCTGTACGTAGAACAAATCTTTCTACCAAAGAGATTGAGCCTCTTTGTGTCCTCATTCTTAGGTATCTATCCCGGTTGGCCCTGTCTATCATGCTCGTTGGCTGCCAACACAACCAGTGAGCTTGGGAGAGGGTGGCTATAAAGATACTCAAACCCCTTGGCAGGGACATAGTATTTTCTTTCCGCCCACTTAGAGATGGGAGGCAGAGAGGAGGGTGTCTGCCACAGGGCCTTAGTAAAATTTTCACCACTCCCTCGTGTGCTGGCAATGCCATCTTGGAGGGGGCTGCTGCACTTAGCACATCGAACAGGGAGTCCGTGGGCTCCGCCAGTTCCTTGGCTTCCAGCCCCACATTTGATGCCACCCTATTCAAAAGCTCCTGGTGGGCCTTGCATTATCCTTGGGGACCATATGAGAGGGCCCCACTATCGCCTCATCTGGCGAAGATGATGATGAGGCAGGTACAGGTGGGTCTGCCAACTCCACCGCTTCTGCTAGGGGAGCCTCAGCCGAATTTGGCTGTCCCTGGAGAGTCTGTTCTGACTCCGCGTCAGAGCCAGGGGGTGGGCAGGAGACTGTCGCTGACCATCTTTCAGATGCCCCTGAGACTGACCAATGCCCCTGTGATGGGTGGGGAAACTCCCAGGGGTTCCATAGTTGCCAGGGGGCCGGCCATGGCCCTGGAATCAAGGTCCCCTCTGGGCCACTAGAAGGGAATGCCAACGCCTCCGATGTGCAGGTTCTCCTTCTCGCTGTCCTAGCCCAAGGAGGGAGAGACTTGTCTGGGGGACCAGGACGATACTGAGGCTGCCTGTCTACGCCAATCCTGTCGGCTCTGTCCACAGACCTCCTTTGGAGACCTTGATTGGGGTGATGGCTCTCGGTGCTGCGACTCTAGTGACTGGTGGCAGTGTTTGGCAGATTGGCGATGGTATCCCGGTGATCGACGCCTCATGTTTAGACAGCAGTGTCGCTTCGTTGACCAGGAGCGGGAATGGGAGCGAGAAGATCACAGTCTCGGAGACCAACAAAGTGCCTGTAGTGATCTGTAATGGCAATCCGGAGATGGGACTCCAGGGACCGGCGTCTCGACCCTCCGGAATGGTGCTGTGGACGGGGAGAATGCCTTGGATGCTCTGGGCACTGGGAACTGGTGCCATGCCTCTGCAGGTCTGCGCCAGACCGCCAGTGATTGTCGCCATGATCTCAAGGAATGCTGTCTAGAGTCCGGGGACAGATGCTGGGAACTCTGGAAGGTAAGCAGACCCACGTCCGGGGGCTGGTGGCATTGTTCAGGCGAATGCTGGTGGAGCACCCCCTGTGGTGGGGAGCGGTGCCACACTGATGGAGACTACCGGAAGGGTGCCAGGGGAGGTTTACCCCTTGAATAGGGCACCTCAGTGGTCGGCTTGGCAGCAGCGGAAGGGACAGTAAGTCCTTAGCGGTCTGAAAGGCCTCTGGTGCGGACGGCACTGCCAGGTGTTGAGTGCCTCTGCTGCTTCCCAGGGTGGTGGCAGAGACTTGAATTGGGCTCGACAGCTCAATGGGAGTGGGAGCCTAGCCACCATTTGGTGGGTCTCTGCTCTCCTTTGGCTCTCTCCTTCCATTTACAGGACGTAGGAGAACGTCCCCTCTGGGTTTTGCTTTTTAGCCAGTACCAGGGATGTGGATCGGTGCCGGTCAGAGATCAGTGCCAGTGGCACGCTCCACACTGAGGCCGCGGTGCTTGGAGCAGAGTCCGATCTTGTCGGGTCCGTGGCTGGTGTGAGGGCCAACTCCATAAGGAGTCCTCTGTGTCAAACGTCCCACTCCTTCTTGGTCTGCGGCCTGAAGCTCTTGCAAATGCGACACTTGTCACCCATGTGGGTTTTTCCCTAAACACTTCACTGCGGATCACTGTCTGGCATAAGTTTTTTGTAACAGTCACAAGGTTTGAAGCTCGGGACTGGGGCATGCCCCGTCTGAAGGCTAAGTCCCATACGGGACTAACTATTTCTAACAACACTTAAGGAACTACTAACTATACAACTTTAAACAACTATATACAACAAATTCACTACTAGGTACAGTAGAGATAGGAAAGCTTGCAAAGGCAAGGAGACGTTCCAGCACCATCACGGACAGTAAGAAGGAACTGAGGGAGGGAGGAGCCAGCGGAGCCCCTTATACCAGTGCAGGTGCCAGAGCAGGTCCCCTATGGATACCACTAAGGAAAAAACTTCAAGCACCAGTGCATGTGGCGAGCACACACATGTACAATGGAATGGACATGAGCAAGCACTTGAAGAAGAACAAAGACTATATATGAAATGTTTGCAGGTTTTAAATTTCACATCACAATACATCCATATGAACAGAAAGCAGCAATCTGGATTAAATCTTTCAATACCTGTTTTTATGATCCTTCCGGTATGGCATACAACCTCCAACAACCTCTTCAATGCTACACAACATAAAAAATTTCAAATAGGTTCCTGGGAAATTTTGAACCCTTGGAGATGGATGGAATATAAAACAAGCAATCTGTATAAGAAAGATATATTGCTATGATTTGAAGCAGCAAAATGCTACTTTCTGTTTCAGTACGTACAGGTCAGGTGTTTTGGCACCAAATGTTATAGAAGCACCTTATGGAAAAACCTACATTACTGGAAGTCAAGTATGGGAACCTAAGAAGTAAGAGAACCACTTCTAGCACATATTAGACCTATCTCACCAGAATAACTATAACATTTTTACATTGTGTTTCTACACTAGAGAGGGTGGGATTCTCCCAAATAAAACACAAATATACAACGGATGTTGTGGGGAACAGAGCCTTTCTGGCTTCAGGGTTGAAGTAAAAGGAGAAAAACATACCCAGGAGGAGGGAGATTAATGAAAGACTGGACTTTTAAACGTTAAAAAAAAAAAAAATCCCTTTCAGCAATTTCACAGGACTATTTCCTTTGCGTATTGGTATTTTTGGCTTCAGCCGAAAGGAAGACACTGGAGCAGCATATTCATTGCTGGCAAACAGTTCGGTAAGTCTGAACACGAGAGCCATTCAGAGCACAGGGATTACAGTAGCCAATCAGAAAGAGAACTGCATCTTCAAACACTAGCTATTGTGACACAACTGCAAACAGTTATGTAAATCTGTGTTCTGATTAGCTGATAATTGATGTCAGAATACAAGACTAAGTATTCAGTATGGCTATTGGGAACTACCATGCAGTAAGTAGTCAATTCAGACACCCAGAATCAATCTGGGTGCATAGAATTGCATAACCATGAAAAAACAAACAGTCATGCATCAGTATCTATATATCATCCAGTGGTTAGGAAAATTTCATTTCAGTACAAAAATCTGATAATTTATTATACAAACCTTGAAGATAAAGATATTTCTCATACATGGCTAACTCATACTTTAATACAAATACTTGACAAATGGTGACATTGCACAGCATAATATAAACTTGTAATAATAATAATGCATACAGAAAGGCATGGAGTTATGGTTACCATAGGAATTTCACTTCCAAATTTTCTGACTTCTCTGGATTTGGAATCTCAAATTAACATTGAACTAAGTCTTAAGCATCAAAAATTCAGAGAATCATAGATGTCAGATGAAAAAAACTATTACATCATTCAACAGAAATTTAGTGTACAGGCTATATTTAGTTGCAAATCATCATGTTTGAATGGTTACCAACCAATGAGTCAAGTTTTTTTTTAGGAAAATAACTAAAAAGCACAAACGCAAAACACGATTAAAATTGATTATTTAAATCCAGGTTGCCTGTTTGTTGATTTAAATCATGATTAAAATTGGTGATTCAAATTGTTTTGATTTAAATCAATCCACCCTGCCCTCAAGCCCATACAATATCTGGTCTTCTTTGAACTTCCTCCAGTCTATTCAACTTTTTCTGGCAAAGTTGTGCTTAAAACTGAACGCAGTATGCCAGGTGGCCACAAAGAATCTCTGCTATATGACATGATGCCTTTGTCTATGCAGCATCAAAACTGCATTGGTCTTTCTCAGCAGACCTATCACATTGCAAAGTCATGTCTAATTTGTGTCCACTCTTACATTTAGGCCTCTTTCACCATGCTGCTTCCCAGATTGCTTTGCTTCATCCCATTTAATATCTATGTTTCAGATTACTTTACTCCAAAATTATAATTTATTTTTTTCCAACTGGAATCTCATTTTGTTATTTCCAGCCCATGTTTCTAATCTCACTAGCTACCTTCCTATAATGTCTATGTTCTAATTGAGGTTTACAACTCCTCCCCAAAACAGGACCATCTGGGAATGTCATGCACATGCTCTTTACTGTCTTTTCCAGAGCACTAATGAAGAGGTTAAATAAGACATTTCCTATCCCTATGGTACTTCACGGTACCTCCTCTAAACACAAAATCACTGCCATTTCTCATTACCCATTGTTTACTGTCTTCTGGCCATCTTTCAAGACACCCTCTCCCCCCCCCCACCAAAATAGCCTGTCACTTACAAAATACAAAAACTAAAATCAGAAAAATCTTAAATCTATTCTGGAAATTTCAGAGACAAGAGGACTTCTCGCTTCGCCATTTACAGGGGCTAATCTTTCAGGGCCTGTGCTTGGATGTGCAGGGACTGAAGGAGAAAGGGTGCAAGAACCCTCTTCATTTTTCTGAACCCCACAAATGGGTCTGAAGAGCAGCCTACAGGGAATGGTCTAGAGGTGAGGCCACGGCCCTGTACCATTTCCACACTAGTTCTCAGAGCTGGATGGGAAACAATTTTCCCATCCTATGAATAGCTGAGTTTGAAACTTTTTCCCATCTCAAATCAGGATGAAAAGTTGAAAATATCCACAAACAGAAAAAAATGTTTCCCCCCTTTTTGAGTCAATCAAAATGTTTCACATCAATAATTTTGAAACACTTTGTTTCAATTTTGACCTTTTTAAATTCATTTTTCAGTCTAATTAGCTTAATTTTCTAAATGAAAAATTGTCTTAAACCAGAAATTTTCATTTAATATTGACAATTTCAAAACTTTTTTTTTAAACACATTTTTTCAAATGGTGAAATTGATTGATCCTGACCCTGTCCCATGCAGTTTCAGTTTTGACAAATTAGCATTTTTCAACCGAAAAAAAAAATGATTTGTCTAAAAATTCCCAACCAGCTCTAATGATGGGTACAGCAACCAGTCATTTAGTCCCAAATTCCATCAGAGTGGTATTGCTCCTCACTGCACTCAACGTGGCCTAGTTCCTCATTACTGTAGCTGACCCTCTGTTTTTTCTCAAGCAAAATTTTAACTGGCTTCAATGAAAAGCACTAATGTGACTGTAGGCCAAAGTAAAACAAAAACAAAACAAAGACTGAACTAGTGATTCAGTGTTATTTGCTAATCACATAAATGAATACTACTGAAATATAAGGAAATGGAGAAAAGGCTACACATGTCAAAACAGAGGAACATTAGCAGTAGAACATTAAGACATGGTTATACTCTAAACTTTTTTCATCTATTCAATACTGATTTATCATTTTTATTTTACACAAAACCCTGTGTGTCCTGAGATGCTGAGAGGACCTTGGGAAAGAAACAAAAATATATCTATTACCACTTCATTTCTCAGAGTTTGCAAGTTAATAGTTTGTTTGACTTCGATGCTGACTGGCAGTACAGCCTTTTAAATTTCTTCTGTATTAAGTCATGTCTTTTGAACTGGGTGGAGCCGTGAATTACTACATTTCTTTTATTTCTCTAGAGACCAGTGCTTGGATCTAGTGCAGGCTACAAGTGAAATGAGTTGGGTGGTCTCAGGAAAATGTCTTGTAAACAGCATTGCTCACCAGAAAGTTGCACAAAGCAGTGCACATCTTTGGTCTGTATTAAATGAATGAATCTGGATTACATTAATACTGTACTTGCAGAACGAAAGATACTTTAATCATGACAAAAAGACAGCTCTAGCAAATCAGTTCAAGTGAAAATTTGCATTATAAAATGGAGACATTATAACTTTATTGCATCCCATTTTACTGTAACCTGGACAGTTCATATTTTCTGTTCAAAGGTCAATTAATTTGTGCACTGCCTTGAAGATTGGAGGGCCAGATCGTCACCTCTATTCCACTTGCTTTGTGCGTCTCCAGCAGTGCAAAGCAGTTGCAAATCTGGCAGATCTGCCATGCTGATGATTCCCCCAATGAGGTTTTTGCCTTTTTGCTCCCCATCTCCTGGCATAGGGGGTGTTCGCAGAGAAAAGCAGGGGGTCAATGGAACACTGTGGTCTGTTGCTTACCTCTTGGGACTTCAGACAGCTGCATGTAGTTTAGAACATCTGCAAGGCTGCTCTAAATTATGCTGGGTTCAGGATGGCTCCATGGTGGCCCCAGGATCAGGGAAGTGAAAAGTAAAAGTCACTTATCTTAGTCACAGCAGGGTAGCTAGCCCTGAGGTCTTCCATTTATCCCCACAATAGGTACAGCACAAGCAGCACACCACCAATAAGCCTTAATTCTGGCCTTATGAGTCCACCCCTAGGGGAGAGAGGAGAGTTCAGGCTCCGTGTTCACTCAGCCCTCACCCTCTCCCTTTCCATTAAGATTCACAGCTATTGTCTGTGGTCAATGCTATTGCAATGGGGTGTTCTATAAACCTAACATTTGTTCAGTAAGAACTGGACAGAGACCACCAATGTATTTCACAAAGACCACTGATCTCCCTCGGACATAAATGACTCTGTTACTCTTGATATGGGCCACATGAGAAGACAGATGAACGACTTTCTCATTACCAAACTCCAAAGCACTGATTTGAAGAAACTGTCCCAACACTTCCCTTCCACCACAAGATATTTCGCTTGCGTGTTTACCCCAAGGTTTTGATTTCCTCTAGGTGAATTGCATGTGGAGGAGTTTAATGAAGATAAAGTAAATTTCATTCTTATTCCCAACTATTTTAAGACTAGATGTTCACAAGAAACTTTTTTTCGCTGTAGAGACAGATGATGAAGCAGTGATTTTGCAGTCACAGACTGCTAGTAGTATTTGATATTTGAAGATTTATAGGTTATTTGTGATCTTAATTTACTGGTACACAAATATCCAATTATGTATAGCTTTTCACTGATTTTTTTCAAAGCAATTTATAATTATAGTTAAAAATAATGGGAGAGATGTGGCTAAATTCCCTGAAGGGCTTTGAAAACAAAAAAATTTGTAACTAAAATTAATGCAGTACCCAAGAGTGTACTAGCCTTTACAACCTTTTCTAGGCTCTGCTAAAATCTTAGCAGCGACCAAATGAGCATGCTCACAAGTGCTTCCTCTTACTGTAATTGCTTATAATATTTTACTTTTTAACTTTTGTCCCAACCTCAACTAATGATGGATTCCTCAATAAGGCTGATTTACATTCAAGGTTTGTAGGTTGTTCATTGAACAAAAAAAACAAACAAACAAAAAAAAGGACGAAGCAGAAAAACTATCTCAAAATGCTTTAAATAAGTCCCCCCTCCTAACTCTTCAAAAAGGGTTGAAGGAGTTTTCCTCAATCTTAAAAGAAAATACATATTTTAAAAACAATTGCCTCTAGGCAGAGACCAAATCTGGAAAATTTGAGCCCCAAAGGAAAATCTTCCCAAAAATTATCAAAGTGTGAAATCCACAACTGCATCATCTGTCTCTGTACAATGAGAGAACCAGGCTGGTTACAAACATTTATTCTGAAGATAAATGGGTTAAAGAATGAGATTTGTTATGTCTTTAGAAAATTCATCTGGTGGAATTGCAGAGAAACCAAAGGGTAAACACGCAAGTCTAAAATTATCCCAGTGGTAATATAAACTAAATTTAAGTGAAGGTAAGAGGAAGTAAGAGACTTAGGAGTCCTAGGGTACGTCTACACTAAGAAATTAGGTCGAATTTATAGAAGTCGGTTTTTTAGAAATCGTCTTTATATATTCGAGTGTGTGTGTCCCCACAGAAAATGCTCTAAGTGCATTAACTCGGCAGAGTGCTTCCACAGTACCGAGGCAAGCGTCGACTTCCGGAGTGTTGCACTGTGGGTAGCTATCCCACAGTTCCCGCAGTCTCCGCTGCCCATTGGAATTCTGGGTAGAGATCCCAATGCCTGATGGGGCTAAAACATTGTCACGGGTGGTTCTGGGTACATGTCGTCAGGCCCCCGTTCCCTCCCTCCCTTGTGAAAGCAGCAGCAGACAATCGTTTCGCGCCTTTTTTCTTGAGTTACTTGTGCAGACGCCATACCACGGCAACCATGGAGCCTGTTCAGGTAACCGTCACCGTATGTCTCCTGGGTGCTGGCAGACATAGTACTGCATTGCTACACAGCAGCAGCAACCCATTGCCTTGTGGCAGCAGATGGTACAATAGGACTGGTAGCCGTCATCGTCATGTCCGAGGTGCTCCTGGCCACATCAGCCAGGAGCGCCTGGGCAGACATGGGTGCAGGGACTACATTAGAAGTGACTTGACCAGGTCATTCTCTTTAGTCCTGCAGTCAGTCCTATTGAACCATCTTATGGTGAGCAGGCAGGTGATACGGATTACTAGCAGTCCTACTGTACCACCTTCTGCTGGGCAGGCAAGAGATGAGGATGGCTAGCAGTCCTATTATACCATCTTCTGCCGAGCAGCTATGAGATGTGGATGGCTTGCAGTCCTTCTGCACCATCTACTGCCAGCCAAAGATGTAAAAGATAGATGGAGTGGATCAAAACAAGAAATAGACCAGATTTGTTTTGTACTCATTTGCTTCCCCCCCGTCTAGGGGACTCATTCCTCTAGTCACTCACAGAGAAGGTGCAGCGAGGTAAATCTAGCCATGTATCAATCAGAGGCCAGACCAACCTGCTTGTTCCAATAAGAACAATTACTTAGGTGCACCATTTCTTATTGGAACCCTCCGTGAAGTCCTGCCTGAAATACTCCTTGATGTAAAGCCACCCCCTTTGTTGATTTTAATTCCCTGTAAGCCAACCCTGTAAGCCATGTCGTCAGTTGCCCCTCCCTCCGTCAGAGCAACGGCAGACAATCATTCCGCGCCTTTTTTCTGTGCGGATGCCATACCAAGGCAAGCATGGAGGTCACTCAGATCACTTTGGCAATTAGGAGCACATTAAACACCACACGCATTATCCAGCAGTATATGCAGCACCAGAACCTGGCAGAGCGATACCGGACGAGGAGGCGACGTCACCGCTGTCACATGAGTGATCAGGACATGGACACAGATTTTTCTGAAAGCATGGGCCCTGCCAATGCATGCATCATAGTGCTAATGGGGCAGGTTCATGTGGTGGAACGCCGATTCTGGGCTCGGGAAACAAGCACAGACTGGTGGGACCGCATAGTGTTGCGGGTCTGAGACGATTCCCAGTGGCTGCAAAACTTTCGCATGCATAAGGGCACTTTCATGGAACTTTGTGACTTGCTTTCCCCTACCCTGAAGCGCATCAATACCAAGAGGAGAGCAGCCCTCACAGTTGAGAAGCGAGTGGCAATAGCCCTGTGGAAGCTTGCAACGCCAGACAGCTACCGGTCAGTCAGGAATCAATTTGGAGTGGGCAAATCTACCGTGGGGGCTGCTGTGATGCAAGTAGCCCACGCAATCAAAGATCTGCTGATATCAAGGGTGGTGACCCTGGGAAACGTGCAGGTCATAGTGGATGGCTTTGCTGCAATGGGATTCCCTAACTGTGGTGGGGCCATAGACGGAACCCATATCCCTATCTTGGCACCGGAGCACCAAGCCGGCGAGTACATAAACCGCAAGGGGTACTTTTCAATAGTGCTGCAAGCTCTGATGGATCACAAGGGATGTTTCACCAACATCAACGTGGGATGGCTGGGAAAGGTACATGACGCTCACATCTTCAGTAACTCTGGTCTGTTTCAAAAGCTGCAGGAAGGGACTTTATTCCCAGACCAGAAAATAACCATTGGGGATGTTGAAATGCCTATAGTTATCCTTGGGGACCCAGCCTACCCCTTAATGCCATGGCTCATGAAGCTGTACACAGGCAGCCTGGACAGTAGTCAGGAGCTGTTCAACTACAGGCTGAGCAAGTGCAGAATGGTGGTAGAATGTGCATTTGGATGTTTAAAAGCACGCTGGTGCAGTTTACTGACTCGCTTAGACCTCAGTGAAACCAATATTCCCACTGTTATTACTGCTTGCTGTGCGCTCCACAATATGTGAGAGTAAGGGGGAGACATTTATGGCGGGGTGGGAGGTTGAGGCAAATTGCCTGGCTGCTGGTTACGCACAGCCAGACACCAGGGTGGTTAGAAGAGCACAGGCAGGCGCGGTACACATCAGAGAAGTTTTGAAAACCAGTTTCATGACTGGACAGGCTACGGTGTGAAAGTTCTGTTTGTTTCTCCTTGATGAAACCCCCCGCCCCTTGGTTCGCTCTACTTCCCTGTAAGCGAACTACCCTCCCCTCCTCCCTTCGATCACCGCTTGCAGAGGCAATAAAGTCATTGTTGCTTCACATTCATGCATTCTTTATTCATTCATCACACAAATAGGGGGATGACTACCAAGGTAGCCCAGGAGGAGTGGTGGAGGAGGGAAAGAAAATGCCACACTGCACTTTAAAAGTTTACAACTTTAAAATTTATTGAATGCCAGCCTTCTGTGTTTTGGGCAATCCTCTGTGGCGGAGTGGCTGGTTGGCCGGAGCCCCCTCCACCGCGTTCTTGGGCGTCCGGGTGAGGAGACTATGGAACTTGGGGAGGAGGGTGATTGGTTACACAGGGGCTGTAGCGGCAGTCTGTGCTCCAGCTGCCTTTGCTGCAGCTCAGCCATACACTGGAGCATATTGGTTTGATCCTCCAGCAGCCTCAGCATTGAATCCTGCCTCCTCTCATCACGCTGCCGCCACATTTGAGCTTCAGCCCTGTCTTCAGCCAGCCACCTCTCCTCCCGGTCATTTTGTGCTTTACTGCACTCTGACATTATTTGCCTCCACGCATTCGTCTGTGCTCTGTCAGTGTGGGAGGACAGCATGAGCTCAGAGAACATTTCATCACGAGTGCGTTTTTTTTTTTTTTTTTCTTCTTTCTAATCTGCGCTAGCCTCTGGGAAGGAGAAGATCCTGTGATCATTGAAACACATGCAGCTGGTGGAGAAAAAAAAAAAAAAAAAAAAAAGGGACAGCGGTATTTAAAAAGACACATTTTATAAAACAATGGCTACACTCTTTCAGGGTAAACCTTGCTGTTAACATTACATACATGCACATGTGCTTTTGTTACAAGGTCTTATTTTGCCTCCCCCCACCGCGTGGCTACCCCCTCAATCCTCCCCCCTCCCCGTGGCTAACAGCGGGGAACATTTCTGTTCAGCCACAGGCAAACAGCCCAGCAGGAACAGGCACCTCTGAGTGTCCCCTGAAGAAAAGCACCCTATTTCAACCAGGTGACCATGAATGATATCACTCTCCTGAGGATAACACAGAGAGATAAAGAACGGATGTTGTTTGAACGCCAGCAAACATACACTGCAATGCTTTGTTGTACAATGATTCCCGAGTACGTGCTACTGGCCTGGAGTGGTAAAGTGTCCTACCATGGAGGACGCAATAAGGCTGTCCTCCCCAGAAACCTTTTGCAAAGGCTTTGGGAGTACATCCAGGAGAGCCGTGAATGCCAGGGCAAATTAATCCTTTCACATGCTTGCTTTTAAACCATGTATAGTATTTTAAAAGGTACACTCACTGGAGGTCCCTTCTCCGCCTGCTGGGTCCAGGAGGCAGCCTTGGGTGGGTTCGGGGGGTACTGGCTCCAGGTCCAGGGTGAGAAACAGTTCCTGGCTGTCGGGAAAACCGGTTTCTCCGCTTGCTTGCTGTGAGCTATCTTCTTTGTCCCCAAAACCTGCTTCCGTGTTGCCTCCATCTCCATTGAAGGAGTCAAACAACATGGCTGGGGTAGTGGTGGCTGAACCCCCTAAAATGGCATGCAGCTCATCATAGAAGCGGCATGTTTTGGGCTCTGACCCGGAGCGGCCGTTCGCCTCTCTGGTAGGCTTGCCTCCGCTCCTTAAGTTTCACCGCGGCACTGCTTCGGGTCCCTGTTACGGCCTCTGTCCTTCATGCCCTGGGAGATTTTGACAAAGGTTTTGGCATTTCGAAAACTGGAACGTAGTTCTGATAGCACGGATCCCTCGCCCCATACAGCGCTCAGATCCCGTATGAGGGAGAGAGAGAGAGGTGTGCACTTGTGACATTGCACCAATTCATTAGGACTCACAGGTGAATGAGGACAACAGAGATGGATATAAGCAGCAGTCCGCAACTTTATTAACTCATTTCTGGAGAGGGGAGCTATCTGCCCTGTCTCCCTGTACCAGCCATTTAAGTGGGTCCAGTGCAGGGATTTCAGGATTCCCATCATGTAGCCCATAACCCAGTGTAGACTCTCAACATACCTTTAGGATTCAGCTGATTCTACTGAATCCTCTCACTTTCTCCACTGTGAAGGGGACAGAAAATACCAAAGAGGGACCTCGGACTGCAAAGTCTTCAGGGCTCCCATTTTCCCATAAACTCATTGTGGCACGATAGCCGATTTTAGTCTGGTGGGTCCTGCGCTTTTCTTGATGGGGAGCTAAGATACCACCCTTTGCCCCTGCTCTTGGGTGCCCAGGGCCCCGCTACTAGCTTGGGAAGGTGGCAGAGAAGGGAAGCGGGGGAGGGGGTCTGGGTTTGCTCCTCGCTCTGAGTCCCAGTCCCTCTCAACCCCTGTGGGTTTCTTACCCTCGTCCTCCTTAGGTAGGGTTACCCTCGGTCCTTAGATGCTGGGGGAAAGGGAATCTCCCTGTCCTGCTGGAGCAGGGTCTCCCTTACTTCAGTTCTCAGGTCTTCTAAATTTCTCAACACATCTCCATGCTCCAGTCCTTTGTCCTTTCTCTTCCTCTGTCTGCCTGACGCAGGGGGTTTTATTAGGTTCCTAACAGGGCCTTAATTGATTGCAGGTGCTCCAATTAACCTGCAGCCACCTTCCCTAGTCTACAGGCAACCACGCCTTAATTAGCCTTGAGCTTATATATTTCCCCTCTAGCACTCTCCCACTGCTCCCTGGCCCTCCTGTATCACACTAATGTACACCAGCAAAATCACAGGTCCCTTATTTCTGGCCTTTCCCCCCGACCCCCCTTTTATCTGTACTGGACACCAGCCACAAGTCATGATAAACAAAATGTTCATACATATTACTAATATTAATTTCTAAGTCCTATTTTTATTTAACCAAATGCTGCCTTCATGATGCTGTGACAAAAGTGAAAACACCTACCAGGCCTCTGCCAATTTGGTCCCACTTGGAAAATATCCTTCCTAACCCCCAAAGCAGGCAACCCCTCAGTCAAACCCTCAGCATCCTAAAAACCACAGCTCTTACACAAAACTATGGGGAGGGAGGGTGAGTTAAGATGAATTGGAACATTTGGCAACAACCCCCCTGTATAGAGCAAAGAGCCAATGGTCTCCCATCTTCCTCTAGCTGGCCAATGGTTGACCGAGAGCCCCTGGGGAGGAGGGCCCTCCACTCCACTTCCTTCTAAGGCTGTCAAGCACCCTGCAGACCCTATTAAGTTTCCCACCTGTTGAGCTGGGTGGGTCACATTTTGTCTTCAGAGAAATTTGTGAGAAGGAAGAAGGGAGAAAGTTAACAGTTGGGTGGCCACACGAACCCATACCAAGACTGGGGTTGTTTGCTACATTTATATTTATTCATGATCCCAAAAAAGGTGTGGATGTGAGGTGACAACACAAAATTACTTAGGTTAGTGAATGCTAAAGAAAACTATGAGGAGCTCTGGAGGAACTTAACAAATCTAAGTGAATCAGCTGCAAGAAGGGAGGTGCAATTCACTGTTGACAAATACAAAGTAATGCACATTGGAAGGAATAATTTGAACTACGAACATACATTCCTGGGTTATCACAGCAACACCTTATGCCACTGTGTGGAGAGACTCTGGGTACAAGCATGGCTCCAGTGGATACCGCTGTCCAAAAGAATCTGATCTCATATGCATGGTGTGCATGTAAACCAAGAATTAAATCTATATGGACAATCACTCAAACAAAAAATTGTGTTTGATACTGTGTAAGGAGGGGACCAAAGAAAGGGATAATGTAGTCATAGTGATAAAACTAGAAAGAAGATCCTAGAAGCTGCTTTTTGAACGGACTTCAGGGGGGCAATATGGCTGGGGTCCAGGCCAGAAAGGAGGGGATTACATTAGTCAAGGCACTAAATGATTAGGGCTGAACAAGAGCCTTGGCAATCTCGATGGAGAGAAAATTTTGACTCTTTTGAATTATGTAGGTAGAAGTGAACATGTAGGAAAGACTTGGACGTGGCCTGGATATATGGGTCTACTCTAGAGAGAGGGATGAGTCAAACACAATGGCTAGAATACACTCTCCTGAATGACAAGGAGGGTGAACTGAACTATATATTTGACATTCAGCTGGAAAGATCCTACAATATCCTTCAGTTATGTTTTTCTGTTAAAAATAAAAAACAGTGTACTGTTCTGATCAAAAGCTTGATCAAAAACAGAAATGTAGATAAGTTACTTAAGTCAATGTCTTTCAAACATGAAAGCACAAAAGCAAACTGCCTGTGTAAGGCAGATCCCATTCAATGCTATTTTTTTAAATCACTCATTGAATATTACCTATATGTGATTCTCAGCTTTAATTGAAAATTTGTATGGGCTCTCTACATTAAAAAAAAATAAATCTGATTTGCTTGAGAGAGTTTTCTATGAATTTTGATGGCTTCGTCTGTGCCGAAGGTGTGTACAAATATTTACATTTCTGCTTTGTGTGCTATATGGTAACAAACAGTTACAATATCTTCTACGTCATGGCCATGATCTACCTTCTTAGATATGGATACAACTGAATAAAAAACATAAAATGCAGGTTTGATGATCTACTGGCTGCTGCTTTTCAGGACAACTAATGAAAAATTACCAGAGTGCTGGAAACAATTATAAAATTGGCAAGAATTTTACAAGAACCATACACATTAACAGATATAATTTAGCACTTCTCCTGTAAACTGAGTCCATTACATGAACAATGCCTTAGAAGTACAGGCCTTATTCAGTAGCGCAGCTAGTGGGGGAGCGGGGCAGCGGCCGCTCCCTCACCAAGCACAAGTGGTGCCTTTTTAATGTATTGGCGCCTTTTTAATTTTTACTCACCCGGCGGAGCTCCAGGTCTTCGGTGGCCGGTCAGGTGGCGCTCCGGGTCTTCAGTGGCTCTTCGGCATTGGGTCCTTCACTCGCTCCGGTCTTCGGAGGCACTTCGTTGGCGGGGGGAGAGGGGTGTCCTTCAGTGCCATCGAAGACCGGAGTGAGTGAAGGACCTGACACTGAAGTGCCGCTGAAGACCCAGAGCGCCGCCGGATGAGTACAAGTGGGTGGCGCCTTTTTTTATCTCCGCTCCCCCTGTTTTCTCCACCTGGCTACGCCACTGGCCTTATTGTGGCCTGGCTTGTGTGGCTTTGCAAGGCAATAAGGATACCAGAATGCAGGTAGCAGCATGAGGAAGAGAGAAGCCTCCACAGTGCTGCTATGCTCATGCCTTCAGCAAGTGGGTGGGTGGGTGGGCAAGATGAGGTAGGGCAGGGGTCTCAAACACGTGGCCCCGCGGAGTTATTTCCTGCGGCCCGCCATAGGCGCCGACACCCCCCCCACCTCGCTCCTCACCCCCTGCCCTCCCGCGAGCGCATTGCGTCCCTGCTCCTCTGCCTACCTCCCAGTGCTTCCTGCTGCCAAGCAGCTGTTTGGCAGCGCTTAGGACTGTCCAGGAGGGAGTGAGAGGAGCGGGGATGCGGTGTGCTCAGAAGAGGAGGCGGGGAAGAGGTGGGACCAGTGCAGGGAAGGGGTGGGAAGAGGTAGGACAGGGGCGGGGCATGTACTGAAGTGTCGCTAGATACCTCTTGTGGCTATGGTAACACTAGTGTGACCAGATAGCAAATGTGAAAAATCGGGACAGGAGGTGGGAGGTGGTAATAGGAGCCTATGTAAGAAAAAGCCCCAAATATCGGGACTGTCCCTATAAAATCAGGACATCTGGTCACCCTAGGTAACACCCCTCTTTTCATTAGGTGCCAGCAATGTGCTTGGTAAGACCTCAAACAGCTTACAGTCTAGCAGAGATACACAGGAGCCAGGATGCACAGGAAGACCCAGAGGGGGGATTAACTTGGAGCAGTCTGGGAGAGGGGGTTGTTTATTTGGGCATCTGTGGCGTGATTTGAATCATACCTGTCATTCCCCTTGGCTTCAGAGCTTTGTTGCAATGCACATGCTATCAGAGACTGTTCTGAAAGGTGCTAAGCTCCCAGAGATCCCACTGGTGCCAGTAGGAGGAGATGGCACCTCAGCTCCGTAGAAAGGAAGTTCTAACAGAGAGATGACGCAAAGGGGGGAGGGATTCAAAACCTGCATCCCAGGCCCTTGCTGTTATAGGCTGTGACCTGAGGCTGCTCAGCTGCCTTCTATGAGGATCAGCGCATGCTCACAGCCAATGGCTCTTAGCCCATCAGTCCCTATCAGACCCCATGACAGCTCCCGCTGCTTCCGCAAGGCTAATGGCAATGTTTGGAAATACATATATATATATGAACAGTTTCTCTCTTCCATGAAGATTAACAAATCTGTGTTAAGGTCAAATCTCACTGATGAACATTTGCAAGCAACATTGAGATTGGTTTCATCTCAGAATGTCAAACCTAATATGGATGCTCTGGTTGATGCAAAATGCTGCCAGCTAAGTGGCCAAAAATGAAATGACTGTCAAAATTAGCACTGACTTTTCGCATTACAGTTTTTAAAAAAGTTAATACATTGACTTAACAGCATACTATATTACTCTTCATTTTTTACTATACTTTTGTATCATTGTATGAAAAGGTTTCAGTGATGCAGCCCTCAGGCCAAATGTACTAGTCCTCATGTGGCCCTTGTGATGATTTGAGTTTGAGATCTCTGAGGTAGGGAGTGGGTAAAGCCTTGGCTCCACACTGCCTAGTGTGTCTATGCCAGTGCACCACAGGAGTTATGCTGCACCATGTATAGTTTTGGCTCAGACTACTTCTCCCATAAAAATGAAGGGGAACCCGAAGAGCTGATTGCGATTCTCAAGGCTTGTTTACATTACCATTTTTATTTCAAGTTAATTCAGGTTGAGGTTGGACATTAGGAAAAACTTCCTAACTGTCAGGGTTGTTAAGCACTGGAATAAATTGCCTAAGGAGGCTGTGGAATCTCCATCATTGGAGATTTTTAAGAGCAGGTTAGACAAACACCTGTCAGGAATGGCCTGGATACTACTTAGTCCTGCCATGCGTGCGGGGGACTGGACTTGATGACCTCTTCAGATCCCTTCCAGTCCTATGATTCTACGATTTTCCAATTAATTAGAGGTAGCTAACAAAAAATCAATCGCCATCAATTAACCAAGGTAAAAACTCTAGCATACAATTCTCTCCACGTGCCTTCTAGTCTGCTCCAAAGGCAGCGCAACCACATGCTGCCCCTTGCTCAGGGGCTACAGCAAAAGCACAGTTCCACTCTAGGTTTGCAAATCAATTAAATTTAGACTTAAATGTTGATTTTTAAAAAAAAATGTATTTAAATTCAATATTTTAAAAAGATGATATGTTCTCTGCAGTTTCAGGATGAATATTTTGTGGAAATGCAGTTTATTTACCCATCATATTTAAAACAGGAAATAATTTTTCTTGCACTGGCTTCTACAAAAAGATAGCATTGTAATGGATAACGTCGTTAAAAAAAATGCACCCCTTTGAAAATATTGTTTGAAGACTGAACACTGGTCTAAATTACGCTCTCATTTATACCAATGTAAGTCTGAAGTAATTCCGTTAGCTCCAATAGAGTTACTTCAGATTTATGGCAGCGTAACTGAAATCAGATTATCGTTCAATTATTTCAAGGGGAGGTTTGCCTGCATAAAGACTACAGGACTGGACAATGTATGTTATGTCATTAGAAATGCTTCTTATTTTAATGTGTCTACAGAAAATGTAATATACAAAAGCAATGCAAGTGTACAGCTCTCGTGTTGGGAGTTATAAGCCTGAAGTCTGATTTAAAGCACTATAAACTGGTCTAATCATATGAGATCCTGAAATGTTGTTGGTCTTCTCACTTCACAGATATTTCAACAAATCATAGTATTAAGCATTTTGATCTCAGTTATACATTTGTATTTTATGACAGGCCAAGACACAAACTGTCTACAGCTAAATGGCTTATACAGATTATTTTGTTTCTGATTAGCGGATGAGGTGGCCCAGGAAAGAGTCAGTAAGATTAGGACTTTAGGGCCCCAATTTTCAGAAGTGTTCAGCATATACAGTTCATGTTGAAATCAATGGGAACTGCAAGTGAAAAATCAAGTCACTGTCTCCATAAAAAAATACTGAAATGATATTTCTTTCTTTGCTGGTTGTAAGCAAGTAAACACAAGCATAATATCTCTGAATGACTGTAAGAGCGAGGAGGAAGTGCCTTGTAATAAAAATGGAACATTTTAAAAATGGAAAAATATGTTCAACAAGTGTTAGTAAGGCTTACAGCATTTCACATATTTTCTGTTCTAACAAACACATTACCACCAGGTAGCATAATTCAGGAATTGCTTTTTTTATTGGCACTACATTTTAGCTATTTATCTTCTTCACTAGTGCCTTGTGTAAGCTCTTCTCTTGTTTTGGCTATGCTAATCCTCTGAATTGCACATATTAACACAGCAACAGGGTGAACAAAATGTTTATGTGGATCCTCTGGCCTGGTCTACACCTAAAACTTAGGTTGAACTGGCTACATTGCTCAGGGCTGTGAAAAATTGCACGCTCTGTGTGACATAGTTAGGTTGGCCTAACCCCTACTGCAGACACAGCTAGCTCAATGGAAGAATTCTTCTGTCAACCTAGCTACCGCCTCTTGAGCGGGTAATTTACTGAGAAACCCCTTTCATTGCTGTAGCAAGTGTGTACACTAGAGCCATAGCGCTTGTTTTGTAGACACACCCTTTGTCAGCAGGTTTCAGAGTAACAGCTGTGTTAGTCTGTATTTGCAAAAAGAAAAGGAGTACTTGTGGCACCTTAGAGACTAACCAATTTATCTGAGCATAAGCTTTCGTGAGTTACAGCTCATTTCATCGGATGTATGCATCCGATGAAGTGAGCTGTAACTCACAAAAGCTTATGCTCAAATAAATTGGTTAGTCTCTAAGGTGCCACAAGTACTCCTTTCCTTTGTCAGCACACTCCCAGCACACCCTCTATTGGGGTTTAAGTGATGTAGAGTCTTGCACTGGACCTCTGCACCATGGGTAAATTTCACCCCAAATGTGTCTGGTGATCACTATTTCAATTTTCAGAGTAGCAGCCGTGTTAGTCTGTATCCGCAAAAAGAATAGGGAGGACTTGTGGCACCTTAGAGACTAACAAATTTATCTGAGCATAAATAAGATCTTCTTTTTACTATTTCAATTGTTATTTTAGTGCATTTACTATATTTCATTATAATTACATTGTTAGCATTACCCCAAGAGTTTCTCTCTTACTACATAGGTGCTAAAAATTCACTTCTAAGTGGGTTTTTTGTTGAAATTGCTCTTGACCAGGATATAGGGTCACCAGCTCTACAAATCTGTTTTGTCCCATCTTGTACAGACATCTGTGTTTTGTTGTGGCCTTAAACATAGTTAAAAAAATTATATGGCAGAATAGAAACTAATTTTATTGAAAAGCTCTACAGAGTACCACTAATACTGGCCTTTAGAGGAAAATTTAACATTTGATGCAATGCTAAAATCTCAAAAAGGAAAAAAAAAAGTCTACTTAACAGTACTATACTTATTACAATAGGAAGCAATCTGACATTTCAGAGATATGGCCTGGATGATCTAATAAATTTTTTCCAACCACCATCTCCTCTGCAGAGAGACTATTATGTTATTCCTAGGGTTTCTTCTCGATAACTACAGTTTAATCTTATTCACAGAGAGCTTGCGTGCTAAAGAACTCATCTTTCGAAAACATCACACTTTGTTGTAATTGTACTGACCAGTATACTTACTAAAACAATGTTATATTGTGTTTCTCCACTCTACTGTAGATTAACCTTCCACTCCCTCACATCACTGTATGAGCAGTTTCATCTTGCAAAGAGAGAAGACAGAGCATTCTGAATGCACTTCAACCATTAGTAGCAAAGATTTAACCTCCACATTTCATTGCATGAATAAAGAGGAAGAGAATCAGGATTATCTGTCAGCTAGGACAGCAATGTAACACTGTGCTGTGAACCATACAATTCCGAACTCTGTGCTGAAAAGTGGAGTGATATGGACTCTCTACCACTAAAACATCTATTTAGGGCAAATAATTAAACCTATATAATTTTATTGAATACATTTTTACAGTACTTTTGAAGCATATTTAATGATATGACAGCATACATTGGCCAATCCTATAGCCTTTATGCAGGTAAAAGTCCCCTTGAAATAACTGAACCATATAATCTGATCTCACAGGCATAAATCTGAAGTAATTCCATTGAAGCTAATGGAGTAACTTCAAATTTACACTGGTGTAAATGAGAGCAGAATTTAGCTCAAATGAGTTTGGCTATTATGGATTCTAGACCATATAGGATAAATGATTTCCAGAACTACTTGTTATATATTTATTTTTTATTAGTTCATTGGGGTATTTTATACATTTAAAACTGAAGTAATTAGACTGACCCACCACACACACCCTTAATGAAAGCAGGAGGTAAGCAATCCTTTAAAACTAGGATAAATAATGTAGCTCCATGGAGAGGTTCTAGTGACTTCATAAACCATAACAGCAAAGTTCAGGTTGGCTGTCACAAGAACTCTAGTGGGGGATTTTCTTGTATTATATGGCGTAATAAAATTATGCTGTTTTAATTTAAAATGTTTTTATGTTCCAGGATCCAAAAAGGTAACATCACTTCTTAGGGCTGTGCATGTAGTCCCCGTAGAAATCTGCATATTTCTGTATTGTATGGACATTTGTGATCTTCATTTTTCCCCTCTTGTTTTTTTGCCTCGGTGGGCTGAAATAATTCGAGGCCCAGTTTTCATGCTGCATTTCTACCATTCAGGAGTGGAAACCCTGAGAAGACCAGGTCTTGTCTTATTTTGGTCCCACAAATAACTCCCCAATACTATGGTAGCTGAAAACAAAAACAAGCACAAATACATTTTGTTGCACACATATCTCACTAACAGTGATATAGCTTTGGGCCTGACCTTACAATCATTACACAGGCAAAACTCCTAGGCTGAAATCCTGGCTCTGCTGAAGCCAATGGCAAAAATCCCATTGACTTCAGTAGGGCCAGGATTTCATTTCTATTGACTTCATGACATATGTACTGTGTGTAGGACATTACAGCAAGAGGTATGTTACTCATTTGGAACTTTTAACGTAAACTAACATTTTAGAAAGAAACAGTAACTTTACATTTTAATAACTATATAGGACAATGTAAAACAAGAAAACCACATTTTAGGCTTATTACAGGACAATTGCTTCTTTCCTACAATTAAATTTGTGTATGTTTAGTGCTAATAATTCAAATAATTTAAGCACTCCATTGAGCTATTAATGGGACATGTAAAGAGAAGGGCTTACACCAGGGACTGGCAACCTTTGGCACGCAGCCCATCAGGGAAATCCACTGGCAGGCCCGGACGGTTTGTTTACTTCAGCGTCCGCAGGTTTGGCCGATCACAGCTCCCACTAGCTGTGGTTCGCCGTTCCAGGCCAATGGGGGCTGCGGGAAGCGACGCGGCCCGAACGACGTGCTGGCTGCTGCTTCCCGCAGCCCGCATTGACCTAAAATGGTGAACCGTGGCCAGTGGGAGCTGTGATCGGCCGAACCTGCAGACACTGCAGGTAAACAAACTATCCCAGCCTGCCAGCAGATTTCCCTGACGGGCCACGTGCCAAAGGTAGCTAATCTCTGGCTTACACTTTGAAGAGTGATTAGTGATTGGGGGGGGGGGGGGGAGTGCGCACGTTTCTCAATTTCTGAGTGTCTGAACTGAGGAGCTCTCTGAAAATTAGGCCCCTTTAAACACGTCTTAAATTGGGTAACCAAAAACTCAGGTATCCAAAATCACTACTAATTTTTGAAAATTTAGGCCCAAGAGACAAACGTAATTTTTATTTTAATTCTATCTAAAGAGAACACTGGAGCAAACATATAATTTCCAGTGTATTGTGAATTCTTGTATTAATTTTCTTTGAAATGGTCTTCTGATCATTTCTATGCACATCTTGACATTTTTATAATTATATTCTATTATACCAATTTATGATTAAAGTTAATTGTGATTACCATTATTAGCTCACCCTACAACCACAGTCAAACTCACATAACGTCATGTCCTTGATTCACACCAGTGCTGCTGTGGAGATCTTCTGGGAAAGAGCTTGTTACTTAAATTTCATTTTAATTTTCTTACTCTGGAAAATTTAATTTGGGTACAGCATCTACTTTTCACCCATTTTTCCAGCTAGATTTCCAGACACACACAAAAGTTAACTGATCATCCTGAAGATCATACAGTGAATTTGTGACTCAGTCTGGATTCATACCCAGAATCCTCCTGTCTCTCAGAGCCTCCTCTAGCCACTAGACAACACAATCTCCTATAGAGTAGGGGAAAGCTAGAATAGTAAGTGGGAAGGATCTGGGTTGTGCTGAAAAGACAGACAAAAGTCTCATTTTCAAATGTATCAGTCAAATGGCCAGAGGCTGATACACCAAAGCATGTTCCAGTGGGACCAGCCTTCTAGAAATCCCAATATTCTACCCCTTTCCAATAGCTGGGGGTAGAAGGGCTGGGGTTTTCATGGCCTCTACAGGTCAGTGGTGGGCATCACTGCATATTTCATATCTGCCCCCTATTATAAAATTTAATCCTGTGGCTAGTAGGCATCTGGTGTTTATCAAGCTCTGATAGTGTATGTATTCTTAGTGAGCACTTATTCACAGAATTTACCATCAAGGTCCTTTGAAAATATTTCAGTAAAGCAAGACACTTACAAATATTTCTGGAAGAAACAGTCATATCCCATATAAGTGTAAAAACAGTATGCTCTAGTAGTCTATGCTCACTAGGGAAATTCCTGATTTCGTCCTTTGTAGTTTAATGAGAATCCCAGCTGTGCTATGGTTTGTCTGCTCACATCAGAGCCAGTGGGGATAAAAGTTGTATTTGTACCGTCATAAAGTATGCCAACTGCTATTTACTGGGTATAATGGTGTAATGTTCAAGACATTTTGTGCTTGGAGTCACAAGCACACACAACTGGGAAGTGCAGTGCTACAACAACAACACTTCATGGCATTGCCACATTCTTAAGCAGCAAAGTATTCTGTTTTGTCTTATGCCTCCCAGCACTGCTGGGGTGTGGCACTGTCTGAACATTACGAATGCTATGATCTGTTTTAAGCAACAGGGATTAAGAGATGCCAACAGAGCACGTCATGGAATTCCTTGGGAAAATTAGAGCCCCTGGGCTTCTTTTGATTAACTATCCTCCTTTTCAAGTCTTAATTAAAGGAAATGCCCTTTAAATTGTGTTATTAGCATAAGAACAAGGAACCAGGTGATATTTTGTCAATATATAAACATGTCATAGTGCTTTCATACTTCCTCAAGTCTTATTTAAACAGAATGGACACCACTCATGTTCTGGCCATTGACTAGACAGGTTCTTAGTTCCACAGCATTGTAAAATTTGAGGAACAGATCTACACTTACATACATAGAACTCAAAATACGGATAAGAACAGAAGTCCCGTCTGTATAATGTTGAATATTTACAGATGTTATCAAATTTATCCATCTACAATAGCTATATCACACTGTGTAGAATATGAAGTCAAATATTTTAATAAGATTTAATTTTAATATTTTAGATATTGTATGATAAATTGTTGTTCTATGACAAAGTCTTGAGGTAACTGACCCTGTGGTCTGACTGCTGGTTGATGTTTTTGTTATGGTTTGCAAACATCAAAATAAATAAATAAATAAAATAAATGCTATCTGTGGTATAGAATTTCCTGTTAAAAAACCAAACAAGAAAAATCTCATTAGAATTTGTAAATTTATTGATAGGGAATTTTTTAGCTGAAAACTTCCTGAATGCTTCTTTCCATAGCCCTGAACCTAGCTGTCCTTAAACTTGGTCCATCTATGAATGTACATAGTCCCAAATGCTCAGTTGTCTCAAAAGATTACTTAAAAATTACAGGGAGTAAAAATTCTATAGCATGTACAGAAAGCTTCCTACTGTAGAAGTTTACAATTTAAAAAATACAAACAATTAATTTACTTCAAGCTTGGCTTACACTTTAGACCTCACTGAGAGCTCACAGTACAAGCCAAGTTTGACCTTTCTAGCTTCAGTTGGTTTTCAGTTATTTTTGTAGTTTTGATTTTAAAAGTAATTTTTCACCTACACAAAAAAACTCTCAAAATGGCTTGAGTTTCCTTAGAATTCCAAGTAAAATGCCCCTTTGGGCTAAGATGGAATATTTCAGCCTTAAAGAAATATGTTTGAGAAAATTATGAAAAATTGGCTTTAGAATAGACGTTGGTATTTAATCTTACCTACAGTGAGCATACCTATTTTTCAAGTTTTTTGAAAAATAATATTAGAATGTATAAAAAAAATTCTAAACCATGGAAGATTAGAGAGCCTATAATGGAGTTTGCATTAGACTGGATATTTGGAGGCATAAAACAACAACAAATATTACAAAGAAGATATTTTAATAAAGACTATGTTAGAGTCTGAAAGCAAGAAAAAAACAATTCTGAAGCTGGAAAAAATGCTTAACTATACAGGCAGGCAATGCACTAATTGAAAACAATACATAAAAATAAAGGTTTCTTAATCATGCCACTATTATTAATGGGCACACTAGTAGCTCTAGGCAATACTTTGGTATAACTAGAAGAGTATGATATACTGATTTTTCCCAATAATTTCTGATCTGTCATGCTGCCTTTCCTGCTGCCCCTCTATTCATTCTGCCCCCACAGAAATCAAAGCTGCTGCTTCCTACGCAGTTCTGCCTTTCCTTATCTCTGTTCAACTTCCCCAAAAATCTCACATATGAGTCACTGAAACACTGACTCATTCCTTCTGTGAAAAAAATATTAATAAAGAATTCAGATGGGTGCCAAATATATATACTGTGTGTGGGTTCATTATATATCTATAACATATGTATCTCCATATGTGAAGATGAAATCGTGGAGCCACGTGATTGTAAACTGCAGTTATTATACACTTGTAATCACCGCATCTGCACTATGTCCACTAATTCATCTCCACTTGAAGTATTTCTAATATTCCAAACCTCTGAGCAGCTTCCAACAGTTGTCATTAAAATAACTTCTGCAGAACTATATCCTTCCTTCTTTACCCTCAAGACTGCACTTAGTCTGAAGTGCAGCATGGGCAACATTCAGTCTTGGACCAGTGCTGAATTTAAGTTCCCATATCTCACAATTCTGCAAGGGTTATAAGATCATAAGAGAGCTTTGATCATTGAAAAGAAGAAATTTAAAGATTTTTAGTGGCACTTGTTTCTATTCTTGTTAAATCCCAAGACACTGAACCTTAAAATCACATTTTATGATGTAAAATAAAGCTATTTCAGGATTTTTAAAAGAAATTTCTCAAATATATTGTAATTTCTCTCCTCCAAGGCCCACACTATTGGGCTCATGGTAACTAATATATTTATTTTCATGGACAGAGGGTATGAAAAAATAGCATCAATATTATTTTTTAAAACATTTCTGATATTGTTTTCCTATGTAATCTACCATGAAATTATGAAGAAATTACACAACTAATAAAAGCTATGGAGAGAGTCATTTGGGAATACCTGATGTCCTTTTAAAATATTGTTTGTATATATTAATCTTTCTCACCTACCCTTCATTTATTGCTTGTCTTCTTAGGTTGTAAGTTCTTTGGGGAAGAAATGGTGTTTTACTATGTATTGGGGTCATCTGTCACTTTCCGAGCACTATCACAATCTAAGTAAGCAATAATATACACAACGATAAACATTTTCAAATGAGGGTGCCTAAAGTTAGCCCCCTAAATTTATATGTAGGTACCTAAATGTAAGTGGCCTGACTCTCAGCAACGCTGAGCGCCCACAAATCCTACTGAAATCAATGAATGCTGCTAGTGGTGACCACATTTTCAAAATTAGGCTGCTTGAATTTAGACAGCTAATTTCAAGAACCCCAGGTTTGAAAATCTGGGCAGTGTAGCATATGCAGACTAGGATAGCACAGTGTGGTATAAAGCATTTACTCTCAGTGGTTTGGGATGACCTACATAACTCACTTGAGGTTTTGCCACTTTGTGATGTACATCTTTATACCAAACCAGCAGGTATGCATATCTGTAATATTATAGATGTAGCTGGCATCCTATAGTTAAAGTTGCTTAACACTTTACATTAGATCCTTCCTCTTCCTCCTTGTCCTGCCCTGCCCTCCGACCCACATTATAACATTGCCACACTTGAACAGTTTGGGTTGAACTTTTCCATGCCTGGTTTTTGCCTCAATCAGATTTTTTCCTCAAGTATTAGCAAAAACATATGGCCACTTCTGAGAACAAAGGTTAGAGAAAACAGGTAAAATTTCCACTGTTAAAAGACTTTCCAGTCATTTCTTTGAAGAGCCTGAGCTCCTCTAAGCTTTGGAGAAGGAACTCAAAATTTTTCAGTCAGCTAGTACTGAGGTCAGGGAGGTGTCTTTTGCTCTTCATGTGAAAATCTGCTTGGATTTACCAAATTATAACGCTCTGGAAAAATCAATATTTGCACATGCTCAGTAAAGCTTTTTAGAGACAGCTAAAATCTGAACTCAGCCCTGAGTATGTGTCCAGTTCCCTCATCCACACTGAGAATGCTCCAGGTCCTAAACTGCTCCCACATGGTATGCAAACAACTAGAGCTTCAGATAAGACACATGCACCACTCGCATCCTTGCCTTTGGCCTAGGAGCCATAAGGAGACCTTCCACTCAGTAATGTTAATAATTGTGGGCACTTCAGAGCTCTGTTTATTGAGCACACAACTCTACCTTAGGAGGCAGGCAAGTACCATTACCTCCATTTTATAGATGAGGTACCTGAAAGGTTGCACAGGTTCATTTTTGGTAGATCTGGTAATAGAACACTCTCTCTCTAATATGGCAGACCCAAGTCTCACCTATGTAGCCTTTCATGCTGAACGTGCAAAATCTATGCACTTATCTGTGCTGTCTGTACCCCAAAACCACATTTCTTTCCAGAACCATGATTTCAACCCCGGAATAATGATTCCCAGCAATTCTTTGCTGTCTAGCAAATAGCTGAATGAACAATTAATCAGGAGTGTGTGGCATCCCCCTCTAGTGACTGATCCACATAGAGCATAACAGACTACTACTCCTTTAGCTCAAAAGGTACAGGCCTTTGCTGGGGTCCAAACCTTCAGATCACTATGGTTCCACATAAACAGAATTTCTGATTTTTTCAGTTTGCTTTATAAAAAGCAAAGAAATTTACATACAAAATACGTGGGTAAAAACATGACAGCTGCAAAATCAAGCTCTCAGGAGTTCAGAAATGCCAAAAAGAAGGTTGCCCATACAACAGCTCGTTTGTACATGCAACATCATACAGACTTTACTTACATGATCCCATGCTTGATCTGCAAGACCCTTGCTTCATTCAGTGCACAGGAAGGAGAGTGAATGCGGGAGAAAGCTGCAAGAAGGAAAAGACATCCTCTTGTGTTTAAGAACTGGACTGGAGCCAAGGAGTGCTAATTTCTATTCCCGGTTCTACTACAATGTTTCTAGGGGATGTAAAACACGACTATTATAATGTATATGTACAAGTGGGCTATATTGTGGTTGCACAGGCAAGCTAAATTCTGGCATTTCTCAACCTTTGAGTGCTTGACTTTAAAACTGCAAAATTATTTTAATATAATCTTTTGTATGTAATATCAATATATTCATATGAATATATTAATGTAGATATTAATACATGAAGGTTACCATGCACTTTGATGGCTCATCTATTCTTTTCACTATTAATCCCATCTCCATTGCAATGTATTTTAACATTTCAGAAACCTTAGCTGCTTCCAACAGCTGCCATTTAAAAAATATGCTCGTAAAATGTTTCCTTCTTCCTACAAAATGGCACTGGACTGAGACACATTGATCAGTATTTCATCCTGGCTTTGTGACAGGTTTAAAGTCCAGTATTTCATGACACAGTGGCTCCTGTGGGCTAGTGCAATCACATAAAAGCATAAAAAAAATGTGTTGTACACTAACTTGTGAGAAAAATGAGAAACTAAGAAAGCACATAATCCTGCAACACTGAGTTGCAGGAGATGCTTATCACCTGACAGTATTGGGCCCAACCTGTGCACCTGAAAAGGGTTTCTAAAAAATTATTTATAAATCAAATGGGGGGGGGGGAAATGCCCTTTGAAAGGTGTGAAATTTAGTAAAAAAACAAAACAAAACACACCATACAACAGTGGCAGACCCAAAGTAAAAATTAAGAAGTTACATTCATTCAATTTAGTTGGGTATTGAATGGCTTCTTCTACTTGCTATGTTTTTCTATCAGGCAAAAAACAACGCATTTTGCGAAGATCAAAAATATTTATTTGCAAATTACTTTAAAGGTAGAACTTGCTGTAGAGCTGATTTGGAACAAGTACAGCCAAATTCTGTACTGACTTACCCCTCATGCAACCCTATTAAATTCATTTTAAAGTAGTGTAAAATTTGGCTTCAGGGTTTACAGGAATTCACTCCACCAGGCAGGCGCCAATCTGTAATTAATCCATGGTCACATACTGTGAACGAAGACAACACAGTCACATCAACTAAACCACATGTATGAGACACAGTGAACAGAACTCCTAACTTTCTGCTCCTTCTCAAAAATATATATAAATAAAAATCTTCTAACCACTTGAACAAAGGGAGAATCTCCCTTATCTCAAGGAGGCATGTGTTCTTGAAGCAGAAGGTCATGAGTTCTATTTCCCATGCTACATGTGGGTGGATGCCCGACAACTATAGCTTTAGCGTGCAGTCTGGATGCAGCCATGGATCATTAAACTTAAAAAATATAATTTTACTATTTGTATTAATTGGCATACAATTTAACCATTACTGCATTAAAACATATATAAAATGTCTGCGCTTCTATACTCTTACAGCAGATAGATTTACCAAAACCATTCACTGAAATGGCCTCATATGGACTACAACATTCAGATCTGTGTAAAGCACAGTGCCTGTTTTGTTGTTTTCAGGGTTTTGTAGCACAAACGCTTCTGTTTATGCCAAAATTAATAATCAACAGTTGTAAATATATTTCAAACAACTGGATGCTGAAGAGGATACAGATAATGTCAATGTATCTTCTGGTGTACACACATCAATGTGACTATTGTGTCTGGATTGTTATTCAGAGGTCACATTTTTTAAATCAGTTATGTTCTGGAAGCCATAAATATTTTTGATTAATTTCAAAGGCTTAAGTGAAGTGGCTCAATCCACATAATCCTCCTCAAGATTTATACTTTAGCAAAACAACACTCCTTTTGAAGTTTATTTATATTTTGGGAGACAATTTTAAAAGGTTACTTTCTTGCCACCAGCAATTGAAAAATACGTTTTCAGAATCTGCAGTTCAGGTATCAAATTGACAATACAAAGTCATCCCAGTAACCTGCAATTGAATATAAGCAGGAGTCTACATGCATCAATATGTACTGAAAATTGCAATTTAGCTGCTGTCCAATCAGAGTAAACTACACAGTTTTCAAAACTATCAGCGGGTCACTTTCTATCATTTTGATCTGAACAAGATTAAACTAAAATCATTAGAAAAATGTGGGGAAAGGAGAGCTTCCTCAGCCTCATTACTAGCCAGTGCTGTATATTTCTTCACTGCATAAAATCATGTCATTGTAATACTTACAAAAATCTCAAATAAATCTGAGATTTTTTTATCCTTAGCACAGTTTCCCTTGTAGCATATAATGAGAGAAGACTGAACAGCTCCAGATATTGATAAAGAAATACTGAATTATTCATCAGAAACAGATTAACAGAGGATGCAGAAAGCCCATCAAACCTGTTAATTCCATATTCTCCACTTTCAAACTCCACCCTCACCACCACTCCTGAATCTTTCAGTTCACCATCCTATCACTCTGTCCATCCTACCAAACTCCAAACCTGATACATGAATTTCCCTTCCAGTTCATGGATTGCTTAGCACCTTTGGAGAAAATCTCGGGACTTTGCATACTTTCCTCTGAAACGTTTTTTTTAAACTCAACTTTCTTCCTTGCTAGATTGCTCTACTTGTCTTCCTGGACTGATTCTTGTGCTGTCAACCACTGGAGGCTCTGGTATTTATTTAAGTCCACTCAAACCCTCTCCACTCAAGAAATTGCTAAATTTTAAAGAAGGAATCTGAAATAATTTCATCCTCCTTTATCTCTGCTCATCATCGTGACCTCTCTTCCTCCCCTCCCGCCCGACACCCAAATCTTAGACTTTGAGGTGGTCTCACTATTGTCTTCTACTCAGTAACCTGTTCACTTCAGCCCATCCCTTTTACTCCTGTCTTCTCTCACTTCAAATTTCATTCCCTCTTTCTCCTTCATCCTCAATCACTCTCTTACCTAGCTTTTTTTTTTTTTAAAGTCTTCAGCATGCCCTGTGTAACCAGGTGAGACTCACCACTTTGGCGCCTCCTGCTGTCCATCCAAGGAATTACCTCTGGTTTGCCAGTGCATCTTCATCCAGGGGCATCTCGCCACTTTCACTTCTGTCCCCAGGCCCATGTTGCTCACAGGACCACGGTGTCCTCTTCTGGACACAGCCCTCTGGCTGTTCCCCATTTGTTTCTCTCCCCCCCTTCGGGGGGAGGAGGGGTAGGCAAGGGGCGGTGGTGGCAGTCCTTTGTGCAGCCACTTGCCTCGTGGCAGGCTGAAGTCCCGTGTCTAGCCACCTGCGTCAATAGCAGCTGGGGCCAAAGGGGGAGGGGGGGCAGCAGCCATGTGCTGCGTCATCTCCAACCCCTGCCGTCTGTTTCCCTGGGCCCCTTCCCTGCAGCCCTAGCACCTTCTCCGCCTTTGTATCAGGGCCTCACTCTGGCAGTGGTCAGCTGGGAGCTCACTCCTGCTCCCCTGACCCCGCCCAGCACTGCTCTCACCATGGTGCTGTCTCCTCTCCCTCCTTCAGGGCAGCCAGTCCTACCTCCTCGAACTCCAGGAAGTGACTCAAGCTGCTTTGTTCAGCAGCCCTTCTTATATGGTCCGGCCTGGCCCTGACTGGCTGTCTCTCTAACCCTTCTCCCAATTGGCTGTCTCTACAAGCCCTTTCCTAATTGGCTGCCTCCTGCACAGCTTCCCTGGGGTTGGTTTAAGCCCTTTTCTGCCAGCGTGGGGCATGCGCCCCACCACACCCTGTTAACCACAATATTTAAACATCCCTTTCTTGATAAAAAAAACTGTCCAATTATCACATCAGTTCCCTCTTTCCTTTGCCTTCAAGATGATTGTGTACATATTGTATTCTTACTGCTTCAGCTTCCTCTTTGGGTTTCTTTCAATTTAGGTTTTTTAATCCACTGAAACTGCTCTTACCAAGGTTACCAATGACCCCATCAACAATTTTAAAGACCTCTGATTCCACTTCCCTTCCCTCTCCCCCTAATGTCAATGTCTTCTCAGAGATCTATCCTAAGCTCTTTATTCTTCTGCCATAACACCTTATCTCTGAGTTGCTTCATCTGTTCTCATGGTTTCAACGGCCAACTTTACGTCAGTAATTTCAAAGTCTGTCTCTTTCTGTTCAGTCTCACATATCTGACATCTCCTGGATGTCCTATCACTGTTCAAATTCTGTATGGTAAAAACTAAACTCATTGATTGCGCCCTCAAGCTCTACATTCTCAATCAATGTCACTATTTCCACTATCCTCTCCACTACCCAGGTTTAGTATCACATTCAATTCCGTTCATTTTCTTCTACCCCAACATCTAGGTTGTCACCAAATCCAATTTGCTCTTTCTTTGCAATGTTTCCTAAATCCATTGCTGTCTCTTCATTCTCAATGCTAAAGACTTTGCCCATGCTTTGGTCATCTCTCACTCAGACAAATGCAGCCTTCCCCTCTCAAGACTCCTTGTTTCTTGCCTCACTCCTCTCCAATCCATCCAAAATACTGCTGCAAAATTTCTCTCTCCCAAGCCCGATCTGCTGGCCTTATATTCAAACTCCTTTCTTTGGCCTCTAATTTGTCTTCTGCATCAGTTTAATTAGTCCTCATTTTCAAGGCTCTTCGCACCATTTACACTTACACCTCTCATCATTTCTTTATACTCCTCTCAGTTCCTTTTCTAACTCTCACCATCATCCTTTCTTCCACATTGTCCCTTATGCTTGGAATGTGTTCAAGTCACCACACAGCCTCTATTCAAATTCCTGCTTAAAAGCCTTCTTATATGGCGCCTTTCAATGACAATCATCCAAATAAATTAATAAAAAATAAGAGAAATAGGCAAAACAAGATATACCACTTTGCAAGTCTATAGGAAACCACACCCTCTAATCCCTTCTTTCTGTTTACTGTTGCTTTCCTAAGACCTCATTCCACCTCCTCTCCTACAATGTTCTTTTGTTATTTCATTGGGTTTTTCTAACTTTTACATTGGTGAAAGGACACCAGGCTAAAATATGGTTCTCTATAAATAATGTTAATTTCCAAGATTTATTCTTTTTTTAAAAAAAGTATTCAGCACAAAACTTTTTTAAAAAGGAAAAAAATAATTTCAAAGGGTCTGGAAAAAATAATGGGGATTTCATTTAGGGAAATAAAGAAGTTAGATAATCACAGGTAGATGTTAAAAACATTTGTTCTTGCCTGTGTCAGTTTACTTAGGGTTTGATTTTCTGAGATGCTAAGTACCACAGCAACTTGGATAATCAGATGGTTAGTAACTGTAAGAACTCAACAAATGTAACTTTTACTGAATATAAAGCCCCCCCAAATGTAAATTATAATAATACAATCAGTTCTTTCTTGGTCAAAAGTATGTTTCTACATTTGCAAATTTAATTTCTGCTTACAACTGGAAGCTTGTCTAATCTACTTCTATATGGTCTGCATCTGAGGGCTACTCTACATTACCACACTATAACAGCACAGCTGCACTGATGCAGCTGTGCCATTGTAATGCCTCTGGGGTCTCCCACCAACGTAGTACAGTGTGGACACCACTTTAAGTTGATGTAACTTATGTTGCTCAGGGGGGTGGCTTTTTCACATCCCTGAGCAATGTAAATTACGTCAATTTAAGCGGTATGTAGATAAGCCCTGTACATACTAAAGAAGAGATTAAATGGTATGTAACTTCTCTTAATTATTTGGGCTCTAAGTGTAAAATGCCATAGCTGTGTATAGCACATATTGCTAAATACATAGGGAGTGAAATATGCTTTTAGCCAAAAATCAGAACTTCACTTTGTAACTTCATTAATACTTGGAGCATTACAGATATAATCAAAAACTAGTATTTTGTTCTGTAGGAAATAAGTTCTATAACAACACTAGCTGTCATTTACAGTTTCCTCTGTTAGATTCAGCTTTGTCTCCTATACTCAGTGGTTGAATATTTGGGGGGGTGGGGTGGGGGAGTACTAGTACTCTCCTATGTTCTGCCTTCAAACCAAGTTCAATGCTCCTGATACACCAAATTGAGATGCTAAAACAAACCATCACTCACAGAAGATTGCAAAGATCCTCATAATATTACCATCCTGCTTTTTTCTTGCAAGTTTTTGTCAACAATGAAAAGGTTAACGAAGTTGATATACTGTACCTCATTTTGATGAGCAGGCCAGGTCACACCACACACAGCTATTTTTTCATTCAGTCAGCTTATAAACTCACGTATACATAACTACATAGATTTACACGGAGTTCACTGTATAAATGTATTCTTCACAACCTTAAAGGCCCAAATTTTCAAACTAGGAATCTAAAGTTAGGCAGAAATATCTATATTTAGGAACTTAAATAAAAACTACCTTATTTAATTGAGGTACTGAATACCTGCAGCTACCATTACGGTCAATAGCAGTTTAGTGTGCTCAGCATTTTTGAAAATCAATCCATTTCTATTTAGAGATCTAAATATGGATTCATGTGCCTAACTCCAGGCTCTTAATCTGAAAATCTGGTTTTAATTTTGTATTTTAAAAAAATGCCTACCTTCAGGAGTAAGATAGTAGACAGGTTGCAAAACAAGCAGTATGAGCTTGGCGAGCCACCACAATTTGGTCCAATTTGCTATCTCCCCACACCAACCAACTCTTCTGCTGACCCTTAACTGTAACAAACTCAACAAGGATTTTCACTGACCAAAATACAAAAGATTTAGGTGTAAATTATTTAGACCCATTTTCATAGAACAGGGGTGGGCAAACTTTTTGGCCTGAGGGTTTCCAAAATTGTATGGAGGGCTGGTTAGGGGAGGCTGTCTCTCCCTAAACAGCCAGGCGTGGCCCGGCCCCCGACCCCTATCTGACCCCCCCGCTTCTCGCCCCCTGACGGCCCGCCTAGGACTCCTACCAATTTCAACCCACCCTGTTCCCTGACGGCCCTCCTGGGACTTCTGCCCCATCCACCACCCCCTGCTCCCTGTCCCCTGACTGCCCCCAGACTCCCTGCCCCTGACTGCCCCCCCCACCCCATCCAACCCCTCCTCTCATTCCTGACTGCCCCCGTGGGACCCCTGCCCCATCCAACCACCCCTTCTCCCTGTGCCCTGACTGCCCCTGGAACCCCTGCCCCTGCCTGCCCCCCACCACCCCATCCAACCCCTCCTCTCCTTCCTGAATGCCCTCGCAGGACCCCTGCCCCCATTCAACCCCCCTGTTTCATGCCCTCTGACCGCCCCAACCCCTATCCACACCCCTGGCCCCTGACCACCCTCTCGAACTTCCCTGCCCTCTATCCAACCCGCCCCTGCTCCCTGCCCCCTTACCGCGCTGCCTGGAGCACCAGTGGCTGGCAGTGCTACAGCTGCACCGAGCACTGGGTCAGGCCAGGCTCTGCAGCGGAGCTGCCCCAGGAGCTTGCAGCCCCCCGGCTCAGAGCATTGTGCGGGCAGTGCAGTGAGCTGAGGCTGAATGGGAGGGGCCACTGCGGGGGAGGGGCCGGGGTGAGCCTCCCAGGCCAGGAGCTCAAGGGCCGGGCCGGAGGGTCCTGCGGCCCGGATATGGCCCACAGGCCGTAGTTTGCCCATCTCCATAATGAATCATAGAAGATTAGGGTTGGAAGAGACCTCAGGAGGTCATCTAGTCCAATCCCCTGCTCAAAGCAGGACCAACCCCAACTAAATCATCCCAGTCAGGGCTTTGTCAAGTCAGGCCTTAAAAACTTCTAAGATGGAGATTCCATCAGCTCCCTAGGTAACCCATTCCAGTGCTTCACCACCCTCCGAGTGAAAAAGTTTTTCCTAATATCCAACCTAGACCTCCCCCACTGCAACTTGAGACCGTTGCTCCTTGTTCTGTCATCTGCCACCACTGAGAACAGCTGAGCTCCATCCTCTTTGGAACCCCCTTTCAGGTAGTTGAGACGGCTATCAAATCCTCTCCTCACACTTCTCTTCTGCAGACTAAATAAGCCCAGTTCCCTCAGCCTCTCCTCATAAGTCATGTGTCCCAGCCCCCTAATTATTTTCACTGCCCTCCGCTGGATTCTCTCTAATTTGTCCACATCCTTTCTGTAGTGGAGGGCCCAAAACTAGAAGCAATACTCCAGTTGTGGCCTCACCAATACCGAATAGAGGGGATAATCACTTCCCTCGATCTGCTGGCAATGCTCTTACGAACGCAGCCCAATACGCTGTTAGCCTTTTTGGCAACAAGGGCACACTGCTGACTCATAGCCAGCTTCTCATCCACTGTAATCCCCAGGTCCTTTTCTGCAGAACTGCCATTTAGTCAGTTGGTCCCCAGCCTGTAGCAGTGCATAGGATTTTTCTGTCTTAAGTGCAGGATTCTGCACTTGGCCTTGTTGAACCTCATCAGATTTCTTCTGGCCCAATCCTCCAATTTGTCTAGGTCACTCTGGACCCTATCCCTACTCTCCAGTGTATCTACCTCTCCCCCCATATTACTGTCACCTGTGAACTTGCTGGGGATGCAATCCATCACATCATCCAGATCATTAATGAAGATGCTGAACAAAACTGGCCCCAGGACCGACCCTTGGGTCACTCCGCTTGATACCGGCTGCCAACTAGACCTTGAGCCGTTGATCACGCCCCGTTGAGGCCGATGATCTAGCCAGCTTTCTATTCACCTTATAGTCCATTCATCCAATCCATACTTTTTTAACTTGCTGGCAATACTGTGGGAGACCATATCAAAAGCTTTGCTAAAGTCAAGATATATTATGTTCACAGCTTTCCCCATATCCACAGAGCCAGTTATCTCATCATAGAAGGCAATCAGGTTGGGCAGGAATGATCTGCCCTTGGTGAATCCATGTTGACTATTCCTGATCACCTTCCTCTCCTCCAAGTGCTTCAAAATGGATTCCTTGAGGACCTGATCTACAATTTTTCCAGGAACTGAGGTGAGACTGACCAGTCTGGAGTTCCCCAGATTCTCCTTCTTCCCTTTTCTAAAGATGGGCACTATATTTGCCTTTTTCCAATCGTCTGGGACCTCCCCCGTTCTCCATGAGTTTTCAAAAATAATGGCCAATGGCTCTGCAATCACCTCAGCCAACTCCCTCAGCATCCTCAGATGCATTAGATCCGGCCCCATGGACTTGTGCTTGTCCAGCTTTTCTAAATAGTTCTTAACCTGTTCTTTCACCACTAAGCACTGCTCACCTCCTCCTCATACTGTGCTGCCCAGTGCAGCAGTCTGGGCGCTGACCTTGTCTGTGAAGATCGAGGAAAAAAAAAAAAAAAAGAAGCATTGAGTGCTTCAGTTTTTTCCACATCATCGGTCACTAGGTTGCCTTCCACATTCAGTAAGGGCCCCACACTTTCCCTGACCTTCTTCTTGTTGCTAACATACCTGTAGAAACCCTTCTTGTTATCTTTCCTATCCCTTGCTAGCTGCAACTCCAACTGTGCTTTGGCCTTCCTGATTACACCCCTGCATGCTTGAGCAATATTTTTATACTCCTCCCTAGTCATCTGTCCAAGTTTCCACTTCTTGTAAGCTTCCTTTTTGTGTTTAAGCTCACCGAAGATTTCTCTGTTAAGCCAAGCTGGTCACCTGCTATATTTGCTATTCTTTCTGCACATCGGGATGGTTGTTCCTGTGCCCTCAATACGTCTTCTTTAAAATATAGCCAGCTCTCCTGGACTCCTTTCCTCCTCATACTAGCCTCCCAGGGAATCCTGCCCATCCATTCCCCAAGTCAGTCTGCTTTTCTGAAGTCCAGGGTCCATATTCTGCTGCTCTCCTTTCTTCCTTTTGTCAGGATCCTGAACTTGACCATCTCCCGGTCACTGCTGCCCAGGCTGCCACTCACTTCTACTTCCCCTACCAATTCTTCCCTGTTTGTGAGCAGCAGGTCAAGAGGAGCACGGCCCCTACTTGGTTCCTCCAGCACTTGTACCAGGAAGTTGTCCCCAACACTCTCCAAAAACTTCCTGGATTGTCTGTGTACTGTGTATTGCTCTCCCAGAGAGATGTCAGGGTGACTGAAGTCCCTCTTGAGAGCCAGGGCCTGTGATCTGGAAACTTCTGTTAGTTGTCTGAAGAAAGCCTCGTCTACTCATCCTCCTGGTCTGGTGGTCTAAAGCAGACGCCCACCATGACATCACCCTTATTGCTCTTGCCTCTAAACTTAACCCAAATTGCAATGCAATTAAAAATTACCCCTTTCCACCTGTAATGTCTAGAATTGACTAACCTTAGTGCTGAAGTTGGAACAAGACAACTCATCAAAATGCAACCTGTTTTTACAGGAGTTGAAAGTGGCTACTGAATTTGGACAATTGAGCAGAGAGAAGGACACAGCTGAAGAAAGTGTAGTGACAGCTACAGGGTACCCTTGAGGAGAAGTGAAACAGGGAACAGTAAATGAAGAAATGTTAAAAGGAAGCAGGGTTAATTATGTGAGAAAAACAGTGTGTGGAGACTGCGTGAATTAGAGAAAGTAAAACAACCAGAGAACAATGAAAATCCAACAGCAAATAAAATGGAGAAAGTGAGTAAGAGAAAGACATGCATACTAAGAAACAAAAAAGATTTTTCTCCTAGCTACCATATTCCTTATTGCACTCAGTGGATGAAGGGGATGAATTCCTGACTGACCTTATTTTGTTTAAGCATAAAGACTTTTTTCCTCTGTCAAGTAGATTTTTATATCTAAGATAGTAATTAAAGTTCTGGTGAGGAATAAATAGACTCAAAAAAAGGTGATGATACTAGTCATGAAGTCCATATGCAATCTGATACGGGGATTTGGGAATTGCATGCATGACTGCCAAGATAGGAGACTGGGTCTTTCAAGCTAATAAGAGATAGCCACTCACCTAAATATTTTGAATACAACTATGTCAAGCAGGGTTGTGATCTCAAATTTTACAGAATCCAACATTGTTTGTAACTGGATATAAGACATTCAGGCGATATCCAGAAACCCAAAAGGACTGTAGGAAGTGGTACTGGTGATTCAGTAGGTGGCACTCTTACCTAGGAATCATTGAATCAGTGCCCAAACATTAATACAATTTAATATCTTATACTGCAGTTGTGAACAGACATAACAGTAAGGATCAGGGCATGACTGTGCCAAGCACTGTACACTGACATCGCAATTTTGACCCTCTTACAATCAAAGAGTTAATTACTGAGTTGAAAGTGGTGCAGGGGGCACTGTTCTGGAGAAGGTGCTGCCTATCAACATTTCCACTGCAGTCTCAAATAGATACAATATTCTTTACTTCCTCTCCTGAACTGTTATGTGGAAGTGATAGGTGAAGTTTTTACATCCAGGGCCCTTCACTAGCTCTGGGTTCATGTTGCTAACCAGATATGGCCGGTCACAGAAGAGAGAGATAATATTGTACAGAATAGGAGTATTCTCATACTTGATGAAACTGGAAACTCCTTAAACACCATAATAAAGGCTGAAATTAAATCTATTCTCAAATTAAACAACACAGTAAGAGGACCAAAAAAGTGCTACTATGACTAAACAACAAAGTAAAAAGTGGTTAGATGCAAAAAGGCTAGCTTTAAACCTTGGAGGTTAAATCCTACTGAGGAAAATAGAAAGGAGCATAAACTCTGGCAAGTCAAGTGTAAAAATATAATTAGGCAGGCCAAAAAATAAATTGAAGAGCAACTAGCCAAAGACTTGAAAACTAACAGCAAATTTTTTTTTTTTTTTTTAAGTACATCAGAAGCAGGAAGCCTGCCAAACAATCAGTGGGGGTACTAGAGAATCAACGTGCTGAAGGAGCACTCAAGGAAGAGAACGCTGTTGGGGAGAAGTTGAACTAATTCTTTGCACTGCTCTTCACTGCATAGAATGTGAGGGAGATTCTGACACCTGAGCCATTCTTTTTAGGTGATCTATAATTTTAGCAATCTATCATTTAAATCAGCTTCTGTACCAGATGATTGGAGGATAGATAATATGACAACAATTTTTTAAAAAGACTTCAGAGGCAATCCTGGCAATTACAAGACAGTAAGTCTAACTTCAGTACAGGGCAAATTGGCTGAAACTATAATAAAGAACAAAACTGACACATAGATGAACATGATTTGTTGGTGAAGAGTCAACACAGCTTTTATAAAAGAAAATCATGCCTCACCAATCTATTAGAATTCTTTGAGGGGATCAATAAATATGTGGACAAGGGTAATCCAGTCAATATAGTGCAGTTGGACTTTCAGAAAGCCTTTGACAAGGTCACTCACCAGAGGCTCTTAAGCAAAGTAAGCTGTCCTGAGAGAAGAGGGAAGGTCCTTTCATGGATTGGTAACTGGTTAAAAGACAGGAAACAAATGGGTAGGAATAAATGGTCAGTTTTCAGAATCCACTGAAGTGAATAGTTGTGTCCTCCAGGGATCTGTACTGGGCCAAGTACTGTTCAACATATTCATAAATGATATGGAAAAAGGGTTAAACAGTGATATGGCAACATTTGCAGATGATACAAAATTACTCATGACAGTTGAGTCCAAAGCAGACTGCGAAGAGTTACAAAAGGATATCACAAAATTGGCTGACTGGGCAACAAAATGGGAGAAGACATTCACTGTTGTTAAATGCGAAATAATGCAAACTGGAAAACATAATCCCAACTATACATACAAAATGATGGGATCTAAATTAGCTATTACCACTCAAGAAAGATCTTGGAGTCGCTGTGGACAGTTCTCTGAAAATGTCCACTCAATGTGCAGCGGCAGTCAAAAAAGCTAACGGAATATTAGGAACCGTTAGGAAAGGGACAGATAAGACAGAAAATATCATAATGCCACTATATAAAGCTATGGTATGCCCACACATTGAATACAGCATGCAGTTCTGGTCATCGCATCTCAAAAAAAAAAAGACATATTAGAATTGGAAAAGGTAAAGAGAAGGGAAAAAATTGTTGAGGGTATGGAACAGCTTCTGCATGAGGAGAGATTAAAAAGGACTGGGACTTTTCAGCTTGGAAAAGAGATGACTAAGAGGCGATATGATAGAGGTCTATAAAATTGTGAATAGTGTGGAGAAAGTGAATAAGGAAATGTTATTTACTCCTTCACATAAACACAAGACCCAAGGGTCACCCAATGAAATTAAGAGGCAGCAGGTTTAAAACAAAAGAAAGAAAGTACTACTTCACACAATGCACAGTCAACCTGTGGAACTCATTGCCAGGAGAGGTTGTGAAGGCCAAAACCATAGTGAAGTTCAAAAAAGAATCAGGTAAGTTCATGGAGGATAGGTCCATCAGTGGCTATTAGCCAAGATGATCAGGAATGCAACCTCATGCTCCAGGTGTCCCTACCCTCTGATTGCCAAATTGGGAGTGGATGACAAGGGATGGATCACTTGATGATTGCCAGTTCTGTTCATTCCCTTCAAAGCACGCGTCATTGGCTACTGTCAGAAGACAGGATACTGGGCTAGATCGACCATTGGTCTAACCCAGCATGGTTATTCTTATGTTCTTATGATGAAGGGCAGCCCAACAGAACAACTACCAGGTGCCCCTCTAAAGTAAAATCAATGTAAACAATCAGTACTTCAATATTAATCTAATATTTGTGTAAACTAAGTAAATAGCCCTCTTGAAAATTCACTTAATTTCTATGTGCCCTCAAATAAGAAAGTTTTTCCCCCCCCCACTGCCTTTATCTAATTCACAGACTTCATCTGCATACTGTTAAATAGTCAGAAAATGGTAACATCTTTTCACTATACATGTGCTTCATGTCTCAAATTGGTTCTCATGTGGAAAAATTCCACTTACAGTCCGAGGGCCACATTTTGACCCCACTAGGACTGTGGTCACCTAGTGGAATCAGTGTTCTACTGCAGCAAGTGTTCAGGATGGGGATGGTAGGTCAGAAAAGGGGGGACATCACTGGATCTGTGACTATGCGGATGCACCAACAATTCCCCATGGAATAGAGACACAGGTATTATGAGGGGTTACTGAACCCTGAGGCTGCACAGGAGGTCCTACTGCCACTCCTTAATGGAAGGGGAAAGTATTTCTTACTTCACTCTAACCCCCCTTGTGAGATCTCTAGTGTGCAGCTTCTGCCACTTGAGCTGTAAACTATTTCTAGGATTTGGCTCATACTATAGATAATGAAATGCAGGATGGAATTCAAATATGCAGCTTATAAAAATGGAAAGTCATACTATGTCCCCAAAAAGGATGTAGCTCCAAATAGGCCCTCTTACTAGTATTACCATACTGAAATCAGTGGATCACTATTATTTAACTCCCTCTCAAGTTAATGAGGGCTCTAACATCAAGACTGGACTTGACCAAATGTCTTATTTAATTTTACAACAAAGCACTATATCATCTAGTGGTATAGACTGCTATTATATATACTATCCATTCTTATGACGCACTGAGTAAAACGTTTCAGTAATTTTCCTATTCTTTAACTAACAGCAAAAAATCAAGAAAGATTTAGAATTACTGGAGGGGGAGGGAAATGAAAGAATGTGTAATGGTTTATTTTCTAAAAAGCCACAGCTGACTGACAGATTATATGACTCCATGCTCGAGTCAATTTCTGAATGCAGAAATGAAAACAGCGTAAGTGAAAAATAATTATCTTTAGGATGTCTCATACATCACTCATATTTATCTATTAAGTTAGTATAATCATATGTTTAATGCATTATAGGGAAAAAGGAAAACTTCTTTTTAAACAAAGGAATTTTTCAAACAGATACTTTTTGTAAAATGTATTGTAAATGTTTTTAAATTCTTCATCTACAAATCTCTATTTTATTACTGGAATCAAATTACTATTTAATTTATAAATAATATATATAATTGAACTGTTGACTTACATGGTAACTTTTCAGTCTGACAAAGTCAACTTTCATGGAGACAGACCTTTCTGAATTTCTACTGAGAGTCTTAATGTGCTCCACAAGGTCAGCACAAAACTTGTAGCCACCTTTAAGTACACAGAGAACCACAATGTTATTGTCTCCAATGTCTTGCATGATGCCTTTGGCCAAGCATTCTGTCCTGAAATAAAGGATAATTATAATGTAATAGGTTTTTCAGTGGAGTTATACGAAAATATCTAGAAATCATGCATGGCCTGATCTAAAGCATGGCCCATTCAACTCCCTCACAGACGTTAGTGGGCTTTTGATCAGCTGCACAACAGGCAGATACAAGAAGAAATCTGATCAATACAAGATTCAAAATGTGTATAACAACACAGACTGGGAATTATCACTAGACACATTCCCTGGATTACACAACTGGAAGAATGTGTTGCAATAAATATTATAAAGGAGACTTTTCGGGTGATTGAGCAAACTAGGTCACCAGCTTTACACAGCATCCCACATTCATGTAAAGCAGGGGTCTCAAACACGCGGCCTGTAGGCCACATGAGGCCCGCGGAGTTATTTCCTGTGGCCTGCCATATGACTCCTCACCCCCTGTTCACCCGCCCCTGCCCTCCTGAGTGCGCTGCATCCCCACTCCTCTGCCTACCTCCCAGTGCTTCCCGCCATCAAACAGCTGTTTGGCGGCGCTTAGGACTTTCCGGGGGGGGGGGGGGGGGGGGGGAGGAGCAGGGATGCGGCACGCTCAGGGGAGGAGGCAGAGAAGAGGCGGGGCCAGGGCGGGGATTTGGGGAAGGGGTTGGAATAGGGGCAGGAAGGGGGCGGAGTTGGGGAAGCAGTGGGAAGAGGCGGGGCAGGGCCTCATGGAAGGGGTGGAGTGGGGGCGGAGCGAGGGGCAGAGCAGGGGGCTTTTGTATCTTTGTATGAAAAGGTGTCAGTGATGCAGCCCTCGGGCCAATGTACTAGTCCTCATGTGGTCCTCGTGGTGATTTAAGTTTGAGATCCTTGATGTAACGTCTCTCTCTATGATCACACACTTTGTTACGCAAACGGCTAAGAGTAAATGATTTAAGTGCAAGAAGAAAAACAGCAGAAATTATATAAACTCACAGACTAAAGAAAAAGCTACACTTACATTTTAGTAAAATAAATGAAAATACTTACAAGCGACACATAGTGTTAGTCAGAGATCTCAAAGCACTTTACAAAGGGTAAAATCATTATCCCCCTTTTGCAGACAACACAAACTTAGATGCAGAGAAGCTAAGTGACTTGCCCAAGGTCACAAAGAGAGACAGGAAGAGTCAGAGTTATTTACCAATTACTTTGAGGATTTAAATATCTTATAATTTACTGATCTGTATTCTTATTGACAATGTGTCTTCTTTGTCAACAGGATGCGGCATATTAGAATGAGTAGGATCCCAGCTTTTATGTGGGATAAAGTTCTTGGCTTAAATCTTCAAAACTAACTAGTGAGTTTGGGTGCCTCATATTTTGGTAATCCCATCTGAAAATATCTTATTGATCGAAGATTCAAGAGTGCCATTCTGTACCTGAGCCCAGCGTAATTTTGAGGAAAAATGCTACACTTGGTCAAGAAAAGAAAAACAAGTTTTTGTCAGGTCACTTACAAAAACAGTAGCTACTTGGCATTATAGTGTAGTCCCAATAAAGATGGACTAGTGGCCAGAGCGCAAATGAGGCATAGGCCAAATGCAATTCATTATATGATTCTGTAATTTATCATATGGATTTCACTACCACATTTGTGCTATAAACTGTTTTTTGCTGGTTCACAGTGACATAGGAGTCCATTTTACTCTGCATAGACACACACACACAAAAAAAATCACTGGAAATTACTATATGTGCACAGCATGTGTAAGGGAAGAATATAGTCCAAAGAGGACAATATTTCTTTTCATTTTTCTTATTTCTGTAGCCAACAATAAATTAGGTACAATTTAAAAAGGTCCAAGTTTCTTTCAGTTTCATATCTATGCAATGCAAAGAATAAAATCTGTATACCAAAAATAGATCAAAAGAGTGAATATTCATAGATTTTAAGGTAAAAAGGGACAATTATATCATCTAGTCTGATCTCAAATACATTTAAGTTCCTCTTGTGTTTATGTAAAAATAGCACGAATAGTGAGGTAATTGCATTTTTCTCCTTCTTCTTCAGCATTACCTCCTCTAAAGGAAAGTCTGAAACTGTGGGAAAGCTTTTCACAGAGACAGTGAGGGAAAACACTTAGTGATCTGTGTCTACCCATATATTTTTTCTGGCTTTCTGTTTATAAATTGCCCACCCCCTCTCCTTTCCCTTCTTAATTTTTTTTTTAAACTTCTTAGAGGGTTTTTGTTGTTTTGCGTAATTGGGTGGACATAAACAAAAACTACTTTTCACAACTTTTTTGGCTAGATACTCAAAACATTTTGATGATCTGGTAAAGAAATGGGTGGCTTTAGACCACTTCTACATTTCAAGCACATAGACAGAAACAGAAATAAAAGCTGAATGATCCTTTAAATATCTCATCCCCCAGCTTTGGTGTCCAAGACTGTATACTTTGCATCAGGTATTATTCCAACTTGAAAAGACCTTGACATTTTGTCCCTGAGGCTTGCCCTACACTAGAATCCAAACTATTTCAGGAAAAAATGTTTAACCTTCATTTTTACTGGCAGGGTGATAACATAATTTAACAGATCAGAGTGAAAAGGAATGAATTATGTTAAAGTATTTCACAAATCATAACTATATAGATTACTTTAGTAAAATATTTTGTAAGAGTTTAAACTCTAGTGCAGACAGGGACTTATTAAGCCCCAGTTTATATATAAAATATGGACTACATTTAGTTGTATTTTCATTACAAGAATTTTCTGCAGTTTTGATCTCTCTCAACACAATGAGTTTCAGCCATAAGGTGGCAGAATTAAGACTGCATGGGCTACTAGAAATCTGGCATTTCCCAAATTTCAAGTACTTTCCTTTGAAACCTACATAATATTCTTTGAGAGTAGTTCTTTTATATGAAGTTTAATATATAAATGGTTTGTGAGTATCCAATTATGTCTATATAACAAGTATACAAAACATTGTTAAATATTTATATAGTAATATTCAAAGCACTCTTACCTGTCAACAATAATACCATGAGGTATGAGCACATATTCCAGATCTCCACAGTAGTGTTGTGGATATGTGAATAAATCCAAACTGTAGCCTGGCCAATCATCTGAAATCTGCAAATTAGGTTAATATAATTAGAACACTTCATTGTATTTAGAATATAAAAAGTTATTATATTCTGAATGTTAGACAACATCCTTTTACAGTGGATTTGACAGTATTATTAGCAACTACTATTAGCTGTACCAGCCCTATGCACACACCCTTCCCATATATGGTGATATCCACATGATTAACTCCAGGGTCACGTAATCAAAACTACATGATGATAATTTACCATTTCACCTGTGCCTATTAATCATGGGTGCATTATGTCTACTTCTATCAATCTAACTCTCTAAGCACCCTTAAAAGTAACCATTCTTTTAAAAAACAAAACAAAAACAAAAACACAACTTGTCACAAAAATATTGCAGTCTTTCCCTAATTGTATCTGCATAAGTCTCAGAAGATTGCACTGCGTATGATTGTGAAGCCATGAATGGTTTATACAAGTCATCTGAAATGAGTGCCCAGAAAACATTCAAACTCACCATCAGGTATTCTGTATATAGTACTGGAGTGGGGCATCTGCCCCACTCCAGTAGGCAGGGGTTAAAAGCAACCCTGGAGAGGGCTGTGGCTGGGAAAAGCAGTGAGAGCAGCTGACCACAGGTGTGGCCAGCTCAATCAGGGCCCAGCTAGCTCTGATAAGAGGGCTGGGGGCCAAGAGCTGAAGGAGTCTCACTCTAGCCCTGGAGTGAGAAGGGCTAGTTGTCTGGGAGCAAGGTACCGGAAGTAGCGCAGTGCTGGGGAAGGGCAAAGGGAGCTGCGGAGCCCCAGCCTGGTTAAACCCCCAGGCTGCAGGCCTTGTTAAAGGCCCAAAAAGGTACTAGAGCTACAGAAGGAGCTGGTCTGATCCCTTGCCAATGATGAGTGGCCTTTACAGACTGCAGTCTGCCCTAGTGAGAGGGGGCTAGATGATGATTGGCAATAGCCACTGCGGCAAGGTGGACTCAGAGCAGGGGTGGCCAACTTAAGCCTGAGAAGGAGCCAGAATTTACCAGTGTACGTTGCCAAAGAGCCACAGTAATACGTCAGCAGCCCCACATAAGCTCTCTGCTCCCACTGCTTCCCACCCACTGGCAGCCCCGCCTATCAGTGCCTCCCCCTCCCTCCCCACACTTCCCGATCAGCTGCCTCATGGCATGGAGGAGGCTGGGGGGAGGAGCGAGGGCATAGCACATACAGAGGAGGGTGTGGGAAGGGGTGTAGTGGGGGTAGAGCCAGGGGTTGAGCAGTGAGCACCCCCCCGGCACATTGGAAAGTTGGCGCCTGTAGCTCCAGCCCCAGAGTCGGTGCCTACACAAGGAGCTGCATGTTAACTTCTGAAGAGCTGCATGTGGCTCCAGAGCCACAGGTTAGCCACCCCTGGCTTAGAGGGTTGAGGGTTCCCCTGGGAGGGGAGACCCAGAGTGTGTGTGTACTGTGGGGGCAGAACCCCGAGGTAAAGGGGCACTGGGATCCGGGAGGGACATGGGGCCTGAGGCAGGAGAGACACCGGCCAGCAGGAGGCGCTCTGGGGCTGGAAAAGAGCTAATTCCTGGATAACCAGCAGGAGGTGCTGTGCCAGTGAGTCTTCGCTCTGTTACAGCCACATATTTACAGAAAAAAGATTAATGTTTTAAAGAATTTTTTAAATGTGTATTAGTACTGCTTTTCACATCCATCCATCCACCTGTAAAACCAGGAACTGGATTAATACCAGAATCTCAGAAATCAAAAAGTTTATAAATGTCAGGCAGAAATCAAGCAGGACAAATGTCAGTTCAAAAGGCCATGTTTCAGAAAGCTCTAAAGATGTAAAAAGGAGGGATTGTAATGGAAACAGTTCGGCAAGCTTTACAACAGTTCCATAACAAAGATAGCACCTCCAACAGGGCAGGACTTCTTGCAACCACACTGGAGCTTTGTTTCAATATTGACTTTGAGGAAAGAGTGCCACCTCACGGGTTTCTTAATTGTCTTTGCAGTCATATGTACCCACAAACATGTTGTCTTTATTCCTTGTATTTACTCCTGAGGGCACTCTGCGCCAAAAAATTTAAAATTCTACACACACTATTTTAAAATTCTGCAAAATTCTGCAAATTTTATTTGTCAGATAAATGTGGAGGCTCCAGCATGGCATTGGGGAGCACAGGCCACTGGGCTGCACAGAGGTGGGAGATCACTGTGTAGCTCCCTCCCTGGGACACGGACTGTGATGAGGCTGCACCCTGACAAAGTTCAAGGACATGGCCTGCCCCAGAAACACCCTCGGGTCTTGCCTCTCTGTGTGAGCAGGTAGGCTTAGCAAGGCAGGAGCCAAGTCTGGAGGGGCTTAATGTGGGGGATCCAGGTGTGGGTTGAGAGGATTCTATGTGGGGCAATCTGGGTGTGGGTGGCTCAGTGGGGGATCTGGGTGCAGAGGGGATCTGGATACACAGGGGCTTGTTGAGGGGTTCTGGGTGCAATGCTAATGGGACTTTGCACGGGGGCTCCAGGTGAAGGTGGCTGGGGCTCAACGGCGGGGGGGGGCAGCCTAGGTGTGTGGGTGATAGAGCTCAGCAAGGGGGTCCGGGTGTGGGGGGTTCAGTGGGGGTTTCAGATGCTGGGAGAGTGGGGCGGGGATCCAGGTGTAGCTGGTTGGGGCTCGGTGGGGTGGGGATTCAGGTGCACATGGCTCACTTGGGTGGTCCAAGTGCAGTGGAAGTGGGGCTCATGTTGGAGGGGGAATCTGAGTGCAAGGGGGGTGAGGCTTAGCAGGAGGGTCTGGGTATGAGGGGTTCTGGATGCATGAGGGAGCCGTTCGCTGTATAGGAATCCCTCCCCCTGCACCTGAGGAGCAATGGGTGCAGGAAGTGTGTTGGGGTGAGGTGGGGGGGGCAGTTTGCAGAGCTTCCTGCAGCTGGGAGAGAAATCTGGGGGTGAGTCAGACCCGGCCCCGGATGCCGTGCAGGGGAAGAGGAAGTCCCGTCCTCCCCAGTCCAGCTGGGACTAGCAGCTGAGCCCGGCGCTGGGTTGGAGCCACCAGCCCAGTCTTCCCCAGTCCTGCCTCCTGCCCCACAGTGATTTATCTCTCTACTGGCTGCCCAGGGCACGCAAAACATACTGTTGGGGAGGGTCGCATGATCGCTCTTGTGGCTTCCTTTTGCTTCCCTGTCAGGAAATCATTTTTCTGCAGGGAAGCAAAGAAATCTGTGGGGGGACATCAAATCTGCGCATGTGCAGTGGTGCAGAATTCCCACAGGAGTATTGTATTGTTCAAACACATGAATATCAACAAGAAGGCTGAACCAAATGGTAAGAGAACTGCTTTTGAAGCGGTACAGTGTACATTTCTGCTACACAGAATCCTCAACTAAAGAGTAAAAACTACTAACAACTGCAAGCAGATTCCCTACTAGAATAAAGAATCATAAATCCTTCACGAATAATTTGCCTATCAAAATCTGCTGATTGCTGACCTATTCTATTACATTAGCATCTTTATTAGGATTCTACCTTCATACACTGGCATATTTATCTCTAGCACCAGTAAAGTGGTGCTAAACTATACCTTGAAGAAATATTATTTGTCTAAGAATGGTTACTTTATGTCTACTTAGCTGCAGCACAAACGTTAACTTCCTAGAGAAATGTGCCTGGCTCAAAATCATCATTTGCTTCCAATTAATATTTAAAACCTGAAAATAAAGGGCATGACCTGAAGACCATTGGAGTCAATGGGAGTTTTTGTACTGACTGCAAGGGGCTTTGATCCGGTTATTAAAAAAAGGTACTCAATATCATTCCACATTTTCACAGGAACAAGGGATTACATACATCCTCAAAACTTCAAGGTTTTTCAGTAGGGGGCAAGTCCTGTTCACAATAACAGTTGCAGAAGGCCTAACAAAAACCTATCAATGTGTGTAGAGAATTCATATTAGGAACAAATGCTGTGCCAAATCTGAAAAAAGTTGGTGGAGAAATAAATGACTAAAAATAGAAACCCATACAGCAATATTTGAAAGCTATCAGTCAAAACATCTGGGGTGAAAATAGGGAAATACCTTATAATTCCCATCTACTGATATACACTGGACTGAAAGAACTTTCACAAGGGAATGGAAAAATGCTAATTTTGTTTAAAAAACTGGGGCTCTCTCTTAAATTTTAATTTATGTATGTAATAAGGATCCAATTCTGTTTCCATGTAATTTTGTGTGATCGGGCCAGATGAATATGAGAACCATAACATTTTCTATCTTTCATAAATTTAAATTCAGTTATAGTGTTGCATTATGATTTTTTTTTGTTTTCATGTGTGTATGGAACAGAAGAAATGAAGTCATTACAGAGCACATCTCCTTTGAAATGTCTCCACTTTGCTCCAGTGCTAACAAAGTCATCAGCTTTGTAATAGCATTTATTACAGATATTACCACCTAAATGGCCAACATTAATTTAAGTACACTAAGGGCCTACCTCTAAACTGTAAAAACAAGTGTCAGGGAACACACTTATAACACAGTAGCCCCATCACAGTTTTGTGGTGTACACAGGACTTGTCCAAAGTTTTAGTTAAATCATGGCTAACAGTCCCTACTCTTGTTCTAGAACTTGGTTAAAACATTGATTGGTCACAAGAATACTGTAAAATAAAAGTATATCCAAGTGTTTTTTACAATGTGAATAAGCCCAAAGAAATATCCATTTTTCTCTTTTGGAAACTTAGCTTATTCATTTACTATTATCATAACTTATAAAGCTCCACAGATGTTCATGGTGCTTTCTAAAACATAGTTTGCATAGTTCACTACCACTTTCTGTGCACAGAAAATGAAAAATAAAACCAATCCAACAGTGCATTTTTATCACTAGGTTGTTTCTACAGCAAATGCAATTGACAATTAAATCCACAAGCCAATTTTGCTAGTCACTGCTCAGCTTGCTTCCACCACACCCAGGGCACACATACATCATAACTGCTGCAGCCAGAGGGCACAGACACAAAATCAAACTTCCCCAGCTCCTGGTGAGCTGCTAGGACTTCTCTCCAGCAGCCAGCCACCCACAAATACTCCATACAGGGAGAGGTGAGAAGAGTGGAATATGGTGTGCGGCAAAGTAGGTTCAGAGACACAAAGACAGAGCACAGGATTGGGTCAATGGAGCAGGGATAAGGGGGCAAGAAGAGATGGTGGAGAATGAATCTCAGAACTGTTGGCCTAAGGCACAGCAGAGCAGATGGGAGTAAGTTGTACAAGTTAGGGGAGGCCGCAGGGAAGCAGACATCCCGGCAAAGCCTGAGTATTGAGATGTACAAGGGTTGAGTGAACAAGATGGGGACCAGAAACAGGGCAGAAGGGAGGAGATGAGGGACCAGCAGGCGCAGGGCAGCCAGGCTGTTTAGAGAAGACGGGGGCTAGGGGTAAAAGGACAAAGGAAGAGGAGGGGAATCAAGGCCTAGGACAGGATGAGATCAGAGTATACTGCAGAAGGGCCAAAGCACAAAGGCCGTGGGGAGAAGATGTGGGGGATGGGGCCAGGCCAGGGTGCAGCAGCAGAGCGGCCCGGGGGGAAGATGGTAGCGGAAGATCAGGGAGGAATGTGGGGACGCAGTGGGGGTCAGGGCACAAAGGCTGTGAGGAGGAGACGATGATGGGCGAGGCGCACGGCCAGTCGATGGGGGCGGGGAGGGCACTGCGATCAAGGCACAGGGCGGGAGAACAGGGTGGGTACCCAGGGCCATGGGCGGCGGAGGGGAGCGCGGCCAGGGGGCCAACGGCTTGGGGAAGCTGGGGTGCGATAAAGAGGCGGGATAGGAGACAATGACGGAGGCGCCGGGGGCGGGACCGGGGGTGCCCTGCCCAGGCCAGGGGGCAGTTGCTTGGGGCCCGCGGCGGGAAGGGGAGCGGCAATGACGGGGGCCCCCCAGCGGTCTGGGGCCTGCGGGCAGCGCCGCCCCCTAAGCTGGGGGGGGGCAGCTTTTCCTTTACCACAACCCCGCGGCTTCTCCGCCGCGCCGCGCTGCCGCCGTGCCCGGCCATCTTCCCAGCGCGCGGGGCAGGCAGTGGCCGGCGGGGCGGCGCGGAACCGCTGCTGGCGCTGGCGCTGGGAGCGGGGGCCGCCGCATTCCGCGATTGGGGGCCCCCTTGCGCGGCGGAGAGGTGTTACCCGCCGGGCCTCTCCCCCTCAGCTGGCCCGGGCCGCTACTGCCCTTCTTCCCACGGCGGCTGAGGAGACCCCCTCCCCCGTCCCTCTTCCTAGCCCTGCGGGATGCAGCTCCTCACTCAAGGGGTAGCGCCCCGCTCAGCATGCAGAGTTCAGCCCTTCCCCCAAACAGAGGGAGGGTGGGGCATTGGTCCCACGGAGGACCCCCCAACGTACCGCTTGCAGGCCCCTCAATAGGAGATGGGGCATCATCCCCACCCAGGTGTGCATATATAGCCTGTGGCCCCTGCTAGAGAGCCCCCAACATAGTGGGGTGTGGGGCTAACTCCACTGGGGCTTCATCCCCCCCCAAGCATGGGAAATAGGCTCCCTGGAATAAAATGGTGTGTTATCGTGACTCCCACCCATCCAGAGGGATGTACTTACAACCCCTTCTGATGGCAGTGAATGAATTCAGGCTCAGGGGCTGTGGCAGTGAGCAGGCACTGTGTATGTGCCAAGATAGAAACAATTGACAGCCCTTAGGTTTACATCTGGCCTCAGGGTACACTTGGGCATCTACAAGCAAAAGCCTCCGGCAAGCACAAATTGACTACCTTTGAATTCATTTCTGGAGTCTGGGGGTATTATATTATTAGCATTTGTGTTACTGTAGTGCCTAGGAGCCTACTCATGGACCAGGAGCCCATTGTGCTAGGTGTATACAAGCACCAGTCAGCAAGCTTTACTATTAAGCTACAATATATGTCACAAATGTACTTAAACTGCTCTATACTCTGATATTTCAGTTCCTTACAATAGGGCTTCATATGAAAAATTAGACCCATGCTGCTATACCCTCCAAATGTCATGTATATTTAATTTCCATTGGTACGTTTTTATTGCCCACCCATAAGTCAATTGTACATCTCCAAATAAATTAATCATGCCTCTAATTAATGCTTCAATTCCCCCAATCAAATTATTGTTACTAAATATTATTTGTTTCCACTAATGCTCCTGGTACATCAAACACTTCAAACATAGAAGTTATCTGCCCGGAAGAGCTTACAGCCTGAGAAAGAAAAGATAAAACAGAGTCACAGAATATGGGAGAGGGCGAGTGTGACACATAGGCCCTGTTCTTTGCAAACAACTCTAGTCTCAGGCCTGACAAACTCAGTACATCAAATACGTTGCTTACAGGGTATTTGTCCAAAAAGGATAACATGTAAGGTCTCAGTTGAAAACTTGAAACTTATTAATACTCATAATCATTGTGAGATGTGTGTACAGGCAATATTTAAGAAATAATATAACTATATTGACAATTATGCCCATGGAGGAAAGAGTAGTCACCAGGGAATCATTTGTCTTGGTGATGACCTATTCAAACGGGAAGGAATTGTGTCCAGTCTCCCTAGCTAGCCAATTATGTAATGTATGGTTCAATTGCCTACTCTTCTATCAAGGAAAAACCATCAAAGACAACTGCAAACAGTTAAAACCATGTGGAGGTAAAAAGGAACATTATAACAGACAGTGGATCACCCTGTCTATTCATAAAGACAAAAGGCTGTTTCAGTATAACACAGACGTAGGAGAGGCCCTCTGGAGCCATTCACTGAGGAGACATCTTGAATAGGGGTGTTTTTCATGAAAGATTGGATCCTGGTTCTTGTGAAGCCAGACAGCTCTGCAGCAGACTGAAATTTGGGGGGAAACTAATTTATTAGATACAAATGGTAACTATTAATAAGTGTAAGCCCTAGTTCACATTTTGCTATTTTGTTTTGAATTGTAAGCTTTTGTTTCCATCCTCTCTTGTTTCTAGTGGAATCTCTATTATTTTTTAAGTAAACCTTCTTTTGTTTAATTAAAAGAGCTGTGTGCTATACAGGAGTGGTGGTTTAAGGTAAAACTGCTAAACTGGGGTACACTTCTCCTTTGGGGCAGAGGATCTGAATTTCTGTGAGTAGCAAGTATCAGGGGCTGGATATCACAGGGGAATACTTCAAAGTGACTTGGGGACTGCGGTGCACCTCTTGTTAACCTGCAAAGCAAAGACAGGGCTGGCATAGCCCAAAAGCAAATGCTTGTGTGCAGGGGTGAAAGTAGGCCAGTGTGGCGTATCGGTAAGAAGTGGCCACTGGTACCGGCTCATATGCAGCTGCCGTGGCAGCGCTTTAACGTTGCTACCCCTTTTGCCCCACCTTCCATTGGTGGCCTTGCCGGTAGGGAGGCTACCGGCAGGGCCGCCGACAGGGAGAGGGGAAGTGGGTAAAAGGGGCAGCCGCCCCGGGTCCCAGAAATTTAAAAGGGCCCAGGGCTCCCAGGGACTGCTGCCGCTACCGCAGCAGTGTCCGGAGCCCTGGGCTCTTTTAAATCGCCACCAGAGCCCCGGGTGGCGTGGACCAGGCAGTGCGGATGGTCTGGCTGGTGGAGGCTGACCCCCCCCAGCCCCGCCCTTTCTGCCTGATGACCCGCCCCTTCCAGGGGCCCAGAGCCAGGCCGCTATACTGGTAAGTCTTCTGTGTTACTTTCATCCCTGCTTGAGTGGCTCAAAGACTGGTGGTGTTAGGGAACTAACACCCAATTATCACAGGAAAGAGTCCCTCACACTGGAGTTAGGGGGTAACAAGGTGCCTCTCAGTCCTGGGTACTCTGAGAACCATCACAGGGACATCAAACAGGTCACATCGCAAGGTGGATGTCATGGTGGAAGTGGTTCTAAAAAGGCTTCTAAATTTAACAACTGGCCAAAAGTGGCGCCTTAGGCGCCGACTCCGTGGGTGCTCCAGGGCTGGAGCACCCACGGGGAAAATTTGGTGGGTGCAGAGCACCCACCAGCAGCTCCCTGCCCCGTCCCCGTCCTCAGCTCACCTCCGCTCCACCTCTGAGTTACGCTCCACCTCACTCTGCTTCTCCACCCCCCCCCCACCCCCCGGCTTCCTGCAAATCAGCTGTTTGCGTGGGAAGCCGGGGAGGGCTGAGAAGCAAGCGGCGACTTCGTGCTCAGGCCCAAGGAAGCGGAGCGGAGATGAGCTGGGGTGGGGAGGCGCGAGGAGGAGTAACCCAGGGGGCGCACAGGGGAAGCACTCCCCGCCCCAGCTCACCTCCGCCTCCCTGGGCCTGAGCACGAAGCCGCCACTTGTTTCTCAGCCCTTCCAGGCTTCCCGCACAAACAGCTGATTTGCGGGAAGCGGGGAGGGCGGAAAAGCAGAGCGGAGTGGTGCGTTCAGGGGTGGAGGCGGAGGCAGAGCGGAGGTGAGCTGGGGCTGGGTGTGGGGCGGGAAACTGCCGGTGGGTGCTCTGCACCCACCAAATTCTCCCTGTGGGGGCTCCAGCCCCGGAGCACCCATGGAGTCGGCGCCTAAGGCGCCACTTTTGATGTGATCAGTGGGGAGAGCGGCCACTCCCCCTTCTCCCCCCCAGCTTCGCTACCCCACCCCTAGGAGCCAGAGGGACCTGCTGGATGCTTCCTGGGAGCCACCCCAGGTAAGCACTGCCAGGACTCCCCACCTTGCCCCCTGGCAGATCCCTCTGGCTGTTAGGAGTGGGCACCCACTACGGTGGCCCTCGAGACCCTCCTGCCCGGTTCCGGGGGCAGTGAGGGGAGGGGGTGGATGGGGCAGGGATCCGGGGGGCAGGGACGGGCTACAACCTCCTCATGGGGTGAGGAGGGAACCGATTGTTAAGATTTTGGCAGCTCATCACTGGAAGCAAGTAAATGATGTGTCAAACCTGGCATCATCAGCAGAGTGAACAGGATGGGGCAACTTAAAAGAGACAGATAAGGACAGAGTTGTGGAGAAAGCTTGGATTTGATGTAGTGGAGGAAGGGAAGTCACTGGATGAAATGGAGTGACATGGTCAGAATGACAGATGAGCAGCATAATATTAGCAGTAGCTTTTTGTTTAGACTCGGGGGCAACTTGGGTGTCAGGGAGGCCAGATAGCAAGTGGTTGCAGTCATTAATCAATTAATGCTGCCTTCCATCTCTGAAGAGCTCCTGTGCTGCTTCTGCCTCTACTCCATCCAGGTGTGTTGAAAATGACATTGGCCTCCCAGCTCCTTCTCTCCACCTAGGGTCTTCCTTCCTCACTCTTCCTCTCCTTCTGTTAAGGCGGCAGCAGTTCGGGAGCCATTCTGTTCCCTGCCTTCCCTCTTCTGATCCTGTGAAAACTGTAACAGCTACAACTGCTCTGCTTTCAGCCTTTCCCTTCTCCTGGAAAGGAGCATCCTCCTCTTGGGCCACTTTGATCATTGTCTACCTCTAATTTTCCTGTTAAGAGAGAATGAACTTTGAGCTGCTCTACCCTTTTTCCACCCTGCCATCCGGAGGAAGAGACCGCCCCACTCCACTCAATCTTCTGGGTAAAATTTCTAATGGCCCAGAGCGATGAGTCAAGTGGGTTTTTCAAGCTATGACTTGCTCTATTACTTATTTTATAAATGTGTGGCTAGTAGAATTTTACAAGTCCTAGTAGGTTAGTTGAAAAAGAATTGGTATGTAAGTATGTGATAACAGATTGGTCCATAGCAAGGTATGGGCCTGACAACTGATCCCCAATGGCAGACTAGAAAGGCATTTTTAATCTGGTTCACTACTTTTAAAAAGTAGCAAGTAATGAAAATAAACATAAGACATTCAACAGAGAACACTATCAAAAAATGAGGGAGGGGCTGGCCTATGGGGCTGATATCAATGAAGATTTTTCACGATGAAGGTCTCTGCTTAAGGTCCAATTGTATAGTGACTAAAAGTTACCATTTGGTGTTTTTTTGGTGGTTTGTGTGAAATAAATGTGTAGTCTTCATCCATTTAATGGATAAATATCTACATAAAAAAACATCACCACAAGTGGCACCGTAGTAGGCTGAAAGAGCAGTGATGTCAACAGTTGAAAGAGCGTGGAAGCAGAACTGGGGTTTTTTCATCCTTGGAAGTGGTCCCTCCAGTTTAGGGTTTAGGGAAGTTTGTACTGCTGCTATTTATGCTGTGTTTGTTCTGGATTTACAAGGCTAGCTGTCAATTTACCACCTTTCACAAGACTAAAGTCACTTAAAAAACACAGACACACTATCATTATCAAGCAAGTGCCCATCTCTTAAACATATGTACTTTAATATATTTCTTAATAATTAGAGATGTATAAAAAGCCATCAGATCTCTGGATTCTCATTTTCCTGTCAGTGTCTCCTGCAAATAATCAGGAAGAAAGTTAATAAATCTTAATCTAAGAAAAAATCTGTTTAATTTAAATTTTTGAATCAAATCACTGATCCAAATCCATAGGCACTTATATGGTTTTCAGTTCTTATAGACCAGAAGCGTGTGAGAAGTCATTAGTCAGAGAGCCTCAGTCATCCTCCTTAAATCTAATATGCTCATGTTTAATTGTTGGTTTCAGAGTAACAGCCGTGTTAGTCTGTATTCGCAAAAAGAAAAGGAGTACTTGTGGCGCCTTAGAGACTAACCAATTTATTTGAGCATGAGCATCCGATGAAGTGAGCTGTAGCTCACGAAAGCTCATGCTCAAATAAATTGGTTAGTCTCTAAGGTGCCACAAGTACTCCTTTTCTTTTTATGTTTAATTGTGTCCATGTCATGGCTCCCATGCTTTCTCTGTCACAGAACTGGGCTTTTCAAATTCAAAGCTTGCTGAATTACACCTGTGATTGCAATTAAATATTGCCATTGATATATATCTGCTGGTCTCTGGAACCATATGAATCTTTTCTTCAGCTTGTTTGGACCATGTGGCAATTCAAAGGAATTTTTTTATCCTTTTAATTTAGTCCTTCCTGCTTTACACTATCACTACAAGATCCACTTCTGGCATAGAGCAGCACAAGAGATCATCCTTTCTCTAGCTACAGTAAATCAAAGATAGAAGGTTAATACAGCTGGAAGAGACTAGTAGAGCCCTGCGCAGATACAGAATTTGTATCTACATCTGATCTGTGATTGGCAAAAATGGTCCGCAGGTATCCACATCCATGGATGCAGATATCTGTGGATTTGCAGGGCTCTCGAGATTACCATGAAAAAGAGAATAAAAAATAAATGCCTAGTACCACTACACAGACAAATGTAAGCAAGAAGTGTTTGTTCTTTCCTTTAAGATCTGGTAACTGGCAATGTTCTGTCAGTCTTCCCCTCAGTGTTGTTTCCCAGGACAATTTTACAAACAGGGTTCATTTCAGAAATGTATTGAATTGTGTCAAGTACCACCAATGCCAGAAAATAAGAGTAATGGAAATAGAAAACTAGTGAGTCATGGCTAAGCATAATTGGAGTACAGCTTAAAGAGTAGCGCTATCTCCAGGGATAACCAGTCTAGGCTATCACATTTTTTTCCATTTCAGTTTATTTATGGCAATATATTTTACTTACGTTTTATATTATGTAATAAATACATTTTGTTTAGCCTGTGTACAAACTCAGTGGTACAAATTCACCCATGTGTGAGCCCACAGAAGCCAACAGAATAATAACAAGAGTGAATTTGGCCCTGTGTTTTTGATGCACTTTTTCTGTAAGGAACTGAAAGCTGCCAAAGATTTTCTATATTATGGTTAGGCATATGTTGAAAGGAAAATTTATAATGACCTTTAATTAATTTGTCAGCTAAAGTACAATGATCTTATTGTAAGTCATCAATACCTTTTATAATAAAAGCCAAAGCATGATTGTTGATGGTTAGCTTTAACTCTGGAAAATCTTCAGGAATTCCAGAGATTCTTTCCTAGTCTTCTTTCTCTGTTTACCTTCTGTTTACAAGCTAGAAAGAGGAGGAAAAGAATAAACACTGCCAGTAGATTCACAATCCTGGGATATGATCAAAGGGAATAAAGAGAAGAGAGTACAACAGTGAACTCATACAAAAAGAAGATCTCGATACATAGCCAAAACCACAAGAAGTAGTTGGAAAAATATACATACTAGGAAACAAAATACAAAGCAGAGTCATAACCAAAGAATACAGCTAGTATTGTAAGAGGGGCCCTTATGAAAAGAATTCTTTCATGGATCCTCACAGAACAAACTGTTTAATTTGAGTTAAATGTCATTTCCCCCTCCTGCCCTATTAATGAAGGTCATAAAGCAATGCATACAGCATCCATCTATTCATAGCCATAACTCAAGGCAAAAAAGAAAGATAGAAGGTTGAGGAGGAGTTTCAGTAATAAAAGTATGAGGCAAAAATAGTTACACAATATATTAACTTCTGCATTTCCATTAAAACCTCTTATTTTAAGCAGGTTGTAACCTTTGAGTCTATGCATTAAAGACAATAGTATGTATTACAATATTTAAAAATCCATTTCAATATGTAACATGAATAAAGGTTATGTTTTATCTTTGTGGATTTTAAATAAGCATTAAAAATAAAGAAAGCAGGAAAATCCAGAGTATGTCAAGTGTGTGGCTTAAATTGGCAAAAGCCTTGAAATTCAGGGCCAAAGCTGAAACTCTGTTCTTAATTTACTGGGGGCATCAGCACAGAAAGTAATCTTACTGTTTATAAAACATCATGTAGTTCCTGGCCACGGAAAAGCAGGTAAATCCCATTATTGTTGTTGAACAAGACATTTAGTTTGGCAGTTTCATACAAAATAATCACTGAATACAATAAAAAATAAGATATAGTTAATGTATAAAAAATAAGATGTAAAATAATAAGTACTGTACTAGGTTCAGTATTTCAGGCTATATCAGCATAATCAACTCAGTAATTTTAGATATGGTTTCAGATTTTCTAGCTGCCATATACCACAGAATTCTGAACTATTATAGGGATAACATTTTATATTAATTATGCAGCAAATCCTGCACCCACAGAAGTCGTTGCTGAAGACCTTGAATGCATCAAAACCAATGTCCCACTGTGGTAGAGGATTAGACACACGCTGCAGACCATTGAGCAGAGCTCCAAAAAGTTTTACTGCATCTAGCAGCACAGAGGGGTGTTGAGCAGAGCTGTCCAACTAGGCAGATGGTCTGGACAACCTCCTACCACTTACAGAAGGGAGGATGCAGCTGTTAGTGTGGCTACTGCAGGATATCAGATATAGAGTGGCTCTGCAGCCTATGATGAGGAATCCTGACACCTTGTTCAACCCCAGACTTCAGCAAAACTACTACATCTGAAATCTACAAGTGAGACTTGTAACACTTAGCAGCTATGTATAATCTTTACTCTCACCGATGAGCACTAACTCCAAGAGCAAGTCAACTGAAGTCAATGGAGCTACTTGTGTGTGTATCAGTGATCACCAACCTGGTTAAAGTCTGCACAGTCCAGCCCTATATCATACAATGGCACAGCTACTGCAATAGAAGGTTGAAATCTGACATTCAAGATGTCAACAAATTTTTGTATGACCTTTAAATCGGAATATTATAGACTGCTTGGCAAAACTTTCATCTTGGACTTATGTGGTCCAAGATAAGCATCTTTAATACAAAGCTAACTTATTTTTTTTATTAATTTCACTGTGCTAGGTTAGAATGACTGACAGCCTTACTTGGCAGGTCCCTGGCTCCTGAAGATATTGCTTTGCTATCCATGTTTGTATGTTATTAATATAATGTTCTTTTAGCTGAAATGTAAAGTTTGTGTTATAATAAAGGAAGTCTATTTTGTTTGCATTTATTTCCGATAACAATATTATGTGAATAATTTTTTTCTCCGCTTTTGAGAAAAATATTTAAATCTGAATGATGAAGCATTATTTCCATAAAAAGCTGTTCCTGCCAAATCCCATGACAAATTAATCATGTATGGCCATGAAAAACAGAATCAGGAAATTGTCAATAGGTTATGGGTCAGACCTTATGTATTGAATGTAACTGCTAGAGATTTTTACAGATTATTTTATTAATTTGACTTTTTTTGTTTTTTTTTCCAAAACAGACTCTGTAACTGCAAAATCTCCAAAGTATAAGAATCTGAAGCATTTAAAGAAGCATGTGACTAGCAGCATAAGGGTTCATTTTATGCCAGACTGCAGTTCAGCTCTTCATGCTACAGCCTGGGTATGCTTGCCTTTCCAAGCAGTGAGGTTATACAAGTGTCTTGGAGGGCAGAATCGGGCCCAATGTATCCTCCTTTAAAAGGTCCAATCTAATTATATTAAATTTTTGTGGTGGCCACCTCCTGAAATTCAACTGCTGCAGAGATTAGAATTGCCACAGACATCTCCTTCACAGATGCCCAGATTTTCAAGGGTCACGAGTGATTTTGAGTGCCCAGGTCTGAAACAGTTTAAAGGTGGTTGATCTTCAGCAGTCAGGTGATCAGCATTTTCCAAAAATTTGTTCCCTTTAATTCAGTGGTTCTCAAACTTTTGTACTTGTGACCCCTTTCACATAGCAAGTCTCTGACTGCAACCCCCTTATAAATAAAAAACACTTTCTTATATATTTAACACCATTTTAAATGCTGGAGGCAAAGCGGGGTTTGGGGTGGAGGCTGACAGCTCACGACCCCACAGGTAATAATCTTGTGACCCCCTGAGGGGTCCCGATCCCCAGTTTGAAAACCCCTGCTTTAACATGTCTCCAGTTAAGCACCCCAGATCACTAGACACTTCTGAAAATCTTGGCTGTTTTCTCCTGACAGTATCAGTCAGTGAAGTAAGAATTTCTAAAGGGAGCATGGCCCAAAGTTAATAGGCTCTCCTGGTCTAACAATTTCACATAGGTCACTGTGAAAGAGATGATTTGTCTCAAAGACAATACTCTCCAAAAAAGTGATTAGCAGTAGGAGGGAGCACCCCAACACAACACCACAGTGATCGAGGCAATGGAGGCCACATACTGCACTTTGCTGATAAGAAGGCAGTGCGAGCAGAAGCCCCCCTCTCTCTTCCAGCTAATTGTTTTTTAAATCTGACCCACAAGTTTTCATCGCCTTCACCCAAGACCCTGTAATGAAGTGATTCAAATGATAGGCTAGAGCAGTGGTTTTTTCAAACTTTTTTCATTTGCAGACCCCCAAAACATTCAAATGCAGGTATGAACCCCTTTGGAAATCTTAGACATAGTCTGTGCACCCCCAGGGGTTCATGGACCACAGGTTGAAAACCATTGTTCTATGGTATTGACAACCTTTTGTGGACGCCTTAGACACAGTCTGCGGAACCCCCAGGGGTCCACGACCACATGTTGGAAACCACTGGGCTAGAGTGACTCAACAACATTAGTGAGCTGCACACCATTAGGTGGTGGGATGGACAGTCTTGGATGTTGGCAGTTATTGGAGTTGGGCAGCTCCACAACTTGCAGTCATGAACATGGTTTTTTGTTGCAGAATTTTTTAGTGGGCCGGTTTTTCCACCAGGTATGGTGATCTGCCACAGAGCCAGTAAACTAAAGCTTATCACAAGGTTTGCATAGCTTGACTTGGCATCTGATTGTGTTGAATGTGGTCCCCAAGCGACTAGCCTTGCTGCAAAATAGGAAAATCTTGAACAGGGACAAAGTGAGTGACCTTATCCTGTCACACAAGTATAGTGTCCACTGGGAAAAGGTTTCACTATGAACATAAATGGCAAGAAACCCAGATAATGGAAGATGGGGACCCACTCCTACAACCTCTTACTCATGTGAGAAGTTATTGTTCATGTGAGTAATCCCACTGACGTCAAAGGAACTACTCACATGAGTAGGGGTTACTCAAATGAGGGAGGGTTGTATTAGTCAGTGGCATAAAACAGATAAAATAGAAAATATGGTAAAAATGATTATGACTTTCCAGAGTGTACTGTTATTAGTATAATGACTTACAGAGCATAATCCCTTGCAAAGATGCACATATCAAGCTACTGAGAAAATAACGCTGAATATATTTTAAGAGAAATAACTCATGTGGCTGAATATGAATAAAGTACAAAAGCTGAGGCATTTTCAAGTGCCAATTAATTTTGCATATTTTATTTCCATTGTACAATTACATTTATGACAAAAAGAAAACAAGCACCAATGTTTCAGTAACAAAAGTAACTTACTAAAGAAAATACCTCGTATGTGTGTGGTATGTACAGCATTTCCCATTAGCTATTGCCATTCAGAAGATATTAGTAGGTCTGAAACCAAAATTAGTAATATAATGCAGACAAGGAGTATTATTTAATAAATTGTATTTCCAAATGCTTGGAAACTGTATTTTTCAAGTCCATCCTATTTCTAGTCAGGTGCTAGAAAATAGATATTCATTGGTAACATTACAAAATATAAAAGTTAGTCCTGTGCAATTTTATGACAGAACTATTTACACTTTTTATACACTGTTCTCCCTAATTTATAAATAAGGCTAAGTTTTTGTCATGGATATTTTTAGTAAAAGCCACGGATAGGTCACAGGCAATAATGAGATTTCAAATTCACGGAAGCCTGTGACCGGTTCTTGACTTTTACTAAAAATACCCATGACAAAATGGGTAGCCTGGGCAGCTGTGGGGAGTGGGAGGGGCTGGCAGCTCGAGAGTCCCCCTCCACTGGCGGCTCAAAGCTGTGGGGGTCCCTCCTGCCTACCGTGGGAGCTGCCAGGGTCCCTTTGCTGTTGGGAGCTGCCAGGGTCCCTTTGCTGCCCGCGGCGGCCAGGAGCAGTGGGGATCCCCCCTTGCCACCAGGTCCCCCCTGCTGCCGGCTCCCCCTGCCACCTGTGGCAGATCCCCCCTGCTGCCCATGGTGGCTGGGAGTGGCAGCAGGGAGCTGCGGGACTCCCCCGCAGCTCCCTGCCTCCGCAAGTGGCAGGGGACCCTGCAGCTCCCAGCCAGTGCTGGCTAAAGTCATGGAGTTCTTTGGAAGTCACGGATTCTGTTACTTCCATGACCTCTGTGACTAAATCGCAGCCTTATTTATAAATAAGAATACTCTACACTGCCTCTCCCTTTCATCTGAGAACCCCAAAGTGGTTTACAAAGGTTGTGCCGTATTATTGTTACTATACCCATTTTTCAAAGGAGTTGATAGCGACCCAGAGGCTATTTGACTTTCCAAGGTCTCACAGTGAACTAGTGTTATAACCAATAGTAGAACCCAAGTTTCCTGATTCCAAGTTTCCTGCTCTAACCAGTAGATACCTCTGTCTTTCCTATGTTTTCTGTTACGTTTTTTATTACACACAAAAACTATGGTAAAAGAACATTATTGAGATTGCAAAGTCAGGTATTCAAAAGTTGGAAATGTCCGAATTAAAGTTGTCTGTGCATATTGATACCCACATTGTTCATCATCAGAGTTGGAACTTTTAGATCTACTGCACAGACCTCTGCTACTGAGCTGAGTAACTGATAGCAATAGTAGGGTGTCATCCTGTATATGGACCGACTCTAGAGGGGGATGAGCCCCACACTTTGCCACGGTGTTTCATAGCTATTGCTGACAGCAGGGGAATGGTAAGACTCAGGAATCTTCCAAGCTCCAGAAGGGAGTGTGCTCTAGTGGGCAGAAACTCTCCTGCCTGCTTCCCCCGAAGCTTGACTCCTTCAGCCTTGTCCCCTCCAACCTGTCCCTTTCACAGCCCTGTCCTAGTGCTTTTCTCCTTGACTACCTGGTTCCAATCTCCACTGCTCAGCCTTCTCATCTCAGTCCCACTCTCCCCCTCTGGGCTCGCTGTCCAAGTCCCAATCTCCCCTTGACTCACAGTCTCTCCCTTTGCCCACACCCAGTCTCCTTACCCAGTTCCTCCCTCATATCCCACATTCCCAGTCTCCTTGCCAGCCTCAGTTCTCCCATTCTTGCTCTTCATCTGCTCTGTAGCTGCCTTCCTCCAAGTTTCCCATGCCTAGTCTCCCTCTCTACATAAGGACCCAGGGACCAGAGCCTGGGTTGCAGATCCTGGGGAAGCTGATTTTCCCACAGTGCCACCAGGAAGCCATGCAGAGGCATATCCAGGGAGCACTGAGTACGCACTGCAGGAAGTACTGCCCAGGAGACCCAGAGTGACAGTACCTTGCCATCCTCTGATTGACCAAGTAACCCTACTTAACCCTAGGGGTTGCCTGGGCAATCACACAGACCTCAGTCTGCTGCAATGCCAGACTTTGCCTCGTCTCCTGATCTCTGACTCCAGCCTGACTCTGACCTAGATTCCTGTTGCTTGATTCTAACCCGGTATTACCTCTGATTTCCGATCTCTGACTGTGGCCTGACTCTGACCCTGATTCCTGCCTCTTGATCCCAATCTGCTTCTGATCTCTAGTCTCTGACCCTGGCCTGACTCTGATCCTGACTCTTGTTTATGGGACCTGGCCTTGCAATTCCTCCAACTCCAGCCTGGTGACTCCCATCCCTGGTGAGCAGACCTCAGTCCAGCTGTGATGGCCGGGCAAGATCACCGGTTTCTAACACTCCAGGATCCACCTCTAATATCCGTCTCCCCTCAACCCTCAGTTGTTCCCTTATTGCTTTTTGTTCAGCTAGGCCATGTTCTCCTCATCCCCTGCAGCTTCTCATCCAATCTCAGTGTTCCCTGCCCAGCCAGCTGTCTTCAGTCTTCCCACCATTTCCCTCCCTGGCTCCCAGTCTCAACCTACACTCCCCACCTCCTATCTCAACCAGTCCCAGTCTTCCCTCCCCACAGCTCCCAGTCCTAGTCTCCTTTCCCAGCCTCCCCTCTCACCTCCTGGATCCCAGTCCCAGACTCTACCACCAACTTTCAGTCACAGTTTCTCCCCATCCCCTTCAGTCCCAGACTCACCACACTCCTTCTCCTAATCTATTCCTTTCCCTCCCCGTGTTCTGGCTTTTGTCCCCTCTGAATTTGAATCAGCTGACTTCCTCTTCCATGCTGCCTAGAGGCGTTATTCAGAGCACAGGAGAAAGATTCTCAGTCTCCATACTCAGCCTCACCCCAGCCCAGAGCAACTGAGAACAGCAGTTATAAGGAAAATCCTTCTGATCCTTGGGCTGGAGCATGCACCATCTGGTCAGCACTCGGAGCTGTGAGAGGCTCGAGTGTACTCAGAGAGGACAGAGTTTTCAGAGTTTTATCTGGTACGTTCTAGTAAGTCTCTGAGTATGTGTGAACTGCGATTTTTTTAAAGGTTTATAACTTGGTCATATTTGGACAGATTCTTCACAGAAACTGCAAAAGGCATATCACTGACACAAAGGCCACCTCCTTGCCAAATTTCATGTCCCTGCTCCAAAGCATGGGGATACTAGACCTGGTCAAAGAAAAGGTATCAAGAATTTTTTAACATGGGCAAACCAAAATATTTTTTCCTAGCCTCGTTTGCAGAAATGGCTGAAACATTCTGTCTCAAATTTTCCAAAAGACTTCAGCATGCTACTGGAACCCTAGGGATTTGGGGTACAGAGTGACCCCAATAATTACCACAGATCTTGGGAACTTAAAACAAAAGTTAAACAGTTATCATGAAATTTTTACCCAAAACACTACGATTATTATCAAAATAAGTTGGGGGCAACCAATTTAAGAGCTTTACATTGCCTTCACTGCTAGTATGCCACACTGTAGGGACTGGCCATGCTGTATTGTCCCAACCTGCCTGTCTGGGTATTCTTAACTGTACTGGGATGGGGGTGTAGGTAATCCATGGGTTCCATAGTATGAATCCAAACTGTTCCAAGGGGGCTGTATGTAGTCCATGGATGTGAATGAATGCAGGGTGCTTTCAAGAAGGCTTAAATATGTCTCCAGCCTAAAGCAGCATCTTATTGATTTTCTCCACAGATTTTAACCCACTCCTGACTGGTTAGGCTTGCATACTTCTCATGGAGTAGAAATTCCAGGCAGATGGTTAGATTTTAGGGTAGAACATACTTATTAGGTCACCTCTGCAGCTCATGAGCTCCCTCTGTTTAGAGATGTGCTGGTCAGTCACCAAATGCCTAAAAAGTTCTTTAGCATAGATGGATGACCTCCAGTGGCTCGAAAGAGAAGGTCATGTTGCCAGTCTGGAATCTCCGGGACTGTAATATTGTAGTTATTGCTCAGCCTAAAAGGATAGTAAAACCATAGGTAGTAAAGAATAATGAGTGGAACCCACCCCACAAAACTAGTTCTAGTGGAAAATGGTGGGTATTTATAAATAATTTAAATTGGACTCGTAAAGTGCATCTTACCATGATGTCTGAAGTCCTGCAGCTGAGGAGGGCTCACAGGACTGGCTGAGGTAAGAATTTTTGTGTGTGAAAAAAACAAGACAATGATAAAGAGTAGCATCTTTTGACTTTAAAGCGGTGCCAGCCCCTGCCTGTGCAGCAGATGCAATGTAATTCTTGTCTCACACTCAGACAACAATGCATTTTCATTTGCCCTGGCAGGTCCTTCCACCTTTAGAGGGCACACACAGGCAACCACTAGCCTTGGGTTGTGAACTGTGATGCAGCAGGCAAGGAGGAAGTGGGTCCATGACAAAGTAAGTGAGATTTTGCAGAATACCAACCAGCAGCTGGAATACCAAAGAGAAAGATGCAAGAGAAGAAGAAAGAGAGAGAGGCCGGATAGCGTGAAGGGAGATTGAAAGCACAGTTCTGGAGCAGGGATTCAGGTTGAGGGAGGAAGGTAGAGCACAGCATAAAGAACTGTTTGAGAGGATGCTTGTGCTTATGGCAACAAGACGCAGGATCCAGCTCCAGCTGCTCCTCCTGTTCCAGCCCCACATACTGAGTCCCCTCCATGTTACCATGTCCTCCAGCCCATGCACTCTTTGGACAGTACTGAGGTGGTCTATGGCAGAAGAAAGGAACGGTCGCTGGAATGGCTAAACGTTCTCCCCTGCAGTCCTCCACTCCAGGTCAGTCCAGCAGCAGCCCATGTGCAAAACGCACTAAAAGAGCCAAGGAGAACAGAGACAGTCAACACCTGAAATAGTTATTGGGTAGCACTGAACAGAGCTTGAGTGTTTTGCACCAGTGTGCACTGCATTTCCTCATATCCACTGTTCAACGGGCTTTGTACTGTTTTTGTTTGTTGTATTGTAAATTTTGCTGGCATCAGGTCTGCCTATCACATATTTAACATGGTGAATTTCAATTACATGATGATTTACAAATAAAGCATTCCATATGCACACAAGGTAGCATTATCATGATTTATTACATTTACTTCAGAGGAATTTGATCACAGTAATCCATAAGCTGTGCTTGGAGTACATGACCAGTTTAAATAACATGCATAAAACCCCATTAGTTTCAAAACATCAATCACAATTAAGTTGTGTGTTTAAGTACATGGCCAGTTTTTATAAACTGCATAAAAGTTTTCACCCATGCCATCACAGTAAATCAAACTGCATGATGAGGTACATGACCTGAATATATAAAATGCATAATACATATTCATAAAAGCCTGGATCTGGATCTGGCCTACACCCACAAGATGACTGCAGCACAATTACAAATACTATTTCATTCCCTATTCATTCATACTACTGTACACATACATTATGTCATTTCCCCTCACCCACTAGAATAGGGGTGGGCAAACTTTTTGACCCGAGGACCACATTGGGGTGTGAAACTGTATGAAGGGCCGGGTAGGGAAGGCTGTGCCCCCCAAACAGCCTGGCCCCCACCCCCATTCACCCCCTCCCACTTCCCGCCCCCTGACTGTCCCCCTCAGAACCCCTGAGCCATCCAACCCGCCCTGCTCCTTGTCCCCTGACTGCCCCCTCCTGGGACCCACTGCCCCAGATCGCCCCCTCCAGATCCCACCTCCTATCCAACCCCCCCCGGCTCCCTGTCCCCTGACTGCCCCAACCCCTATCCACAGCCCCACCCCCTGACAGGCCCCCCGGGACTCCCACACTCTATCCAACCCCCACTGTTCACTGACCACCCCAGAACCTCCGCCCCATCCAACCGCTCCCTGCTCCCTGTCCCCTGACTGCCCCCTGGGACCTCCTATCCAACTTCCCCACTGCTGCCGCCCCCTTACCATGCTGCTCAGAGCGGCAGGAGCTCGCAGCTCCACTGCCTGCGCAGCCACATGGCTGCGTGGGAGGGGGAACAGTGGGGGAGGGGCCAGGAGCTAGCCTCCCAGGCTAGGAGCTGGGCAGGACGGTCCCATGGGCCGCATGTGGCCTGTGGGCTGTAGTTTGCCCACCTGTGCACTAGAACATGTGCACCCATAATGTGGCTGCACAAAGCATTGTTGATTTCTGTTTTGCATGTGGATCCTGCCCCAGTAATGACAGGTGCACTTTCTGGCTGTATGTACCAGTCTAGAAGTCAAGCGGTCTCTTGAGTTCATTTCTGGCGAAATGGCTCACCTTTTTCCTCATAGCCATATTGCCTACTGTGCTCTGCACAAATAATACAAATAGCACTGATCACACTGACATCCAAACATTCTGTAACCATCACCACTGGGATTTCCATCTGCCAAACTCCTGTTCCACCCCTCTCCTACAACTATGGAGTGTCACTGTACCTTCTTTGGCCAGGTCCTCTGAAACCAGGGTGTGGTTTCCTAAGCCATGGTAAAAGGAGGTAAGCAGGGTCCCCTAGAATTACAGTGCGGACAGTGACTCTATTCCCACCAAATGACATTGTTATGAATGATGTTCCAACTTGTACATGAAGGTAATCTTCTGATTTTAGAAAATCTGGCAACATGCACTTGTCAGTACAGCTCATGTTAGTGTCCATGAACTTGCTCTGTGGTCAACCAGGGCCTGCACAATGGAGGAGTAGTACCCTTTTCATTTTATGTACTCATGTGTTCCATGCAGTGGGCAAACTATGGTCATATGAGTCCCTTCAATGGCCCTGGTACAGTTTGAAAATCCCTTTCTCTCAAAACCAGCAATTACTTCAGGGGTGTGCTTATGCTCATCACCTTTGGGTATGTCACAGTCCTGATCACCTCTCAAACCTCCACTACCACAACCCCAACAGTGGTCTTGCCAACATCAAACTGGTTAACTACAGATATGTAACAGTCTGAGGTAGTCAGCTTCCAGATGGTTATAGATACCTGCTTCTAGACTGGCATGACTTCCCTCATGTGTGTGGCCTGACGCCAGAGAATCATGGCATGTTGCTCACAAAGCTCCAGGAGTATCTGCTTCTTCATGCAAAAATTCTGGAGCCACTGCTGCTCACCCCAGGTCTGCATGACAATGTGATCCCACCAGTCTGTGCTCATGGCCCTGCTCCAAAAGTGGTGGTCTACATATGGGGAATCTGTGGTTATGGCAACCGGCAACCAACAGGACGCAGCTGCCAGGTGTCAAGAGCTCACCTGGGTCTGGGCACAGTTGTCTAGCAACCCAATGAGACTGTCTGTTCTCAATAAACCCTCATGTAGTGACTGTGCTCCCTGATTGGACAGAAGGGGCAACAGATCACCATTTAAGCCTTGTAGCAACAGTAGCAGGCTGTGGCTGCTCAGCGTGTTCAATGCCCACAGCAGCCCCAGACCTGCTTCCTGTACTAGCCCTTGCTCCAAACCGTGCTTGCTCCTGTTCCAGCCCTAGTCCCGACCTTCCTCAGAACTCCTGACTACAACCACTGGCTTGTCACCTGGCCATGCTGCCATATTCTACTCTGACCACTAACCCAGACTCCTGTTCCAACCACTAGGTCGCACCATCTACATTTTGGTGTGTTATATTAGGGCTGTACCACTCTCCACAAGGTGCAGTCAATGGGAGAAAAAACTGCTGCCAAAATGTCCACCAGCATCTCATGGATATTCTGCCTGACTCCTGAAATAGGATTGAAAGCACAAGCTGCACAAATTTTTCTATTGGTGCTGGACCCATGTTGCTGGCTCCAGTTGCTGGGAGCATGCAGACCCAGAAATGGCCCATCTGGATGTGTTTGTGGGCTAAGACAACTTCTGTTCAAGTGCTGTGGCATGGACAGACAAGTTTTCCCACAGTACACTCTGAACAAAGGCCTGGAGAAGCTACAGCTGGTGAGGGCACTAGACACTATCGGACATGTCTCCAGAAGCAGAAGATCTGCCTTGGGTCTGTGTAGTGCAGTATGGAGGTCCATAAATTGTAAACTCAGGTTTAAAATGCAGTGTGGATACTCAAGTGCAGCCTTGGAAACACTGAGCCCACAGGCGCAAATTCCCACAGACCCTGGTTTACAATGCAGTGTAGACATACCCCCAGAGAGTATGTGCCTCTGCATGGGCTCCTGGTCTAAAGATCTCCATCAGACCCATACTACTGGGGACTCCCCTTGTTGCGATGATGCCATATCTGATTCCATACTTCCAGGATATAAATAGTTTCATTCTAGAAGGACAGCAACTTAGATATTTGTCATTGTTTCATGTTGTATTTAAAAACAGGCGTACAGTTTTGCTATGCATAACTTTCAGGAGCAAATGGTCTCAATTTGCAGCAGCATCTCTCTTATTTATCAAAGAAACATTATAGATAAGTGCAGTGTGAATTTTTTCCTGGTTTTTTCATTTTAATATTGATAGTCACCACCTGAGAAGGCCACAGGACTTCAGTTTGACAAAATTATACTATGTGTATTTTGACCTTATTTTTAATTTTGTACAGGTTTCTGTTTTGTCAGCGGTTTATCAATACCTGAGCATGATGTAATGTTTTCTAAAAGGTAAATAAAATGTTTTAAAAGAGTGATACTGCTCTCACTCTGTGGACAGAAATCCCATTGAGCTTAATGATGTCTCACAAAGACTGATGATAGAATATGGTTCAGACTCTTTACTGTGGTACCATACCAGGCTATAGCAAGTTGTAAAGCTGACCAACAGATGCAGCACTTGTACAAATGAGCTCTGCTCCACCTGCAGCGCACATTCAATTCCTGTGAAGTTTTAGCTCCACATCTAGAAGTGCATAATTAGTTTCTCAAGCCTGAATTTTATTCTAGCACAAGATTCAATTATCCTGTGCAATAAGTGGGGCACAGTTGGCAAAGCTAATCGGAAAAGCCAAATGTAGCATCAAACAAAAAAATACATCTTTTCCTTCTAACTAGAGTTGCCACCTGTAGGAAGGCTTCATGCTCTTAATTATCATTCTTGGGGTGTGTTTTTTTTCACTGTCCTGTCATTGCTCTTTTAAGGCTTCATTCAAAGATAACTGAAGCCAATAGAAAGATTCCTGTTGACTTCAGTGGGTTTAGAATTTCATATTTAAGGCTTTTCCTCGGCTGAATAACCTTACGTCATTCAGGAAAGCCCACCACCAACACAGAATTCAAGATCTTTTTCACAACTCTCAGTGGACTTCCTCTCTTAACATTCTTGGCAATAGTCGGAATATCATACTGGTACCCAAGATGGGTCAGGTTGCAGGCTCCTACTGAAGAATATTAATTTCTCTGCAAATGAGAACCACAGCAGGTACTCTGATGTTGAAATGAGCTGTTAGAAATGTTTGAGGTTCTACATTTTTATTACTACATTAGTATTTGTACATAGTTATTTATAAAAAAAAGAAAGGAAAGAGCAAAATTCTGCTCATTGATCTGCACAGTAGCTCCCAATTCAGACTCTCTGCTCTCTAGCGAATTCCATACATGTCAAACAGATTATTGGAATCAAGATCTGCCATACAGATCAGAGAACAGATTGACCTATAAAAACAACTCAGCCCTCTCTCCTACTGTTGTTATTCTGTTCTGTTCACTTATAAAGGAACAATTCTAATGAGACAACAATTGAAGTTGATTTGCCTTTGTAGCTTTACTTACACTGACAGTGCAGATAAAGCTGATTCAAGTGTACTGCAGCTTCAATCATTGGCAGTTCCTGCACATATTGATATAGAGCTACATTCTTTGGATTCTCTAAGTGTATTTTGTCAAACTTCCTGGAGAGAGTTAAAGGATAAGAATGTTTTCCTTGTATCTGTAATTTCAATGGTTTTCATTATAACATTTTATCTACACTCAGGAGTTCTCATAATACTCATAAAATATATATTTAAATGAATGGAAAGATTATATCCTCTCAGTATGGTTACAGAAGCTATGCACATTCCTCAAGAGGAGAATATTCCAAGTCTCAACAATCTGTATGCAAAAGTGCTATTGTGGATTATACAAATAAAATCATTATGGCTGCTCAAACAGACTAGTGGCCGCCCAATGTACTGCCAAATGGGGGACCCAAATCCAAATCTGTGGCCCAGCTCAGTCCAATGCTCCAGGCAGTTGGGGTGGAATGCAGTTCCTCCACAGCCCTCCGGAGATTGGAAACTACTTTTGTTTCGCTCAGGAAACTAGAAGCATCCACAATAACCATAAAGTTTGTGGTTTTTTGAGAAAGGCCTGTGTACTTACTTCAGAAATAGTGTGTCACTTCATTGAGTCATTGCCATAGCATATGCTCTCTGTTAAAATATACAGTATTAGTAATTATGTAAAAAGTAGATGTAAATTACACAATGAACAGCTGCTGGCACCTTCCAAGGTATATGATATCCTCCATTAATAAACATATTTGCTTCAAAACAAGGTCACTGGATCCAATCCTACATTCCTTGCACACCCAGAACTCCCATAGCAGACTTCAAGGGCAGTTTTCCGTGTCCAATTAACACAGGACCAGGGTTTAAAATGAGTAGAATTATAATTTTCACTCTCATTAAGGCCCCTTTTCACTGCCAGACTAGTGACTTTAGCATAAAATGAGAATCAGGACCTAAAGAGTACATTAGCAGCTTTCTACCTGTCACAACTGGGGGGCGGATGGTCTGACCTATATGTTAAAGGTCACAGCCATGCATGGACCTTATGCTTTAGCTCAACACCATCTATCTAGGTGAAAGATCCCAAACATATGCATGCTAACTTTGCCTTAGTTCAACATACAGGATGTAACCTGCAGGCCCCTTGTGTTACAGTCAAAATATACTGTAATATAAACCTGTAAACCTATTATAATAAAACAAATAATCAAACCTATAAGAAAATAAGAAACTTATAAGAAAAGATATATAGGGAAGCAAGCAGGCTAGCCTTAGATGTATCTCATGTACGTGTTATGTACGTCAGTTCATTGCCAGGACACTTCTGTGGTTGAATTATGTACCTGTGGTCAGAACTTCCCCTTAAACTCTATCTTCAGCTCCCCAAATATTTGGATTTTCCATTGGACCGTTTATCTGTGCAAAGTTTATCTGTTCAAAGTTCATAGGCCTCAAGCCTTATGCTAACTTGCTGAAGCTAATGTCTTACAGGATATAGGCCTGTAGGTTTCTCGCATTACTGCTGAATATAATGCAAAGCAGAATATAATGCAAAGCAGTAAATATAATAAAGGCAAGCTAGCCCACTAGGCTACAGTAGTAGTGAATACAACAAAGGCAAACTAGCCCACTGGGCTACAAGAAGATCAACATGTTGTCTAGGTTAGGGTGTCTTTTATCTGTATCTTTTAACTATGTCTTTTATCAGTCTTTTATATAACATTCACAGGAAAACTAGATAAAAGAGATTTACTTTAATAACAAATAAAACATATTTCTTCACTGAAAATTAAACTAATATAGAATTTTATTTGAAAAAATATGTGAATTATATAGATGAAAAATTCCTTAAATGTAAGAACTTACTAAAATTCTATTATATTTGTATAAATTAGCTATTTCTCTTTCTCTGAATAAGGTGGACTTGTTTCACTTCCTTCTTCTAGGCATCTACATTTTCTTCTCAGGGTAAAAAAAATTCTTTGCAAGGCAGTTCTTACTTATTTGCAATATAGATAATTTTGTGCTTCTCAATTATACTAATGTCATGCTCCAGTTGTTTCATCTGTGCTTCCAGCCTTTCTTTACGTATCTTCTTTGGTAAGGTGTCTATGTCTACCGAAAGGCCCTGGAACTCATGATGTACCTCTTCCCAATTCTTTTTCAGACCCTAAATCCATTATATGAAAAGAAAACTTATGAGAATAATTTATTTTGTTGCAATGCTATATTTATATAAAGTATTTAGCAATTTTAACAAACATTTTGCCCTATGATATGTGCTCAGCCCCCAGTAACAATCAACAGAAGTTAAAATAATTGATTAACATCTGGATAATATTTAATGGGGCCAAATAAATGGGCACAATTCATTAATCTCTTAAAAGTCAATGTAGTAATAGCAAGGATGAATTTGGCCTGGTGTCCTAAAATAAGTAGGGTGATCTAAGCAATGCTTACATTTTAATGGAACGTTAATATATTACAGATTTAAAATGGTATTCTAAAGTGACTACATTTGGCATTACAAGACTTGCTTTATCTGTGTACTTGTAGCATGTATCTGTACATGGTTGTGTTTTATTTGTGATGGGTATTTTCAAAATCTTTAATGATAATCTGGTAATGTCATCTGTAAATGATTTTTAAAAAAAAAAGACTATAGCAGCATGTGCATCTAAAGGCAGAATTTGGGCCTGTTTAGTTGCTGGTTTGTAACGTTATTTTTCTTTACAATCAAAAGCAGTAAAATATGTGTATGAAGCTAGTAGTAATTCAGCAGACATGAGGCATTCTTTACTATTTTGTATTTAAATATGAAAATTAATACAGGATTTCTGAAACCCTCCTAGAAGAGTCATTAATTTTTGTCATTTAGAGGCACCTTTTAATGTGTGCAATTCAGATCTGATCCTGCACCACTGAAGACAATGGGAGTTTTCACACGGACTTCAGTGTATAGACCTATCAGTGTTTACTTCCTCCCTGGAGAAGCGGGGAGCCCAAAACACAGAGTCAAAATCTCCCTCCAGTGCTGCTCCAGGGGCAGCATAACAATGTGCTGATCCTTCTTATGGGCAAGATTGTAAACTGATGACCTAGCCCTATATAAAAAATTATGAATTCTGAATCACTGAGACAAATATACTGAATCTATTCTCAAAGCTCTTTTTTTCCTCATAAAGAGTATACCCAAAGTAAGTGAAATTGAAAGAAATTTCAGATTTTTGTCTCTAACTATTTCCATTTATTTGTTGTGACATCATAAAGAATTTAAAAGAAGATATTGGATTATCCAAATAAAATAAGTATCTGAAAATTTCTTAACTAGCAAAAAGTACTTCTTTCATCACACTCTGATATCTGACAAATGTCAGAACAGAATGTTATCAAACAAAAAGAAAAAGCAAGAGAAATTCCAGCCCAGATGGTAGGGTTCACCCCAAATAAATGTTACAAAGGCCCAATAAATAGGCACTTACAATGAACATGCTTCCTCTATAACTATTATTGTGAGGTTATAAATAAAAGACTCACCACTTTCACAATCCATGGTGAAAACTGAGAAATAGTAGTTGCCTTCTCTCTTTTGCTTTACAGAATTTTGCGATTATTGGTGCGAGAGCCTTCTTGTTGACAGTTCCTGACATCTCTGACAGTCTTCTGTCTGTATCTCTCCACCTCACACCTTGTTTCAAGTCTCAGCTGAAAACGTCTCTTTTTCCCCTTGCCTATACCTCTTTATTTCTCTCTTCCTCTGATATTATTCGTTATCTAACCCTTTCCCCTGTATTATCTAACACTGGAAAACATTTTGGAATACATGTTGTATGAAGTACACTATACATTAAAAATGGGGTGTCATGAATTTGGAAAAAAAGAAGAAGCTGTATTTATCTAAGACTCAAAAGGCACTAATCCTGCAGCTGGATCCCTGGTGTTGAATCCCTGTAGCTGCCTGGAGCTTCACTGACTTCACTGAAGCTGTGGGGGAAGGGATCCAGAACTGGAGCCCCAGATGGGAGATACCTGTAAAATTGAACTTTAGAACATCCTGAACCTGTGAAATTTGAGTCAGATCAGATTGTTTGCCCAGCCCTACCTATAATTATTCTCGAGCTCCATCTAGTGAAAAGCTAGCCAATCCAAATGCATTGTTTCTTGTGCACCATAGTACTTTGATACATTGTATATTTTCCTGTTACTTATATGGAAATACAAATCTAATTTGTCTTTTGTACTTACACTATGAAACCTAAATCAAAATGCATACCTCTAGGAGACTTTCCCTTTCTTCATCAGAGAGCCGTTTCATGGCTTTTTGCCTCAGAGTCTCCTTGACATACGCATCATACTCTTCTTGGGCTCTCTTTACTTCCTCGCTTCGCTTAATTACATATTTAGGAGTAAGACCATAATCCTGAAACATCAAGGGAAAAGTTCCCTATAGAAACTTATAAGAAGAAATCAATGAACAATATGATATAAATAGTATCAGTAATGGTATTTTAAATTTATCAAGGTAGATTTGAATATGGTTTATTACTATTAAACAATAAAAATCATGTCAGGGCCATCTTCTGAAAAAGCATCAAGCCTGATTCTTCTGTAGTCCGTCCAAAGCCTGTGAAAATGATTCTCATCAATTTTATGTATAAGGCCTCAGAACCAGATGGAAGTAAAAATGGAAACCTCCATATCTAAGGATTGATAGAAGACTCATCTATGGAACAATTCTAGACCAGTTAACCATAGTGCAATTAGTTTATATCAATACTTCATGACATCAAATGCCATACTTTGAAATGTGCATTCCTTTGCTTTTCATGTGTACAGATTTTTGTTATAACATTATATACCATACAAAAAAGTCAAAATGTTTAATATAATGTGTTGCAGAATGTCTCAGTTATGCCTGAGAGACATAGTTTTGCATTAGGAGTGATATACAACCCCAGCAATTTCTCTGGGCAGGATTGTGTTTCAAGAAGGTACACTTCCTTCAGAAGGTCCCAGATGTGCAGGGGGAACACACCCACTACATCATCCTTTACATCTTTGGGGTGGCTTGTGACCCAATGGGTGCTCGGAGGGACAGTGACCATGCTTGGCCATTGTATACGTGGTGCAAAGGATAGGAACGTTTTTTGCTCCTTCCTCTGTATTTGTTCACTTGCCCAGCTACTGGGCATGAGGTCCCTATGAATTCCATAGGTAATATACAAAACAGACAAAAATTCCCTTGACTGGAATGTGGCTTTACATACTAAAATTTACTTTCTAATGGATCTTTCAAATCTGCTATAAGTACTAGTGTAGTTTCACATGTAAAATTCTGCATAAATTGGTGGGTAAGCAAACATAATGAACGCAATTTCCTTTGCGATATTTTGTAAGATTTTTCAAATTAATATCTTGTTCTGTATAGCAATTCTGTATTTCTTGCAAGTTTTATGATTTGAAGATGGATTGCTGCTCTTTTGGACATAAAACAGGTACTCATTTGTATGGAAAAGTGTGTGACTGGGTAAAATAGACAGCATACAGCAGTTTACTCAGTCTTACCTTTTTGCAGATGAGAGTATAAGGATATTATTAATCCTAATCAGTGTTCACGTCACCTTTCATATTCAATGATTTAGATGTGAGCTGATATTTATGGATACTAGGCAAATGTATCAGGAGGAAACATATACCAGTAACATTGTGGATTGTAAACTGTAGTTTGTAGAGATTTTGCAACCAATGAATATTTCAAGTTTAGCTTTTTTTGTTACACTGGAGGCTCAGGGTCCTCTGAAGGCTGAGAATCCCAGATATTTTTCTGCTTTATTTCCTCCCCCCCTTTGGCCCAAAGCTGCATATCACAATGACCATCCAGTGAATGGAAAGTTTGGGCTCTATCAGAAGCCTACCAACACCACTCCTGAAATGGCATAGGGTCACTGCAGAGCAACATGAAGCGCTGTTTCCCCAGTGACTGAGCATACTGCCTTTGCAATGCTCTTCAGCTGGCCTAGGAGAGAAGTGAGAGTGAGTCAACTCTGAGGCTTGGTCTACACTACAGAGTTAGGTTGATGTAAGGCAGCTTATGTTGACCTAATCAGGTCGGTGTACACACTACAGTTTTGCTCCTGCTGATGTAACTGCCCTACTACACCAACATGATAACTCCACCTCCATGAGAGGCATAGGGCCCATGTAGGTATAGTTAGGGCAATGTAATGTCTGTGTAGACACTGTGTTACTTACATTGGCTGTTGGCTGTCATTCTTGTGAATTTCACAGCTCCATGCTGAAGCTGTGAAATTGACAAGAAAGTCGGGCTGTCATTGGAGGCAAGTGAGGGGCTCTAGCTAGAGCCTGACTTCCCCCAGGCTTCCCGTTGGGCTGTGCCCACCTGGCTCCCTGCTGCCAGCTGGACAGCTGCCCAGAGGCTCCCAGCTCCCCACAGGGAGCCCTGGTGTTGCCTGGAGGCTCCCAGCTCTTCTCCACTGGGAGCTCGGCTGTTCCCTCAGGCTCTCAGCTCCCCACTGCAGCTGGGCTCCCAGAGGGGAGCTCTGGGCCTGGAGTCTGGGCAGCTCCTGATGGGAGCCGGAAGCCTCAGTGCAGCCATCGGGCTCCCCGTGGGGATCAGGAGTCTCAGGGCAGCTGCCATGCTCCCCACGGGGAGACACCAGGCAGCAACTGGGCTCCCCATTACTGCTGTGGTTGTTAAGTTGACCTAACATAGGTCGACTTACCTTTTTAGTGTAGACATGCCCTGATACTCCACAGGATAGCATGTTGTGCAAATTTCAAGCTTGTTTTTGGTGAAAACGTAATGAAAATTAATTTACATAGAAAAAAGTAATTACAGAGCCAAACCCTGGGAAATGGAGCAAAGATGAGTAAAAGGTCTTTGCTACACCCTAAAATGTTACACAGCTGAAAATCGGACTTGTAAGCATGTCCAAGTGGCTAGGACATGGATGTTACTATAGGATATGGGGAAGTAGCTGGCCACTCTTCTCCCTCCATGACTGGGGTTTGATGCAGTGATATACCACAAAGATCTCCTTTATGACAGTGGTTCTCAATTGGGTGTACACAGAAGTCTTCCAGGGGGTACATCAACTCATCTAGATATTTGCCTAGTTTTACAATAGGCTACATAATAAGCACTAGCAAAGTCAGTACATACTAAAATTTCATACAATGATTTGTTTATACTGCTCTATATACTATACACTGAAATGTAATATTTATATTCCAATTGATTTATTTTATAATTATATGGTAAAGGTGAGAAAGTAAGCAATTTTTCAGTAATAGTGTGCTGACACTTGTATTTTTATGTCTGATTTTGTAAGCAAGTAGTTTTTAAGTGATATGAAACTTGGGATACGCAAGACAAATCAGACTCCTGAAAGGGATACAGTAGTCTGGAAAGGTTGAGAGCCAATGCTCTACGACATCCATAGTTGTGCAGAGTCCTTGTAAAAAGTATCTCTCTGGGGCACCTCCCTAGTGAGGCTAGGGCCGCTCAGCAGGTCCAGTTCCCACCACGGGATTGGCCCAGTACAGGCCACAGACTCTTAGTTCCTGGCAGCGGGCCCTGCCCTTGTGGGCTTGCTTACTTTGTTTACAGGTGGGGGAAAAGCAAAAGTTCAGATTCAACACAAAACAAGCTCCTCCTGGCGTCAATAAAAAGCAAAAGTGTCTGTGGCACCACCTTACTTCAGGGGTGCCCGGGCAGCAGCTTTGTCAGATGTTCTTATGGCTGAGTAGCCAAGTCAATTTCTCTCTATAGGGCTTGCCCCTGGGGTTCACTGGGAGTGTTTCTGCGTGAGGGTTCCCTGTGCTATTTCAGAAACCACTCCAGTCGCTCCCTTCTCAGGGCTTCCCCCCTTGCATACTGCAGCTTCCTCATTTTACAGCCTTCCTCCCTAACATGCATGACTGGCAGGGCCAGAGGGGCGGGGCTACCTTAGCACACAGAGCAGCCCAAGCCCCTTTCCTGTCAGTGCAGGGTTTATACATGCCTTCACATACCCTCCCACTCAAAAATGACACCCGGGATTCATGTTGTGCATTGAGCATGCTGTCCTTGTCAGTTGTAGTGTCTGTGCCTTGAGAAAAGAAATCCGTGTTTGTATGAGCCTTGCCTGCTCTGTGGGACATCTGTACAGTTGTAGAACTAGGTACCAATGCATGATCCTCGTGTTTGTGTCTTTCCTTATGTGCAGTCATCAGTCCATAATCAGCAAAAAGGAGGTCCCCAATAAGTAATAACGTAAAGTATCCATGGCCCACTTGATACCCACAGTTTCCTTTTTGATTACCGAGTATGCCTTTTCATAAATAATTTTTGAAATAATTTTTGACTCAGGTACAGTATGGGGTGTTCCTCTCCGCCGATGTCCTGTGAGTACTGCCCCAAGCCCCACATTAATTGTGTCCATCTAATTAGTTTGAAAACTGTGGGTTGAAGAGCATCTGTTTGCATCATAAGCTCTCTTGTAATGTTCTAAAGGCCTTACTGCAAGCATCAAACCACTGCATCTTCTGTGGTTTCCCATCCCTCATCAGGTCTGTGAGGGACGCTGGGTGGTTGCAAAGTTTGGCATGAAGCGCCTGTAACATCCAGGCAAACCCAGAAATTGTCTAACTTGCTTCTTGGTCATGGGCCTCAGATAGTTGACTAAAGCCTGTACCTTGTCCACAAGTGGGCATATATGTCCACCTCCACCATATTCCCAAGTAGGCGGCATCAGAGTTCCCAATCTTGCACTTAGCTGGGTTGACAGTTAGGCTGTTGCTGGCGACTGACTGCAATATTTCGGTAACACGGCCAAGATGGCTGTCCAAATCTTGGCTATATATAATTATAGCAGTGGCTTATCTGAATAAGCAGTGGCTTATCGCCCACATAAGAGGAGGACCTGGCTCACTAGTCTTTGAAAGGTCGCCACAGCTCCATTTAGCCCATATGGCATTGTTTAAGAGTGGTACAGCCTGACTAGTGGGCAAATGCAGTTTTCTCTCTGGACTCCAGAGTCCATGGAATCTACCCCATACCTTTTTGTAAGATTAATTGCATATCTGTACCTTGCTGCCCCAAAATGTTCCAGTAGCGTATCTATCCTAGGCATGGGGCGATAGGTGCCAACTCCGTGGGTGCTCCAAAAAATAGCAGGTACTCAGCACCCACCGGCAGCCCCATGGATCAGCTTCTCCCCCTCCTTCCCAGCGCCTCCAGACCGCCACGATCAGCTGTTCAGCAGCATGCAGGAGGTGCTGGAGGGGAGGGGAGGAGCTGGGGCTGGGCATGCTCAGGGGAGGGGGTGGAACAGGGCAGTATGAGGTGGGGCAAGAGTGGGAAGAGGTGGGGTGGGGGCTTGGGAGATGGAGCGGAGTGGGGGCAGGGCTGGGGCAGGTGTCGAGTACTCCCCTGGCAAATCACAAAGTTGGTGCCTCTGCATGGGGCATGCATCAAACTTGAAAACTGCACTGACTTTATGGAAATCAATGCAAAATCTCATCATACCACTGGGTTTTGGGATGACAACTATGGGGCTTCACTATTCACTGTGTGACTCCTCCACCACGCCCAAGTCCAGCATAGTTTGGAGTTCAGCCTTGATGGTGTCCCACATCCTCCTGAGTAAAGGTCAAACAGTCTCTCTTACCATCCATTCAGGTTCCAGGTATGTCCTGGAAGGACTGAAAATGCCTGGGGGAATGCTTGTATTAACAGGTCCAGATGAGTCTTTTGATATGCCCTTAGGGTCTCCCTCTTCTCGACAGAACTGATCCTTTCCACTGTCGGGATCTTGGTACCCAGCTCAGGGTCTGTGGTAAGGGGAGTGATTAAAAGGGCCTCCCTATCATGCCAGGCCTTCAGTAAATTGACATGATAGATCATGCCAGGCCTTCAGTAAATTGACATGATAGATTGAGTTTCTATCCTTTTCCCCGGATGCTGTATCGCATAATCTAGGGGCCTACCTGATGCAGTACCTTGAAAGGCCCTTGCCATTGGGCTAATAACTTGGACTCAAACTTGACAACAGTAGGACTACTCAGTTGCCTGACTTGAACATGTGTAGTCCCGCTCCTTGGTTGTAGGCTGCTTCCTCACATTGTTGGGCCTTCTGTAGGTTTTCGCAAGTGAAGGTCCTCAACCTTTTAATAAGCTCACGCAGCTGGAGGACATATTGCACCAAGTTTTCTGCCTCTGGTTCTCGGTTTTCCCACGACTCCTATAACAAATTGAGGATGCTTCTGCATTGCCAACCATACAGTATCTTGAAAGGGGAAAAGTCCATAGAGGGCAGGGTACTTCTGAGATGGCAAACAGTAGTGGGGGCAATAGTTCGTCCCATCATTTGGGGTTAGTGGTGACAAACTTCCTCAACATCTTTTTGAAGGTTTTGATGAAACATTCCACCAAGTGGTCTATTTAGGGATGGAAGACTGATATTTTCAATTTCTCTATCTTCAAAAGCTTACACAGCTCTCGCATCAACTGGGATGTAAGGTTGGGCCCTTGATCTGTCAAGATTTCCCACAACAGGCCTACCCTGGCAAACACCTTCATCAGCTCAGTGACTACTGTGCTCATGTTAATCGATCATAGGGGAATGGCTTCCAGGTAATGTGTTGCATACACCAATTACCACTAAAATATATTGATGGCCCACTGAACTATTTTTTAAGGGGCCAACTAGATCCAATCATACCCTATCAAAAGGGGTTTCCATTAGGAGCAGTGGAATGAGGGATGACCACCTTAACCCTGGACAGCTGGCAGTTCGGACAAGAAGCACAATAGTCCGCACATCTTGAAATGCTCTGTGCCAGCAAAAGTATCCTGTGAAGCAGTCAAAGGTTTTCTCCCTCCCGAAATGTCCTGCACAGGGGACCTCATGGGCCAACCCTAGTACCTCCCACTGATAAATGTTAGGGACTAGCAGCTGGACCCTGTTCTGCTTTTTGTGATAGAGCCATTCCCCTCATAGCTTGAAGTGGGGCCACTGTCTCTCCTTCTGGGGTCTACTACCTCCGCATTGACTGTAGCTAATTTGTTGCATATCCATGAAAGGGTGGGATCTACCTGCTCTTCCCTCACAAAACTGGTGTCTTGGGCAAGGATATTGGCCCAGGCACTGTATGTCTCACCCTTGGGTGAGGGTTAAGAATGGGGTAAGGGGCAAGACCCCCAGTCTGAAGGTCCTTCATCAGGGTCTTCAAGTTCAATTACCCTAACCCACTCTACTTTTGTAGGGGCATGTCCTAGATTCCAAGGCTGGGGTTTTGCCTGTTTTGGCAAGATCTCGCTGAAGTGTTCCTAGTCTCTGCCTAGCATGACTGGATAGGACAGCAGTCAGTAACCTTCAGCACGCGGCCCATCAGGGTAATCCACTGGTGGGCCACAAGACATTTTGTTTACGTTGACCGTCCGCAGGCATGGTCCCCCACAGCTCCCAGCGGTAGCAGTTTTGCCTTTTCCGGCCAATGGGAGCTGCAGGAAGCGGTGCAGGCCAGGAACCACCCCCCTGCAAATCCATGGATATCCGCTTCATATCTGCATCCGCGGATGTGGACCATTTTTGTGGACAGTGGATTGGATGCAGATCCAACTGTGCGGGACTCTACTCACCGGCGGTGCCTGGCCCGTGGCGCCTGGTTCGGGCAGCCTGGGGGGCGCAGCGCGCTCGGAGCTGGTGGCCAGCAGCCAGTGGCTGGGCGGCAGGCCGAGTCAGGGCTCACCAGCAGCCACTCACTGCGCTGCTTCCTGTTCAGCAGCTCAGGCCCCTGAGGCAGCACCAATGTCCCCACCATGGCCTGGCCCGCCTAGGAAGCACGGGCTGTGCTCCCAGCCTGCCAGCTCCTGGACAGCAGGGCCTGCCCACAGCTGCAGGGATTGGAGCAGGCGGGGCTCTGGCACCCCACCCCTCTACCCTGCTGTGATGCAACACGCATTGGTGCTGCCGTGGCATGTGCCGTTATTCGCGAGCCCCCAGGATCAACGTGCGATGTGACGCCCCTTCCCCCCAGCCCCTGCCCCCACACTGCCCCTTGTCGTCGAGACCCCACCCTTGCGCCGCACCTTACCGCCGGTCCCTGCCCTCGCGCCCCCTCTTCCCTGCAAGACCCCACCCCTCCACTCACTCATCTCTGCTCCCTGCCCCCACCCCGCTAGCCCTTGTGACACGGGTTGCTGTTGCAGGTGCGGATACACATAAAAGACGGATAGCGGATCGATTCTGGTGGATGTAGATCCACATTTTTGTATCTGTGCTGGGCTCTGAGCATAAGGGCTCCTCTTCCTGTTTCAGGATCCACTCTAGTTTCCCTTCTTGGGGCTTTCTCCCTTGCGGACTGCAGCTTCCTCCTTTTAAAGCCCTTCTCCCTACCATTCCTGATTGGCAGGGCTGGAGGGTCAGAGCAACCTTAGTACACAGACTCTCCTAGACCCCTTTCCGGTCAGTGAGGGGTTTATACACCCCATCACAGTCCCTCTGTGTAGTGTCTGATGCTTGTCTTTTCCTCCTGCACAGTCATCATGTAGGGCCTGATTTTTCACTGACTTGCACTTTGAGTAGCCAGCCATTTACTCTTCTGCAGTCTTGCCTTTCTGATTTGATAGCACTTTATACCCTCACTACACAGTTGTAAATGACTAGTCAAGGTGCAAAATTCTGGAGAATCAGGACTAGTATTTTTTTTAGCTGCTTTGGAGTCCAATGGAGGCTGCACAAGGATATGGCCTTGTAAATGGAGTTTCATAATAAAGGAGTTTCAATATGCACTACAATACACTGAAAAAGTTTAGGATTTTCATTTCTGCTTCACTAGAAATGGAATTTTCATTGTATTATTTTTGAATTTGGCCCATATTGGAAGATATGTTGTCAGCTGTTAGGTGATAGTCCTTGTAAAAATATGGCTCTTGGTAGTATGTACAGCAATACCCATTCTACTTCAAATAATTTAAAATCTCAACCCTGTCATTAATAATATTACATACAACTCCCTCCAAAAAAAACCTACGTTAAAAGAATGTTATGCAGCTTTCAGGGTCATGCACTCAACAGTTAGAAAATGCCAGAACAGATGTATCACAGTAGAGAACTAACTGCAACTCTGTACCCTCTTTTTGTCCTGGGGTGGAGCCTCACAATTCTCCCACTCTTAGACCAGGATCCTGGGGTTACAGCTCCTTGTGTATCTTCCACAATTACTCAGCAGGCCTGAGAGAGTTCAGCCTCTGCAATTTTTCCCTTAGGGAGCTTGTGACTAGAGTTTGTTGGAAGTTTCCTAACAAAAAAGTTTAGCTTGAAAATGCCAATCTATGGATCCCAAAATGTTTCACAAAAACACATGGAAACCTGCAGCACGGAGCCTGGAATTCCTGTGAGCCCCAAGTCCCAGCTCAGTCATTGCTACTCAGGCTTCAAGTAAGGATCCTGGCAGCTCTGGAAGCCTTGATAGCCCCAGCTCAATCCCTGACTGTCAGGGTTGAGGCACCTGGCACTGCAGCAAGGGAGCCTAGAAGCCCTGAGAGCCCCAACTTGAGCTGGGGTTTTCAGGGCTTCTAGACTCTCTGGTCCTGAACTGGACTCTTGGGCCAGCTGGCTCCAGTGGCTCTGGAAGTTGGGCAGCCTGGAGGGCCAGCTGGCCCAGGAGTTTGGAAGCTCTGGAGCCCACAGCTCTGGGACAGTCCATATGGTGGGGCTGCCCTGGAGCCACAAACCCTGGAAGTCATGGCATCTTCTTATATGTTTCTTCTGAGTTTCACTGCTGCCCGGTCTAGTCTCTTTAAGGACTGCCATTCAGGGATTACAGTGGTGAAGATGACATGAATCATGTCAATTTCACTCAGCTCTTTAGAATGTTCATAGTTGGTTATTATTTTGGCATGCTGCCAAAAGTTTGTTGACAATACAAGAGAAGGAGAAGGAGACTACTCAAAAGCTTATATCTGATCCAAACCTGAACAACATTTCATGGTAAAAAGAAAAGGCACTTCTCTCGTCCTAGGGCTTTCTCCCTGATGAATTTCAAATGTCTGCTGCAAACAATGGACTATTAGAAATTCTCAGAAAAAGTCAGATGCATCTTTTAAAATGAAAAGTGTTAGGCAATCCAAATATAACTCCCCCTATAATTTAACAAAACATACCTTTTTATTAATGTATTTTGGGACAAGTCCTGAAGTTTCAAGGAGATATTTGTTTCCTTGTCTCGTGTCAACACAAATAGGTTGAGGCTTCTTAGCCACTCCCATGATAACATCTGCTGCATTTGTATTTATGAAATTCTTTTTACTTTGAATTCCCATAAGTGGGTGATCTGTCACACGTGGCACTGATGGTATTGTTAGTAACCTCTTTCTTCCTTCGTCTCTTTTTCCTGTGGAATTAAGCATATGAACATCCTTGTAGCTAGTATAAAGCAGTAAGTAATTTTCCAATGTCAGCATTCTCCAGTATCTCAAGTGGGAGAAACAACTAAAACTGAAAGAAAACACGTACAGAGTTATTCTTAAATGAAAATCAACTTGGTTAACAACATAAGAATGGCTTGGGGAACAACTGTAATGAAAAGCTACTTAAAGTTTGTTGGATGAAAAACCTACAGAAAATCTACATAGCTTCTGATCAGGTTTTACACTGTAAAATCCATTTAAAAGTACTATTGTGTAAGACTTGATCCATATTTTTTCTGCTAGCTGTAGGAGAATTATACTACCTAACTTATGTTTTACCGTCCTCAAAGAAATATTTTTAAAATATGTATAATATTTTATAAAATTAAACATGTGCATTATTTTACATGGAAGAGAAAAATTAAATGTTTATATTTACATATTTTAGCTCTCATTAATACATTTTGTCTTTTTAAAAAATAAGTTACCCAAATGGTCTCATTTTGCTCTTCATTTAATCTACCTCCCTATCCGCTCTGTTCCTCTACCTGTTCCTAAACCCATGCAAATGCTTGCCCGATCCTCCTCTCTCCCTATGCATTCTGCTCATGCTTTTGGCTTCCTTCTCTCTTGAACATGCTGTCAAGTTGTCTCATTCCCTCTCTCACAGAAAGACCGCTGGCAGTTCTAGTCCTATTGGGAGCTTCAGTCACTGAAGGTAGCTTCTGTTTCCTCTCCTCCTCCTGTGTGACAGCAGCCCACTAGTGAAAGCTGTAGTGATGGCTCATCCTCTTTGTTTTCAGCTGCTTTTACAGCTGCAGAGGCAGCTGGAAGCAAGGAGAAGAGGCAGTACCAACTAACCAACCAGCTCTCTGTGAGCCACCAGTAAGTGTTCAGTGGGGCACTAGTGGACCACAGACCAGAGTTTGAGAACTAACAGAAGTATGTTTCTGTACAATGGATTATGTGGTAAAAGGCTAACAGTAAAAGTAGCTTTTGTAAAACTTTTGGGAGGTACTGTCATTCAAGAGAGTAGCTGTTTTATTTGTAATACCTTCAATTCTTGACATATTACATTTAGGCACTACAGCACATATAGTACATACCTTCTTTGTAATTCTGCTTCTTTGAATTGGTCATTACACAGGATTCTCACTCTTGGGTCTCATACATTTAGACAGAGACTGACTGGGAACTCTCAAAACTAAGGAGTTTTTGAGGGTTGCACCCTTACCATATCCATTCACCAATGCCAACAGGTATAACACTCTTCTCCAGCAGCACGAGTGGTAGAACACAGTAGAGCACTCAACTGTCATTCCTTTTTGGAGCAAAAAGGTGAAACATTCAACTAAGTACATCCATACAGGCAAAATCCCTCAGAACTGAAAACCCCAAACACTGTTAGGAGGTGGAAGAGTGAGTAAAAATCCGGGGAGATTATATCAGTAAAGAAGCATAATTACAATGTAAGTGATTTCTCCTTCTTTAAAGATACCATCATCCAGGATTCTCACTCTCATAGTGCACATAGCTTGAGGGACTGTCCTTTCTACTAAAAAGTTCACACACTGCATCCGGCAGTGATGAAAATATCAATCCATGTTATATAAACAACTAGTAAGGTTTCTTTCCATTCTTTCCTTTTTTTAAATAAGGGAAAGGAAGGATCAGGAACCTCCAAAGACCATCAGCCAAAAAACCAAAGATCTTCCAGACTGAATCCAATAAAAAGAAAATTTGCCAACCTAAACAAGGGGTAGCACAAAAGAAACAAAAAAATTCTAAACAGTGGGAGACTTCACACCTCTTTACTTCAGAGGTATAGGCTGAGGAAGCCAATGAAGGATTTACTGGTAGCAGAAGGATACAAGAAACATAAGCTACATAAACGCAAGCCAGGAGGGTCATGTAGCTACCTGCATTTGTCTACCTGCATCCCTGAGGTTCATAGCGAAAGCTGTTTGCTCTACTTCTGATAGTGTAAGACAGGACGTGACCTTCTAAGTACCAGCTATCCAGATCATATTAATAAGAGATGGTAATAATTAGGGCCCTACCAAATTCATGGTCCATTTTGGTCAATTTCATGGTCATAGGATTTAAAAAAGTATAAATTTCATGATTTCACATATTTAAACCCAAAATTTCATGGTGTTGTAACTACAAGGGTTTTGACCAAAAAGGGCGTTGGGCAGGGGTTGCAAGGTTATTGTAGGGAGGTCTTGGTATTGCCACCCTTACTCCTGTGCTGCTGCTGCCTTCGGAGCTGGGCAGCTGGAGAGCGGCAACTGCTAGCCAGGAGCCCAGCTCTGAACACCACTGACAAGAGCAGCGCAGAAGTAAGGATGGCATGGTACGGTATTGCTACCCTGATTTCTGCACTGCTGCCTTCAGAGTTGGGCCCTCAGCCAGCAGCTACCACTCCCCAGCTGCCCAGCTCTGGAGGCAGCAGGACCGAAGTAAGGATGGCATGGTCTGGTATTGCCAATCTTACTTCCACGTTGCCTTCAGAGCTGGGTGCCTAGCCAACAGCTGCCACTCTCCAGCCACCTCGCTCTGAAGACAGTGCAGAAGTAAAGGTGGCAATACCATGACCCCCCTACAATAATCTTGCAAATCCCCATAACTCCCTTTTGGATCAGGACCTCCTGTTTGAGAAATGCTGTTTTCACCCCTGAAATCTGTATAGTATAAAGGTAAAAGTACACAATACACCAGAGTTCATGGTCCATGATGCATTTTTCACAGCCATTAATTTGGCAGGGCCCTAGTAATAGGCAATCCTTAGTCATGTTCTCTTTTAATAACAATACCCAAGAAACTGTTAGGAAAAAACAAGAGTTTGGATGGACTTCAACTGTCTCAAATCTGCTCTACACAGAACCCCAAGGATGTGTTGATGTCAAACTTTGGGAGAAGCATCTCACCAAGACCAGCACCCAGGCCTGGTGAAGCTTTGGCACTTATTAAACACTGAAAATTTAGACACATTCAAACTCTACTGGCTGTTTCACCTTCTTTTATCTGTTGAGATATGTCACTAGACCTTGCTGTAGTCTTTCAGGGGGTCTCTGTTGCTCCCTGACCGGCTTTCTTTGGTTAGCCCCCACTCAGGACACTTTTTGGCTTCTGGCCTCTAATTCAGCCTAGTGGTCTGCTTCAGTCCCTATGGGCTGCATTTTTGGAGGCAGCATGGTAGAGGGGTGTGACCCCTTTATTGTTCCTTTCTGACTCCTTTCCTTCTTTGCGCTCTCTCCTTTTACAGCAGGCCTTGTTTCTATTATTGGTTGCAGCTGAGTGCCTACCTCCACGATTGTCAGTTGTGGCAGCTGCATGGAGGTGTGGTGATGCTGCTTGCCTGTAGGCAGGAGACGCTCCCCCCCCCCCTTTTTGCCTTTGTAGACCCCATAACAAGGTACTTTCTATGTTCCCTACTGCTATAGCAGCCAAGTGATTCCTAATAATTAATTTATTCTCATAACATGCCTGTGCTGAGTATCTACAACAGGGGTGGGCAAACCTTTTGGCTTAAGGGCCACATCTGGGTATGGAAATTGTAAGGTGGGCCATGAATGCTCACAAAATTGGGGGTTGGGGTGGGGGTGAGGACTCTGGCTGGGGGTGTGTGTTCTGGAGTGGGGCCAGAAATGAGGAGTTCAGGTTGCGGGAGGGAGCTCTGGGCTGGAGGAGGGGTGCGGGTGTGGGCTCTGGCTAGGGGTGTGGGCTCTGGGGTGCAGGAGGGTGGGACTGAGGGGTTCAGGTGGAGGGAGGGGGCTCAGGGCTGGGGAAGGGGTTGGGGCGCAGGAGGGGGTTGGGGTGCAGGCTCCCAGCGGCACTTACCTCAAGCAGCTCCGGGAAGCAGCAGCATGTCCCCCCTCTGGCTCCTACATGGAAGCACAGCCAGGCGGCTCTGCATGCTGCCCCGTCTGCAGGCGCCACCCCTGAAGCTTCCATTGGCCCCTTTGCTGACAAATGGGAGCTGCAGGGGCAGCGTTAGGGGTAGGGGCAGTGTGCAGAGCCTCCTGGCTGCTCCTATGTGTAGGAACCAGAGCGGGGACATGCCACAGCTTCCAGGAGCCGTGTGGAGCAAGCCCCCAACCCCACTCTCCAGGCAGCAGCTCGAGGGCTGGATTAAAATGTCAGAAGGGCAAGATGTGGCCCGTGGGCCATAGTTTGCGCACCCCGATCTACAACTTGTACTGAAGTCAGTGGCAGCTGGAGGTCTTCCAACACCTCTGAAAATCAAGCCTTAAGTGACATGCCCGAAGTCACACTGAAAGTCTGTGGGAGAACCAGAAACTGAATCCAGATCTCCTGTGTCCCAGTCCAGGCCTTAACCAGAGGACTATCTTCCTCTCACTGCACAAATGAAAGCCATAGCCAATTTTCATAAATGAGGCTAAGTACCCTGGAAGTATGAATATCTTGAAAGTCCACAGGATAAGGAGTTATTATTGGGAGGTTTCTCAGCGTATGAAACCCCATATTAACCACATACAGTGCTCTGGAAACAATGGTTTACCTTTCTTCTAAAATAAGATGGGGTGAAGTAGGTTTCCTATGAATGAAGGATTTAGTTTGTCTGAAGACCAGAATCAGACAAAAGAAGAAGGTGATCAAGGGGCTTGTGTGGCACCAAACCTTTCTTATAAATGCTTATGGAAGACTCCTACCAATAAACCCAAATTTGAGACACCTACTCAGAAAAAAAAAATGTTTCCAGAACTCTACCCTATTAGGCCACTGTTCCTGGGCTGGGATGTTGCCAACATCCCAGGCCCAACCCAGACCCCTGGTCTGAAATGACTAATTGACACAAATAGAAGGGTCCAAAATCATACTGGTCTAGAATAGTATGGGATTATGCCTGTCTCTGCAGAGCTAAGTTAGGACTATTTTTACCAGACATGCTGATGAACAGGCATGTATGAGCCTCTCTCTCCAAAGGACAGAGAAACAATGGGTTGTTCGTGTGCTCTTTTAACCTTGCCATTAGCAGAAAATCAATAGTTTACTGTTCTGATAAGTAATCCACCTCTAGTGTTTCCACCAGAGAAAATTCCCTGCTCCAGCGATCACTCAGGAGGATCTATTATGGTTTGACTTAAGTCTGTCTACAATCATATTCTCCTTCCCCAGCAGGTAAGTAGCAGCCAAGAATTTAATATGGGACAGAGCCCATTCCTACATGTGTAGAAGGCCGACAGAGAAGGCATGAATCATTGCTTCCCTGTTTGTTTATACACATATGATGATCTGACTGTCCATTTAAATCAGGACCTTTTGGGACACCACGTCTCTGAAGACTCCTAGTGCATGCACCCTCATCTTCAGAACAATGACATGGAGTTGCTCTTCCTGGAGTCCTCTAGTTCTTCAGCCAGGAACTGAGTTTGGCACAAATAGTCAAAATCAGTGCAAGCCCAGAAGTATAGATGGAGGCAATTATGGACCCAACTGTCCACAAGGAAGTACTAAGTGACCATGCTCCATTAAGAAGGACAATATCTCATTGCACCTGCAGCCAAATGAAGGGCTTAACTGCTTGTGTCTGTAGAAAGCCCTATCTCCCACTGCCCACTTTTTCATTAAAAGTAGTGAACCAGGACTCCAAAGGACGCACTGATACACCAGACAATAACAGAAGTGACAGAGCTAATGGCCAAAGTGCTGTGATCCAATGCAGACAACTGAACCACTGCTGCCTTAGGATGGAACCAAAGTGCCATACCTCAAAGGAGGTGCCTAAGCACCATAATCTTTAAAAGGCTATATCTACAATTTGAGCTCGGGGTGAACACCAGCTCTAGGAGACATACTTGCACTAGCTCTCTTTGAGTTGCCGTGCTAAAACTAGAATGTTTTTGCTGTGGCAACGCAAGTGGCAGGAGGGGCTATCTTCCCTGAGTACAAACCGGTCAGAGATCTTAGGTATGTACTTGGGGCAGAAAGTCCTCCTGCTGCTCATGCTCCTGGGGCTTCACTCTATTTTTAGGACATTAGCTCAATGAAAGCTAGCACAAGTATATCTCCTTGATCTGGGAATCATACCCTCAGCTTGCAGACACACCCTAAGGTATAAATGCACTGGTGCCTAACAAAGATGCTGAGAAATTCTGAGGCCATGACATATCAATCTCTGGGAATCCTTCACTGTAGCACTGAAATACTGTCATACCCAGGGCGTAGGCGATTGGACCTAGTGGTTGGAACAGGAGTCTAGCCTACTGATCGGAGCAAAATCAGAGGGCAGGAGATGAGCCATTCGTCAAAGCCAAGAGTCAGGAGTTCTGAGGAAGGTAGGGACCAGGGCTGGAGCAGGAGCAAGGGCTGGTAAAGGAAGCAGGTCTGGCGCAGATGCAGATGTGAAACATGCTAAACAGCCTCAGCGCTGTTATTGCTACAAAGGCTTAAATGGTGAGCTGTTGACCCTTCTGTCCAATCAGGGAACAGTCACTTGGTGAGGGTTTATTGGACCCAGTGAAGCTCATTGGCAACCACACCCAGAGCCAGATGAGTTCTTGACAAATACTGAGCCTCAGTGGGGGTTTTGTTGTGTTGTGGTTATTCAGGAGCACTGATACACAGACACCCCAAAGAGATACCAAAGCATTTGGACCCCTATGGAGCCCTGAAGCACCAAACTCAAATAGGGGGACAGTGACTGTTCTGAGGTTAAAAGAAAAGGAGTACTTGTGGCACCTTAGAGACTAACAAATTTATTTGAGCATAAGCTTTCGTGAGCTACAGCTCACTTCATCAGATGCATGCAGTGGAAAATACAGTGGGGAGATTTTATATACACAGAGAACATGAAACAATGGGTGTTACCATACACACTGTAATGAGAGTGATCAGGTAAGGTGAGCTATTACCAGCAGAAGAGGAAAAAAACCTTTTGTAGTGATAAACAAGGTGGGCCATTTCCAGCAGTTGACAAGAATGTGTGAGGAACAGTAGGGGAGAAAATAAACATGGGGAAATAGTTTTACTTTGTGTAATGACACATCCACTCCCAGTCTTTATTAAAGCCGAATGGAATGGTGTCCAGTTTGCAAATTAATTCCACTTCAGCAGTCTGTTTTTGAAGCTTTTTTGTTGAAGAATTGCCACTTTTAGGTCTGTAATCGAGTGACCAGAGAGATTGAAGTGTTCTCCGTCTGGTTTTTGAATGTTATAATTCTTGACGTCTGATTTGTGTCCATTTATTCTTTTATGTAGAGACTGTCCGGTTTGGCCAATGTACATGGCAGAGGGGCATTGCTGGCACATGATGGCATATATCACATTGGTAGATGTGCAGGTGAATGAGCATCTGATAGTGTGGCTGATGTGATTAGGCCCTATGATGGTGTTCCCTGAATAGATATGTGCACACAGTTGGCAATGGGCTTTGTTGCAAGGATAGGTTCCTGGGTTAGTGGTTCTGTTGTGTGATGTGTGGTTGCTGGCGAGTATTTGCTTCAGGTTGGGGGGTTGTCTGTAAGCAAGGACTGTCCCGTCTCCCAAGATCTGTGAGAGCGATGGGTCGTCCTTCAGGATAGGTTGTAGATCCTTGATGATGCGTTGGAGAGGTTTTAGTTGGGGGCTGAAGGTGATGGCTAGTGGCGTTCTGTTATTTTCTTGTTGGGCCTGTCCTGTAGTAGGTGACTTCTGGGTATTCTTCTGGCTCTGTCAATCTGTTTCTTCACTTCAGCAGGTGGGTATTGTAGTTGTAAGAACGCTTGATAGAGATCTTGTAGGTGTTCGTCTCTGTCTGAGGGGTTGGAGAAAATGCGGTTGTATCATAGAGCTTGGCTGTAGACAATGGATCGTGTGGTGTGGTCTGGATGAAAGCTGGAGGCATATAGGTAGGCATAGTGGTCAGCAGGTTTCCGTATAGGGTGGTGTTTATGTGACCATCACTTATTAGCACCGTAGTGTCCAGGAAGTGGATCTCTTGTGTGGACTGGTCCAGGCTGAGGTTGATGGTGGGATGGAAACTGTTGAAATCATGGTGGAATTCCTTAAGGGCTTCTTTTCCATGGGTCCAGATGATGAAGATGTCATCAATGTAGCGCAAGTAGAGTAGGGGCATTAGGGGACGAGAGCTGAGGAAGTGTTGTTCTAAGTCAGCCATAAAAATGTTGGCATACTGTGGGACCATGCGGGTACCCATAGCAGTGCTGCTGATTTGAAGGTATACATTGTCCCCAAATGTGAAATAGTTATGGGTGAGGACAAAGTCACAAAGTTCAGCCACCAGGTTTGCCGTGACATTATCGGGGATACTGTTCCTGACGGCTTGTAGTCCATCTTTGTGTGGAATGTTGGTGTAGAGGCCTTCTACATCCATAGTCGCTAGGATGGTGTTTTCAGGAAGATCACCGATGGATTATAGTTTCCTCAGGAAGTCAGTGGTGTCTCGAAGATAGCTAGGAGTGCTGGTAGCATAGGGCCTGAGGAGGGAGTCTACATAGCCAGACAATCCTGATGTCAGGGTGCCTGAGATGCCTGAGATGATGGGGCGTCCAGGATTTCCAGGTTTATGGATATTGGGTAGCAGACAGAATACCCCTGCTTGGAGTTCTAGGGATGTGTCTGTGCGGATTTGTTCTTGTGCTTTTTCAGGGAGTTTCTTGAGCAGATGGTGTAGTTTCTTTTGGTAACCCTCAGTGGGATGAGAGGGTAATGGCTTGTAGTATGTGGCTTGTAGTATGTTGGAGAGCTGCCTAGCAGCCTCTTGTTCATATTTCAACCTATTCATGATGACAACAGCACCTCCTAAGTCAGCCTTTTTGATTATGATGTCAGAGTTGTTTCTGAGGCTGTGCATGGCATTGTGTTCTGTACGGCTGAGGTAATGGGGCAAGTGACGCTGCTTTTCCACAATTTCAGCCCGTGCACGTCAGCGGAAGCACTCTATGTAGAAGTCCAGTCTGTTGTTTCGACCTTCAGAAGGAGTCCACCCAGAATCCTTCTTTTTGTAGTGCTGGTAGGAATGTCTCTGTTAGTATGATGTTCAGAGGTGTGTTGGAAATATTCCTTGAGTCGGAGACATCGAAAATAGGATTCTAGGTCTCCACAGAACTTTATCATGTTCGTGGGGGTGGAGGGGCAGAAGGAGAGGCCCCGATATAGGACAGATTATTCTGCTGGGCTAAGAGTATAGCTGGATAGATTAACAATATTGCTGGGTGGGTTAAGGGAACCACTGTTGTGGCCCCTTGTGGCATGAGGTTATGATTCAACATGTTTTCATAGGGCATCAAAGTGTCAAGTCTCAGTAAGACAGGTGCACTGGAGCTATTCTGAAGTGCTTAAACAATAAGAGATCACAGTCATGCTGAAGTGCTATTCCTTAAAAAAGGCATTAGGGCCTGCCCTGAAGTACAGGTATACCTACACCTGTTCTAAGGCCTATCCTGAGGCATCACTGTGCCAAAATGCCAAGGTCCTGAGTTCTGAGGCATGATATACTGAATTTGGTCAGGTGCTGTTGCAATGAGCTCCAACATTCCAATATGCTGAACTCTGACGCCACACTCTACTAAAGCTGTGCCAAGTTTTATTCTGAGGCTTCCCAGTTGGTCGCTGCATTGAAGTCATTTCCAGATGCCTTGAGGTCACCAGTGCCTATTCTGAGGCTTTGAGGGCCAAACTTCTGAGTCATCAAACTCCCAAGCTGCATTTCCAGCCCCACAGCTATTTTCAATGCCAAAGTTGCTCCTAGGCTCCAGGTAGGTCCATATGCTGGGCTTCCATGTTGCTCACAGACACAATTGTTTACTGTACACTGAACCTTTAAACTTCTCAAGGCTTGACACATCCAGAGACCTCACAATGCCACAGCAAATTCTGACAGTGACACACTTACAGCAGTCTGGTTGCACTGAGAATGATGTCTCTGCAGATTAACTGCCCTGGCACAACTGGTCAGGAGAGTGGAGACTAAAATTGCCATATCCCTTTAACAAGGATAGGGGTGCATGTACAAAGCCAGAGTGCTGGCAAAAAAAACAACAAAAAAACTAAAACCCTCTCAAAGTTGAATATCCCACTTATTGATGGCTTTGTGGGATGCAACCCTCTAAAACTTTTCTGCTTTGCGTATTCCAAGACAGTCTCACACTACAGGTTGAGATCCAAGAGCAAGTATCAAAGAGTGAAAATCCCGTGGTGATAGTATCCCTAAGAAAATCATACATACTTTCCCCAGATCTCTTCAAGTTTTAAAATCATTAGGTTGAGACAACTTCAATATGTAATTTCCTTGCTCTTGTGAATAATTGTTTTTAACTTTCTAATTTGTATTATTTGATTTTAAATATTCATATTAATGACCAATTTATAAAAAGACTGATGTATAATCTAAATTAAATATTTACATAAAACACATCAACCTTAAAATCACACTTGTTAGAATTTTTTAACCTACTATTGTTACAACTAATATCTCAGATTACTGTAACCAAAAGAGATTAATTATTTTTCTATTTTCAGTTTGCTTTGTGCATTTGATAGTGCTCTTTATATAATCATTTGTACTGTTTTCCAGTCAGCCAGTTAGTCATTTTCCCTTGTTGTTTGTAAATGACTTTTACATAGCAAAAGAAGGGAGAAAAACATTTTTAAAAGAACAATGATTATTAAACCGCAAATACTGGCGAGAACACAAGGGCACTCAGAGTATATAGAACTATTTTAAACTTTATAAATATGACTAGATTTCAGGTTGATGGGTTCACTTTCAATATTGATACAAATCCTAAAAATACAAGAAACATATGCTACTTTTCACATATTTATGCCAAAAACATACTGTGTGGGAGCTTCGGTTCCTTTGAATGTTTCTGAAGAAAGTTTTTTGGAGATGGTACTTCAATTTTTGGTGGTCCCATAGTTTTCCATGGAGCTCTATTTTCTTCTATTTCCTGTTTCACAGATGGTCTAAATGTCGATATATATCTTTAATGTTAAAAAAATAACCAGAAAGTAGTTAAAAGTCAGAAAGTACTGTATGTATATATTGCACTCTTTGTCTATAGCTAATATTCAAATAAATTTTGTGGCTCCACAAAAATGCTTTGGGTACTGAATACAAAAAGTAAGACATTATAGCAACATTTTTGTGAGATTAAGGCATAATTTTCATTACACACATTGCTTGGTCTTCTTTTTAAATCATCTGCATCTTAAAATAACATTTTCTTGTGGGTCTTCAATCCAGCATGATTAGCACATCAACTTCATTATACTTTGTTCAAAGATCATTCAAAATATGCATACAGTGTTTCTGAATGAAGACTTACACTACATTCATAGACCTTTCCAGAGTGGAGTAGATACAGTATAGGGAGAGAGCAAGCCACGATATACAATACATACTTTACATAGCATTCCTCCAAAAAAGGCAGCTTCTGCCAATGGACAGAGCAAAGAACCACATTATTAGTTATTATTATTAATAATAATTATTATTGGTATTACTGTAGCATCTAGGGGCCCTAGGCATAGACCAGAACCCCACTGTGCTAGGCACTGTACACATGTTTTTAGATGATATTGCAATCACTTATATTGAGGCCAAAAACTTACTATTTTTCAAAAATGGATAAGACATTTATATTGACTGTGATAGCATCCATACTTACATTAGATAAGCTAAAATTATATTATAAAGGTATACACAGCCTCATGCTTCAGAACATATGTTAACCACCTACTGATGGGGGTTGTGTAGAAACCTCTCCTATGGGTGTGTTATTTTGTAATTGTCCCCTGGCTGCAGGGTTTCTTTCACCATCATCTGAAGGATCTGGTACTGGCTAATGTCAGAGTCTAGACTAAAAGGACCATTGGTTGGAGCCAGTACAGCAAGTTCTATGTTTCAATATCATACACAGTAACTCCTCACTTAAAGTCATCCCGGTTAACGTTGTTTCGTTGTTACGTTGCTGATCAATTAGGAAACATGCTCGTTTAAAGCTGCGCAAAGCTCCCTTATAATGTTGTTTGGCAGCCGCCTGCTTTGTCCACTGCTTGCAGGAAGAGCAGCCCGTTGCAGCTAGCTGGTGGGGGCTTGGAACTAGGGTGGACTGGCAGCCCCCCATCAGCTCCCTGCTCCCATAAGTTCCCTGTGCCTAGCTGCCCAGGAGGCTATCAATTGCCCGCAGTTCAGCTGTCCCTCCCCCCACTGCCATGTGCTGCTCCTGCCCTCTGCCTTGCAGCTGCTCCCAGGAGCCTCCTGCTTGCTGTGCGGGGGAGCGGGGAAAGAGGGGAGCTAATGTCAGGGTGTCCCCCTCCCCCCTGCTCCCCGCTTACCCCTTCTCCATGTAGAGCAGGGTGGGGACATCACAGGGTTCAAGAAAGAGAGAGCTTGCTGGCCGCAGCTGCTGTCTCAACTTGCTGATCTACTTAAAAGGGCAGTGTACAGAGAGTGGGGTCAGCGTACTTAAAGGGGCAATGCGCATCTCTCTCTCTCTCCCACACACAGGGTGTGTGTCTCTGTCTGCCATGCTGTCTCCCCTCCCTCCATTCATGTTGCCTTGTACAGTGTGAGGCTACATTAACAATGTGTTAACCCTTGAGGGCTCAGCCAAATGCTAGTTCATCATTTAGCAGTAAGGCATTCCCTGGGAAATATCCCACCCTCTTCCACCCTCTAACTTCAACACCTCAACCAAGCTTCACAATCATCATTGCTGTGTACAGTATTAAATTGTTTGTTTAAAACTTATACTGTTTGTGTATATATATATAGCTTTTTGTCTGGTGAAAAAAATTTCCCTGGAACCTAACCCCCCCATTTACATTAATTCTTATGGGAAAACTGTATTTGCTTAACATTGTTTTACTTAAACTCGGATTTTTCAGGAACATAACTACGTTAAGCAAGGAGTTACTGGACTTCTTATATGGCATAGGGCTGATCCTGAACGACTGAAATCAATGGCAGTTTTGTCATTGGCTTCAGTGAGTGCAGATTTAGATCTAAGGCATGAAAGAATATATACTATATGTCCATAATTCTGGACATGATATTTATAATGCAATAAGGTTATTCTCCTTGAGAATGGCATCCTAACTTAGTTTGTCCAAAGGGATGCTTACTTGTGTGACACAAACCTAAAAGGAACGATAACAACAACAAAAAAAGACTTGTGGATTTATTGGCACATCTATCTGTTCTCAAGATACGGATCTCTTGTGGTATCAAATTGTAGTACCCACAAACTGTTTTTTGTTAATAATAATACATAATAATAACATTAAGATTAAAACTGGAATGTCTCAGACAAAGTCACAGAACGAACTGTGCAGTCCTCCCAAATGGCTAAATCCTAAGCTGTTACCCAACAATCTGTGATGCATTTTCAAGTACGGTAAAGGCAAAAAAAGACAATATATATAATACAAATTAGTTAACCAAAAAGAACAGAAGGAATTACTTTGGTTAAACAAGTTCAGCTGAATGAGAGTCATGGTAGCAGCATTAATGAAAATGTGCACAGAAGGAAAAGTGTTGCAAGTGTCAGACAGATAATTTATTTTTATTACAGTCTTTAGATGTGGGTGATCTAAAAGACAGGGAATCACCCAGGTTAACAGGGAGACTGGGATTCAAGAGATTTCAAATAAATAGTACTGTACTGTACTATTTTGTTTTGCCTGAAAAATACTTTGATTGTGTGACTTACGGTGGAATCCTGTACAGCTGTCTTCTAGGTACAACCAGATCATGAATAAAAGTGAATGGATAGAACAGGTTGCAACTACCATGGCTCAGAGCTTGTAAAACCAGAGACAGTGGTGTTAGAATTAAGGTGAATTTCCACTTCCTTCCTGTAGTGGTCCCCTATGTTTTTGATCACGTAAATAAGAAATGCCTAGCATTTCTCTAAGTTGATGACAGGATTTTTCAGAATTGTTGGGTTTTTCATTTAAGAATCTGCTTTCCTTCTTCAATCATGCAAGCTAAGCTACTGAGGTCCAGACATTGAGGTTATGGTCTCTGACCTTTAGGTAGGAGATAGAGCTTCCTTCTCATACAATTTAAAAACTGGAGAACAAAAAAGAAATGCAGATGTTTTGACATGAAGGAGGAGAAGGGTCTTAGGATAGCTTCTCTCCTTGACTATTCTTATACCATGTCATTGGATTTCCCTCTCTTTCTTCCCAAATGTGAATTAGACAAGTCCCTTTTAGTGTACTAAATGTTTTGTGTAACTTACAAGACAAAGTGAAGGAAATGATTTTTCAGTTATGGAGGATGCAGACAATGGGCTATTGAGGGTAGTGATGCAACAGAATGTAAATTAAAAGCTCCTCAGGGCAGGAAACACCTTCCTCTCTATTTTGTATAATGCCAAGAGCATTGTTGGTATACATTAAATAATAAATAATGAAGGGGCCTGCAACATGCTCCTTTTTTCATATATTAATGGTGTAGAACCCAGGAATGTGACAAATTAGCAATGTGGACCCCTTAGTTGGGCAAAGAATGGACATGTTTGTCCTGGTAACTCATTAACACTTCCATTTATTTTATAAAAGGAGTGCACAAAAGGTTGTACTAAATTTGGTTTGTTTTTGTATAATAATGGTTAGTAACAAGCCATAGCAAGTGTGTTATCTGGATATATATTTACAGCTTCGCCATATCAGTTCCCCATGTGAGCTAATATTCCCCATGTGAGCTAATAAAAACTGGAGTGTATTAGACAAAGTCACAGAACAAACTGATTTTTTCTTACCCACGTACCTTGGTAGTTTGATAGGCTTCTCCTCCACCCGGGGTAGGAGATTATATATGCTCTCTTGGGCACACAGCGCTGTCATCCTTGGCCTGATGGGGCCCCTGGGGATAATACATTTACACTGTATGAACTGTTGAGGAATCTCAGTTCCTCTTTATCTGCCTCCCTTTCTCCCTCTGTTTTTTTCATCCCCCACATTACTCCCTCCTTTTCCACCACTCTCATTCTTTCCAGCCCTTCTCTCTTCCTCTGCTCCCTCCTTTCTCTGCTACGACCCTCTCCCACACCATCTGTTCATTCCTCCTCCTCTCCAGCACACTATTCCCCCTCTCCCGCTCATTCCCCTCCTATCCACATCACCCTCGCTTCCCCCCAACCCGTCCCCGTGGCTCCCTCCTTCCCTCACCCTGCTCCACTTGGTTTCGGTTCAGAGAAGATGCTGCTGCTGCTTCTAGGGATTTGCCTACTGTTGTCTCTTCAGTTGCTATGGGAAACTATTGCTTAGTAACGCCTTTGTGTGGAGGGGTGGGGCTATTTGTGACCTCATTTCCGCCCGGTAGCAAGTTAGGGGCGGTACCCAACACCAAGAATGGGAAGATGGATGCTGCGCAAGCGCACTATGCTGAGCAGGGTGGGAGTGCCCCGGTGGCTGCGCAGGCGCACGAGCGCTGACGTAGGACGGATGCTGAGAAATGATTGCTCAGGAGCTGTTGTTGCCCTGGGTTGGGAGGCTGCGGGTGCGATTGCTGCGCATGCGCACGCCGGAGCTGGTTGGTGCGGTGCCGAGGGGGACCAAATTCCAACTTGGCATGGGAGGATAGGCTGTTGAATCTCGCGTTGCTCTGCCTGCGGTGCGGTTAATGTCTGGGTTCTGAACCTCGCTCCCGGTCCCTCCCGGGTACGTCTGACTCTCAGTGACTCATTTTAGGACCCATACTGAGTTACTGGGGTTCTGCCCGTCTTCGAGGGGCGTTGCAGTGACGAGGTAGCCGTATCCCTCCGCCCCTTGAGGTGCCCCTATGCCGCGCGGCGTCAGCCGTATCCCTCCGCCCCTTGAGGGGTCCCTGTGGCCGTGCGGAGCCAGCCTTATCCCTCCCACCCTTGACGGGTCCCCACTGCAGTGTGGGGGCAGCCATATCCCCCATTCCCCTGAAAAGGAGGTCCCCATTGCAGTGAGGGGGCAGCTGTATCTCCACCATCCCCCTGAGGGGGAGGTCCCCATTGCTGCGGGGCAGCTGCCTTTTCTCCCCATCCCCATTAGGCCTAAAATGAAGTGATCAATATCTCATTGTTTATTATAAATTCAATTTCATAGTAATACTAGAGAAAATGTTGGTAGGCCTGGTTGAAGAAGTTAGGTCTATATACTCTAATTTTCCTCTGAAACATAGTTTGTTTCTTGTAGTATATTGAAAAACAAAAAGACCCCTAAGTGGAGCCTGGAATCTATGTTGTATCCATTTTCTGCCTTTTTCTCAGGGGAGATGATAAAACCATTCTGAGTTACATTCCCTCTTTTTTTCTTTACAGGTCCCTTCCACATCTATTGACATTTTGTAATGGATCTTTCTTTAGAATATGAAAAGCTCCTCAGCGCAGGGACCTCATCCTTTTATGTGTCACTGTAAAACATCACATAAACCTGTAGTGGTATATATAATTACATACAACAAAATTACATTAAGAGAAAATTAAGGTTGCAACATTAAGTATTCAGAAGTTAGCAAGTGCCAGAATTAAGGTTGTCTGTGCATCCTCAATTCGGCCCTCTTGTGTGTATGCATTGTGATATCGTCTTTAATTTCATAATCATGTATTATTTTTTCCACAGGACCCCAGCCTCGTTCAATGTACAGGATGAATGGTGCTCATTGAATAGGTAGCTATTCAATATTTGGCTGTATTCTGACCATTCAGTGTATGACCCCATGGCTTATATACTGCACACCCTTCATAGCCTGCTCTGAACATATTTATTAATTTCTTCATGGGCTTTGTTATGGTGCTCTTCAGTTTAGTATCTGAGGTCCGAAACCTAAGGTATTTAGGTGCCTAACTCTCATTGAAATCAGTGGGAGTTACGCACTTAAATACCTTTAAGGATCTGGGCCTGAGTTTTCTCAAACATTGATAAAGTTATCTTCACAACTCCATGGTTAGGTAAGATGGTGGTATTATGCCCATTTTACAGATGAAGAACTGAAGCAAGCAGAGATTAAGGTCAGAAGTGTCTTCCACAAGTGAGTGCCCAATTTGAGACATCTAAGTCTTGATTTTTTTCAGAGTATTTAGCATTCTATAGCACTTTGTTTGCTCAGAGCAGAATTCCCATTGAATTCAGTTGCAGTTATGTGTTCAGCACTTCTGCAAATCAGGTACCAGTATCTCAAGTTACGCACTAAAAAAATGAGGAAAAACAATCAATAGATTCCAAGGCCAGAAGGGACCATTATGATTATTTAGTCTGACCTCCTGTATAACACAGGCCATAGAACTTCCTCAAAATAATTCCTCAAACGTATCTTTTAGCAAAACATCTAATCTTGATTTAAAAATTTCCCATGATGGAGAATGCATGTGACCCTTGATAAATTGTTCCACTAGCTAATTACCATCACTGATAAAAAGTTACACCTTGTTTCCAGTCTGAATTTGTCTAGCTTCCACTTCTAGCCCATTGGATATCTTTTTTGATTGAGGAGACCATTCTCAAATATTTGTTCTCCATGTACGTTCTTGTAGACTATAATCAAGTCATCCCTTAACCTTTTTTAAAATAATTAACTTCAAATCAAACATCCAGATGTGGTATTTAGGAATTCTACATTGGGTTGTTTATTCATTTGTTCTCATTGAGGACTAGTGGCTTGCATGTTTTTGAAAAATGGGGATGATTAATTTTTGAGTGATACACTACACCTCGAGGACTTCCTCTGGGAGCCAGCTGAATTTTGCTGTATTCTTTGGGTGAGTACATAAAATCAGCTGACTCCATCAGGGCCAGTGAATGCCACCCAGGATGCGAACTCTAGGCTCTTATAAACTCTGCAAGATAGAGACAGCCACCAGGACAAAGGATCTCTTTGATTCTATAGAGCTAATACATTTTACAAGCTCCTCATTCCTGTGGCTCTCTGTGTTGTTATCTGTCTTCCATGCTCATTGTAACTGATACACATTTTTATATCTAATCCACAACAATGAATCTCCAAACATTTACTACTGTCTACTATTCACTATATGTCACAAAGTCAAAGCAGCTGTCTGCAACATATTTAAAACTCTTCCATCTGCTCATCTCTGTATTGAATAGTGGGTTTAAATAAAATAAAATAAAATAAACCCCCTACACTTAATTTTATTTCTCTGTGTAGGTCTGTAGTGTTGTCATCTGCCTACAACAGATACCAACTCAGAGCTCATCCTGTCTACAAATACTAGGCATAGATCAGAGTATCTCATTCTGTAGAACAGGCAATGTATGCTATGCAACTTTGCCTGTTGTGTATAAAGGACAGTGGGGAGTTGTATGCATGCAATGTATTGCTTTTTAATTGTTAATTATTTTAAAATGTGAAAAGTAGTTTTAATATTTATTATCGCCTCAAAATGGCTGATTCACAGTTTGTGATAGGTTATAAGACCAGAAATAAACTTGTTTGTGTAAATTTTATTTTTGAATTTCTAGAGTTTCAAATGTTAGAGTTTTTTAATTTTTTCAGGTACAGCATTTTAGTATGTTTGCTTCCTGATTTTGTAATTTGTTATTACCATCTTAACTTCCTTCATGAAGTCTTTGTTCAGGACTAGAATTTATTACTATATCTATTTCCCCATATTATTAGTTAGTAATAGTAAAGCATCATATCATCATTAATTTTCAGACTACTAATTTTTGTGCCTTTGCATAATCTAGAATGCCAGAAAATTTCAGAAGTGTTTAAATATAATGTTATTAAGCAAGTAGGCAGAATACTGGCACCCAGACCGAATCCTTAAAATCTAATTATTAGGAAGAGCGGGGTCTAATTTTGCTTTTGAGTCAGGAAATCTGTGCAAAAACCTTCCAAAAAACCACAGCTGAACCCACCTATCCTATGCCAGCACAGTGGGTTTTTTAGCAATTAAAAGTGAATATTTTAAATTATTGCTATTTTTATTTTATGTAGGTTTGAGGATTTTTTGTTTTCATGGCTTTTACTGTAGCTGTGTACAGGTTATGGATAACTTTTAAAAATGTGATCCTGAGTTAAGTTAGTTAATTTTTTGGCCTGGAAAATAAACACTGGTCATTTTGTAGTTACTTTTTAAAATATTCTTGGCAGTTTTAATGTTGCTATCCCAAACATAATCAATGATATAGCAATTGTAAATACCCAGTATGGCCACTGTCTTGCATGGCAGGAATGACCTTAAAAAGTCATTAATAACCATCAATATGTAAATGATTATTTTTTAGATTCATTATAGATTAATTTCCCAAAGAAACTGTGACAACCCTGTTTATTTTAAATAATATTTTTTAGCTAATATCCATTAGCAAATAACAGTAACAGAGCAGCAGGTTTTTTTATGTATAAAATGGAAAGAGGCTCGGTAAGGCTTTTGTGCAGTTTTGTGGTTATCATTTCCTCTTGTGTGAAGATTTTGACTATCCCTAAACATCACACAGAATTTCTGCTCTGCAATTCATGTTGACACTCACACTGATGTCCCAAAACAAGCAAAATAGGACGCTGCTATTGAGAACAGTTTGATTTATCAGTATTTATCTCTCACACCAAGGTTATTCTGAGAGTAAAGTCGCTTCTGTGACATCCACTTCACTCTATTTTCTTTCTTTAATTCTGTTCAATCTACATCAAATGTAAAAACAAATATGATTTCACCCTAGGAGTACTTGAGATACTGTTTGATCAGTATCATGTCTACCTAGAAGGGAATTGGATGAGCTAGAGCCAGAATTCCTACAGCAGGTTCATGAGTTTACTATGAGTTTAAATGGGTTGTGTAGCATTCCCTACTTCGTTGTCTTAAAGAACAAAACAAAACCCCAAACATCTACATGTAGGGCAAATATTTTATAACACGTTTTTAGGTTGTATAAAGATAAACATTTAGTCAGCCTTCATTGTCAATAAGGGGCTGTGTGTGTTTAAAAATAAATCTATGCTATTAAGGAAACAATTGTTGAATATTTATATACTAACAAGTAGGAATAATAAACATGTGTTAGTATATATTTCAGCATTATAGCATTAGGTTTTGAGGGCGGTTTTAACAGCTAACTATTCTTATTTATCCTGAGGATATCGGCCTCAAAAATTAATATTGAGTGTCCATCCAACACCTACCATTTTGCAATTAATTGTGAGTAGTTCAGCGTACAACCCTTAGCTGAGCCTACTGACAGAGTTAGGGCACACAGAAAGAGACTCATTCCTCTATGTTGTGTACTACAGATCCTCTTCCTTTTGGGACAGCGACAAAAAGACATCAGATCTGAGAAATTGAGTTTTGGGTGTCTGGTAACATCTTTAGAAATACAGCAAAATTTCAACATTTAAAAAAAAATAAACTAAATTTTGTATGCAGGTGTAGTATGGGGGGAAATTATTTTCTAAAATCTTGCATTGCTGAAAGATTTGTCACTAAAAGTGAGATGGTACTCTGTAAAAGGTCAGGATGTATTATTTCACTGATAAATATTTACCCCGTGGCATTATGAGAGACACTCTCATAATTAGCTTTGTATTCTAAGGGACTGATTTTTTTCAATTTCACATCTGCAAGGTTTTTTAGATATGTTTCTATGAATTACTAATTACTTTTTTTTCCTCTTTATAGTATTTAAGTTACTTGTCAAGTTAGCTTGAAAAAGCAGTGGAAAGAAGATGTTTCATGTTGTTCGGTATCAGCATCTAAAATTAACCCAGAACATTGGTTTTAGTGTACATCTAAAGTTGATTTTTCCAAGAACTCTTGCATTTGTACAACTGTGGAAGTCATGGCTCTCAACTCTCTCTCTTGTTGGAGACCAGAATATTGTCCTGATGGGACCTCCTGGAGCTGGGAAGACAACAGTTGGGAGAATAGTAGGTCACAAACTCGGCTGTCGTGTCATAGATGTGGATGATGATGTCCTTGAAACAACCTGGAATATGAGTGTGTCAGAAAAATTGCAGGATGTTGGTAGTCGGCAATTTATAGAAGAGGAAGGAAAAGCCCTGTTAAAGTTTTCAGCATCTGGAAGTGTAATTTCCCTTTCTGGGTCGAATCCAATGCATGCTGCCAGCATGCAGCATGTGAAGAAAAATGGGATTGTTGTGTATCTGGATGTACCCACAAGAGACATAATAGATAGGCTGGAATTAATGAAAGTGGATCGTATTGTGGGGCAGGATTCTGGAATTTCTATGAGAGACATACTTCAGTTTAGGAAGCAGTTTTATAAAAAATGGTATGATATTCGTGTTCTTTGTGCAGGTGGACTTACAGCAGAGGTTGTAGCAGATAAAGTACTTGATGCAGTTAAGAGATATCAAGACTCAGAATCGGAAACTTTTATTTCAACCAGACATACAAGGTCTGAAATGTGTGAGCAAAAAGGCTCTGTTAAATATTTCACCGAAGCTGTTGTTGAGGGCCTAGCATCTGATGGTGGACTCTTTGTTCCTGAGAAGGGGCTTCCAACATTCACTGCTGGAGAATGGCAACGCTTAGTAGAAGCAACTTACATTGAAAGAGCTCAGGTTATATTGGAAAGATTTATACATCCTGCTGATATACCTGCTTTCAAGCTGGGAGAAATTGTTGAGATTGCTTATGGAGAAAACTTTACTTGTTCTAAAATTGCCCCTCTTAGGTATCTGACAGGCAACCAGTTTCTCCTTGAGTTGTTTCATGGACCAACAGCCTCATTTAAGGATTTGGCGTTACAGTTGATGCCTCATCTATTTGCATACTGTGTTCCCAAAAGATGCAATTATTTGGTCCTAGTAGCTACTTCTGGAGACACAGGGAGTGCTGTCCTAGATGGTTTTAGTCGTCTTAGTGATACTGACAAACAAAGGATTGCTGTGGTCACGTTCTTTCCTGAGGATGGAGTAAGCCAGATTCAGAAATCACAGATGATTGGCTGCCAAAGAGAAAATGGGTGGTCAGTGGGGGTCAAATCTGATTTTGATTTTTGCCAGACAGCTATAAAAAAAATATTTACCAATTCTGATTATTCTGGCTTTCTTACTGTAGAATATGGAACAGCTTTAAGTGCAGCAAATTCTATAAACTGGGCTCGACTACTTCCCCAAGTTATTTATCATGCCTCTGCCTACCTTGACCTTGTTCATCAAGATATTATTACTTTTGGAAGCCCAATAGATGTGTGTATTCCTACTGGAAACTTTGGCAACATATTAGCTGCATTATATGCAAAAAGGATGGGAATCCCTATCAGAAAGTGTATTTGTGCATCCAATGGAAATAATGTTTTGACCGATTTCATAAGAACAGGTCTTTATGATTTAAGGGGAAGAAGATTAATGCAGACTTCATCACCAGCAATAGATATTTTGAAATCTTCCAACCTTGAACGACATTTGCACCTGATTGCTGGTGGTGATGGACAGCTGGTGACACAATTATTTAGTGAGCTGGAAAAGCAATGTCACTTTCAGTTGCAGAAAGATCTACTTGAGAAGCTTCAGCAAGACTTGGTGGCGGGGTGGTGCTCTGAGGAGGACTGTCTTGCTGCTATCCACTCTGTATACAGTACTACAGGGTATATTTTGGACACGCACACGGCTATTGCTAAAGTAGTTGCAGATCGATTACAGGATAGAACATGTCCAGTTATCATTTCATCTACAGCTCATTATTCCAAGTTTGCACCTGCTATCTTGCGGGCTTTGAGGATTGCAGAAATAAAACAGAATCCTTTAAGTCAGCTTCACTTGCTGAGTTCTTACAGTCCTTTGCCTCCAGTCCATAGGGGCCTGTTAAAGACATTGAAAGAGAACGAAAAGCAGAAACATCAGATCTGTGCTGCTGATGTGAATGTCATGATGGCACATATAGAAACTGTAATACAAAATAAGTTCATGAAAGTTTTCTAAGTAAATTTACTTGGTGTTTATTATATCAATTTAAATATTTTCTTCACTAAAAAGTCATGTTTTAATAAATGCATAGTACACAAGGTCTTTGGCAAGTTTATATTCTGAGTATACTTTCTCATTTTCATGTTCAGCTAAAACATTTTAACATTGATTTTAAAATTTTTTGCATGCATGTGAGAATTCTAATGCGAGTGAACGGTTCTTGTTTGAAAGCCCAAGAGACCGAGGGGCTCTTTTACAGAAAAAGTGCAGTAGTGCACGCTTCCCCACAAAACCCTGGCAGTGTGCCTCAATCCTGACTTGAGAGCGAGCACTTCTAAGCTGAAAGGATAATCCTATCTAAAACTGCTAACAAGTGCTACAGTTGTGTTGTTGTGTACGTGGTATGTGCTGTGAATGCTTTCCACTGGGAATTTAACTAAACATTAATCTCACACGGGGCATTGAAAAGCCTTCAGGTGTAGTAACAGCTTTCATCTTCTCTTCATCTGGGATATATTTAAACTGGAATCCTTGAAGTTAAATTACCTATATCTTATTATCCATACAATCCTACAATATTTTAATATGCTCTCTCTGTATATATTGTTTTTGTATTGACTATGTAATCACGTATTCTTGTTCACTGTCAAAACATTTTTTTTGTCTTGCCATAGGGTACAGTATTTTGCCTTAACCTCCATCCTGTATGTTTTATTATCACCTTTTAAAGCATATTTCTTCCCTGAATGTGCTTGCAACTTCCATTAGCCTCTGCTGAGGCTTTTCTATTTGAGCTCACAAGTTTATTGCACCATCTTACCAAATAGTAGAAGATAGTAATATCAGAAGCCTTCTTGAATAAGTGTAAATTAAAATATTCAATTGTTGAATTCCCATCCTTTTTTTCAAATTTTATGTTTGTGTTCGCACCTCTCCCCCCCCCCCCCCCCAAGCTTCTGGGGATATTCAAAATTACTTCTATTTTCATGTCATCTTTAATTTTCTCCCCTTGATTTTTGAGTGGTTTTTGTGTATCTGAGAAGCCACAGAAAATGATTAGCCGAAGAGTGAGGCAAATTTTCTTTTTCTTTTTTCTTTTTTTTTTTTTTTAAAAAAAAAGCTTCTAAAATCGGATGCTACTGCACCTTATCCATCCTTGCTAAGGCAGTCTATTTTAGGTCACGTGGTCAAGTTATCCTTTCTGTATCAGCTAATGACTAGTGGTTTAATAGGTTTTTTGCATCAAAAATAATAGATCTGGATGTCAAAGTGCAAAACTATCTTAGATGAGATTACCGTATATCTACTAATTGTAGATTGTATTTGGCAATCAAAGGGGTAAAGTTTAAGTACCGGCTACATGATATACTGTTACCAAGCACATTATAAGCTGATTGAAACAGGAATGGTTTGTATATGTTATATGATAAATATTACAAATAATAGCTTCTCATGTATATTAAAGGTGTATCCCACTACAAAGTTATGTGTGCATATGTAATATGTAGTTTTCTTTTCCTTCCCTTTGCTATTCTCTAATAGCTTTTCAGGACATCTCTGGTTATTTTTTCTGCTGTTTTTAGCTCTATCGCACATACATTTTTTTGACACAGTAATGCTAGAATCACGCTTTGTATTCTTATCTTCAGAAACGAGGCCCAAAAATAAGTGATGAAATGCTAACTGCTGGCATTTAATGCAGTACATCATGGGGGCTTAGAAAAAGGTAGTACGAGTTTATTACTGAAAAGCGTTGATGGTGCATCATGTTAGTGCACGACAACCCTTTCACTTCTGGAGCTCTGAGTTTGAATTCTTCCTTTTGGTCCCAAGTAACAGTAAATGTGATAGTCTTACCATATGTGCTCATTACAAAACCTGTACTGCAATAAGCTAATAGGGATGTTTCAGGATAGGATGGGGTGGTTGCAGAACTGAAACTCAGACCATTCCTGTTTGCCATCTCTTTCATGAGTATTAAAACTTACACACTGTTACATTATGGTTTAAGGTATCTAAGAAGAGAAACTTGATATAATAAACAATATAGAGCAAAGGAAAACAGAATATAAACAAGATAAGGCTAAAAGTCAAAGGCCTGTGTGGGAGTGGTATAGTTGATTTATAACGGAATAAGACAACAGCTGAACTATACTCAGAGAAAAATTTTATGTGCAACACAGAAGGATTTAGTGTGGTGTGGCTAACACCAATATTTCAAAGCTAACAGAAGTACCTCAAATTTGGTTGATTGAGGGGAAAAAATTCAGTCTGGTTCCTAGATGACAGTTCCTGTGATATGAACACAATCATAGCTGGGACTGGGAGGGGTTAAGAACTGAATGGATTTGGAAACTGAACATTTAATTATCTCATGCCTAGGCTATGTATACATTAAAAAGTTAGGCTGATCCAGCTACGTCACTGGGGTGTGAAGAATTCTTCTGTTGACTTAGCTACTGCCCCTCAAGCAGGTGTATTAATTACAGTGATGGGAGAACCCCTCCCATTGCTGGAGTGAGTGTCTACACTGAAGTGCTACAGCAGTGCAGCTGCAGCATTTCTAATGAATACATAGCCTCAGACTTGGAATTCTAAGGCTAAGATAAAGAGACATATAAAGGCAATGCCTGGGGAGCTTTCCTCTGCTACTGTCTGTGTTAAACCTGTCCTGGCAATAGATAACTATTAGACTTTGTCTACACTGGCACTTCGTCAGCAAAACTTTTGTTGTTCAGGGTTTTTTGTCCCGAACGACAAAAGTTTTACTGATGAAAAGCGCTGGTGTGAACAGTGCTTTGTCAGTAGGAGCGCTTTCCTGCCGACAAAGCCGTTGCCACTCGGGGAGAGGGGAAGTTTTTTGTTGGCAGGACAAAATAGCAGTCTCCTGCTGACAAAGAGCAGCTACACTGCATGTCTTTTAGTGGCATGGCTGTAGCGGCCATAGCCTTAAATAATTAGTGTTGCCATAGCCTTAAATAATTAGTTTCTAAAGCTGTCCAATACCTTTCATAAGGATTAAATTCACTCATTTTTTTAAAAAAAACAACCCAATGTGTTAACACTTTCATTTCACGCAAGGTATACCAAAACCTATTTAGTGTTATACTGTGTTGCGCTATTAATGCTATGCAATAATGTTTTTACTTTTGCCAGGAAAATGATACACTTACAGTATTTGCAGGAAAACATAACATCAACATTGTGATGTGGACAATATCAATACTATTTGGGCCTGGGCTGCATGCAAGTTGCAGTGGTTTAAATAAAGGTGTGGTGTTGGAAGTTAATTTGATGTAAGCCAGGGTTACACAGTGTATGAGTGTCCACATGTAAAGTTACACTGGTTTCCCTAAACTGGTGTAGCATCAGATCTTTTGTTAAACTGTTACAACTTCTGAGTGTAGATGAGCCTCTGCTGACCCACTGCTATCTCATAGAGAACTTTAAAGGATAATTGTTGTAAGAGTTCTGCTTATATATTGTCTGTATTTATATTATTTCTTTTACCTATGAATATTTGCATTCAAATATGATCTGTGTTGCTTAGGAACTGACCAGTTGCTCATAACTCACCTTAAGTCATCATTCTGTTTCTGTTATCAATAACTACCTGCGATGCCAGACTTGAGTAAAAGAATGATCAGCAGAAGCAAATGAATTTCTAAGGGGCAGTCCTGATTTCATTCGAATGTCCCTAGTAATAAAAATGCAGAGGTTTTCATATATCATTATATGTGTATATTATACAAATTGTGATATTTTAGCAGAATTGTTTCTAAATAGAACATTAATCAGTTTTCCAAAAAATGTCCACTCTGCATTATTCAGGAACATCAAGAACATAAGTGAGTGTTAGAATTATTCAACCACACTATATTCTGTACTCTCCCTGTACTGTCTACATAGCTGCTCCTATTCACTATATATTTTCCCCCAACAAATATTGGGAGATCAGCTATTCTAAATTTTCCTGACACATCTGTTTTTTCCACTGTCAAACATGCAGTATACTTCAAAACTGTACCTAAAGTTCAGCCTATGCTAGCATAATCATAAGATGCAGTTTATAACTTAGTCCCAGCTATGTCTTACTTGTCAAGCCTTCATCAATATGCTCTAAAGCTAAATGAAATCTACTAAGTAAACTATGGTTTCAGAATAGCTCTCATAGTGATAAAAGGATTTGAAATATATGGCCCGCATAAGCAGTCTATCCAGACTTATTGAATAGTTTGGTGTATACTAAATGATCTAGTAGTGAATATCTATCCGTGTCAGTGAAGTAAAAGAAATCTCTCACCCTATTGTAGGAAGAATATAAAAAATTACTAGCAGTATGCAGAATGTATCTAAACATATTTATATTGCACAATAGGTTTGTATGGTGCTGTATACATATAAAGAGTTTCTTCTTTGAGGAGTTCACAATCTATGTGAAAATAATGAGCAAATCCATGCCCATTTAACCTCCCCACCCATCTATTTACTATCTGTGGAGGGGAACTTGTTGCTCTTAAACAATCTTATGGGAAATGAATGATGCAGGTGATACGAAATATTTTGTTTTAAGGTCACCAGTCTGAAATTGGCCCAGGTCAGTAGTGACCAAAAGTTATTGTAATCTGACAGCTGTTGAATGGGCCTTGTGAAATGAGTTGCCAGTCTCCATCTGGTTCCTGGTAGACAGATATACTCATCACACAAGCCACCAACTTTAGCACATGTCTTAGGAGGCTCAGCCAAGAGCAAAGGATTAAATTTTGCTATGTTTTTCCATATTGTTCAAAAGTGTGCAAGGCACTTCAACGAAATTTATTATTATTGGTATTATAGTAGCATCTGGGGGCCCTGGTCAGGATTGGAACCGCAGCATGCTGGATGTTGTGCTCTGAAAATCTGAGTCTAAAAACATCATACAGAGAAAGTAATAGAAATCATACAACAGGTTTTTCCTCTCCCAATCATTTTTGTTTGTTTTATTAACTTGTATTACTTTAATGCTACCCTCTTAGCCCTTTCCATTTTGCTGCCTTTGTGGCCACCAGATTTTGGGCCTGGTGTGGTCCCTTGCATCAATTATAGCAGCACAAAGGCTGCTCTAATTTATGCCCAGCTACCAGTGGCCTTTAGGGTCCATTCTAGCTGCTGTGAATGGCTGGACCTTGGTGACTTATGACCACACACTGTCTCCTCTCCTACCCCCTGTGTCCTCTATATTAGCAGCTGGGAGGAGTGTGATGTAGAGCCCAAACCTGACTCTGAGATCATTTCCCAGTGAGCTGGTGAAGCCAGCTTTCTGGCTGTTGTAATTGGCCAGAGTGGCACAAAGCAGTAGGTGTGGGAACCAGAGTGGGGCTAAGATGATGATTACACGTATGTAACACAGGAAACAAGGCTTAAAAAGGAGTTACATAGGGAAGTCATTAAACAAAGGATAATTAAATAGATGAATTAGCTGCTTACATATCAGCATGTTTAATAAAATGAAACTAAATAGCAAAATAATGAACATTTCCCTTGTTTTTAATGGGAATATATTTTTCTCATTTTAAGAGTATCCCACACTTCATAAAATCAATTACCTAGCATGGAAAATAGTGGTCCCAGTGTTCTAATTACAAATTGTGCCACTGATACTTAGAATATCTTTAGATTTCTTCCATTTGAAATAAAGTATTGCTATGAAAACAAGCATAGTCCCATCCCCCAAATCAATACAAAATCAACATGGCATACATTGAAAGGATTAAAAACTGGCTAAATGACAATCTCAAAATGTAATTGTAGATCAGGAATTGAATGGCTGTGTTATTAGTGGACTCTGTGCTTTTTAACATTGTTATCAAGGACCTGGAAGAAAACATAAAATCATGACTGAAAAGTTTGCAGCTGACACAAAGATTGGAGGAGTGGTACATAATTAGGCTTGGAAGGATTAGATTTTTGTTGGTACACAATTTCACCATACACACACAAACTGCTGAAAACATATTTCCATTAGTAATACAGTAATAAAATGTACAGATAGGCAAAATAAGAAAATGCTGCTTGAGAACTTACTAGTTTGTACATTATGACATGTGATGATGACAATTTGTGCTTTAATGGTTATAAAGGTTTAACTTTTTGAAGCTCAACATCTACTGTCATTAAATAATTGTCTGACCTCCCTGCAATAATATCCTGCAACTGTGAAAAATGAAAGTGATAAAAATCTTTTAAAAATGATTAAAAATAAGCATCAGTACCGTCCATTGAAGTGATTTTAAAAAATCAAATTATGAGAAGCCTATAAATACTGCAGAGGACATGTCACGGATACAGAATGATCTGGATCTGTTGGGAAGCTGGATGCAAGCAAACTATGCATTTCAGTATGGCAAAATATAGTCTTACATCTAGAAACAAAGACTATAAACCATACTTACAGGACTCTATCCTGGGAAGCAGTGACTCTGGACTTGAGGATCATAGTGGATGATTGGCTGAACATGAGTTCCCAGTGCAATAGGTGTGACTAAGGGTATGTCTACACTGCAATTAAAAACTTGTGGCTGGCCCATGCCAGCTGATTTGGGCTCGCCGGGCTCAGGTTAAGGGACTGTTTAATTGTGGTGTAGAGGTTTGAGCTTGGTCTGGAGCCCGGGCTTAAGTACTCTGTGAAGTGGAAGGGTCCCAGAGCTCAGGCTGCAGCCTGAGCCCGCAGGTCTACACGGCAATTAAACAGTCCCTTAGCCTGAGCCCAGTGAGCCCAAGTCAGCTGGCATGGGCAAATGCAATCCTTGGATGTATAAACAGGGAATATTGAGTTGAAATAGGAAAGTTTTATTACCTCTGGACCACTGGAATACTGTGTCAAATTCTGGTGTCACAATTCAAGAAAGATAGTGATAAGTTGGGGAGGGTTCAGAGAAGAGTCACAAGAATGATTAAATGTTTGGAAAATTTACCTTTTAATGATGGCCTCAAGGAGCTCATTCTGCTTAGCTTAACAAAGAAAAGGTTATGGGGGGACTTGGTCGCAATCTATAAGTACCTCCATAGGGAACAGAAATTTGATTACTGAAGACTCTTAATTGGGCAGACAAAGATATAACAAGATCCAGTGGCTGGAACTGAAGCTAGACAAATTCAGACTCAAGGTGCACATTTTCAAGAGTAAGGATAATTAACCACTGGATCAAGGACTGTGGTGGATTCTCCATCACTGGAAACTTTAAAATCAAGATTGGATTATTTCTAGAAGACTTGCAATAGTTCAAACATGATGAATAAATTCAGAGAAGTCATATGGTCTGTGTTGGATACAGGAGATCAGACTAGATGATCACAATGAGCCCTTCTGGCCTTATAATCTGTGAATTCCATCTCAGTATGGAACATTTGATGATTTATATATTTTCAAAATTTGTAATCATATCAGAACGGATGCAGGCCATACATAAGACACTGTAAACCTATTTCCATCTTGCTGTTAGATATCAGTAAACCACAAGCAGGTGTGCTTTTTAATAAGCTAATGGTTTTGTTTAGCCGTGTTCCTTCCATCATTTGAGAATTGCTAATAGTCTACTAATGCAGTCTCTGACCTGACTTATTTCTAAACAGTATGGCTCATTAGTCTCTCATTTCATTATAAATATATATATTGTGATGGTTTATATCCTTTCATTTTGAAAAATAGTCCATAATAGAAGAACAAGAAATGTAGTAGGGCAATGGATATGAAAATGTTGTCTTCTGTGTTGAATACAGTTATTGATTATTTTTTCTAACCCTTTCCCCTCATGGCTTTAAAGTTTGCTGGACTGTTTAGATCACTTCTCTCCTTCCCCATTGCCCAGGAGCCTAGCTGCCCTTTCAGCTGCAGTATGTGGCCGAACAGCTACTTTCATAAGAACCTAACTTAAGAACGGCCATACTGGGGGTCAGACTAAAGGTCCAGCTAGCCCAGTATCTTGTCTTCCGACAGTGGCCAATGCCAGGTGCCACAGTCGCCCGCTCCCAGCTTCTGGCAAACAGAGGCTAGAGATGCAATCCCTGTCCATCCTGGCTAATAGCCATTGATGGACTTATCCTCCATGAATGTGTCTAGTTCTTTTTTGAACCCTGTTATAGTCTTGGCCTTCACAACATCCTCTGGCAACAGTTCCATAGGTTGACTATGTGTTGTGTGGAGAAATACTTCCTTTTGTTTGTTTTGAACTTGCTGCCTATTAATTTCATTTGGTGACCCCTAGTTCTTGTGTAATGAGAAGGAGTAAATAACATTTACCTATTTACTTTCTCCACACCAGTCATGATTTTATAGACCCCTATCATATCCCCCCCTTAGTCGTCTTTTTTCCAACCTGAAAAGTCCCAATCTTATTAATCTCCCCTCGTACGGAAGCTGTTCCATACCTCTGATCATTTCAACTCATTGTCTATGATAAAATCTACATGTGGAATATTGAAAAATTGTTTCATGTTTACAATAGAAAATGCATCAAAAGAGGCCCAGGCCTGTAGCCAGTTAAGTCCAAATAGGGAAGCTCTGGCAAGCGGAAGGAAAGCACAAGGTGGGGGACTCAAAGGGTCTTCCCTAAACATTTTTGAAAGGCCAGGAGCATTTCCTACATGTTAGATTTTAAAATATTTTAACTCTAAAAGTTAATACCAAAACAAAGTAAGTACTCTCTGTGACATTACACTCCATATTCTTTATGAAAATATGCTTCTGATATGGATATGACATAACTGAGATGTACTTTATATAAGATGGCTCATGTAAGACATCATTGGAAAGGTTAAGGTTTACTGAATGTGATTATCCAATTCATATGCATGTATCATTTCTGTATCTAAAGTTAGGAATATGGACTATGTAACAATTACAACTGGGTGTGTATTGGGAAGGCACCCACCAGACGACAGCCCATCAGATTTGAGGGCCATTAGGAAGAAACAACAAGACTGTGATGATACTAATCTCTCTCCCTCCTGGGAGGCATCCTGGGACATAACTGTGACTCTACTAGGTCAGGTGGTCTTGTCACCTGATACTAAACATTATCTTGTAACTTTCCACTAACAGCAGAGGGGGAGGGGTCAAGTTTGGGAAACAAAAGATTCGCACCTTATGTAAATCTTATTTAAGGGTGGGGAGGAAGGCAAGTGGGACTCTCCTCCATTGCCTACCCAAGAAGAAGGACTGCTGAAAGAACCTGAAGGGACAAAGGAACTAACCTGAAGGGAAAGACGGGGTGAGTCCAGACTGAGACAGGGGAATTCTGAACTACAGAAACTCTGCATCCTGCCTAATTCAACATATAGGGTGAAAAATTACATTTTGTAACCTGCTTCTTTAGTGAATCAAGCTTAATTTACGTGTTTTGTTTTATTTGCTTAGTAATCTACTTTGTTCTGTTTGCTATCTCTTTAACCACTTAAAATCTGCCCTTTATAGTTAATAAACTTATTTCTTGTTTATAATATAACCCAGGTTGTGCAATCCATAATTGGAGGGGGAGGGGGATAAGAAACTGTGCATACCTTCCTCCACATTGAGGGAGGAGGTGGGTTTCATAATATACCTTTGGGTCTGCATTCCAAGGGAGAAGAACACCTGAGTGCTGGGGCAAGTCCCTTAAGCTGAGTCTTCCCAGAGCTGATCTGAATGTTTGTGTTGTTCTGCAGTTGGGTGTGGCCCTGCCTGTGTGTGTGCTGGAGGAGGCGTAAGACCCTGGCTCAGAAAGACAGGTAAAAAGGGGGCCAATGCTGGCAGAACAGGTGGGCTCAGTGGTATCTCAGCACCTCAGGTGGCATCATTCTCCTGGCACTGAACTGAAATTCTGTATTAGGATAAGCTATACGTGGGACTCAAGTTTCCTTAAAATATCAATAAATGTCACCAAAACCCAGTAAAACCACAGTGCTTTCCAAACACTTTCATGCATCTCCCATTAGATGCATATGGAAACTATAAAAACATTAAAAATGCCAGAATCAACACAGTAAAACCAATGCCTCCAAACCCTAAACTAAAATGAAAACTGTATATTCCCTTCCCCCTGCATAAGAACTCTGGGATTCCTATTCCCCACCTCCCATTCGCAACCAGATGCGACTATTCTGCCATCTGTCCCTGTGGCTCCACCACTATCCTCATCCCAAAGAATCAAGTTTCCTAGTATCTAGTGATAGTGAAAATCAAACCGTGGATTATGTGTTGTTTGTAGGGCTGTCGATTAATTGCAGTTAATTCACGCGATTAACTCAAAAAATTAATTGCAATTAATCACAGTTTTAATCACACTGTTAAACAATAGAATACCATTTGAAATTTATTAATTTTTGGATGTTATTCTACATTTTCAAATATACTGATTTCACTTACAACACAGAATACAAAGTGTACAGTGCTCACTTTATATTATTATTTTTATTACAAATATTTGTAAAAATGATAAACAAAAATAGTATTTTTCAATTCACCTTATACAAGTACTGTAGTGCAATCTCTTTATTGTGAAAGTGCAACATACAAATGTATATTTTTTGTTATGTAACTGCACTCAAAAACAAAACAATTTAAAACTTTAGAGCCTACAAGTCCACTCAGTCCTACTCCTTGTTCAGCTAAGACAAACAAGTTTGTTTACATTTACAGGCAATAATGCTGCCTGCTTCTTATTTACAATGTCACCTGAAAGTGAGAACAGGCATTCACAGGGCACTTTTGTAGCTGGTATTGCAAGGTATTTATGTACCAGATATGGTAACCATTCATATGCTCCTTCATGCTTTGGCCACAATGCCAGAGGATATGCTTCCATGCTGATGGCACTTGTTAAAAAAATAGTGAGTTAACTAAATATGTGACTGAACTCGTTGGGAGAGAATTGTATGTCTCCTGTTCTATTTTACCCACATTCTGCCATATATTTCTTGTTATAGCTGTCTCTGATGATGACCCAGCAGATGTTGTACATTTTAAGAACACTTTCACTGCAGATTTCACAAAATGCAAAGAAGGTACCAATGTGAGATTTCTAAAGATAGCTACAGCACTCAACCCAAGGTTTAAGAATTTGAAGTGCCATCCAAAATCTGAGAGGGATGAGGTGTGGAGAATGTTTTCAGAAGTCTTAAAAGAGCAACACTCCAATGTGGAAACTACAGAACCCAAACCACCAAAAAAGAAAATCAACCTTCTGCTGGTGGCATCTGATTCAAACGATGAAAATGAACATGCTTCAGTCTGCACTGCTTTGGATCGTTATCAAGCAGAACCCGTCATTAGCATGGATGCACATCTTCTAGAATGGTGGTTGAAGTAAGAAGGGACATATGAATCTTTAACACATCTGGCATGTAAATATCTTGCGACGCCAGCTACAACAGTGCCATGCGAACCCCTGTTCTCACTTTCAGGTGACATTGTAAACAAGAAGCGGGCAGCTTTATCTCCTGCAAATGCAAACAAACTTGTTTGTCTGAAAGACTGGCTGAACAAGAAGTAGGACTGAGTGGACTTGTATGCTCTAAAGTTTTACACTGTTTTATTTTTGAAGGCAGTTATTTGTTTGCACATAATTTTACATTTGTGAGTTCATCTTTCACGATGAAGAGATTGCACTACAGTACTTGTATTAGGTGAATTGAAAAATACTACTTCTTTTGTTTTTATAGTGCAAATATTTGTAATAAAAATAAATATAAAGGTAGCACTGTATACTTTGTACTGTGTTCTATAATTGAAATCAATATATTTGAAAATGTAGAAAACAGCCAAAATATTTAAATAAATGGTATTCTATTATTTAACAGCGCAAGACTCTACACTGATTAAACTGCTAGAAGAGGTCAGCACTGTAGAGCAGTCCCATACATACAGCTGAAAAATAAACAGTCCTTTAATATTTGGGACCTAATCCCCCAAGAGAAGGGCAATATTTTCACCATTCTTCCTGTGTCCTTTTCTTTTTGACATAAAAAATAAGACATATAGGGTATTAGGAAACCATATTCACGGGCATTTTTCTTCCATAAATGACCTGTAAAGGCATAATAAATAGCTCTTAATGGTAAAATAAGATGACTTCTGTAGAAATGGTGTTTTCCAAGTGAACATTTGCTTTTGATATGCTAGAATCCCAGCTTCTACCACAAGATAGCATCCCTAACAGAAGTTTATTAATGATGAGGCTTTACAGCACTTCTTGAGGGATTCTGCATGAAGGGCTGAAACATTTGTAATTTTTTTGCAATGAGCTTTTTATTTTTAAAAATTTAATGAACAGAAAAACACTTAATTTGAACATTTTATTCAGAAATCACAGTTGTTCCATAAAGAAAAGGAGTACTTGTGGCACCTTAGAGACTAACAAATTTATTTGAGCATAAGCTTTCGTGAGCTACAGATAACTTCGTTGGATGCATTCAGTGGAAAATACAGTGGGGAGATTTATATACATAGAAACAATGGGTGTTACCATACACATTGTAATGAGAGTGATCACTTAAGGTGAGCTATTACCAACAGGAGAACGGGGAGGGGGGGAGGGAAACCTTAGTGATAATCAAGGTGGGCCATTTCCAGCAGTTGACAAGAACGTCTGAGGAACAGTGGGGAATGCGGGGGGGAATAAAGAAGGGAAAATAGTTTTACTTTGTGTAATGACCCATCCACTCCCAGTCTTTATTCTAGCCTAAGTTAATTGTATCCAGTTTGCAAATTAATTCCAATTCAGCAGTCTCTCGTTGGAGTCTGTTTTTGAAGTTTTTTTATTAAAGAATTGCAACTTTTAGGTCTGTAATCAAGTGACCAAAGAGATTGAAGTGTTCTCTGACTGGTTTTTGAATGTTATAATTCTTGACGTCTGATTTGTGTCCATCTATTCTTTTACGTAGAGACTTGTTGGTCCATGTTAATTGATATGTGGAATATGTGGCTGTTCCAGCTCAGGAAAACAACATATTAGATCAACAGTGCTGTATGCTGTTGGAGCAGGCTTTTTGTCAGCTGCAGGCTTTGAGTCATTTCTTTTTTAACCTAGGGGAAAAAAACAGTAAGTTCTCTCTCAGATCCTGAGTGCTGAAGTCAAAAGCACAAATCATACTGTCCCTTAGCTTTGGTGTGAGTAATATGTTGGGTTTTTTGGAGGAGGTTGCAGTGGGAAAGGGAGCAGAGACTTGTGATGGCCTATGAGATGAAGATTTGCAGGTAGTACACAATCTTCATTTGCATACTTTAAAGATGTCTGAAAAAGAATACAGCTTTCAGGGGAGTTTATATTTTTCATAATTCATTTATATCTAGGGAGGAAATGAAACTTAAACGTTGACCTGTCTTTCCCCAGCCCTTATTTCTTTTGGCAGCTTTTTTGTAATTTTTTACATGTTAAAAACAAAAAACTCTTATTCATTTCCTAAAATAAAGACACTCAGGCAAAATACATGTACAAGTCTGCAACATATTAAACTAGTGTGGGTGAAGAACTGAGACGAACAGCACTGTGACCGGGATCCTAGTGGGGAGCCAGCTGTGGTCACTCAATTAGGGTGAACTGCAAAGAATGGGACAGCCAAACCCCCAAAAGTTGTTGGATATTCCAATACTTAGATCTACCAAGCCAGCATAAAACAGCTTCTTTATTACCTCACTGGTTACTCAGAAGTCCAAACAACATAGTTCCCTTAAAGTGATCTGGCCTGCATCCTGGTACCCACGTCAAATATGATGAAAATTTCTGTATATCTTATTCCACCATATAAAATAAAAGGTTCTGCGAATCCCAAAAGATTGGACACATTACCTCCCAGGTTAACTAATGTTTCAGATTTTACCCAAATACACGCTACAGCCAATTCTTATTAACTAAACTAAAATTTAAAGGTTTATTTATAAAAAGAAAGAAAGAAAGGTGCGAGTTAAAATTGGTCAAAGGAATCAATTACATACAGTAATGGCAAAATTCTTGGCTCAGGCTTGTAGCAGTGATGGAATAAACTGCTGGCTTAAGTCAAGTCTCTGGAGTACATCCACAGCTTGGATGGGTCATTCAGTCCATTGTTCAGAGCTTCAATGTGTAGCAAAGTTCCTCCAGAAGTAAGAAGCAGGATCGAAAAAAATGGAGATGATGCAGCTGCCTTTTATAGTCTCTTGCCATGCGGCCTGTGCTTCCTGTTTCACACACAAGATGCCCAGCACATGGCTTGGAAGCCTTAGAGTTCTCTCCATAGGTATTTCCCTGCATGCCTTGCTGAGTCATAAGGTATATCTGCCTTCTCTCAATGGGTCAGTTGTATAGCTGATGATCCTTAATGGGCCATCAAGCAGGCTAGGCAGTGCTGATGCCAAACTGTCTGGGAGTGTCACCCAGAAGCACAGCATATCTATAAAGCATAATAAAAAGGTGATAGAAACATATAAACAAGATTATCATATCTGATAAATTATGACATCTTTGCAGATATCTTACATGGCATATTTGGCTGATTACTTCATGGGTGTTACCCCTGGAGCAAATACTTGAAATCCAGGTATAGAGCCAATACTTATAACTTTAAATACAAAAATGATACATGCATACAGATAACGTAATCAAAACCAGCAACTCATGACCTTTTCATAGACATCTTACTTGACAACCTTTGTACAATATTTGCTGCAAATATATAACAGTGGTTGCAACAATGATCTATGGGGTTATATTTTAATCAGATAACATCACAAGTACTGAAGAACAATGTCAAATATCTTGATGGTTTGTTTTAACCTTCTATTTTTTTGAGTGTTGACATTAAAGGCATGATCCTATACCACTGAAGTCAATGGGAGGTTTGTGTCAGATTTATTGGGTGCAAGATGAGGTCAATTATATTAATCTTTTCAATTTCCTTTCTTGGTAGTGCCTAGATGCATTTCAGTTAGGAAAAAAAAGTGTCTTAAACTTTATGCTGAAAATAGAAACTAAAGTAATGGCACTGCCACCATTAGGCCTTTTTAAAGAAAGTTTTATATGCTGCTGAAAAGGATATGTTAGACTGACTATGTTTTTTTCTTTATAGGTCTTTGCTGAAGGAACTCTCATGGCCCCAGAATACCCTTGCTTTGTACAGCCCACCTGTTGAAGCATCATCCCTCTTTTTTTGGTTCCTATCATTTAATTTGGCCGTGAGGACAGAGGAGTAGCTGCATCTGTAGCTGGCACTATGAAAGTTCTTGACGAGCTACTCTGGCATTAAGCAGATGTTCTTTCTCCAAGTATCCTGAGATGCACCCATCTTCTCTCAAACCATAGATAAGGAAGTGAGTATTTATTTTTTCCTATATTTAAAAAAATTGTCATTCAGTAAAACAGTCTCATAATTAACACATTTTTACAGGAAGATTAGATAGATTAAAGAACAGACTATTTATGATTTTGATGGGTTTGTATATTCTTTCTGTATATACTCAATATACGTAATAGAAATATTATATACCTCGTCTCTAACATGCCCCCCCCACCATAAACACAAACTATACGGAGTTGGATGAATAGTTTTTTATATATAAACCATTCCCTGAACATCCCAGTACAGAATAGCACAGCCAAATCAGTTCTTTCATTTGTAATCAAATGCAGGCAGCTTCCTTGTTACTCAAAGAACTGCATAAGGACCTGCTTCCTTGTGGTGTTGGCAATGTCCTGCTCTGTCACCTACAAGACTCTAGTTACCCTCTTGCTATTGAGAGATGCTTATCTATGGAAGGAAATGATGAATGGACATAGGGCTAAGGAGTCATTATAAAACTCTCATTGCCCTAGTTAGTATCTCAGAAGATGATGTAGGTGGCAGCTGAAAAAAAGAGGACTCTCAGTTATATGTATGAAGAACCCACTACTGTTAACACTACTAAACACATATACAAAGTGCTGCTCCAGTACTGGGAATTGCATTGCGACTTTCTGCTTTTTAAAGTTTCATAAACAAATCTGACGAGGTGGGTATTCACCCGCAAAAGCTTATGCTCCAATACATCTGTTAGTCTATAAGGTGCCACAGGACTCTTTGCCTCTAATAAACAAATGTATTTGTTGAGCTTTTTGTTGATCAACATCATCTGTTGGATCACAATCCATTGCTGATAAGAAGGCAACAAACATTCCCATGATAGAAGTAGTCACACAACTACCTAGGTGAACGGGGTCATTACTATAATGAATGCGTGTTTGGTAAATTCTGCACTTGTACAGATTCAGTTGTATAACAGAGTCCAAATAGGTGTCAACAAGTCTTTGTTTAGAAACGTGTTGACCCACTTCTGACAACAAAAATTACTACACGACCCCAGGAGAGGGGACTGAAACCTGAAGCCAAAGGCTGAGCCCCACTACCCCAGGTGTGTGTGTAGGGGTGGGGACCAAAGCAGAAGCCCAAAGGCTTCATACCCAGGCAGGGAGCCTGTAACCTGAGCCTCACCACCCAGGGCTGAAGCCCCTGGGCTTGGGCTTTGGCCCTGGGTGGCGGTGCTCGGGCTTCGGCCCCGGGCAGTGGGGCTTGGGCTTTGCCCTGGCCCTGGGCCCCAGCAAGTCTAACCTCAGCCCTGGTGACCCCATTAAAATGGGATCACAACCCACTGTTTAAGAACTGCTGATAAAACAATGCCTTCAGGAAGTAGTTGTGTTTTTCTCCTCTCTCCTCATCAGATTAATTGCTGTAGCCTCCCATGAAGAAATGTAGCTCATTTTCCCTTAAGAAAGGTAGAATGGTAATATTGTGCCAGGAGAATGCCATTAAATCCAGGACAGAAACAGGCATTTTCTAACAGAAAAATGTAGTGCCAAGATGAAATTCTGTGTGGAGGTGAAGCTGGAAAAAGTTGAGACCAAATTCAGTAATCAGTTAAAGAAGAACTCTGTACACAATTCTCACCATGGCACTGATGCCAGAAAAGAGAGAGTTCTCTCATAATTCTCCAGGACAATGGAACAAGGATCCTATCTTTGTACTATCACAGATCTCATGCATCGAAGATCTGCTATTGTCAAACTTAACAGCAACAAAGCTGTCAGACGAATAATAGAGAATCAGATTTACTCTGACTGGTGCATAGGATGCAGTTCCTCTATCTCCTTTGTACTCATAGCTTCAGCTGCATTCGAAGTTGGGATTTTCTCTGGAAGAAGGCAATGGTATCCCTTTTCAGTCTGTGGTGGTTGGCTCTGAATCTTTCATCAGAAAGAGGTTTGCAGATGGCTTGTATCATTTTCTCCCAGCTCTGGATGAGTTACTGCCAATGGAGCCTGGAACTGAAGTAATAATTGGTGGGTAAAGGGTCATCATGCATTATCCTGATTTCCCGGAGGTTCAAAGTTATGCCAGCCACAAAAGTTCAAACATAAATCAGCCTTGCAGATTTAACACAACCTCCACTGCCCTCTTCTGATTTTTTAACTCTACCTGTTCACCCACAAAGCACATGTGACAATTTAAATTTGTGAAGGCTAGTAACATTGTTAGTGAGTAAGGTGATTTTGGCCCCTGCTGCAGTAGTTCTTGCTAAAGGATCCAAGTGAGACTGGGTTCCCATTGTGCTAGGCATTGTACAAACACATAGCAAAACGCAGTCCCTACTCCAAGGAAATTATAAATTAGCAAACCATGGTGAGTTTGTGCCATGGCAGCTGGACTTGTATTCCCCCAATCTCATGCAGGGGCTACCAAACATCCATTAGATGGGAACAATTTTTTATCCCTGCTAAATCAGGCTGGTTCATGAACTAAACTAAATTATTAGTTTTGAGTTTTTCTACATTGGATAGGCAGCTATACAGTACCTAAATTGCTCATCCAGCATTCGCTACATCCATGTTAAGACCTGGAATGATGCATTTTTCTTTTTCAAAGCACTTCAAAATTCTGCCACCATTATTCACATTGAGTAGTACCTGACTCTGGGTTTGTTCCATTGATTTTATGGATCTCTTTGTAGAGGAATGTATTACTCAATGTGACTAGGGTAGCAGAATCTGGCCCAAACTGATTAACTGCATAGATACACTGGGATTAGTCTTTTTTTTTTTTTTTGGTTGTTCCATTATCGCAGAATATTACAGTACATCAACTCAACACTGACAGACCCTATATTTTACACTCCCTCACAATTAAAGACAATGTCATTCTTCACGTGTGTTTAAAAGGCCTTCCAAACTATGAAATACACCATCCTTAAAATCCCAGCACCAAGACTTTCGAATCCATTAGCAGACACAGCACAATAGTTTGTCTCAGTCCCTTAAATGCACACAGTGCTATTCTTCTGTCTTCCGTACTCAAGCTGATTCTGTTCTTATGAGTCCAGAGAGTAATGAAACTAATGAGATTCCTGCTCTCCCAGCTTTAGAGAGCATGAATCCTATCAATTTCAATCCCTTGCCCGCTTGCAAGAATGAAGGTGCCAGGAAGAGTGAAGGGATATGCTGAGACATGCATGCACACACATCTGTGATGCTGATTGTCTACAAATCCCAATTCCTGAGTGGGGCTGAAATCAACAATTACAGTCATTGTTTTGGATGGCTAAATAGGTTTTTATGTTTTGTCAGAGAACATTCTGAAACAGAAAATGACAATATGATGGAGGTAGAGTGTATATGCCTGGCACCCCGGCCAGTGCCTCTTAGAAGTGTTGATTCAGGTAGATTTAGTACATAGGATTCTATGGGTTATTTTACTCCACTTTGCTAACCAATCATGACAGATGAATTATTCCTGTGTTTTCTGCTCCAGACAAGTAGCTAGATCAATCAAGATGACGACTTTTGTTATCTGGCAACCACCTGTTCCTCCAAAGCCACAGTCTTCCTGTGTTCTATCTCAGTCTAAGGGCTTGTTTACACTGGCACTTTATAGCGCTGCGACTTTCTCACTCAGGGGTGTGAAAAAACACCCCCTTGAGCGCTGCAAGTTTCAGAGCTGTAAAGTGCCAGTGTAGATAATTGTCCCAGCACTGGGAGCTATGCCCCTCGTGGAGGTGATTTTTTTAGAACGCTGGGAGAGCACTTTAACGTTGCCAGTGAAGACGAGGCCCTAATACAGATAGACCCTTTGGCTAGTAGTAGTTTGGCAGGAAATTATGCTTTCGCCAGGGAGTGCAAACACAGGATAAAGTTACTCAAGTATCCCAGTAGGCTCCCATGTTGCAGTCGTTGGTACCTGGATGTCTCTTCTGGCTGTGCAGATTCTGCTAGATGTTAAGAGCAGCCATAATGGGAGTAGTGGTAGGATTTGCCCTCTCCAGAATATTACTGGCAACCTAGCATGGACTAGGTGCAGGTAGGGTTACAAAGCATGAGCCCAATGTTTCAGTAATACTGTCTTCTATGAGGCACTGAGGTAGAGGATCAGATGAAAATATATGTAGCAGGACTACATATAGCAGTAACCCTAGTAATCAGGCCTGCTGATGCGGGTGCGTGGGGGAAAGCAACGGGGGCAATTGCCCAGGGGCCTGGGCAATTTAAAAGGGCCCAGGGGCCCCCAGCTGTGGCAGTGCAGGAGGGCTAAGGCAGACTTCCTGCACGCCCTCGCTCTCGGAAGCAGCCAGCATGTCCCTGTGGCCCTGGGGGGCAGGGGCGGGGGGTCTCCGTGTGCCCCAGCCCCAAGTGCAGACTTCGCAGCTCCCGTTGCTGTCTGCAGGCCTGCTAGTAATCAATGACAAAAGACCCTTTTATCAGTCCAGCACAAGTCAGATTTGGAACATTTCTCTCTGATCCATTTGTCTTAGGTTTTTATGCAGTGTCTATTACCAATCTCTGCTTAAATTGGAAAATTAGATAAGTTCGTGCTGCTAGAGGCCTCAAAATTATCCAGCCTTTAAAAACAAAACAGAACAAAAATACCCATGATACAGTGTGTGGCTAAGGGGCTGTCTACACTGCAATAAAAGACCTGCGACAGTGCGGTAGGCCCTAGCCAGCTGACAAACTTGTCAGGCTCAGGCTGCAGGGCCATAAAATTGAAGTGTAGATGTCTGGGCTTGGGCTGGAGCTAGGATTGCCAATTTTGGCTGGACGTATTCCCGGAGGTTTCAATACATGACATAATATTTAATTAAAGATTAATCTTCAATTCCTGGAGACTCTAGGACAATCCTGGAAGGTTGGCAACCCTAACTGGAGCCCAGGCTTTGAAAGCTGAGGAGGTGGGTGGCTTGATCAAAGCTAGTTTGGTTATGCCTACATGTGCTACAGTTGGGCCTCCTGCTTGCTGTGTAGGCATGCCTACTGTGAACTCAGATGCTGCACTGACTGCAAGAAATGAAGGTTAACTTTTTGGCCTTGATCCTGTTCCCAATGAGTTCAAAGGCCAAATTTCCCTTGATTTCAATAGGAGCAGGAGCAGGGTCTCTCAGTCCCAAGAGTTTTGTGTCTGTATTAGTTGGATGATGTGCTTTGCTTTTGAACCCTTCATAAACCAAAACTATCAGCGGAAAAGCCTAAAAGCACATCTGCTGTTGCTAAGTTGACAATTTTTTGGGCCTGATGGTTATCATTAATATGAACCACAAAGGCAGAAATTGATTTTCTTTCCTTTAACTGCCTATGTCTTTTCCCTAATGAGTTTGCTGTCACCTTAGTTTCACTGTTGTATTCAGTTTTTTCTCCCCTTTTTGAGCAATTGGATTAGACGTGGTTAGAGTGGATGGAGTTTGTAAATACATCATTTTTACTGGGCAGAGAGATGAGGATGGTGGAGAAATCATCCATGCAGCAGTGGTGTTTGGAGTGTCATTGAGACCACCTTGGTAATTTTTGAGTTTGCAAAGCAGATGTCTATTAACGCACGGAAATTCTTCACTGTCATCCATTATCATAAAGTCATTTTAGCATAACTTTTTAATTCTCTACTCCTTTCCTGCAGAAGAATTTAAAATAAGCCTCTGTACAGTAAATTTAACACTATATTACAAAAGTGTGTTATAATATCTAAAAAGCCAACTTTTAACATGTTTTCATCTCTCTGCACTTCTCGGTTCTGGCCAGGACCAAAAATCAAGTGCCAGTTTCAGGGAAGGGCTGGTGTTAGCCCTAGAAAGATTATACTGTGTTCCCAAGGACCTCTGAAGAGAGGGTACAGAGGGAGGGCCTTGCAGAAACACCTCTGGCCACAGGAGGGTGCCTGGTGAATGGGACTGCTACATTTAGCAAAGTTCAAAAACAACAGCTTCACAATGTCCAGATTTATAGGAAAAGATGAAAAAGCAGAAATGAATGATTATCCTACCACCCCAAATCTACCATGAAAAGCAAAGCTTAGTCCAAACAGATCATCAGGAGTGGCAATTATTATATTATTGCATATTCAGGCCAGTGTGTGATTGAGCATCAAGAAATGACCAGAGTTATTAGACAAGTTCAACAAAGCAGTAGGAAACAATATCGAAAGTTCAAATCACAGCAAAGTGTGAAAGGCTTGGAAGATCTGAGAGAGGTCAAGAAATAGCAAGTAAAAGCAAATAAACAAATGGTAAGAGAAAATAAGTGTGCATCAAGTAACATCTTTGGACCAGAGTTTACTGCTTAGGAAGATGACTGTCAAGAGAAAAAATAAGTTTTAACTTTGATGGATTTGATGGGAAAATAAGAAAATAGCAGAAGTATCAAAGCCTGTTTTGATTTGCATCTTCATTAAGAAGTCCTGACCTTCCAAAATACTGAGCGCTCATAACTCCTGTTGACTTTAGTGGGAGTTGAAGTCCCTCACCACTTTTTAGTTGCTCTTCAGCACCTTAAGAGTTCAGGCCCAAAGGGCATGGCCTATGTCCTACGTTAATAATTGAATTTGCAAGGTGACAAGACAAAGCATTAGAAAGATATGAGGAAAAGTTCTTAAATGGTCTCTATCAGTCACAAGCTCTGTATAGGGATGAAGACAAGATATACATTCAGGGGGATGCTTTTAATCTTCCCTTTTGTTTTGTAATATAGAAATGCTTACTAAGCTTATTCCAGAAGAAAAGGATTTCAGTTACATTTGTTACATGTACATAGAGATTTCCCAGTCTGCAGCATCTCCATATAGCAAAACCAACATTGGCCCAATCCTGCACAAGGAAGAAAAGAGAAAAACAAATATGAATGAGAGAGATTTGTGAATTCAACACTGATTTGAAACTGGAAAAGGGAGGGTGTGTGCGGATGAAAGACCGTAACACCCAGCTCACTCGGCTTCAAATAAAATCTTGTCATCTCAGAATCCACCTGTCTCTTGATCTTCATGCTGGCATAATACTAGAAGTGCACAATTATTATTAGATTCACAGCATACACACAAGTTTGATGCAAATATAAATATTCTTCCTGGAAGTTTGCAACGTAACACTGCTCTTTCTTGGAATTCAAAACACCCAAAAGAAAGAAACAAAGCAGGCTGCTTCCCAAGGCAGAGAGCCACAACTCACCACAACCTTGCTTAAAGCTGACTAGCTCCAGAACTGACTGCTCCAAGATGCTTCCCCCCTTCTTAAAGTGCTAGCTTGCAATTCTGTCACAGTCCTCAGTATACCACAATCATTATGTTACTTAGGGAATAAGAAATTGACCACAGTTGATGATTCTTTAGTAGTTTGTTTCAGCTGAATAACCAATTTTCTTTAATTTGTGATTTTAAAAATATTTTTAGAACACCCCTTCTTGGTAGGTAACAATAGCAATGATAATCTCTGTAGATTTACTAGCTAATTTTATGTTGGTTTTGTGAAATGGGTGAGTCAGTTTTACTTATGTAGTGTAAATTTAAACTCTACAACACTTAATAGAAACAGGTAAAGGGAAATGAAGTTGTCCTCCTACCCTCTGTCCCCTTGATGTTTATATTTCCATCCCACCCTGCCTTTCCTTTCCCCACTTTTTCCCTCTCTCTCTGCCCATCTTCCCTCTGCTCCCTCCTGTACCCTCTTTCTCCCATCTTGTCAAATCATTTTCAACTTATCTCCCTCCCCTTTCTGGGCAGGGAAGAACCACCAAAACATGTAATTCTCTTGGCGTGCCTTACATTCAGCATTGTGCTCCCCCAGCTGCCTCCTGACACTGACTGCTCTGCTGGGAGTGCCGCTCACACGTGAAGTGCTGCCTGCCTCTCGACTGTGTACCTGCCCTGGCTGAGTATAGAAAGGAGAACTGATCCCAGGCAAGTTAGCAGTTCTTGACCCCTCTTCAGGGTTTGAGGAACACGAGAGCAAGGCTCTCAATGCTGATGTTAGCAACAAGAGAAGGGGTCTCTCAACTGAGTGCCACTAACTTATTTTTAATTAAAAACAAAACACACATTTGTCAGAGAGCAGGGACCACCTAAGCCATGAAGACCCTCAAGCCGCTCCCCAAACAGTTTCCCCTCTTGTCCATTTGGTGTTTCTGGAGCAGTTCCTTTCAGCAGTAACCCCGGTGGCAGTCCATTGCGGGCACCCACCCAAATACTTCTACTTCCTAGAGGATGTTGCACTCCCCTTATTGCTGCTGCTCTCTTTTATAAGGGTCCACTAATACCGTTCCACCTCTTTTCTCATGTGCAGGGGGTGGGCTGATCAGGCAGCCAGGTCAGCTGCAGGCCTCTAACCCCAGAGGAATGTTATCCCTTACTCCTTCACACCAGCCAGCCGCCATGTTGTGTGAACCTGCTGGATCCAGCAGGAGTAAGGAGGAGTAAGCCCTCTACTGCACTGGCATCCTACTAGGCATCCATTGGCCTGAAACCGATTACTCCATGCTAGCAGTGGTTAGTAAATAGCCTTCCTAGACTTGCTGTTTGGAAGCACTGCAGGATACAACATGGCACACAAATACAGTAAAATTTTGGCTATACTTGCATGGTGTGTGACTTGACTACAGCAAGTCTTAAGAGCGATAGTAAATATAGCTTACCAGCACATTCCTAGAGTGCCCGCTTCTGATACTCAGGTACCAACAGCTTGCTATGTCTTAAGCCTCTATTTATGAGGATTTTGTAGACTTTAAAGGTTACTGTATGTATTGTATAGTGCTCATTCTGAGAAAAGGGCTCTGCCACTTCTTCCTGTGCTTGCCAGTCCATCTCTACTGGTTCCCTGCCCATTTATCCATGCCCTCACCTTCATACCCTAAAATCCCTGGCTGAATGATACCATTGGGGAGGGGACACACTGCCCTTGAGAGCAAAGTTTGAAGTGGGATTATTTAGTGTTCTGTGATGTTGAGTACTGATAGTTATAATACATCTTAGTAAAATCAGTTTATCTTAAAAAGAAAATGGCATCTGATTAATTAGTTTCAAGTTGGAATGCTATTATATTTGCATTGTGCTGCATAGTGTGGTGCCACCTGCTGGACTTGATCTGTAACTGCAAATGCAGGAAGTATTGCAGTACTGATCAAATTAAATTCTTGAAAGATTGAAAACCCCTCGATCTATAACTTCCCAATCTAAGTGGTCAAGAAATTCTTACAAACTATTGTAAGAAAAAGAGAGAAATAAAGAAGTGATGGGAAACTAACAGAGCCAGGAGCAGAAAGCTGGAAAGCAACCATAGTGTTAGGGAAGAAAGGTCAGAGCTCAGTAATGCATTGGAATTGTTTGAAGATATTTTTGCTATGGTATAGAAATGGAATGCAATGGATTTTTTTAAAAGCATTTGGCAAAGCTTCACATCAGAGTATAACACCTACAGTAAAGAGTAATGAAATAAGTGGAAAGTTGGCTCATTAGACTGATAATTGGGTACAAAGCAGGAAAGAAAGGGTAGCCATAAAAATAAGCTTTTTCATCTGGAAAGAAGTTAGGCTGTCATGTTGGAAGGCTGTTTATTATGGACAGAGAAAGACATGACCTCAGTTTGACCTATAAACTTTTGTTCTTGGATGACTTTCCCCTACTGCTTATTATGCTGTACAAAACTATGGATGTTAGATACAAAGTAATAGTGAGATCTGACGCTGGCAAGAGATAGAACCACATTACACGAACTAGATCTGGGCAAGATGTGGGGAAAATCCACTCAGTGAACAAACTCGCTTGCCTAGAGAATACTTAATTAAATCACTGGAGCAAACTGTAGAAATATGTCTGCATGTGGGAAAGAGAGAGAATGGCAGCCAGAAATAAAATGATTCAATAGTTATATTGTGAGCGGCATTCTCTAATGGCTTCCTTCCAACCCATTCTCTAAGCACATCAAGTGCTGTTTTGTGTGTCCTGAACCTGGAACAGTCACTGCCCAACACACAGGGTAGTGATTAATATACGGCATTAGTAAAAAGATAGGCAGAAGCATATTTTGAAGAGAAAGTTGTTGCAAAGGTAGAGAACAGTCTCACAGTACTGGTGTATTAATGATTCCCCACTATAACAGACTCAGAGCATAACCCACTATTCTTACTTTCCTTCCGATGAATCTGAATTCTTTATACGTTTGTCCATTAATGGCATTGCAGAACATATTTGTGGGAAGAGGGAGGGGTGTGCATGTAGTATTAGGCAATGCACGTTATCTGTACCACAGCTCACAGTGTTTTAGCAGTTCAATTCAAGGTGGAGAAAGCAAAATGGGCAACTAGTTTTGTTCAGAAGTATCACCAGTTTTTACAGGCTGGCTACTGGAAGCCTACTACCCTAACTGCTCTGCTTCGAGAAGTGCTCTGGAGTGTAGATATGCTAGCAGGAAATCAAAGCCAACTGTGGTGGGTTTTTTTAAGTACAATGAAAATAAGTAGCATTGCCCAGGTATCCACCAACTCAAAATCAAAAGGGTATCACAAATCAGAAGTTAATTTTTGGGGTGTTTCCTACCCTGTGATTGACATGTAACTGGGATGAGCCTTTCCAGTAATACTGATTGATTTAAATATTAATAAAGAAGAACTCATTGTTAGTTTTGTCTGTACTTTTTGTACATAATCCAACACATTTCCCCAAAATGGGAGAGTTAGTGGACAAAGGGGAAGAATGTTAGGCACAAATACTTGGGCTACTGTGGCAGGGTGGACTAGGTCCGGAGGCCCCCTGCTGGAGGCCTCGTGGTCCTGCATCACGCCGCGCAGAAAAAAAGCAGTGAGAAGTCCTCCATGCAGTCTAGAGTGGCGGCAGAGGAGCGGCGAAAAAGCGGCCAGAAGGGCCAGATAAAAGGCAAGCAGCAGAGCCAAGCCTTTAGTTGCTGTGTGGAGCTTGACAAGGGAGGACTGGGTGCCTGGCTAGCTAGATAAGCAGCAGGCTATGGACAGTTCACTGCAGAGAGCTCACTGGGCAGCACTGAGCCCAGGGAAGACTGCTGAAGACCAGGTGCCTGGCTGGCTGGATAGAGTAGCAGCAGGCCCATGAAAAGGTCAGTGCGGGCAGGCTGAGCCTAGGGGACTGAGCCCAGGACCTGCCCAGACCAAGCAGACATATGGGCAGAGCACACTCAGAGCAGCCACTACCACCATAGTAGCTAGGATACTATTCGTTTTTTCTCCTTTGAGTCGCTACATTCTCAGTTTGGGTTTAGATATCCTGCTTTGCCCTGCAGGGCTCTCTGCTTCCTCTTGGAGACTATGTACAAGGATGCTGTTGGCAGCATGATGCTGACTGATAAACTTCTGTGTCCAAGTTTGTCTCTGCTCAGACTTCCTGTGACAGAAAGGCACATGGATGCTGAACAAGATCCATAGAGTTAGAGTCCAATTTATACTACACACAAAGGGGTAGCTGTAACAGGATCAGCACCTGCCTCTCATGAGCACCCCCTTTTCTCTGGCCGATATACCTGCAATCACAGTTCTTTTCATGGGGGAGATGGGGGGCACCGACCTCTCACGGATGGCCCCCTTTCTCTCAGTTAGGTATGAGCCTGCTTCTCTTTTTTGGTCTCACATCAGGGTGGCACCTGACTCTTGCAAGCACACACACACCCTGGCCGGTCTTTAGCAGCTCAGCACTCCGGCAGAGCCACACCCACTGTCCCCCCTTCTGGCGTATACAGTCCCGAGTTCTTATCACAGCCCTGGTATGGGACCATAGCTCTTAGGTTTCTTCCCCGAGGCACTGCCTTCTTCAACCACCCAGCTGGGGCCCATCTCAGTACTCTCAGCTGGTGTCCTTTTCAGCAACCCGCCCTGGGCTCAGCCTTCAACCAGACCAGTAGGGCTCATCTCAGTGTAAGGGGTAGGAATGATTCTCTGTCAATCTCTCAAGTATTCTGCAAACCTAAAAATGATGAAGACAACTTTGAGGTTATATATTTAGATATAAATGACACAGACTATTGTACATTTCCAATAAGACACTGGAACAGACGTCTCTGGAATTAAGTCAACCCATTCTTTTGAACAGAAAGCAGCTTTTAATCTGTATTTACAAAATTGATAGAGATACTGAACTTCCTTTGTAAATTATAAAGGTGACAAATTACCCACTGGAAATAATTTACATAAGATATCCCTTTTGCCCCCCCCCCCCCCCCCCCGACAAATCTTTTCTCATTTTCCAAGTGCAATATACCATATGGATTCCTGAAGAGTGTGACTCAATTGCACATTTTAAATGAGACTGTATAAATGAAACTGCAGTATCTAAAACCATATTAGTCCTATCACAGGGACACAAATGCGAGCAATAAAATTAAGGCATATTTGGAGACTGCTTTGAAACCACTTTAACTAGTCTATACAGTATTCTCAGTTCTGCCACTCTGAGTTCTTAGTAAATTATTTAACCTCAGGCCCTTCTCCTGTAAAATTGGGATAATGTCCATGACCCACCTTTGGAAAACACTTTGAGATTTGTGGCCGAAAAGAGCAGCAGGTTCAAAACAAACAAAAGGAAGTATTTCTTCACACAAAGCATAGTCAACCTGTGAATGGAACACCTGAGGACTCCAAGCTGTAAGCTCGTGTGGCTTGCCCCTTAAGAATCTGCAGCCTGCTTGTATCATCACTTAGATCAGATAGGGAATAGCAAATCCTCACCTATGTAGTATATTAAGCTTAGTTTGTGTTTGTTGTTTATTTGCGAGGTAATCTACTTTGATCTGTTTGCTATCCCTTATAATCACTTACAATCTATCTTTTGTAGTTAATAGACTTGTATTTGCTTTGTCTAAAATCAGTGTGTGGGAGTCATAACTTGGGGCAGAAAGCTGTTGTGTATTCCCCTCCACATTGAGGGAGGGGGTGAATTTCATGAGCTTATGCTGTACAGTTCCTTGTGCAGTACAAGACAGTATAATTTTGGGTTTACACTCCAGGAAGGGGTGTGTGCGTGAGTAGCTGGGAAGTTCCTTAGCTGGAGCCTTCCCATGCAGAGCTGATCAATGTCTGCATGTAACTGCAGCTGAGTGTGTCCCTACCTGTATCTGTGCTGGTGAAAGTTTAGGTTGGTCACAACAGTACAGTACAGTGTAAAGAGAGCCCAGGCTTGTGTTTCGGGGGTCTCATTGATACCCCAGTTCTAGGTGGAACCCTCTTTGACACATCACAATCCCCTCTCTGAACCATTCTTACACTAACAACTTAATGTTCTAAAAGTCAGCTACCCAAACCAATGACTATATACATTTTAACATAAATAAAATGATTCCTTTAAAATTTATTTAATATCTTATTCATTCTCGCCTTCTCTCACACACATAGCATGCACAATGAAGTAGAAACACAGCAAGGGACACAGTTCCTGGGGAGCCTTGTCAACTATTTGGCTAAAGCTCATAAAACTACATACTATTACATACAAAAACTATGGTAAAATAATGTTATGGTTTCAGCACTCAAGTGTTAGGAATTGCCAGATTTACAATTACCTGTGCAACCTTAATTTGTTCCCCTTGTGTATATGCTTTATGATAGTCTTTAATTACATAATCATGCACAATTCCCCCCCGCCCGCCCTGGACCTAAAAAAATTGAGCTTGAGGCAGACATCCAACATGTAGAATTTCAGTCTGAATGGTTAAAATTTGGCAATGTTCTAAGCAACTGAAACAGGGTTTTATGATAAGTGAGAGGCAACCTTAGCTACAGGCATCACTGCCATCTCTGCTTACAATTTTATTTTTTCACATTTTTCTTTTTCACAGCTGTCTTTCTTTCATCTACCTTTCTTCTTATATTTCCCTGCTTCACTCTGCCTCCTTTGGATGGAATCTTCTGCTTCTAGTTTCCTCTAGTATGTTTGAAATGTGTCATATTTCAGATTGCTAGGACACACTTCAGATTGGTCTGCTGGCACTGTATGCAGCACCCATTTAAAATGAAGTTACCGTACTTGTGCTAATGGCCTGAATAGTGAAATCAAAAATTGTTCACTTTAGCTTATTTTTCATTAGAGGAGGAATTCTGTGATTGGCAATCAGCATTTTCCCAGTAAAGTGCACAGTTCAGGTAGAAAACCACCTTTGGTCAGGGAACTTTAATGTTACTACTATTCTACTAGTATAGCAAGATTACTGCTCAGTGAAAACTCTGGTAATCATGGGACGTGATCAAATGACACAAGAACAGCCATATTGAGTCAGACCAAAGGCCTGTCTAATCCAGTATCCTGTCTTCCAACAGTGGCCAATGCCAAGTGCCCCAGAGGCAATGAACAGGTAATCCTCAAGTGATCCATCCCCTGTCATCCATTCCGAGCTTCTGGCAAACAGAGGCTAGGGACACCACATGTCCATCCTGGCTATTAGCCATTGATGGACCTGTCCTCCATGAACGTATCTAGTTCTCTTTTGAGCTCTGCTATAGTCGTGACCTTCACAACATCCTCTGGCAAGGAGTTCCACAGGTTGACTGTGCTTTGTGTGAAGAAATGCTTCCTTTTGTTTGTTTTGAACTTGCTGCCTATTAATTTCATTTAGTGACCCCTAGTTCTTGTGTTATGAGAAGGAGTAAATAACACTGCCTTATTTACTTTCTCCACACCAGTCATGATTTTATAGACCTCTATCATATCATAACCCCTTCCACCCCCCCTTCAAGACAATTGAAACTAATGGAGAGATTCCTGTTGACTTCATTGGGCTTTGGATCAGGCCCATGGAGAGCACATGTGTCTACAGGTTTCAATGGTGTAGATTTTTGCAGTCCCAAAAGTGATACTTAATGAGGGCCAAATCCTGTTACACTTACTCACCTGAGTATTCCCACTGAGTTCATGGTGAGCAGGATTTTGATTTTGAATCATAGGGAAAAGGGCTGGAAAAGACTTCATAGGACATCAAACAAGTTGTTGCCTAAAATATTTCCCTCAATTTCCTAGTAAGACTTTAATGAACTCAAGAGAGAGTCATTCTAAAGTTAGTATTCACTCTGAACATACCCATATTCATGCAAATACATGGGGGCAGATTCTTTCCTGAGATCTGCCTGATGGCGACTATTGCATTAGAAATATGCCCAAATTCTAAAGGTCTAATCTGAACTTTGATTTGAAATCAAATTTCCCTAAAGTAGTGGTGGTGGTGGTGGTGGAACAGATCCAATACTCTAGCACTCCAGTGATGAGAATAGTATAAGAACCTAAGTAGGACAGAATGGAATCATGTTCCAATTGTGGCTTATTTTGCATTCTTTTCTGATGTGAAAACAGTAGCCAAACAGATTATTTCTGGATAAATACTTGGCAATAGTGCCACAGCATGTTGATGTAACTGGAATGCCCCTGATCCAGTTGTCAGATCTCAGCTGTGTTAACTGGAGCTTGAGGGGAATAGTTATTTGCCCTGGACACTGGTACAAAGCAACATAATTGCTGAACTGAGAGGGCCTAAACAGCTGGTCAATCCTTTCCTAAATGAGATAGTGGAATGGAGATTTAGCTTGTGTGAGACTGGGACATGTGGAAATAAGGACAATCTGCTAGGAATGAGAATGGTCTAACACCACACTCAGTCTGCTTTTTCCTTTTCACAACAGCTAATTAGTCATTGCATAGGGAATAGACTCATGGTAAAAAAACAAAGCACAATACGAGATGTAACCTAGCAATTATTCATGTCTGCCTCTGGGACAACAGATATTCTCTTCAGTGAGGAACACAGGAGATGACTTTCCATTAAGTGGAAAGTCTTGTTTAATTCAAAATGTATGAATAGATAATAGAAATCTACCTAGATAAGTTATGCAATATCCATTTTCAAAATGAAAAATTAAAGGAAGCCACTGATGTATGAAACACTGAAAGACTTTTGAAGCTACCTCGGAAAGATATTTCAACTTGTTCTTTATCTTTAAAGAGATCTACTGTGTACTGCCAAAAATAACAACTTCTTATCTAAGTAGCTAAGAGCACACCACGGTTTACAAGTCTGTTGTGGGGGGTGGGAATACTTTGCATATCTGCTCTTTTTAATGTTTAGTTGCTTTAAAGTGATTTCTTCACAGCTTATGTTGGGCCACCATCTGAAAGCACTTATAAATGTACTGTATTTTTCCAGTGCTTGGGTGGGTGCCTCAGATGGTCATACTTCTTGCACCAGTTTAGACATGCTTGGAGAGAGGTTGTTTTTTGTTTTGGGGTTTTCTCTGAAGGCCCATGAAAAACAAAGGGTTTTACATGCAGTGACAAAGAGTCAATACACAGTTTAGTAGGTATTTCATTGTCTGAAAATGTGCATCATATGGTGCATACACCAGCCATCAGACACATTTATTAGGTTTCCTGGAAGATCCAGCATTATAAAAAACTGGTTAAAACATAATGAAAACGATCAAACTACCCTGCAGTGAGAGATTCCGTCATTTTAAGAAAAACATGACAATAACAGAATGAGTAAAATGGACATTCAGTAGAATTTCTCACTAGTTGAAATCCTAGTTTTCGTGAAGGTTTGTGTGGTTTATCATATACTGAACTCAGGGAATAACACATGTTATCATCTTTCATCCTCACAATGGGATCAGTAGTCTGTGATTCTTGCCAAGTTGATCAATTTACCATTGTTTAATATACTCGCCTTCCATTCGATTCTAAAGCGTAGTATATTTAGACGAGCAACGAACACATTCCTACTGACATCCTGTTGGGTTCAGTAGCTCCTTTCAGCCTGCCGTGACTTCAGGTGGAAACATGATCATTCTTTTATTAAGAGATCAGCTGTTTCTGTGGCACATCCTTTTTATTCTGTCTTTTCCAGACAGTAAGAGGTACCCAATAGCCATCTGCTGGACCCCTGCAGTTCTTCTGCTGAGGGTATAATGGTTCCTGGGGGAAGTGTCTGGGATGATAAACCTATTGCAAATATTTCAAAAAAGGCAGCTGAGCATTGTCATGACCCTTATTCCCTGGTGATCATTTTGCTCACTCTGCCCTCAATGTACTCTCCGATTCCTCAGCAATACTTCATAGGAGCAGAACCTGCCTTCTCACAAGATATTGCTTGTGTGACTTTTTACCTGATGTCTTCAAAAAGATCAGTATCCTCTGAAAGGAGTACTATCAATTTAATAATATAATGGCCTATCTGAAAATGTTTGTCTTGCTCTATTTTTGGCAACACCTATGATTGATGTCGCTGACAGAAGTGAGCAAAAACTATATTTCTTTATTTTTTTCAGTTTGTTTACTTTTTGGCCCCCATCCAGCAAAGCACTAACACACATGCATAATTTTAAGCAGATCATGGTCAAGCAGAGAGACTTCAGTTATAGTCATCTTTGGGTCTCCCCAGAAGGCATAATGGCTTAGTCTTAGATTTTGTGTTCACTCTCTCAGTGAGGTGGCTCTCTTTAGAAATATTGGGAATGTGCCAGTTCCACTTTCATGCTTGCATGTTGTTGGACTAACCCATTCAAATACCCAAAGCTTCTTAGCAGTAACTAACCCCATAATGCGCAATTAGTGCTGTGAACTACATTGTTATTCAGCTGTCGGTGTCAATACTGGGGTCTCACTATCATTTGTCTAAGAAGGCCCCCTGCACTTCATATTGACCCTGCTTTGGAATACTTTGGAAGAATCTATTGGGAAGCCTTCCAAGTTTAAGCATCTTCTCTGCATTTATGGATTTAATGGCCTCACAGATTTTATCTGCTTCAATTTCCTCTTTCAGCTCATTTATCTTAGTTACATTCAGTTAATTGAGACTAATGTTTTGTTGAAAAACCTCTGTCCCCAAGCTGAGCTTTTGAAGTGTATAGATTCTAGTAAAAAATTGCAAATGAGCTATTAATATCACCACTATTAAGATGCTCTCTCTTCACCCACCATTTCCACATTGGCCTGCTGGGGATTCCTTTTTCTGTACTGCTGCTCTAACAACTTCCAGCCTTATTCCCCCACCTTACCACTGCTTGGTCTCTGGGCACTCTGAGACATTCTAATCTGCTTGTGACATCAACAATAGCTTAGCCTGTTTTCTGAGGCTGGGAGTGTAACCTATCAGACTCCATCCCGGCAAAGAGGCAGATTGATCTTTAGCTCTGATTTCTTTATGCAATTTTATAACTAAATATATTTCTTTGGGGCCAGTATGACTAATTACTGAACCTTGGGAATGGGCTCCACCAAATAATACGATATAAAGAAGGGAGAAAGAGACAGAATTAGGTACTGAATTTAGGTTAGTCTGAAAAGGCCTCAATTTAGTCTGAAAAGGCCTCAATTTGAGTCATGACGAAACCAATGAAATCTCAGTTTTGATCCTTTAAGCATTTGTACCATCATCCATCATTGTAGCATCTGAATACCTTGCATATAAAATAGACTGGAGTCTCTGGCTTTTCTCCCTCTTTGGGTAATGGGAAGCTCTACTTGGGATGGGGTTTCTTTTGTGTATGAACGGTTGATGGTCTGGTTCTGGTGGAAAAGGTTTGTCAGAGAGAAGGTGTTTCCAGCAATTCCTAAAGGTGTTCAGATTCTGGATTTGCCTAATTTTTGGAACTTTGTTCTACAGTCAGACCCCATTTGTCCTCAGCTCTTACACACTTGATTCTGGGCTTTGTAATATGCATTTTCCAAAGAGCGCAATAGTCTTGATGGTTCAGAGACCACTAGAGAGACTGAATGGCAAGGAAACTGAATTTAGGTGTTATGGAAGGAAGAAAATGGCCATAAAGTGATATTTGGTCATGAGCTTTCTGTACTTGTATAACCCACTAGGGTAGGGATGTTCTGATTTGTACAGTGCCTAGCACAAAGGGGTCCTTGTCCACGAGTGTGATTTCTAGGTGCTACAGTAATACAAATAAATATAATAATTATACTAGGAAATCTAGCACTTTCCTTGACTAAATTGGTTGTCCAAACTGTCACAGTACAGGATAAAATCCAAAAAAGAGCACTGAATTGAAAACTCGAAACACAAGTTTTCGTCTTCTTAAAATAAAGTATCAAATGTGATAGATATAGGAAAGGATGAAGGAAGCATTCCCCTTGTTAAACAATTACCATTCAAACCATTGGTGGAAAGAGGAGAACAGTATCAGGAATTAGACAAATGTCTCAAAGTACAAGGTCTAGATCCAAGTGCTGAATGCCAAAGTAAATGGGACAACAAAGAGTTCAGTGAGTCAGAAGGCACTGACCTGGGTAGCAGTGAGATTTCAGATAACACCGAAAGTTGATGCAGCGGGGAGAGGTTGTATCTTTCCCACAAAGTGGAGATAGTAACACAACATCTATGGATGTAAGTTTTATTTACGCAGATTGCAGTGTGCTTCACACTGCAAGCTACTACTTACTGTAATGTATTCCCTGAAGCAATGGGATGTCAGCTTCACTCTGGGTCACCTGGGAAAAAATCTTATGCTCTTCTCCTAATGTCATTCATGATTAATACTATTCACACTTCAGGATAAGATTAACCATATTCTTTTCTTGAAGCTCTAAGAGTGAACCTTATTCTATGGAGAGGCCACATGCTCCCTCTAGTGGATGGTACCCTGTCATAGCAGAGATAATACAAAGGGTTAAAAAAGGAGTTGTTTGCACAATGCAGACTTCAATCCTCTTCTGTCAAAGTTATGCATGTGTTAGCAGTTTGAAGGTGACAGTTTTTCACTCCTGTGTGCTTGTTTCCTCAGGTTAGGTGCATTAGCTGACACATGAAGAGGGGAGTTCTAGTACCTTATCCTGGCATCTCATCAGAGCTATTCTCCTTATGATATTGCCAGTCCCACAACCTACTTAACACTTACAGCAGACATTGCCAAACTGAGCAAAATACCTCTCTCCTAGTTGAGTCCACTCCAAGGTGAGTGGGATACAGAGATTCTAGCCTTCCCAAAAGCAAACACACAGAAAAGGGAAGTGGGCTTCCAATTAGGGCTCTGATCTAATGAAGCAATTAAGGATTTACTCAACACTCATCACATGAGTAATTCCATAGAGTAAACATGTGAGTTGTCACATTGTAAAGTTAAGCATATGTTTAAGGCCCTTTGCATCAGGGCCGAGATGAAAATCGTTAATTAGATACATATAACCGTATATTAACCTGAGGCTGTAGTAGGGAGGCATGGCCTCCTTGGGAGATTGACAGCGAGGGAGGGCCAGATGCCTCCTGGTGGGCAGAACCAGGAAAGGCACACCCACCAGGCTGAAAGCAGAGTGGCGGGACATGAACAGGAAGTATAAAAGTCAGGCCTTGTAGCTCAGCTGGGGGGGAAGTCATTGAGTGAGGTAGATGCTGCTACCTTGCTGCGTGAGCCTGAGCATGCTGAGGACTTCTGCCGCCCTGAGAACTCATCCAAACTGCCTGAGCTACCAGATATGCCTGGTGCTCAGGAGCGGCTGGGATTACTGCTTGCAATGTACCCAAGGGAGATGGAGGACAACCCAGAGATCCAGATACACCCTGAGGGAAGGGTAGGAAGTGGCCCAGGGACAGCTGACTATGGTCTGGCTGGGTTGCTGCCTGAGTCTGGTTCAGTGTGTTGCAGCTGGATCCCTGCTGACCCAGTGGCAGACCACTCTGCCACTGTTAGGGCCCTGGGCTGGGGTGTAGTGGAGTTGGATGGGCCTGTGTCTCCCTACCCCCTCACCCCTGAGGTGGCACCCACCCCACCTTCAGCCAGGAGGCCTGTGGGAGTGTATTGTCTGCTGAGCTGGGACTCTGGACTGTGTTGGGTGCTTGTCTCTGCCTGAGCCTCCCTAGACTGTGTTGGGTGCTCGTCCCTGCCTGAGGGCTGGAGCCCTAGACTGCTGGAGCCCTGCTCTGCTTGAGCGTTGGGGTCCCTAGATTATTCACAGCTCTGCCCTGTCTGAGGCTTGCGCCCCTGGACCACTCACTGCTCAACCCCACCAGAGGGATTGAGCCTTGAGGCTCAAACTTCCCCTTTGTCTAAAACTGTTATTCCAGGGGTGTGACAGCCAAGAGGCATGGCCTCCGCTTGGAGACTGACAGCAAGGGAGGGCCACAGATGCCTACACGTTTACAGAGGCATTACCAAGTCAGATTTCTAGCCAAAAATGTCTCTTCTAGAGGCAAGTGAACAAGTATTGTGCCAGTACCCCACTCCCTAAATTATAATCTAGTTCAAATAACTCATTAACACTAGTTGTACAGATGTTCAAAAACATTCTATTGCATGTTTTCAAGTAACAGGAGTGCAAAAATATGCCTTTTTTGCATTCTGATAACTATAATATAAAACCTGTATAGGGTGGTAAAAGTTAAGCAATATATTAAAATAAATGTAAGAGGCCTTCATGAAGACATAGCTTTTCTCTATCCCCTTGGTTGCCTAGGCTTGGATTAGAGCCATGGAATTGCACCCTGGAAGATAGTGTCTGAAGAAACCTATCAGAAGGGTGTAGCCAAAATAAGAAATCCAAAGAAAATGATCATTCTGTCCTCCATCTCAGTTCTTCATTCTGAAGGCTTGAAAGTGTTTGGGTCATCATGGACTTGGTGAGTTTTTGGTTCAGGTGGTTGAATGAAACAGGTGTTGAATGAATTGCATGTGAGGCAATTCTAATCCAGCTAGGAAAGTTGTTCCCAAAGGGTTTGTTTTGTCTTCATACTTCCTAAGCAGTCATAATAGGGGTTGTGCAAACCTATGAAATGGCACATAAAAGAACAAAATCAATACTTTTAAAAGTGACCGGTGATTTTGGATGCTTCTGTTTTTCAGTTCCCCACTTGAGATGCTTTAAAGGGGCCTGATTTTAAGCAAGTATTGAGCATCCACCCTCCGAGAAGCTAATTAAAAGCTGTTAGCATTTCAGAGATTCTGAGCACCCATTGCTCTAGTATTAGGGTATGTCTAAACTGGCAGAGTTACAGACTGGCAGTTAGTGCCGCTCAGAGAACGCTGAAGGGAAACCGCTGTTGTGTGTTCACACTGTCAGCTGCCTGCGCAATAGCGTGTTCACATTTGTGGCACTTGCAGCGGTATTTGGAGCGGTGCACTCTGGGCAGCTATCCCACAGAGCACCTCTTTCTCTTCTGCTGCCAAGAGTTGTGGGAAGGCGGAGGGGGTCACAGGGCATCGTGCGTCCTGTCCCAATGCCCCGTGATGCATTGCTTCGCATCCTAACAATCCCAGTGCTTCCGTCCGCATTTGGCACCATCTTTCAATGATTTATGAACTGTGCGCTCTTCCTCTTCGGGATCCATTCCTGCAGACCGACCTTTTGACCAGTATGCTGCTCGCTCTGACTAAGACGTCACGAGTGGCAGTGGAGATATTCCTTAAACTACAAAGGTGACATTGATATCACCACGCATTGTAACTACAACATGAGATTGCTTGTGCATTCATGGAGGTGCTGACCACAGTGGAGCACCACTTTTGGGCTTGGGAAACAAACCCTGAGTGGTGGGATCACATCGTCCTGCACATCTGGGATGAGAGCAGTGGCTTCAGAAGTTTTCGATGAGGAAAGCCACATTCATGGGACTGTGTGATGAGCTCGCCCCAGCCCTGCGGCGCAAGGACACGAGAATGAGAGCTGCCCTACTGTTGGAAAAGCGCATGGCGATTGCACTGTGGAAGCGGGCTACCTCAGAGTGCTACAGTTTGGTCATGAACCAGTTCGGAGTGGGAAAATCAACCATTGGACTTGTGTTGATGGAAGTGTGCAGGGCCATTAATCGCATCCTGCTCCGAAAGACTGTGACTCCGGACAATATGCGTGACATTGTGGATGGCTTTGCACAAATGGGCTTCCCTAACTGCGGAGGGGCGATAGATGGCAGACATATTCCAATTCTGGCACCGGACCACCTCTCATCAGGGTTTTTTTACAGCGCTGCAACTGTGCAGATTCTGCGCACTAAGTGGCTTGGGAGTGTGTACACCTCAGGAGTTACAGCGCAGAAAGCTGCTTTACTGCGCAGAAACTTGCCAGTGTAGACAAGGCCTTAGGTATCCAAGTTTGAAACAGCTGGCTGTAATCTCCATCCTGGTTTAAGTGTCTAGCACTGCATACGCCTCGCTCATCTATGCCGTTTTCACATCCTAACCTTTACTGCTCCATGGGTATTTTTGATACCTGAAGGAAAATGGCCCCATTTTAAGAGTCTCAAGAATGATATAGCATTTCTTGAATACTTTGGCTTTTATTTAAACTCAGAATAGAGCCACTGCAGCTTTTGGCCTGAAAAAATACAATAAGCACTACAGCATTGAAATGTTTTGCTTCTCTTTTTATTACTTTGGGCTTTCAGCATTGTTTGAAGAGGAGCTATTTATGGGCTTTCCAGCAACACGCTGGATATTCAAACAATGTCCTTGAGTGAATTTAGGGAGCTTTACAGCACATGAACAAAATAAATGTTAACCCTTCAGTGCTACTCAGGATCTGCAGTACAAGTCACTCAATGTATAACTCAGAAGCACTCTTGTTTTTCTGATGGCTGCTGTGTGGTGTACATGTCTGTTCATCACAGTGGGATCGCTTTCCAGAGCACAGTGGCAGTGGTCATGCTGTGAGTATGGAGTCATTTTGCTTTCTTTACACCAGCGTGACAAGAATACCTGGCTCTCACATAAACTTCACATTGATGACATTATCTGAGGGGTGAGGGTGGGGTTGAAATATCAGTGTACGTTGACAACCTGGTATTTAATTTTGACAGTTCAAGAGTGAAAAGTCCTTGTCTTACACAGGAGAAACTGAACATTAGGAACCATTCACTATAGAGAGGGTGATCAAAACTGGAGTGTTACTGCTGGGTTTCTCTACACTGGGAAAAAAAGTGGGATTTTAATTTGTCAGCTAACACATTTTAACTCACACCACTTAGCACCTACTGTGGGCACAGACAATTATGATTGAAAACATATGAGCTGATTATGTTAATGTGAGTGAGGGTTAGGGGAAAAAAAGGTTTGTTTCAGCTATTCTACAGGCAGAAGCGTAGATGTATACCTTATACTGACCTTCCTCTTGTTCCCACCTCCGTTCCTGTTGACTTATATACCCAACCTCTCAGGGAATCAGCTCTCTGCCAATGAGAATCTGAACTGGAATGGTGATGAGCACCTGCTGACCTTCCCATCTGTTTAGGGAAGAGTTTTAACTCCTTCTCTTTCAGAACCTGCATAGAGTCCCTTTGTCCTACTAGCTATCAAGTTTTTAAACACCACTTAGTACTTGTAAAACACAATCTCTTAAATCTGACACTGCCCGTGTAATCAACACATTACCCTGATCAAAAACAGAAAAATGAGTATTTGATCACAATGCACCACCCTAAATTCTGACTCAGGCTGTTGGTATTTATTTACTGTTATCTTGAGTTTTGTATCTAAATATTTTCTTAGATTTGGTGTTAAATGGGAAATAGTTTCTCTATAGCAGTGTCCCTCAAAGCCAGGTCTTAGGTATCTTGAAGCTGCACCCCAATGGCAGTGCAGTGCAGTTTTCCTCCCTTAAACTTCTCTTCTCTCATTGCTGACTGCTCATGCCCAACAAGGAGGAGCACTAGATAATGGCAGGACAATATTTCTCCCACTCCCAGGGCCATGCCATGAGATCATTGTGCCACTGAGGGGGGAAACGAGATTACATTCAGAACACTGCTTCCGGCATAGATCAGCCAGTGCAGGCTGCCAGGGCACCAGCAGAAAGTCCCCTTGCACCTGGACTAGAGAGTGAAGAACTGAGATCAGTCTTTGAACTCAGGGTTTTTTGTTTTTGTTTTGTTTTGTTTTTTAAACACTACAGAGCCTATACTGGCATAGCTCCCTAGTATAGATGCAATTTGCACTGACAGATGGAGTTTTTCTGCCATTGTGGGCACACCACTTTCCTGAACAACATTGGCTGTGGTGACGAAGCACTCTTCTGTTGGCATAGCTCTGTCTACACTGGGGGTTTTGTTGGCATAGTTCTGTGGGTTAGGCACATGGGTTTTTTCACATTTTTGACCAACATAGCAGTGAGAGGCACAGGGATTATTTGTTCTTGAGGAAACCAGTAAGAAAGGTGGGGCATGTGTCATTTCTTTGCTTGATAATTTTATACCCTTACTGAGTGAACAACTCTTCTGAAATTAAATGAACCTTAAAATTATTAAGTGTGAAGTCTCTGATTAAATGTCAGGCCTGCTTACATCTTGCAGTTTCTAAAAGTAGTCAGTGCTCAGATTACTCCGTTCAAGGGGGAGAAATCTCATTAGCATAAAACCCCAGTGTATTTACTATTGAGAAAATTCCTAACAACATTCCAGCTTCTTCTGCCTTAACTAAATGGAATTTATCCCCTGACAAAATCACTAGTAAAACCCAGTTGTCGTCTGTCAGAATTCAGGCAACAGTACTATTAAGGGTTCCTTCCCCACTCTGAACTTTGGGGTACAGATGTGGGGACCCACATGAAAGCCCCCCCCCAGCTTATTTTTACCAGTTTAGGTTAAAACTTTCCCAAGACACACAATTTCCCGGATCTGGGATTCAGTATGCTGTCACCACCAAGCGATTTAACAAAGACTCAGGGAAGAGACCGCTTGGAGACGTCTTTCCCCAAAATATCCCTCCAAGCCTTACACCCCCTTTCCTGGGGAGGCTTGAGAATAAACAAGATGAGCCCAGACCAGCCTTAGGTTTTTAGGGCACTAAAAACCTCAATTAGATTCTTAAAAAACAGAACTTTATTAGAAGAACAAAAAAGATAAAAGAAACACTCTGTAAGATTAGAATGGAAGATAATCTCACAGGCACAGGCAGTCAGATTCAAAACATAGAGAATCCCTCTAGGCAAAACCTTAAGTTACAAAAAAGACACAAAAACAGGGATACACATTCCCTCCAGCACAGCGAATTTCACAAGCCAAAAACAAAAGAAAATCTAACACATTTTCTAGCTAGATTACTTACTAACTCTATAGGAGTTGAATTGCTTGCTTTCTTGATCTGTCCCCGGCAGAGGCATCACACAGACAAAGTCTTTTCCCGCCCCCGCCCCCTCCCCCCAGATTTGAAAGTATCTTGTCCCCTTATTGGTCATTTTGGTTAGGTGCCAGCCAGGTTACTTGAGCTTCTTAACCCTTTACAGGTAAGAGGATTGTATAATACTGTATCAGAGCTTCTTAACCCCTTCCCTTTATATTTATAACAAGTACAAATAAGGGCTCCCTACTTTTCTCCCAGGGTTACATCAGTTGCTCTTCCTTCCATCCACTGATCACTGTCTGGACACACTCAATCTTCATAGCTGTCAAATGGTGTTCTGGCTGCTACCTTATTAAGGATTTGATCAAGTCAAGATGGGAGAGAATGCAGTCTTGAAACCTTGAATGCCCTTCCCCATCCCAAACCAGTTTGTTTAATTTTTTGGAAATTAAGTTGTCTGAAATTGTGATTTGGAAGCTCCACCCACTTTCTCAGAAAGATAGTACTGTATCATCAGCTTTCCTGGCACCACTAATACATGGGTGAAAGCCTGATTGCATCTCCTAAAAACCTTATGTTCAAAATGTGACTCTGAGTGTATTCTGTTCTGCAGAGTTGCACAACAGCAGAACAATCCTCCTTCTCTCTCCCAGTCCTGTGCCTCCATATACTTGCAAACAGGCCAAAGATGGTTATTAACTTAAAAATCTGATTTATTGTTAGCTAACTTAGGGCTTGTCAACACAGGACTTTTTTGCCAGTTATATTGGTATAATATCACTAGTATAGTTATACTGTACAACACTGTATAGAAATGCCTATTCTGGAATAATAGTGGCTATTTTTGAGTTTAGCTTGAACTACTTCTGTAGTACGGTGGTCATCAAAGGGTTAACTGGGTGACTCAGAGCATTATGGGTTGGAATCATGCTCCACACTTCCCTTATTTCCTGTTTAATTTATTTCCCCCCTTCTGTCTCTATATAGCATCACTTCCCAGCCTTCAGTACCGTAAGTAAAGTGTGATTCTTGTCCACTGAGTAGTCCTTTACAAAAACTTCCAAAGCGTCATAAACTAAACTGAAAACTTCTCCATGTAGATTAGCTTTTAGCAGGATGAATTGATTTAAATCAAAACAATTTAAATCACTAAGCAAAAAACCTTGATTTAAATAACTGATTTAATCTGGTTTTGTATTTGTGTATTTTAGTTATTTTCTTAAAGGTTGATTCTCATTCGGTGTTAATCATTAAAATGTTGATTTGAAATTAAATATAGCTGTTACACTTAATTTGGTGCTGCTTTTTGGTAAACAGGAAAATATATTATCTCTATAAACATTTAAGCTATGTAGTTGCTTAATTTACACTGTTAGAAAATGGTGAGTGTTGCATTTATTTTTACTAGGTTTTATTTATTTTTTTTTTAACTTGTGACTTGTCAAATTACAATGAAGGACCTAGGGGTGACAGTGGACGAGAAGCTGGATATGAGTCAACAGTGTGCCCTTGTTGCCAAGAAGGCCAATGGCATTTTGGGGTGTATAAGTAGGGGCATTGCCAGCAGGTTGAGGGACGTGATCGTTCCCCTCTATTCGACATTGGTGAGGCCTCATCTGGAGTACTGTGTCCAGTTTTGGGCCCCACACTACAAGAAGGATGTGGAGAAATTGGAGAGAGTCCAGCGAAGGGCAACAAAAATTATTAGGGGTCTGGAACACATGAGTTATGAGGAGAGGCTGAGGGAACTGGGATTGTTTAGTCTACGGAAGAGAAGAATGAGGGGGGATTTGATAGCTGCTTTTAACTACCTGAAAGGTGGATCCAAAGAGGATGGATCTAGACTATTCTCAGTGATAGCAGATGACAGGACAAGGAGTAATGGTCTCAAGTTGCAGTGGGGGAGATTTAGGTTGGATATTAGGAAAAACTTTTTCACTAGGAGGGTGGTGAAACACTGGAATGCGTTACCTAGGGAGGTGGTGGAATCCCCTTCCTTAGAAGTTTTTAAGATCAGGCTTGACAAAGCCCTGGCTGGGATGATTTAGTTGGGGATTGGTCCTGCTCTGGGCAGGGGTTGGACTAGATGACCTCCAGAGGTCCCTTCCAACTCTGATGTTCTATGATTCTATGAAATTTAGGATGGAAATTGAAATTCAAGTCAGTGCACAGAAACACTTTAAAATAGTTGTTTGTTAGTTAAACAATTGCCTTTGTACTGGATACTTAAAGACTTTTTAAAGTTTATCAACATGTTTTGCATATAAAACTTTTTTATTAAACAAAGGAAGCTTTGTCTGCAGGTAGTGGATTGATTGTTTCTAGGTTGCCATGTCCTTCAAGATTTTAGAACTAGTAACTCTCATGCCTCGTTTTTCTTCATGGATTGGAAGATGAAAACAAGCTTTCTTGCTTTTTTTTCAACTCCAGTTAGTTTTTTTAACTTTGAATGAACTAATGATTGACCTGAGCTAGTTGAACAAACTGAAATAAAAAACTCTGCATCTGCATAAGGGGATATTGCTGTCAAAAGCTGGTTTAGCACCATCAGACTCTGGTTCCAGGTGCTTAGCCAATGACTTCCACCAGTTCAGTGGTTTCACTTTCTATAAAACCTGGCAGTAAACAGATACTGCTTAATATTATTTTTAAAAATATTTTAATAGATTATAGTAAATTGAAGGCTTAATATATATTGTCCTATTTTCAAATTAAATTTAAATAGGTTTTTTTTAAAAGCCAGTATTAAATTTAAATTAAAAAATTTAAAAAATAATCCATTTTTATCTACTCTGGTCCCTTAGTGCTGGCAAAAGATGCAGGCCTGACAGCCTTAGCAACTGAATTGCTTTGTTTATCCATAGGATAGGTACAGCACATGCAATTGCAGTACAAGCTTCCCTTTCCTTTCTGCCAGCACACTTCAACCCTGATCTGGAGGGACCACTTCTGGAGTGAGTGGGAAGAGTTCTGTTTCCGTGCCCAGTCAGTCATTGGCTGACTCTGTGAAGAAAGATGCCAGTTTTGATGGTGATTTTTGTAATATGGATACTTTCTGCCTCCAAAGTAGAAGGAGCTCACCAACTCATTTCATATATATGCCATCTCGCCTGGATTTGAACTGGTGACCTAAGAGGCTCTGTAGTCCAATAACAACCTCCCAAGCCTCCAACAGTTCCCCAGAACAGACAATGTTTAAATCATGACTAGTCAGAAAAATGACATTGTGGGTTCCATATTTATTCTCTTATGATGGAATTCATATCCTATTTGCTCAGTTCACCAGCCAAAAGATGTCTTTTTAATTGCCAACCCTGCTAACTCAGGCTGGATTTGAAAATCAGATTGTATTCTGATAACAAATTTGGCAGTCAGAAGTTAGCACACAATTTGATGCACAAAGCAGAACGACAGGAGCAGCCCATTGGATTCCACTGTATTGGCTTTGCAGCACTGGCAAGTAAAACTTGTTGGGTAAGAAAGTAGGCAAATGTGGTTGTGAGAAACAAGATGGAGTATGTATTTTGAGTAAGAAGGTGTTATTTTTACATAGTCATTTTTCTTTCTTGCACTTTACAAATGTGAAGTTGTTCTAACTCAGTACATGGGCTTTCATTGAGAACGTTGAAGAGTTCACAGATACCCTGGAGTTGATCTGATACCAGTCTCACAACCGAGAGTCTGTCTATCAAGAGTCTTGTCTTGAGCCCATAACAACTGTTATCTGTGGGCTTCACAAGTTTTTAAAAATATGAAAAGAACAATTACCTTCATTTGATGCTGTAAGATGCTCTTTGTGAGCTGAACGCGCTGTTCTTATGGAGGTTGCCGTTAAGTTTTGACAGTCACCCTGTGGCAGTAGTTACTGTTGCTGTGGTCTTACAAGTACTCCTTAGATACCCATAATAAGTAAAGAGAATATGTGTGATACCATAATTAACAGGAATTACTTTCAAATGGTAAATGTCAACATCTGAATGATGCCCGCTGTGCTCAGACCCAGACTCCCTGGCTAATCAATGGGAGTTGATCCTGAAGGCCTTCCTCAGGAACAAAGTTCTTTTTTTATGTTTCTAGTTGCTGAGATTATCCTTGGAATCTTTTGTTTAGGATTTTACTTGTTCAGAAGTGAGTGTTTCTGGATCTCGAAGAGAGAAAGCTAAGGACATTTACTGATACACATGAAGCCAGATCTCCCCCATGCTGCTTTCTTTTTAGGAGTCCACCCAGCAGCCTCACAGTTGCATATAATCTTTTCCTCTCCATCTTTGTTTTGAAACTTTCTCTGCAAAAATAGCTTTCGGCTAAAGCTCTCAGCAGTGGGATAGAAAAAGGGAATGTATTTCTCCTAACAACCAAATTCATAACTCCTGACCCTTGCTGCTGGGATTTTTCCAGACACCTGACATTTTACTGTACATACCACGTATCTAGAGAAAATTCAGCAACAATTGATAAAAAGACACTGTCTCCAGTTGGTATCTTTGAATTTAAGAATTGTAGACTATGGACCAGGAGTGAACATATAACTTCTCCTTTTTGGGGAAGGGTGTCATACTATGCTTGTCTTGGCTGTCTTCAATGTGATACAGAGAAAGCTGGATTTACTTTTACATTCAGTTCTCCAAGCATCAGGTTTAGCTTTTGGTGAAATCTTACCAAATGGGTCATCTGTCAAAACAGACTCATTTTAAAGCTCAGCCACCTTGATAATCTCCCTTTGAAACAAATTATGCCTTGATGACCATCCTCAAAAAGGAAATTAAAATTTTAATTGGCTGCTGGATGGGTGTCCATTATCTAAATATGCTCAGTGCAGCAGCAGTATGAGTCAGACTTGCTCCTGCTACACTAAAAATGTGTTCTCATACATAACACTGACCGCAGCCAAAGGCAGTGCTTTGGGAATTAACTGTCTGGGTGTCAGGGACTGTGGGTCTTGAACATTGACACACAGGGCTCTTCGGGGCTACTAAGCAACCTGGCAACTATTATCAGAATCAGGGGTGCCGGAACAATTTGTATAGTGTGGGTGCTGAGAGCCATTGAACCGAACTGTAAACCCTGTATATAATGGAAACCACTTAAGGCCAGGGGGTGCGGTAGTATACCCCACACCTCTAGTTACAGCACCTGTGATCAGAATAGGAGCAGAACTTTGACAGAGGACCCCAGTCCTGAAATCCAGTTAGCAGAATGCTGGGGGTCAGCTTCTGTATAAACGCGGCACAGGACAGGAAGTTGTCTGTGTATCTAGGTTTGCCCTGCTTTGGACTGTTTCCCACAGATACCTGCTCCCAATCTCCCAGTAACCTGACCCTGCCTGTCTCCTGACACCTGACTCCCAGTTTGCCCTCTGACCTGTCTTGGATGCTGCTCTCCTGGTATCAGATCTGGCCTGACTCCTGCTCTGACCGCTAAGTCAGACCACCTGTGATAAATGAAGGGGGGAGTTCCCTTTTATGGACACCCAGCCAGCCAGTTAGCTATAAAATCCCTGTTAGTAATTGTTCTCTACTTGCTTTACCTGTAAAGGATTAAAAAGTCTGGCTGCATGCATAGGTAAAAGGAAGTGAGTGGGCACCTGACCAAAAGAGCCAATGGGAAGGGTAGAACTTTTTAAAATTGGGGGAAAAAACTTTCCCTTTGTCTGTCTGTCCTCTGGAGAGAGGAGACACGTTTCAGCAATGCTATAGGAAGCTTTAAGCCAGGTATGGAAAATCATCAGATCATACCTAGAACTACTTATGTGACACCCCAGATATGTAAGTAAATCAGGGAATGTCTAGGAAGATTAGGGTTATTTCTTTTGTTTCTTATTGGCTTGTGGACTCCTCTGTGCTAACCCCCAAATGCTTATATTTTGCTTGTAACCGTTAAGGTGGACCTCAAGAAAACCATTCTTGATGCTTATTATATTTGCTCTCTTTAAATCTAGCAATGGCCTTAGTTCCAGATGTGTGTTTCTTTTTGTTTTCAATAAAATTTACCTTTTTTAAGAACAGGATTGGGTTTTTTGTCCCAAGAGGTTTGTGCATATATTGTTTAATTAACGGGTGGCAACAGCTGATTTCCTTTGTTTTCTTTCTCAGCTCTTCCCTGGAGGGCGGGGGGTTGAGGGTACCCCACAGGAAGGAATTCCTAAGTGCTCCTTCCTGGGCTCTCAAAAGGGGAGGGGGGTTGCACTTGGGTGGTGGCAGCACCTACCTATCCAAGGTCAGAGAGAAGCTATGACCTTGGGAGTTTAATCCTGGCCTGGAGTGGCCAGTATTAATTTTTAGAATCCTTGTGGGCTCCCACCTTCTGCACTCCACCCATGTGCAGGTCATGACACTGGGATTAATTGATTCATTCTGAGTCACCAACTCTCCTAGTCTGTCACTAATCCCCAGGAAATTCTCTGTGCCTCAGTCTTACTTGCTTAATGTTTTGGATTGGTAAATCCAAACAAATGGAACCTGCTGGATGGATTATTAGTCATCCTTATCTTGGAGATGAGACAGGCTACAACTTCTTTATCTCTATAATCTCATGTTCTCAGGAGCTGGATTTTGGGGAAAACTGTACACCCTAGAGTTCAAGCCCACCTTCTTCCAACAAAAAACTTGCAGCATTTTTTGTTCCTACAATCTCAGCTCTAATCTAGAATCAAAGAAGGAACTATGGGTTTATTTTAAAAAACTCCCTGTATTGTGAAAATCAGTGACCAGAAATTGTTATCCACTTAGTGTCTGACACGCCTTTGGTAAATGGGCTAATCCATATTACTACTTAAGTTTGTAAAGTATCATGAGGAATCTTGCTATTTTTCAACACACTTCTTCTCTTTATTTGTCCAAATTGCAGAGCTGGGGGACTAAATTACAAATACTTTGGCTGAATAAATTATTGGACAAATTTTGCAAAACTCTCATTAAAATATTTATTTGACCAAGATTTTTTTCTCAATAGGCTTAGCTCTACTTCTGAGTGAGTTTTGAAGCAGCAACATGCATGCTGTTAGGCTGCACTGTAATGCTGGTGGCGTTCTCTTCTGGTTGAGAAAAACAGGATCCTGCCCACTTGTGGTCATGAAGATACCCGCCCCCTGAATATTTAGAAGGGTGTCCTGATCAAAGTCTAATCAGGAAACCAATCCCTGTATTATCAGTTGGGTAAGAGATTCCTCATTTCCTGTCCTAACCTGATAGAATGCTGTATTACAATCCACAGGTGACTGTACTTCAGTTCTGAGTGAAGGGAATTCTGTACAAAGCTTGTCAAATGCTTTGGGATTCTGCTAGACTGAAGGTGTTATAGAAGTGTAAGTAGGGATCTAATACAGGAGTAGTGTTTAAGGGTAGCACATGCCATGGAATGACAGAGGAGGTGTCCCAACCGGGGAGAGTGAGTCACGCATGGTCGCATGGAATCCTCACATGAATCCTGCTGTGTCTGAAGGGAGAGGGAAGCTGGCTGAAAGCAGCCTTTCCCCAAACATCTCCTAGTGGACAGTATGGTGTTATGTGCCTCCCATACTGTAGAGTAAGGGGTAGGTCCTACTAATGGAGAGAAGATCTGCATTTGGCTCATGGCATACAGGTTTCTTCACTGGAATTTTCCTATCAATTAGCAAAATACTTACCTGACACAGACTGGCAGGAATCTGCCTGCCTGAGGTAATTGAATTTCTGCCAAACTCTCCATCTTGTGCCTGCTTTGCATAATGCGCTGTTTCGGAGTGCATATTTAATACAGCAACATTGTCTGGGAAATGACACTTGTGTCTTGCTTTGACAAGTATTTGACAGTAACTCATACCTTCTCTATTTCCCCATCAATGGTTTTATCCACAGCGATACTAAAATCAGGGGCTGTTTTGCGCTTATCACAAAGATTGTGACAAGTGTGCCAAACCTTGGAAAGAGGCCACAGACTCATCAGGCACACAGTTTGTGTGACTGTCAATTACTTGCGTCTCGAGAATTCCAGTGGTTTAAAATGAAGTCGCCAGTTGCAGAAGGAAGCTGCTTCTCTGCAAAGCAATAGAGATTTTCACAGGCTTAATAGCTGCTTTGTATTTTCACTATCCATAATGTTCACCCAGACCCTGAAGGCCCAATTTATGCTTATCTGCTTTTTTCAGTCCTTTAATACTGTTTTTTTCAGTGTAACATGAATGTGCAGAACATGTAATACAAGACAACGTATCTTACTAAAACAAAAATAACTTTAGAAATGAGAGATTTTTAAATTCAAAGCATTCCAGGCAACTGTGTTAAGTAGTTAATTTAAGCTTGTGGTGTGTTCTCTTCCCTCCCCCGCCCCCCCCCACCAAGAAATACTCCCTAGTTATTCTGCTATGAACAAGACTGACCTCATTCTGGGTGCATAATGAAGATGTCATTTGCAATACTCAAATTTACATCAGGTTGCTAGGAGCTTCAGCCTCTGAATTTGTTCTCCAGGAAAAGTGAAACTGCCAAAATGGATTAACTACTTTTTTTGAAAAATTAAAAAGTAGCATCAATATTTAGTCCAAATCCCATCACAACTCCGATCATTGAGTAACCACACTGGCTAGGCAGTTTTGATATAGGGCTTGTCATTCTCTTAAGAAAAAATGGTTAATTGATGTTAGAAAAATTGGCTGAAACTCCCCCTTTTTGGTTAAAGACAGATACAAAACAGTAGAGAGCAGTTCATAATGCTTATCCTATTCCTTTTTATCACTACCTGGAAAATGGAAAGAATATCCTAATGGAAAAATATATGTTCACTTTGCTCAGAATATAATTTGGTTAGTGAGTTGCTAAAATACATTTTATCATGTGTGTATAATTTTTTTTGGAGGTTTCCTTTAATGATAGACCAGATGCTTGTCAGCATGGTGGCAGATAGCTAAGGTACCTGGATGGTACAATCATGTTTGTCAAATGACAGTAGAAAGGGGTAGGAATAGTCTTTCTGCCAACAAAACGTGCTCTGCCAAGCCTGTAGGTGGTTGACTGACAGCCTGTTGAAAATGAGAACAGTTACATCATAATTCTACTCTGTATTGCTGGTAATGCTAATGTATGCAAATACTGCTATAATGAATCCAATTAGACTTTGCTAATGAAATGTTAAAGAACCTGAATCCAGTTTGGATAGTTGGTGAGCCATGGGAGCTGGGACTTGGCTATCAGTTTAAGGAAACTGTAAGTCACGCACTAGGGTATCCATATCGCACTTTTTGCAAAACGTCATGCTCTCCCATTGTATCAGGTTGACTATATTGCCTCCTTCTTGTGAACCATACAAAATGACACCGTCACTCATCTATAACATAGGAGCTCTCCCTTCTGGCTGCCATTATTTCCAACGGATGAAAAGCCTTAAGTTTTTCATGAATCATGTTGAATAGTGACCCGTTCATTTTGTTATGGGAAGGACCTGGACAGTGTAAACAGTGGTGTGAGCTATGCAGAAAATTGCTACAGCACAAATGTGATTGGACATTCTCAAGTCCAAGTCTCTCAGCAAATATTCATATGCCCAGATGTAGCATGAGAAAGAGGAGTAGAAAATGACTCTGAAGTTGTCAGCCTGGATAATGAAGCTGTCAACAGTGACAGAGCAGGAAAGGAAAAGATTATTTATGGGAGCAAGGATGAGAAATTCAGTTTTGGACACATTGGGCCAGACTCTTAGGTCTGTTACAGCTGTTTTGCACATTTCTGGAGGTCTTCTATTGTCCTCCATCTGAGAAACTAGTGATATATGTAAGTCCTTGAGCAATGCCTGCTTCTATTACCTTAAACACACTGCTCGTGGTTGGAGTTTCTAGTTTTCCCCAGCATCTGTTAGCCATGTCACAGCAAATTGAAAAGCCTGGTTTAGTTTAAACTGAGGAAGAACCAGAGAATTCAGGAGCAGGATTGCCCGTTTTTTTTTTGTTTGTTTTGTTCAGGCAAATCATTAATTTTTATGTACTGTTGTTAGTTGGTTTCCATTGGGATGAGTCAGTATATGTAAAGATAACAACAGCACTTGCCCCTGCAGGGGTTTTTAGGTGTGTTTCTTTAGTGTTAGGGTGGACAAAACTGTCTAGTAAAAGCTGCTAGCTCTGTAGCTGTGAATGATCCATTTCCCTTCTTAATGAACTAGAGGGTGTAAAGTTCTTAAAGAAGTCTTAGTATAATGAGTAGGGATTCCTGACTATTCAGGAAGTGTGGGTTCCTGCTGATCAGTGTTACTGTTGTCTCTGTTAATCCGCTAATCTTGTGGAGGGCTTAAAACAGCTCCAGTGTTGTCTGTTACCAGCCCTACTGAAATGGGTGAAAACAGAGCTGGTGGCATCCTTACAGTGAGCCCAGCACCACGTGTGGATTCTTTCTAATGCAGCATGTCAGCAGAAGCCCCAGGAGCAATAAAATATACCTACATAATAGGCTTTAGCATCTGTCATATAAACTATCCCAAAATGGCGCTTAGAGTCAAACGTCACAATGATAGAGCCAAATAATGCCAGATGTGGCGTGTTATTCAGCGGGATAAATTAATTGTGGGAAGGTCTGAAAAGAAATGGCAAATCAATGAGCAGAGGCAGAGGGAGGTTGCTCCAAGAAGCAATAACTGCAGAGGAGCAGGCTTTGTCACCAAGAATAGCAAGAATATGTGAATGGACGTTGGAGGCCAATATTAGGTATGTGTGGGATTAGGCCTGATTTATTATTATTATTATTAGTAGTAATATTTATTTTGTGGTAGCACTCAAAGACCTAGGGCCCCATTGTTATGGGTTCTGTGCAAGCACAGAACTAAGACAATCCTGCCTGGAAGGCTGTACAGTCTAAAGACCGAGACAAAAAAGGGTATCCTATAGACACAGCTTCAGTATTGCCTGAGCATTCAAAATTAGTCAGTCAGCCCCTCCTCCAAATTATGAGATGCTTCTAACTAACAAATTCTGGATTCTCCTTTCTTTTCCTTCTGGCTTCTGAGCCTCTAGAAACCTTCACATTTTTAAGCTTTTCTTTGCAATCATAATGGCTAAAACTTACTTTTTTAAAAACAAAGCTGAGAGTCTCTTTTAATCATGTCACTCCGGCAGCTGGGACTGTAATGCAAACAACAATTATTGTGGGACTTATGATAAAATTGTGAGTTGGCAACTCTAGGAGGCTGGAGCAAGTCCATAGAGGTTTGAAAGCAAGGGGCCTGATTCTCCACTCCTCTGTGTTTTGTTTAGTCATTTAGACTTGTGCAAAGTGGCTGCAAAATGCTATTGAAACAGAACTTTCCACTCACTCGTACCCATGTCAGAGTCTACACTCACTCTGTGTGGACATAAATGACTACAAGGCAGTGGAGGATCATGCCTTTGTCCTCTATATCAGGCTCTGCAACAGACTTCTGCCTATCTGTCTTAGGGTTTTATACTGCCCACCCATCACTATAATATCTGAGGCACCTTAGAGACTAACACATTTATTTGAGCATAAGCTTTTGTGAGCTATAGCTCACTTCAAAGGATGCTGTAGCTCACGAAAGCTTATGCTCAAATACATTTGTTAGTCTCTAAGGTGCCACAAGTACTCCTTTTCTTTTTGCGAATACAGACTAACACGACTGCTACTCTGAAACCTATAATATCTGAATGCCTTCCTCATGAAATCAATAGCAACAGCAAAGTCTTTAGTGGACTTTATAGAGTCTCTGGCATTTCTATAACAGGATCAGAGCTCTGCTTGGGGTAGGCAGTTTTTTTGGGGTGGGGAGTTGGTATGGATTTGGGAATAAAGGGGTGTTTAAAGTGTGACTGTCATTTATAGTGGAAAGGCTTTCTCAAAGAGGAAGGCTTTGTAATATCACTCAGCAAGTCCATTTAGGGCCTAATGTTCAAATTCAGCTTCTGCTTTTCGCAGAAACAATTGTGTGTCCAACATTTCACACCCGCAATTCTTTCAAGTTCTTCCTTTGTAGCTCAGAGTTAAATCAGATAAATTACTTTCTCTGTTTAATCTATTTAGGAATTTATGTAGCCTCATCAGCATGGCATCTGGGCACCTTGCACGTGACTAAAAATAAAAAAGACAATCTCTTTCCTTTTTCCTTCCCAGCCTGCTGGAGAAGTAGTTTGAGTAATTTTTGGTTTACAGCTCCTTTATTTCATAGTTTTTAGTGTGGATGAAAAAATATGTGGAGGGAAAGTCAGTCAAGTGAGATTTGCATTTTGTTTTGATCTTGCTAAGAACAGTGGTCATTCCTGTTTCTTGCAGGAGGGAATTCCACGGTATAGATCCTTTTCCCATTAAAATTCTGTCTCCTGCCTTCATGAACCTCCTGCTATGGGTTGATTATTTCATGGTTCCAGTAGAGTGGAATTGTCATGCAAGAGCACTGCATTGGAAGCAGAATTTCTTAGGTAGCCAGGGGCAGTCCTGTATCAGGAGAAAGACCTTGAAGAGGACTCCATGTTCAATGGGGTGTGCCAGTGCAGAGTGGTTTACTAGGGTGTTGTGTTCATGAAGACCTCTGTTAGCAATCAGATGGGCTGCTGCATTTTGTACAAGTTGGAGCTTTTTCAGATTTTGAATCACAGACCTAATTTTCTAGCCAATTACAGATGAAAGTTTTTCTGACATGGCTAACTGGGCATCCAAAAGCACTGAGGAGTCAAAAATAACACCAGTGTTGTGGGCTGATTTGATAATCTGAGGGCTGCTGCCAGTGACAGTGGGAGAGATTATTGGGGCAGGCTAGTCCTTTGAAGAGCTTCTCTCTTTTTACCAGCACCACCTCAGTCTTGCCTGGATTCAGCTTTGTCTAGGTGCGGGGCTGATTTTGGTGCTATGTTTGCAGTGCTGGGAGGCAGCGGTGTTTACATTGGACTTAAATGAGATGCAGAACTGCTGGGTGTCCTCTGTCCCCTGCTGGAACTCCAGCAGTTTCCTCATCAGCTCTCTCAATGACTGAGCCACTGGATGCATCTGATGAAGTGAGCTGTAGCTCACGAAAGCTTATGCTCAAATAAATTTGTTCATCTCTAAGGTGCCACAAGTACTCCTTTTCTTTGAGCCCTATGGGACTCTATAGGTGAGGACTCTGGAGGCTGAGCAACAGTTGCCCATAACACCCTGTCTGAGGTCTGAGAGGAAGGACCTGTGCCATTTCAGGCCGTTTCCATTCATCCCTGCAACCTCCTCAGGGAAAGTGACAAAACTGAAACTGTTGCTTGCTTTAGGAATTTGTCTGAACTAACTTGCAAATTCTGTTCCCGCAGAACAGCAATTTCATAGACTGAGGTACCAAGTTCAAACAGATGCCAATTCATTCAGACTAACCCTCTGCGCACAGCCGGGTTTAAATAATACATTTTGGCAATGATTCTAGAAGTAGTGGGAAAAGAAAATGTGTGCAAGAGACTCATTACGTCTCCATATTCAAGTCACTGTCGTTGCAGGGAATTACATGTGAAATGAGTGACTATTATCCACCAACTCTAGTTTATTTAAAAACTTTTTTCTTTTTATCAGTTATGCCCACAACTAAAGCCATACAGAATTAAGTTTCTTCTGCCAGATCCTGGCCTTTGGAGTCTCTTTGCTGCAAAATTGGCTGGAGCTATGAATCCTGGCTGGGATCTGCAGAGTCCTACGTGGATCATAAGAGAATTGTCAGGAAACAGTTTATTTATAGATGCTCCTTTGCTCCCACCCCCACATTCCCCTATACCCATGCAGGAGTTATTGCAGCCCTAGGGTGGCCCTTATCATAATGATTCAAGGGAAAGAAAGGGACAGGGATCCAGAGAGGGCTGTTCATGGGCTCTCTTGTATCAATTTACTGCTCACTTAAGTGTCTCCTGATCAGGAGCAGGTAGAGTTCCTCAGCTCCATTTCTACCTGGGGCTTAGTGGTGATCAGGATCAGTCAGCCTGATGCACAATTGGTTATGCATCATTAAGGGGCCATGTGACTATTGGCCTGAATTCAGGCCTTATTACAGTGTTTCCCAAATTTTTGAAGGCTGAGCCGTCTTTCAGGAAAATGAAACCAATGGTATCCATCCTTCAACCCTGAAATGTGGTGGTGAAGGCCTAAAATTCTTAATTTGTGCACCTCCCACCCCCACAAACACTTTGGGCAGGATGGTGAAGCACTTTGTAATATGGTCCAATGCCCCCTTTCTTACACTAACGAGTAGTGAAATACTTTAAATATCAGCATTGTTAACTATTGTCATTGGCATCTGGGTCAGTACCTGTTGTAATGGATGACGTTCAGACCTCAGTACTATTGGTTCAGACTGTCTGCAAACTCAAGCAGACTTCACTGCACCAGTTGCATTTGCTTCCCATTTTGAGGGTTTTTCTCTGCAACTATAACAGCTAGGGACTTAATTAAAAATCCACAAAGCAGAGGCTTTGGAGAATGACAGCATGGGCTCTTAAAGCCTCGTGGCTCCCCCTCCAAGCTGGTCGTTCATGCCCCCAGGGGGCAGTAGGGAGGTGCATCCCAAATTTTGGAAACACTGTCTTAATGCAAGTTAAACAGGGTTATTGTGGCATGGCAAAGGAAGGTAGAGAGAGGCTAACCCCACATTTTTTAAAAGCGTGGGTGGAGGGGAATATCCATTTTGGCTCTCCTCTTGGGGTTTGAGTGGGAGCTGGGTATTGAAGGGCCTTTGCTGTCCCTGAAGTGTAAGTGCCCAGTGGCTTGAACAAAACAACAGATTAGATTAGCAGAACTGACCGATACAGAGTTTTTTGTTTTTGTTTTTGAACAAAAATAACTGATTAGGGGTTTTCAAAGCTCTGAGGTTACAAAATTGACATAGCAGCAGACCAGAATCTTTTTAAGATGAAAGGGCCTGTCCAGGTATGAATAATTTGAAACTCATTTTGATTAGCCTTGGGACAATGTTGTCACCCTTTGGATGTTTCTTAGTAAATTAATCTGTGTGGTGGTGGTGGCGGGGGGTGATGGCTGAGTCTACCAGGCAGTGCCCCTGTCACTGAGCTTCACTGCTACACATGGGGCATTAGGATTTACCAGACATGCCCTTTACACTTCTTTGTCCTGATCCTGACAGATGGTCTGACTAGTAGAGCTGATCAGAAATTTTTCGACACTGTTTTTTTTTTCATCAAGTAATGCTGATTTGTCAAAACAAAGCCAACCCCTTCTCCCAGCAAAGCCTTTTTGTGGCAAGAGGTCAGTTCCAACACAATTCTAGCTTAGAAAATTTGGAAAAAGTTTTGAAATGATCAAAATGGGACGTTTCAACATGTTAAAATGAAATTTTAATTTTGAAAGCTTATTTTGAAATTTAAATAAATGATGGGGGGAAAAATTGAGGACAAATTGAAACATTTTAAAATGATAAGGAGTACGTGTGGCACCTTAGACTAACCAATTTATTTGAGCATAAGCTTTCGTGAGCTACAGCTCACTTCATCGGATGCATACTGTGGAAAGTGTAGAAGATCTTTTTATACACACAAAGCATGAAAAAATACCTCCCCCCACCCCACTCTCCTGCTGGTAATAGCTTATCTAAAGTGATCACTCTCCTTACAATGTGTATGATAATCAAGGTGGGCCATTTCCAGCACAAATCCAGGTTTTCTCTCCCCCACCCCCCCACACACAAACCCACTCTCCTGTTGGTAATAGCTTATCTAAAGTGACCACTCTCCTTACAATGTGTATGATAATCAAGGTGGGCCATTTCCAGCACAAATCCAGGGTTTAACAAGAACATCTGAGGAGGGGAGGGGGTAGGAAAAAACAAGGGGAAATAGGTTACCTTGCATAATGACTTAGCCACTCCCAGGCTCTATTCAAGCCTAAGTTAATTGTATCCAATTTGCAAATGAATTCCAATTCAGCAGTCTCTCGCTGGAGTCTGGATTTGAAGTTTTTTTGGGAGTGGCTAAGTCATTATGCAAGGTAACCTATTTCCCCTTGTTTTTTCCTACCCCCCTCCCCAGACGTTCTTGTTAAACCCTGGATTTGTGCTGGAAATGGCCCACCTTGATTATCATACACATTGTAAGGAGAGTGATCACTTTAGATAAGCTATTACCAGCAGGAGAGTGGGGTGGGGGGAGGTATTTTTTCATGCTTTGTGTGTATAAAAAGATCTTCTACACTTTCCACAGTATGCATCCGATGAAGTGAGCTGTAGCTCACGAAAGCTTATAATAAATAAGCTGGTAATAGATAAATAAATTGGTTAGTCTCTAAGGTGCCACAAGTACTCCTTTTCTTTTTGCGAATACAGACTAACACGGCTGTTACTCTGAAACCTGCCATTTTAAAATGATCTAAACAAAACATTGATCCAATTTTATTTTTGGATTGTTGGTTGGTGGGAGATTTTTGACTTTTCATTCTGATTTGAGATGTGTTGGGGGGGGAAAGATGTTTGTTTGAAATCCTGGAAGTTTTTCCAGGGTGAGAAAACCGCTTCTGACCCCGCTCAACTGACTAGATCTAAAGAGAACGTCAGATGACAACTCCATCTCCCTGGTTCTTCTTCGAGTGCTTGTTCACGTCCATTCCACATTAGGTGTGCACTCGCCACGTGCACGAGAGTTGGAAACTTTTTCCCTTAGTGGCTCCCGTTGGGCCGGCAGGCCCCCTGAGTGGCGCCACTGTGCCCCGCATATATACCCCCGCCAACCCCCTCCAGTTCCTTCTTACAGTCCGTGGCGGCGTTGGAACAACCTCTCTCTCTCTATCCCTCTCTCTCTTGTAGAAGAGCAGTTCCTTAGCCTTTACTGCGAGGCATGCCGCAGGCCCATGGCTTCAAGGCTTGAGCCATGTGCCGCAAACCTATGCCGGTTAGTGACCCCCACGACTCGTGTCTACGTTGCCTGGGGGACAGAGAAGGGTGTAGGATTTGCAAGGCGTTCAAGCCAAGGACAAGGAAAGAAAGAGACTTTTGCCTAAAGCAACTGTTGATGGAGGCTGCATTGCAGCTGCCGGGCCCGGAGCGCCCGATGCCGGCTCAGGCTTCCGCTGTGCGTAGTGCCCCAGAGCCGTTGGGAAACCCGGCACCAGCGAAGCACCATAAACTGTCGGCCCCAGAGCGCCAGGCTAGGCCCTGGCACCGATCGTCCTCCCAGGTGCAGCCCCCCGGCGCAGCCTAAAGAAAGGCGTGGTCGTTCCCCGCGCAGGAGGCTGGCGCTTTCCAACGCACCGAGCATCGACACGAGCGGGAAGGCCGCGGTACTGGTGCTGACACAGGCGGTCCCGGTGGCACAAGCCCCACTGAGCCCAGACCTAAGTGAGCTCAGTGCGGGCAATGGACTTGAGGGCATAACGGATCAGCCCTCTACGCCTGGCACCTTTGAGGCCGCAAAGGAGCTGTCGAGCTGTCGGCGGCAAACCCCCTTCCGTATGGGGAGAACCCTCCGGCACCCATGCCTTGGGTGCCGTCAAGGGGTAAGCCGGCAATGCTTTGCCACTCGAAGACACCATCCTGGCACCGCTCCCGGAGGTGGTCCCGGTCGAGCTCCGACTCCGCAGACTCGCACTTGCTAGCGGCCCAGAAGGAGGTTGCGGCACCGGCAGCAGGTCGACGCGAAGAAGTGCCAGGAAGGGCACACTGCCAGAGAGGACGCGGCCGTTGGCAGGGCGGTCCTCCGAGCAGTTGTCTCCCTCTGTGAAGAAAGAAGTGGTTCGAGACTATTTAGAAAAGCTGGACGTGCACAAGTCCATGGGGCCGGATGCTTTGCATCCAAGAGTGCTAAAGGAGTTGGCGGATGTAATGCGCCTGGAATGCGTTACCTAGGGAGGTGGTAGAATCTCCTTCCTTACAGGTTTTTAAGGTCAGGCTTGACAAAGCCCTGGCTGGGATGATTTAACTGGGACTTGGTCCTGCTTTGAGCAGGGGGTTGGACTAGATGACCTTCTGGGGTCCCTTCCAACCCTGATATTCTATGATTCTATGATTCTATGTGATTGCAGAGCCATTGGCCATTATCTTTGAAAACTCATGGCGGTCAGGGGAGATTCCGGACAACTGGAAAAAGGCTAATGTAGTGCCCATCTTTAAAAAAGGGAAGAAGGAGGATCCTGGGAACTGCAGGCCAGTCAGCCTCACCTCAGTCCCTGGAAAAATCATGGAGCAGGTCCTCAAGGAATCAATTCTGAAGCACTTAGAGGAGAGGAAAGTGATCAGGAACAGTCAGCATGGATTCACCAAGGGCAAGTCATGCCTGACTAATCTAATTGCCTTCTATGATGAGATAACTGGCTCTGTGGATGAAGGGAAAGCAGTGGACATGTTGTTCCTTGATTTTAGCAAAGCTTTTGACACTGTCTCCCACGGTATTCTTGCCAGCAAGTTAAAGAAGTATGGGCTGGATGAATGGACTATAAGGTGGATAGAAAGCTGGCTAGATTGTCGGGCTCGACGGGTAGTGATCAATGGTTCCATTTCTAGCTGGCAGCCGGTATCAAGTGGAGTGCCCCAAGGGTCGGTCCTGGGGCCGGTTTTGTTCAGTATCTTCATAAGTGATCTGGAGGATGGTGTGGATTGCACCCTCAGCAAGTTTGCAGATGACACTAAACTGGGAGGAGAGGTAGATACGCTGGAGGGTAGGGATAGGATACAGAGGGACCTAGACAAATTGGAGGATTGGGCCAAAAGAAATCTGATGAGGTTCAACAAGGACAAGTGCAGAGTGCTGCACTTAGGACGGAAGAATCCAATGCACCGCTACAGACTAGGGACTGAATGGCTAGGCAGCAGTTCTGCAGAAAAGAACCTAGGGGTTACAGTGGACGAGAAGCTGTATATGAGTCAACAGTGTGCCCTTGTTGCCAAGAAGGCCAATGGCATTTTGGGATGTATAAGTAGGGGCATTGCCAGCAGATCGAGGGACGTGATCGTTCCCCTCTATTTGACGCTGGTGAGGCCTCATCTGGAGTACTGTGTCCAGTTTTGGGCCCCACACTACAAGAAGGGTGTGGAAAAATTGGAAAGAGTCCAGCGGAGGGCAACAAAAATGATTAGGGGACTGGAACACATGAGTTATGAGGAGAGGCTGAGGGAACTGGGGATGTTTAGTCTGCAGAAGAGAAGAATGAGGCGGGGGATTTGATAGCTGCTTTCAACTACCTGAAAGGGGGTTCCAAAGAGGATGGCTCTAGACTGTTTTCAGTGGTAGCAGATGACAGAACAAAGAGTAACGGTCTCAAGTTGCAGTGGGGGAGATTTAGGTTGGATATTAGGAAAAACTTTTCACTAGGAGGGTGGTGAAACCCTGGCATGCGTTACTTAGGGAGGTGGTGGAATCTCCTTCCTTAGAAATTTTTAAGGTCAGGCTTGACAAAGCCCTGGCTGGGATGATTTAATTGGGGATCGGCCCTGCTTTGAGCAGGGGGTTGGACTAGATGACCTCCAGAGGTCCCTTCCAACCCTGATATTCTATGATTCATGACTCCTACCCTCCTCCAGAGGTAAGCTTGTAATTCACCTAATGTGGAATGGACATGAACAAGTACTCGAAGAAGAAAAAATGTTTGGTTTCTTTCTCGTAGCTGTTGTTCTTTGAGATGTGGTGTTCACGTCCATTCCACCACCCACCCTCCTATCCCTCTGTCGGAGTCGCAGGCAAGAAGGAACTGGAGGGGGTCGGGCCGGCGGGGGTATATATGCGGGGCGCAGGAGGGCCCGCCGGCCCGCTGGGAGCCGCTAAGGGAAAAAGTTTCTGAGGCTCGTGCACGCGGCGCACGCACGCCTAATGTGGAATGGACGTGAACAACACATCTCGAAGAACAGTTATGAGAAAGTAAGCAACCGTTTTTTATGACTGATTTACATAGCTTCCTAGACAAAGCAGCCTGGCAGGGACTTTCTACACCCTGCACCCATTGGTCACATAAGCATGCCTCCCTTTGGTCCCACCTATTGAGACTTTTCTACCAGTTCAAAGGCCGATTCTGACATTGCACTGTTCTGGTAGGCCAGGGATGTCCTGTGCAAGGATTGCTGAAGTGTTTTCATTGGCCTAGGAGGTGGAGAGGAACCTGGGATCCTTAGAACCGGGGTGACAGAGGGTGAAGAGGGGAGAGCATCGTATATCAATGTGTTTTTGAAAATTGCAGAGGCTTAGCCCCTAGCTCAGGCCTACGCACTCAGAGAGTTTGGGTGAGCCATGGAAAGAGTGTGTTCCAAGATCAGATTATACAATCTATTTTGAGATGCCCCCTCATTTCTGAATCCGCAGGGTCCCTACAGAACACGCAAAGGAAGTTCATTGAAAATTTCCCTTTATTGACTTGCTGGAGGACATACAGCAAGTCAGTGGCAGAGCTGTCAACAGAACCTAGGAATCAGACCCCCCAATGATCTGGTCTGACCACTCTAACACTTACTCTTTCTTCACAGGTTTAGAGAATTTCCCACACTCTATAATGCCCAGCAGACAAATCTTTGGCTCTCAACGAAGAAACCATGTGATGAACCTGCTGCCTATTATATGTCCAAGTGCTCAAATGGCTTTGCCGATTCCTTTTCCTGCTACATTACCGGTAGAGAGGATTGCCCTAAAAGATGATTTGATTTTTTTTTTTTTTACATGTCCCTGTTTGATCCTTTGCAGCTTTCCTCATACCTGTGGGTAAATTACCATTCTGCTCAAATGAAAGAGCAGGTGTCTGGCTATTGGCAACCTTAGAGAGACAAGGTGGGTGGGGTAATATCTTTTATTGGACCAACTTCTGTTGGTAAGAGACAAACTTTCGAGCTTACACAGCTACAACAATACTGCATAGTTCAAACTTCTCTTTTGTGTAAACACTTTTTTTTATTTAGTACAGAAGGAACTATTTCTTTCACATGAGATGCAAATCTGAGGTCCTGGCCACTTGAGATCATTAGAGATCCCCTGGTAGTTGATGCAAGAGGAGGGTATTTAATGCTGGTGTTCTGGCTTCCTTCCGTACTCCATCCACCTACTATAAATTTCCCCTGCAGTTCCAATTAAATATGCTGATGTCCTTCACTTTCTGTCCTAAATTGTTGTATGTCTCTATCTATTGCAACGAGCTTTTAAACAGCTGCCACATTTTCACCTCCCATGTTCATGCGTCTCAGTGATATATGATGTAATTCCTCTGAGTATAAAGCCCTGTTATATCCTCAAGTGCTGTGAGCAAAGGGCATGAGTATCAAACATATTTTGACACTGGACACAGAAGGGCTGCCTCTGTGGCACTGCTTTCCCCTCTTCTTCTCCAGTGGATGGCTTGTGGGGTCAGAGTCTGTGCCTAGAGAGGGGATGGGCAGCCCCTATGCACCTCCACCCCCATAGGAATATTGCAGGCAAACAAATGCTAACCCTGTCACCATTAACTAACCCACTTTCCCCCCATACAGATCTTTCAGATATTGAGGGATATCTCACTGGTTTGAAGGGGCTGAACCTACTTTGTCCCTAGAGACGGGCAACCCTCCCCTCCATCAGTGGAAGAATGTGTAGGAAACTGTGAGAGGAATCTCAGAACTTCCATTCTGCTACACAGGAATAGCCTACGTAGGAAATAATATTCTAGCTGTAGCTTGTCAGCTGGTTAGGATTTCTGTAAAGTACTTTCAAAAAGAACAGGAGTACTTGTGGCACCTTAGAGACTAACAAATTTATTTGAGCATAAGCTTTCGTGGGCTACAGCAAACTTCATCGGATGCATGCAGTGAAAAATACAGTAGGATGATTTTATATATATATTTGTATATACTGTATTTTCCACTGCATTCAGCCGATGAGGTGGGCTGTAGCCCACAAAAGCTTATGCTCAAATAAATTTGTTAGCCTCTAAGGTGCTACAAGTACTCCTTTTCTTTTTGCGGATACAGACTAACACGGCTGCTACTCTGAAATCTGTAAAGTACTTTGGTATCCTTGAGGGTAGAGGTACTAGGTAAATGTGAGATTGTAGGGAGCCAGGGTGGCTTCCCTCCAAACCAGAGGGTAAAGAGCCACCCTCTCAGCCTGAGTGGGTGGGGCCAGACCAAGGTTACAATCCCTGGAAGGGGAGGGATGGGACAGGAAGTACAAAGGGCTGGGCCCTTTGCCCAGTGAGGGCAGCACCAGGGAGACAGACAGACACAGGCTGCTCCCTCGCGATCCTGCTGCCGACCCAGGGGAGGCCCGGGGCCAGGAGGAACCTGACCGGGAGGAAGGCCTGTGGCGACCAGGACTGCCAGCCACTGAGTACCCGGAGGACCTGGAGGGGCCCAGCTGTAGCCCAGGCCAGCGTGAGTCCGACACAGAGAGGGAGCTGGAGCTGCCAGCAGCGGAATACCCGGACGAGCTGGAGGGACCGGAGAGACCCACTTAGAGACCGGGGTAGGAAGTAGCCCAGGGGCAGAACTGCACCGTGTGGTGGGTGTATTTGGTCAGCGGGGCACGGATGGCCCCCCGCTGACCAAGCGGCAGGACCTTCGCCTCCCGCCACTGTCAGGGCCCTGGGCTGGAACACAGTGAAGTTGGGTGGGCCTGCGTTCCCCTACCCCGGCCAACCTGCCTTGGGTAGCAAAACTGTGCGCTACCAACCCGTGCCGGCGCTCCCCCCGCCTGAGGGGCGCGCTGCCGACTCGTGCCGGCGCTCCCCCCGCCTGAGGGGTACGCTGCCGCGCTGCCACAAAGTCTGAGCATGGCCGTCGCGCTTATGGAGGACTTTCTCGAGGCAGAGGCCCCGATAGGACCGGCCGCCCGCCCCCCCAAACCCTGGACCCAATGCACAGAAACTTGAAAGGAGGGGGCCCACCTTCCAAACCAACGCACCCCACCGTACCAGACGACCAGATGGCGGCAGAACCGAGTTTTCCCGACGCCCTGAGCCCACACCACTCTCCGGCCCTGGATGCTTAACCCGACCACCGGGCCCCAGCCAACTCTGCAGCTCCACTGGTGCCCCCACGCGGCCGGTGCGCCCAGAGGTAGGACCTTGTTTCTGATGTGGCGAGTACGGTCATCTGCAACGGGGCTGTCCTGTGATGGACTGCAACTTTGGCCTCATGTGCACCGGGGAGCGACGGGCCCGTCCGCTCTCCGTGGCCAAACTGACAGCTCCCATGGAAGTCGCTGGGGTCCCCGTGGTGGGTCTAGTTGATTTGGGCTGTGGGCAGATCCTTGTCCACCAGGCGCTCTTCTCGGACACCAAGCGGACCATTGGGGAAGTACGGATTCAGTGCATCCACGGAGACGTAAAATCGTACCCCACGGTTCTGGTCCCCATCATGATGAATGGAGCAACTCAGGTAATGAATGTGGCGGTGGCATCATCCTTCACCTATCCAGTGATCCTGGCCTGCGACTGGCCAGACTTCGTCGAGGTGCTCCAATCCCTACCCACCAAAGAGGCATTCGAGGGAGCCCTGCCTGAGACGAAGAGAGGACCTGACTCGAGCTCTGACCCTGGAGCTGACCCAGGTCCCACCCCCAGGCAGGATGGCCTGGAAATGGCTGGTCCCCCTCCTGACCTGGTGGACTTTAGCCGGGATCAAAGGGAGGACCCTACGCTCCGGTTTGCCTATGAGCAGCTGGCCCGGGTGGATGGTGAGGTCGTGGAGGCATGGCGCACCACCCAATGGCCCAGGTTTGAACTCAACCATGAGCGACTCTACCACCTTGACCAAGACCCCCAGACCCAAGAGGTCCGGACCCAACTCGTGGTCCTCCGCATTCATCGTCGGGCGGTCCTGAAGCTTGCACATGACATCCCGGCTGCCGGCCAGTCAGGGCAGGAAAAAACTGTGGCCAGGGTCCTGGCCAGGTTCTTCTGGCCCGGCGTCCACCGTGAGGTGAAGGATTACTGTGCGTCGTGCCCGGACTGCCAACATGCAGCCCCGGCAGGGGTACGGAAGGCCCCCCTGGTCCCTTTACCAGTCGTAGGTGTACCATTTGAGCGGGTAGCAATGGACCTGGTCAGGCCTTTTCCAAAAAGTAAGGCGGGCCATCAATACATCCTCGTCCTGATGGACTACGCCACCCGCTTCCCCGAGGCCGTCCCCTTAAGAAGTATCACCGCCCGCACTATCGCTGCGGAGCTCGTGAAGATCTTCGCAAGGGTGGGCCTCCCATGGGAGATACTCACTAATCAAGGGACCAACTTCATGTCTAAGCTGTTCCATCAGGTATGTGCCCTATTGGGGATTAAGAAATTGCAGACCTCGGTCTACCATCCCCAGACTGACGGATTGGTCAAACGGTTTAACCGGACCCTGAAGGAAATGTTGCAGTGTTTCCCCACCCAGGACCTCCGCCAGTGGGACCAGCTGCTCCCCCCTTTACTACTGGCAATTCGAGAAGTCCCACAGGCGTCCACGAAGTTCTCCCCGTTCGAGCTCCTCTATGGGCGGCGACCCCGCAGGGTGTTGGACCTCTTGAGGGAGACTTGGGAACACAACCCGTCCGCAACACAGGGTCTCTTGCAATACGTCTTACAACTGCAGGGGCGGCTGGCGCGGGTGGGCGAGCTCGCGAGGGAAAACTTAAACACAGCCCAAAGAGCCCAGGAGCAGCTCTACAATCGGGGCCCCCAGGCTCGATCATTTGGGCCAGGGGACGAGTACTCCTCCTGCTCCCCTTGGAGGAATCAAAGCTTTTTGCCTGCTGGCAGGGTCCGTATGAGGTCCTCCGCCAGGTAGGGCCTGTCACCTATGAAATTCGGCAACCTGGTCACCGTAAGGAAAAACAGATTTATCATGTAAACCTCTTAAAACCCTGGCAGGACCGGGAAGGGCTCCTAGTTGCCCCATATCCCCCCGAACCGGACCTGGGGCCCCAACCACCCGAGGAGTCGGATAATGGTGAGCCCCAGCTAGCAGAGACACTCACAGTCGAGTAGCAAGAACAGGCACTCTGCTTAGTAAGGGCATTCCCCAAGACTTTCACCATGAAACCCGGGCGGACTACGCTCACCTACCGTGTGATCCAGATGGAACCCGGGGTGGTGGTCCGAGAGACAACCCGGCCATTTCCTAGGCGAATGCGGGAGGCCGTAGAGGAGGAAGTCTAGGTGATGTTGGATCTGGGTGTTATTGAGCGCTCCCAGAGCGAGTGGCGGAGCCCCGTCATCCTCGTACCAAAGCCAGATGGGAGCCGGTGGTTTTGCATTGACTTCCGGAGGGTAAATGCCATTTCAAAATTTGACGCCTATCCGATGCCCCGTGTTGATAAGCTCCTCGACCGGCTCAGGGAGGCCTGTTATATCACCACTTTAGAACTCACCAAGGGGTACTGGCAGATCCCCTTGGATCCCAGGTCCAAGGAGAAGACCGCGTTTGCCACCCCTTCAGGGTTATACCATTTCACCCGGATGCCTTTTGGCCTATATGGGGCCCCGGCAACCTTCCAGCGTTTGATGGACCGGGTGTTGCAACCACACATGAAGTATGCTGTGGCCTACCTGGACGATGTGGTCATCTATGGCAATAACTGGGAGGAACATCTTAACCAGGTAGCGGCGGTCCTCCGGGACCTCCGCGCAGCCGGGCTTATGGCCAATCCAAAAAAATGCCAAACCGGGCGGGAGGAAACCACTTACCTGGGGTACACCTTGGGCCGAGGACAGGTCCGCCCCCTCATCGGGAAAGTCCAAGCACTCCAGGAATGTCCTGCGCCGACCACGAAGAGGCAGGTGCATCAATTCTTGGGCTTAGCTGGTTATTACCGGCGGTTTGTACCCCACTTCGCAAGCATTACGGCCCCGCTAACGGAGCTCTTGACCAAGGACAGTCCCCGCCGGGTGCATTGGTCCAAACAGTGCGAGACGGCTTTTCAAACTATCAAAGAATGGCTGTGTAGCGATCCAGTACTCTTCAGCCCTGACTTTCATCGTGACTTTATCGTTTAGACTGATGCCTCAGGCGTAGGGCCTGGGGCGGTCCTCTCACAGGAGGTGGATGGGGAGGAACACCCGATAGTTTATCTCAGTCGGAAGCTGTTCTCCAGAGAACAGAACTACTCCGTCATGGAGAAAGAGGCCCTAGCAGTTAAGTGGGCAATTGATGCTCTCCGCTACTACATCCTCGGGGCCCCCTTTATACTGGTTACGGACCACGCACCCCTGAAGTGGCTTAATAAGATGAAGGACAATAATGCCAGGCTGATGCGGTGGTATCTAGCTCTGCAGCCCTATGCCTTCACCATTCACCATCGGGCGGGACGAGACAACGCCAATGCGGATTTCCTATCCTGCCTCGGAGAGGGTGAGGACGCCAGCTCCGAAGATCGGGAGCTGGATTTGAGGGGTGGGGTATGTAGGGAGCCAGGGTGGCTTCCCTCCGAACCAGAGGGTAAAGAGCCACCCTCTCAGCTTGAGTGGGCGGGGCCAGACCAAGCTTACGCCAATCCCCAGAAGGGGAGGGTGGGACAGGAAGTACAAAGGGCGGGGCCCTTTGCCCAGTGAGGGCAGCACCAGGGAGGGAGACAGACACAGGCTGCTGGCTGCTCCCTCGCGATCCTGCTGCCGACCCAGGGGCGGCCCGGGGCCAGGAGGAACCTGACCGGGAGGAAGGCCTGTGGCGACCAGGACTGCCAGCCGCTGAGTACCCGGAGGACCTGGAGGGGCCCGGCTGTAGCCCAGGCCGGCGTGAGTCCGACACAGAGAGGGAGCTGGAGCTGCCAGCAGCGGAATACCCGGACGAGCTGGAGGGACCGGAGAGACCCACTTAGAGACCGGGGTAGGAAGTAGCCCAGGGGCAGAACTGCACCGTGTGGTGGGTGTATTTGGTCAGCGGGGCACGGATGGCCCCCCGCTGACCAAGCGGCGGGACCTTTGCCTCCTGGCACTGTCAGGGCCCTGGGCTGCAACGCAGTGGAGTTGGGTGGGCCTGCGTTCCCCTACCCCGGCCAACCTGCCTTGGGTAGCAAAACTGTGCGCTACCAACCCATGCGGGCGCTCCCTCCGCCTGAGGGGTGCGCTGCCGACTCGGGCCGGCGCTCCCTCCGCCTGAGGGGTGCGCTGCCGACTCGTGCCGGCGCTCCCGCCGCCTGAGGGGCGCGCTGCCGACTCGGGCCGGCACACCTTTCCCGCTAATTCCCCAGCGCCCGAAAGGTGTGACTAAGGCCCGCCAGTGGGACCATGGCTCTCATAACCTCCTAGGGGCTTGGAGGACCAACTGAAACCTGTCACAGAGATCCTTACCATTAATATCAACAATGTAAATAACTAGTAAGGAAGAGTGTGCAGTTTTTGTCATATTCAACAATAACAATCCAGAATTGGTCCTAAAAGCTGTTATGTTTAATATCTGAGCATCCTTGAGACAGAATTTTAAAATTTGTTGACTAATTTTCTGTCTTCTCTTTTTGGAAAGCCTGGAGAGAGGCTGCTAATGAAGACAAATGAAGGAGAAAGAACTTGACCCCAGAGTATGAAATTTAGCTCATTAAGTTGTTTCCAGTTGGCTTGCTGATAACTTTTTGATGTAGACAATGTAATTAATGACAGGAAATAATGCTACAGGATATGAGTTGTGTGGGATGCAGTGCAGTAAATCTACTCTTTATTATGTATCAGTTTATTTATATACATTTATATTGTTACGGCTTTGTACGATGCAGTGACAACCTTCACATGGAATTTCCTTGATTTAATTGTTTTAGTCCATCCTGAGGTATTTTGAGACCTTTTTTTGTTTTGGTATGTAATTTCCTGATGTTTTTAGGTTGTATGAGGATATAATTGCAGTGTCAGGAGTGTGTCAGCATGTGAAGCATTTCTTACAATGGAATTAGCCATTCAAGTGAATTGCATTTCCTTCCTATACATTTGGAGGGGGTTTTGGCTCTGGCATTGCCACAAAATTAATTGTGGTGGATCTCCTACATTCTCTCAGTGGAAACTGCCACTAACATTACTGCTTTCTTCACCAGAAGGCAATGAGCATATTCTGAAACTTTCTTAACAGATTTTTAGGAGGTGTAAAAGTTGAGATTAGTGGGAGTTAGGTGCCTAAATGCCTTTGTGAATTTGGACCCTAGAGTCTAATAAATTTGAAACAGGAGTTTGTATCGTCTAAATAAAAACAAGCAAATGCTATTGAGTGGTGTGAAACTATTCCTGGGATTAATTTTGGGCCTGATCCTGTAAACACATATGCATGTGAGTAAAGTTACTCACATAAGTCGTGCTACTAAAGTGATAGGATGGCTTGTCTGAGTTAAGTTACTCACATGTTCAAATATTTGCGGGATCAGGCCATTGCTGTGAGTGGTGTGCGGGTTTTTGTTTTTGTTTTTTTTTTTAAACTAAGCCATGCTAATCTAGAACAAGATGAATGAAGGAAAAGGAACTTGACTCCAGATGAAGAAATGTAGTTCATTATGAGAAAAAGCTCCCTAATGGACATAGAATTAACTGTTGGTACTCAATGAAAACTCTTACGAATTATTTGTATATAATTTGAGTGTCTGATTATTATTAATTACATTGCAATAGACCCTAGAGGTCTCACTTGGGAATCATGAACCCTTTGTGCTAGGCAATGTACATGCACATTGCCCTCTACTTGCAAGAATCTATAGCCTGGCTAATTGTGTAGTCTGAAGCATTCTTTGGGAAGAAGAAACACAACATGAAGCTGATAATTCCGTGACATGACAGAGTACAACCACAGATATTCTATAGTTCATCTCCTTCTAAATTGCAACATTTTAAAAAAATGTAAAAAAGCTTTTATGCAAGAGGTAAAGCAGTACTTTGCACAAAGCATTGGGACAAAATTCTGTTACGCTAGTGTAAATCCAGAATAACTGCACTGACTTTAGTGGAGTTATTCCAGATATTAAGAAAGGGGGAAGAGCCAATCAATTAGGGACTCCAAAATTACAGTTGACTTTACATGGAAGGCCCTCAGATGCTAGGGGGATGGTTGGCTGTATAATACCCTAAAATATATAGGTACACATATGGACAAGGTGTGGCATGGCATTTCAGTTGCTCATGGGCATGTGGTGGATTGCAAGCCCCTTTTCACCATGCTAATTTGATTCTTCCATTCCTCTTAAAGTGCAAGCACCAGCTTTTCTGGTGGCTTCCTAGATAGATATTGAATGGAGAAAGAGGGGCTATTGGCATCTACTGAGAAGTAAAACTGAGGTCTTACCTTTTTGAGGTTATTAAAGGTCCTATGGGACTTTTAGCAAGAATTTGTGGTGCTAGCCTTAGTGTTCTAGTCAAATTCTGTGTTGGGAGGGTGTCTGCTTCCCCAGTAACTGTGTAAGGCATTTGTTGGCCCAAACAAGTTGCAGTGCAGAGTTACCTAGTTGCCACATCTCATGCCAGAGTTCGCTGCATTCAGCAATTTCTGTAAATACTTTCAAAAGTGCTTTGGGATGAAAATCTTTCTCTTAAAATTAAAATATATCCTTGAAGTAGTTAAGGTTTGTGCTGAAAAGAGATCTTTTAAGTAGATCTTATTTCTTTAGCCTCATCCAAGGCGCTAATAACTCCCTTTACAGCTCATGAAATGAGTAATGAATATTAGGCTGAGCAGCCTGTTTTATGAACTCATATTCTGAAGTGGAAATTTATCCTGCTGGGAAAGAACAATATGGCTGAGACAAGTAGTGCTCTGACCCTATTTCTATTACTCTGTAAGTGAGAAAGGGAGGTAGGAGAAGTTGTAATGTTCAGAATTTACTGAAAACATGTTGCATGTTTATTCGAAAAGAGTGAAGAATGGCCAGCCAGCTGGCAGCCTTCAGTACTTCTGAGTGTCCCTGCTTAACAGATGGTGCCTGCAGAACCTGAATGTGGGTTTCTTCCCTTTGTGTTAAGTGTTTTCAAATGTGGTTGAAAAGTACTGTGAGGACATCATTGTTGATTTTACGGAAATAATTAGTCTAGTAATAGCCTTTTTAGAGGGGTAAGAGCATTCCCCTGAGATGACTTCACTTCAAATAAGATTTATTTTGCTGTTTAAACAATACTAGAGTTGACCATTGGATCACCTCCCTCTAATAATGGCTTACCTCATCCCTTCTTTCCTCCAGCCTCTCCGTCTCTCCTCATCTTCCTAGATGCTCCCTCCATCTCCCTCCCCCAGTTGCTCTACCACCAGGGTCTACAATCTGCCTTTATTCACTCTCTGCAATGCTACTTCACTCCCTCTGTGAGGGGGTGATTAGGCCCCACATGGATGAGGCAGGGCCTGGAAAGTGTCTGGCAGCAGGGCTAGCCCACCCCTCTGGCCCTGTCAATCATGCCTGATATGGGGGAAACTGCAGTTAGTATGGGGGAAAGGAGATGGATTGCCCTAAGCAGCAGACTGCAGGAGCGACTCCCAAACCTGTTTTGGGAACTCCTAGGCAGCAAACGTTCACTCCAACCCTGGGGAGAGTACAGCGGATTCCCAGAGTAAGTCAGACAGGCTGAGCCTGTCTCAGAGATCCAGCAAGAGCAATTTCCCCAACCCCATTATGTTGGGGTTGGATTGTTGGTAGCACTATAGACTCATCACCTGCTCTCTTCTCCCCCCCCCCTTTTTTTTTTTTTGCTAGGACTGCCGGGAAGGAGAATCATGAATGGGTGGGGTTTGTGACTTTCATTTTGATTCTCCAGCCAGAGAAACTTAAGTAGGCCCACAAAGGGCAAAGCCTGCCTTGCAAATGGTAGGGAAGTAGGGCCTGTGTTGTGACCACCAGATGTAGATAACTGGGTGTGGTCAGGTTCCCTCACCCTCTGTGGGAGGAACCACCAAGAACTCTTTTTTTTTTTTTTTTTTTTTTTTTTACACCCTCTCCTCTAGTGCCTCTGTCACAGTTCTGGTAACTGCACCTACATTCCCCAGTTCTCTTTTTTGCCTACACTGTGATGTCTCCAGCAAATCAGACTGTCTAAAAGGCCAGTGCCTGATCTTTGATTTCTCTCCAGCGGCTATGTCCAGTATATTGCCCACAGTTACAAAGAGCTGTCTGGTAACTTCTAAGCAATCACATTTATTCTGAAGGTGAAAGCAGTCCAGGGAAAACATATTAACAATATAAGAAACTACACACATAATAGAAAGCTTACTAAATGTCACTCCAATTGTAACCTCAGCCTCTGGTAGGTGACAGCCCTTCAAAACTCAGAAGTAGGTTTTCCCTGCAATTACAAATTCATGACTGCCTAGATTCAGAACCAGAACAACCATGAATAGTTTAGTCTTTCCTCTATGCAGCTTGCGCCTTTGATAGCGGCCTCATTTAACAGGTGATCAGCAGCCAGTGGTCCCTCTGCAGGGCATAGCTTCAAAAGACTGGATATTTGCATAATGAAAGATGGGGAATTTGCATTTATCCTCCCCTAGATATTCCCCAGGAAATCAACTTAACACTTTTTTTTTTTGTTCCAAAAATCCCTTCTTCTCTAGAATTTTTTTCAGTATAGTCCTTTGAAGCCACCAGGTGTCTCATCTGTCACATCTCCTCCCTTCAGAGGTTACATACAGTCCCACCCCACAATAATACATAAACTATTCATTTAATACAATGGGCCCCAAAGATACTTAAACTTAATTTAATAAGGTCTCCCAAGGATATTGCAGGAAAATACCATATCTGTCACAGCCTCCTTTCTACATTACCTTTTCTGCTTTCTCTCCTCTGTTAATTATTTTGCAGTACAAGTGTTCACGGGGGGCTTATACAGAAATATCTGTTCTGGAATAATTATTTTGGTAAGTTTCCAATTGTAGAGAAGCCCTACAATTTGCAATGAGCATTCCAGCACATTTCACACAACGTGGCGTTGGCATGAAAGGCTCTGTTTCTGATTATCGATCCCATTAGCTAATCAGTCTGCTAAACTTAAAGACTGTAGTTAAATTTGGCATTGCTGAGACTTCTGCTGGAGAGGGTCATAATATTGTTAATAATTGGCACCATTTCTGACACTAGCAGCATATGGACTGTCACTTTCCAGGCTGCTTTAGCAATAGGAATAACTCTATAATCAATAAAATGTAGTTCATTAACAAAAATTGTCCTCTTCTGATATTAGTCCAATATTCAAGCTGGAGGAAAACTGGTTTCTTTGACAATTGGCTTCTGTGCTGCCAGTGACACAAATGATGTTAATTTTGTAAGATATTGGACTAAGTAATAGAGCTCCCCCTAATGGTGTGTCTATAGTTATGGCAAGTTTCAGTGTTTTGTTTGTACAGGGCTGTTTTCCCAGTCTCTTGTTAATAAACTTAGTTCAGCAAGGAGTCTGAGTTGGTGTGGGTGTGTATGTGTATGTGTGCATGCCTCATGCTGCAGCTTCTCCTCAGGAAAGCATAACACTGCCACAAACTGATGATGGGGATGGGATTCCTGGATAATCAGTCTCTGTTAACGTAACCCACACAAGGAAAGTGTGGATCTTTGTCCCTTCCTGATGACTGGACTGCATAAGAAGTTTGTGTCTAATAGTTCTATCAACTAGAGTATTTAGTCATTTAATTCAAAAGGTAAAGGCTTATTACTGAAAGTGCAAGGTTCAAACTCAGCTGTCAGCACAAACAGGATTGGTTAAGTTGCTATTTCCTTGGTCGGTGGAGAGAGTTTTGTAAACTTTATTCTAATCAGCCCTAAAGCTTTTTTTATGTCTAGGCATAATGGTTGGGTTTACTGGACACACAGAGCCCTATGATGGATCCTGTAAGGACTGGGAATCACATACCAAAAGGCTGGAATAGTTTTTTGATGCTAATAGTATAACAGGAAACAAAGGTATGATCCTAGTTTTGTCTTACGGGAAGTAAAACCTGTGGCCTGTTACACTCGCAGCAGTACTAGAACAGAAAGAATAGCTCTAACGTAACGATAGCTATTTTACAAAGGCCCTTGTCTTCAAAAACCTCTTGTCATTATGTAACCAGAAATGTTCCATTACCAGACCCAGCAGCCTGTGGAGTCCATAAGCACATATGTGGCAGAACTAAAGTAAAGTCAATGCTGTGAATCTGGAGAAAATTTGGATGACATTTTGAGTTTTCATTTGGTGTATGGTCTGAGTGATGAAATCTTACAGAAATGTTGACTAACAGAGATTGGTCTTACATATTACCACGTTGTGAATAATGCTGTGTTAGTGGAGAAAAGGCATAGAAGAAATGGCCCAGCATAAGAGTGATGTACAGCAAATTAATGCCACATTTTCCAAGCGACTGTATACGTGTAGCCAGTATGAATACATGCAAAATAAGCAAATGCCAGAGAAGCTCAGATCTCGTTCGGATAAGACTGAAAAAGGTGGAGAGTCTCTTTAAAAATGCAAGTGGACCCAGGGTGAACAGTCTTAGCTGAAGAATAGGAGAGCTGAAGAAAGACCACGTTGAGTCATGCTACTCATTTATACTGCATTTTAGTGTGAGACGTACACCAAAAAAGAAATAAAGTTGGTGGAAGTCCTGCAGACTGAAATGTCAATCATGACTAGTTGTAGAGCAGGACAGCCATCTGCTGTTGGGAAGGAATGGCTCCATGCTCAAGTGACAGTGTTTTTATGTCATTCCACAGCACAGAGTTCTCAGCCATGGAAATGACATTACATAAATTCTGCAAAAGCATGCTAGTGTTAACCACACCACTAATGAGAAGCTAAAGGAAATCTGAGCCTCCTGAACACTGAAACGAGGAGGCCAGCCAAGCTTCAGAAAGACATCATATGCCTTCAGAACAAAAATTGAGCTAGGGTTGGAGCCATGAAAGTGTGAAGGGATTGTGAGTAAGGTAGAACAAAGTGAATATTGCCATGAAAAATTAAGATTTAAGGATCTGAGGGTAATTTCAGATGAATGATCTTGTTTTAAGAGTTGGCAAATCCTGCTTGTGAAATATAGAAGACATTTTTGCTGAGTAGGGAGGCAGAAGTTCACATAGGTGGTCTTAACTCATGCTTATTTACAGATGGAGCCATGAATCTCATGCACTACTCAGAGTAAATACTCCTAGGGGGCTGTTCCAGTTTACTAGACTGCCCTTTGGAGCAGCATCAACTCCTGCAAGATGCCAAAGAGCTGTGGAGTTGGAAGGAATCACTGGAAGATGGTGTGTGTTAGATATTGTGTCACAGGATAATTCACACAGAATACTGAGAAAAACCTGAGCAGGGTGTTTTGAGGCAGGAACTAAATGAGGTGAGAGAAAACCAGGCCAAATGTGAATTCTTTCAAGAGAAAAGTTAATACTGTGAGCATATGATAGATGCAAAGGTCCTGAACAAGTCAAAGGTTAAAATGACTGCTATAAAGCCTTGTCTTACAAATATTGTATCAGGGACACTGGATATTGCTTTTCTTTATTGCTCTTATTTTTCATCTGAGTTCTTTCAACACAGTTTAGCATTTTTGGATTCTTAAAGGTCACAGTGAAGGTAGCTTTATATACCTCTGTTATTTGTGTGTATGACCCTATATATCCAGAAAACCCATATTAAAATACTTAAGCTCAAATACAGCACAGTCACATATTCTAATAACTAGATAACATTGCATAACTAATGGTATTTTCGGGGTCTGTTACTGACACTTTTGGTGCCAATTAATAGCAAGCCAAAAAAGGGTGGAGGGAAACAAGTGAAAAAGGAAATAAAAAACTAAAGAATAAAACTTGGAAGATTGCAGGAATTGACAGTGTAACTAAACACACCTTCAAGCCAGAGAGAGGGTCTCACAGGTTCAACACACTATAAGAGAAGACAGAGGTATTGTTTAAGAATCTAACACTATATAAGTTTCAGAGTAGCAGCTGTGTTAGTCTGTATTCGCAAAAAGAAAAGGAGTACTTGTGGCACCTTAGAGACTAACAAATTGATTTGAGCATAAGCTTTTGTGAGCTACAGCTCACGGTACTCCTTTTCTTTTTACTATCTAAGCTGTATATACTGATAATGCTCATTTAGAAGTACCTTTTAGAGTATAAAAGTGCCATCTCCTGAGTGGCATGGATGACAGAACTGTGCGGTGAACCTGGGTTATATTATCAGAGGTATTACTAATGCTCCATATGTATGTGTTAGGAATACAAGGCTGAATGTTTCACACCATGTGTAAGCTACACCATTGAGCAGGTTATACATTCTCTCTGCTACAGGGGAACAGTGCACGTATATTGGGAATGGACATACAGACAAATATAGTGTGTTATTACATAGATTCGAATTTCTCTTTGTATTAAAATTGGTTTAGTACGTTTGCTATTGTGCAGAAACCAATAGCAAGAAGAACACTGACTTCTATGTCAGCAGAATGAATGGAGCTATATAAAAATGTCCATGAAAATTCTTAAGATAATGATAAGATAAAAAGAGATGGCAAAGAGAAAAAATGAGAGCTGGCAAAATGAAAGAAGAAAGAGTAGGAGCTTAAAACTGGGAAAGAATAGGGGGATAAAGACTGAACAATTTTTTTTCTTAAAACTTGTGGATGTAATTCTGAGAATTGATTCTGTAACACTGGCATTACATTGGAGAAAGTGATTAACGGTGAGCTAGGTTCTAACAATGCTGCTTCATCTGTGGAGTCATATTTATTATTTTCCTTGACTGTTTGTTATCCTTGTACAAAATCACCAAAATTCAGGAAATACAAAGTTTTCCAGCTGAACCAGTGCGTGATCCATATCTTCTTTGCTCTGCTTCTAGAAGCACTTACATGCTCTTAGGATCTTGCAGCGCACTCTGTTCTGTGGCTTAGCTGTGACTTTTTTTTAAGCACATCTTGCCAGCAGAAACATTGTCAGATTTCTTTCTTCCTGTAGCCCCTGTTGTTCCCTCCCCCATCCCCCTTTCCAAAGGGCTGGTTTAATCCTGCAACAACAGGGATACTGCCTTTAAATATTTTAGTGAGTAAAGAAAGTGAATGTAAGAATAGCAGGACAAGGTAATGGGGAAAGGAAGAGATTTCAAAAACTGACAAAGAGCTATCTGTAGTGAGAGAGAGAGACACTCAGCGACATAGATACCTCAGGGGCTGGAAGAGATTGATTAGCATGGAGTACAGGAAAGAATAAGAAACCTTTGGGATATGAATCTCTTTCAATACCATAGCTCACCAGGGTCTAGGGAGTTATGCACTAATCTTAAAAAAGTTTGCATTCTGACACTCTGATGTGGAGAGAGTTTCATATGGAACAGAATTCTCTAACAGGGCCTGTCTATCAGCAGGATAAAAAGGAAAGGAGAAGCAGCACAAAAAAAAGCAGGCAAGATTAAAAATGAGAGCGAAGGTTATAAAAGGCACCATAATGAAACTCAGCTGATGACTACACTATGCAAATACATCGCACATTGAAAGTGTGAAGCAGTGGCAGGAAGGATGATAAGTCACCTGCAGAGATGAATAGTTCCAGGGAAGATTAAGGGTGGCCTCTACATATAGAACAAGAGCTTGTAAAGCTGCAAAGGGAATGGCAGGGTGCTGGTGAATTCTAAGGGTTTGGGAAATGAATATAAAATTGTAGGTAAATTATTGTGAATACATAAGATGACTGAGAGGAAAGAGGCAAGAGAAAAAGGACAATGAGATTTTAAATGTCTACTAAAAATATTTTACAGTCTGAAAATAATTATTTCCAGAGTTGTGCCAACAAAAAATGACACGGGTGACACAGAGAGCGAGAGAGAGAGACTGGGGAGAGCAAGGTAGGAAGGATCTCTGGAATTTACTGAAGGATTTAAAGGAGATTGTGAGTGCTTGTCTGACAAGAGAAGGAAGATTGCTTCAAGCCTAAGAAGCAGCATGACAAAGACACAAAACTGAATGAAGGAGACAGATAGGGCAAAGAGGCGATATCTGAGAGATGGTTGGAGATGGGATATGGGATAGAGGGGAGAGGTCAGCGTAGGGAAGTAGATTTGGGAATTGTCTGCATACAGGTGGTTGAAACCGTAGAATGGCTGAGTTCACTGAGGGCATGTCTATGCTACAAAGTTGTCAATTTTATGTAAATCGACATCAAGCCTCTGATTTAAGCAAGTCCATCTTGCGTGTCCCCACTATGCTCATTGTGTTGGTGGACTGCATCCTCGCTAACAGGCCTTGTGTTGACTGCACTGTGGATAGCTATCTTATAGTGCATGTAGCAGAGTGAAATTTTGGGTTGGGCTTGCAATGCCTTATGGGACAAAACATTTGCGCGGCTGGTTATGGGAACGTGGCATTAGCCTCCCATGATAAACTTACCTTCCTCCCTGAAATCAACGGCAAAGAAACCAAGCCTTTTTCATGCCTTTTTTTCCTAAGCCTGGGTTACCCGCGCAGATGCCATAGTAAGCATGGACTCCACTTAGCTGTACCCTGTTGTTGTGAGCATTACAAACACCTTGCACCTTATCCTGCAATATTTACTCAGCTGAAGCAGGAGCTGCTGCATGGAACAATGTGATACCACGCAAGCAGCCCCGCTGGAAGCTATGGAGCGGAGCAATTCGCAATTGCTGATGACAGTCATGCATCAGCTTGACACAGTGGATCGCCGCTTCTGGGCCCAGGAAATAAGCAGTGACTGGAGGGACCACATCGTTATGCAGCTATGCGATGATGAGCAATGGCTGCAGAACTTCCCACTTTCGTGGAACTGTGTGAAGCACAGCAATACAAAAATGAGAGCTCCTCTGACCATGAAGAAGAAAGTGGTGATAGGTCTGTGGAAACTTGCAATGTCAGACTGCTACCGATCAGTGGGGAATCAATTCAGAGCGGATAAATCTACAGTGGGGTCTATTGGGATTCAAGCTTGCAGGGCAATCAATAGACTTCTGCTAAGAAAGATAGTGACTCTGGGCAACATGCAGGACATCATGGATGGCTTTGCTGCAATGGGGTTCCCTAACCGTGGTGGGGCAATAGGGATACGCATTCCCTCTATCTGGCACCAGACCACCTTGCCAAAGAGTACGTAAACCAAAAGGCGTATTTCTCAATGGTGTTGCAAGTGCTGGTGGATCACAGGGGCCATTTCACTGACATCAGTGCGGGATGGTTGGGAAAGGTGCATGATGCATGCATCTTAGGAACTCTGGTCTGTTCAGAAAGCTGCAAGCAGGGACTTTCTTTCCAGACTGCAAAATAACCATTAGTGATGTTGAAATGCCAATCATGATCCTGGGAGACCCAGCCTACCCCTTGCTCCCATGGCTTATGGAGCCGTACACCGGCAGCCTGGACGGCAATAAGGATGGGTACAGCCATAGGCTGAGCAAGTGCAGAATGGTGGTGGAATGTGCCTTTTTGGATGTTTAAAAGGCCTCTGGCATTGTTTGCTTACTAGGTTAGACCTCAGTGAAAGCAATTTCCGCATTGTTATTGCTGCCTGCTGTGTGCTCCATAATATTTGTGAAACAAAGGGAGAAAAGTTTCCGCCAGGGTGGGGGGTTGAGGCCGATTGCCTGGCAGCCAGTTTTGAGCAGCCAGACGCCAGGGCAATAAGAAGAGCACAGCGAGGGGCTCTGCATCTCTGTGAGGCTTTGAAAACCAGTTTCAGCAATGAGCCAGAGTAATGTGACACTTATCTGTGTTGTTCCTTACCAAGCTGTCCCCTCCATTGCATTTTCTCCCCTGTAAACTCCACCCCCACCAACCACCGTGTGCTGAATGAATAAAAAGAGTCTCTTCTCCTCAATCCATTGAGTTTTACTATGCACACAAACACCCAGAGACAGCAAAGAAAAGTAAGATAACCTGGGGCAAAAGGGCTGATAACACTGTGGGGAGGGAGAAACAAGGACAGCTTGCTTACAGTTGCACTGCAATAACAATCAGAGGTGTGGGAATGGGCACCTTCTAGTCCTTGTACCCTCCTCTGGAGTTGAGTGCAAGGGATACCGAACTCCCGCGCCCTCCCTCATAGGACGTTTGGGGGAGGAGGATATAGAACTGGACGATGATGGCAGCAGGTTCAACATAGGCTGCAGAGGGACTCTAGCATCCAGCTGCCTTTCTTGAACCTCAACCAGACGCCTAACCATGTCTGATTGCTCCTTCATAATCTGCAGCATCTCTTCCTGCGGGGCTAGCGCTTGTTCCCTGCATGCTCTCCTGTCCTCCCTATCCGTGTCCAGGTTCCAGACAGTGTAATCCTTCATGCGCTGAGCTCCATCTTGTCACTCTTGGAGATGCGCATTAACTCACTGCACATGTCCTCCTGAGTCTCCTTTTTCCGCCTTCTAATCTGGGAAAGTCTCTGTCCTGGTGTGGAGGATGCACCGATGGAC